>NW_028319087.1:175000-865000 GCF_062004578.1 Staurois parvus
TCAAATTTCCTGGCCATCTTCTCTACCTCAAGCCGTTCACATTCTTCATCATTAAATGGATCAACAGACTCTGATAATTTAACCTTAAAAACAAAAAAATAACTTGATTAAAATTTTCAGGTTGTAAAATCAGCCTTCCACCAGCATGCAGTGAATAAACTAGGGCAGAAACAACTAATTGACATAATCAATTACAAAAATAGTTGTCAACTATTTTCATTATCAATTTGTTGTTCAGCTGAATCGTTGGCCTGCAATCAAAATGCAGTATTTGTTTACATATCAGAAAATACAGTGCAGCACACAGAGCTCAGTACACCATACATACATGTTAGTATACATAGTGCAGCACACAAAAGCAGTAGTGCCTCATGGGACATGCAGCTCTGGGCAGGAAAAGGAAGGGATTTAAAGGGATTCTAAAAAGGCAGAAGCTTTTTCCTTGCTATAGGGGCACTCTGAAAGCAGGAAAAGCCAGAAGTGCCTGCGGGGGACCCCAGAAGACAAGGATCAGGGCTATCCTGTATAAAACTATTGCACAAAGTAGGTAAGTATAACATGTTTATTAAAAAAAAAAAAAAAAAATAATTAATAATAATAATCCAAAGCATCTGAACCCACGGAAGCTGGAGGCTGAAAAACTGGAGGTAATATAAGTAGTGGTGCACCGAAATGAAAATTTTGGTGCCGAAACCGAAAATTCAGGATGCACTTGGCCGAAAACCAAAATAGGCAGTTTTTAAAAATGAATATATTTTTTGGAAAAACACACTTTAATGACTAAAAAAAACAAAACCCCCCCCCCCCCCACACAAAATATATTCAATTATTTTTAGTAAAATCTGAAAGAGGATGTTACAGAGAGTAAATAGATACCCAACATGTCATGCTTTAAAATTGCACACACTCGTGGAATGGTATCAAACTATGGTACTTAAAAATCTCCATGGGTGAGGCTTTAAAAGTTTCTACAGGTTAGCAGTGTAAACTTAGAGGAGTTCTAGTGCTAGAATTATTGCTCTTACGTTCGTGGAGATACCTCACGCGCGTTTTGAATTATTATTATCCACTAGGGGACCACCCACAGATATACTGTGGCAAAGCGGCCCCTGTAGGCAGGATCACGTATATAAACATGATTCTTCTTTACATGTGAGAGCCGCGCGCGACCGCCCTGCCCATGGCACCGGACATGAAGTGATTAACTGACAATTGCGCGGTCATGCAATATGATACATAAATTAAATGTATGTCGTTTTTTCCCCACACAAAATAGAGCATTCTTTTGGTGGTATTTAATCACCTGTGCACTTTTTATTTTTGGTGCTTTAAACAAACATTTTGGAGAAAAAAAAACTTTTTTTAAAAACGATAATTTTATCATGTCGGTCATAAAAAAAAAAATATCCAAAAAAAAAAAAATGTCATAAATGTAGACTAAAATGTATTCTGTTGCATGTTTTTTGTTAAAAAAAAATCCCAATAACTATATATTGATTGCTTTGTGTGAAAGTTATAGCATCTACAAACTATGGTAGAGATAATGGAATTTACACAACTTTTACTTTCTGACTGCCCATCACATTTCTTGAGGTGCTAAAATACCAGGATAGTACAAACACCCCCAAAATGACCCCTTTTCGGAAAGTAGACACCCTAAGCTATCTAAACATAAAACAGTGCAGCGCTAAAGAATAATATATATATATAACACAAATAAATGCAGAACCCCCCAGTGCACACAGGGGGTACAGTATAAACAGTGCAACACATGAATAACTTAGTGTACATGTGACCAGTGTCCTATCCGACACTCGTGAAAAACACTCCTATAAACCATTAAATATTACATAGATAAATCAACATAATGATAAATAAAATAGGAATATCCTCCTGCGCTCAACCATGAGATTTCCTAATAAATAAGCCAGCTGCTGTCACCTATTCCCTATACCCCAGGATGTGCAAAAATGAAACAAAAAATGGTGAAGCGCTATGCAAATGCAATAAATTAATAAATAAAAGTGTATGTACACACAATTATGTGAATATATATACATAAATATACAAATTAATAATAATTATAACGTGAGACTCCAATCCTTGAAACAATATAAAGTGACACGTGCTCAAAACAGCAACACACTGTGTAAAATCAAGTGCCTGGTCTGCCAATTAATATGTATACACACCAGGTAAAGTGAAATATATAACAAAACAGATATCCACAATTAATATATCAAGTGACAAGTGCAAAAAAAACACAAATAATAGAAATAAATAAACAACAATTGGATAAAATCATTCGGTGCAAACATCAATGGTGATCAGTCCAACACAATGTGCTTCAATCTTCAGTGTACACTTGTAAGTGCTCTCAGTGACACTCTTATGTGACTTATCCCACAGTGGCTAAAGTGCCTCCTCACCTCCCAACATCGACCCCTAAGGGCCACAACACCTTAGGTAATCCTCAAACCAGACGGCGTCCCACAATATGGCTCCACCGACTCCAATCGGGCTCCGCTCCTAACTCAGCGCATCAAAGATCCCTTTCACACAATAAGGCTCAGGCATGCATGAAAGGGGTAAAGAAAAAGACCTCCATTAGTGTAATTTTTAATCTCCAAAAAAACACCAAATAAATGGATACTCACAATCTTGTCAGTACAGCAGTTCCCATGTGCTATGGGTGTACTAGAGGACTCGGGTGTACCAAGATGGAGTCCGGAACCGGAAGTGCGTCTCCGCTGTTACCGGAAGTGCGTCACCGCGCATGCGCTCCACCACGATAAAACACGTGGCTTCCTCAGGATCCTGATCTGCCTGCAGCCTGGGCTCCCCCCTCCTGGCAGTGGACACCCCCTTGAAGGATCATCCACCTGGGTCCGGAAGGGATATTGCTGACAGGGCTGTGTATGGAAGGATCGGAGTACGTTGAAGTGGACTTGAAAATTATCCTGGTATCATTCAGAGTGGTGTAACACTCAGAGCGAGCTGACCCTGTAGGGTCGATATAAGGAGGTGAGTGGGCACTTCGACTACTAAGGATTTGCACGGAGTGAACACATATCAGCACTTGCATGAGCATTTTATTTTGAGCACCAATATTGGATATTTCACGTTTTCTTTTTTTGTGTGGATTTATTTATCATTATGTTGATTTATCTATGTCCATATTTAATGGTTTATACGAGTGGTTTTCACGAGTGTCGGATAGGACACTGGTCACATTTACACTAAGTTATTACCGCGGGGAATTCACGGTTTGCACTGTTTATATTGTACCCCTTTATATTGTGCACTGGGGGGTTTCTGCATTTATTTGTGTTATATATATTCATCTTTAGCGCTGCACTGTTTTATATTTAGTCACTTCACTCATTAAGGTAAGAGGTTAGTGCCAGCAGCTTGAGTGTTAGGAACCCATTTTTAGCGCAGGAGGATTTTCTGTCATTTCTGTACCCTAAGCTATCTGCTGAAAGGTATATTGAATCCATGGAAGATTTATCTTCTTCCCGCAAGTTTCTGGAAAATTACAAATATATATATTTATTTTTACACACAAAGTTGTCATTTAAATTATATATTTCTAGCACAAGCCATGGGTATATGTGAAATTACACCCCAAAATACATTCTGCTACTTCTAACGAGTATGGGGATACCACATGAGTAAAACTTTTTTTGCAGCCTAGCCGCATACAGGAGCCTAAAATCCAATGACCACTTTGAAAGCCTGAAGGTGCGCAACTTCCCATTTCACTTCCTCACTACCCATCCCAGTTTCGAAGGCCCTGAAATGCCAGGATAGAACCAAACCCCCCCCCCCCAATGACCCCTTTTTGGAAAGTAGACACCCCAAGGAATTTAAAAAGAAGGCATGGTGAGTATTTTGCAGATCTCATTTTTTCTCACAAGGTTTTGAAATAGAAAAAAAAACAAAATTATTTTAAATAAAATGTTTTTGTTTTCCTTCATTTTCCAAAAACTTGTGGCAACAAACGAGATCTGCAAAATACTCACCATGCTTCTTATCAAGTTCCTTGGGGTGTCTACTTTCCAAAAAGGGGTCATTTGAGGGGGTTTGGTGCTATCCTGGCATTTCAGGGCCTCCCAAACTCATCAGGAAATGTAAAAGCCTGAAGGTGCTTATTGGATTTTGGGGTCCTGTACTTGGCTAGACTGCGAAAATGTCTCTCACATGCGGTACCCCCATACTTGGGAGAGGTAGCAGAATGTATTTTGGGGAGTAATTGCACATATACCCATGGCATGTATGAGCAATAAATCATTTAAGTGACACTTTTTTTTGTCATTTCACTGCCTTCTACCTCAACTGACCCTGTCTGGTCTGTTTATCGACTATACCTGTGCCTCCCATCTGCATTGTTTATCCACCATGTTTCTGCCCTCCACCTGAACTGACCCTTGCCTGTTTATTGTCTATGCTTCTGCCAACCGTCTGGATATTAAAGCACGTTCATGCCTTCTTCCTGCACTGACTTCAGCCTGTTAATCGACCATGTTTTTTGCCTGTCTCTTGGATTGATCTTTTGACCTGCTACTGTAGTAGTGGGATTCCCCCTCCCTCCTAGATTGTAAGCTCGAAAGAGTAGGGCCCTCTTACCCCTCGTGTGCTGTTTGATGTTACTGTACTGTTTCATGTATTGTCCCCCCCTCTATTGTACAGCGCTGAGCAAACCCTTTGGCGCTATATAAACTAGATAAATAAATAAATAATTCAAGATAACACAGGGGTCTCACATATGTTAGAGGCTTCATAGTACAGAACACCAGTTTTTAGTTCTCTCTGAGTTTTGTAATTCCCGTAACAGGGTCTTGTTGTCCGGAGGCTTCGAAGAGATTGGGTGGGATGAAGCCTCTACCCCTGTGCCCCGCTGCAACCTGACCAAGGCCCTAAGCCTGATGTTCCTGCCGTATGCCTGGACCAATATTTTGGCTGTGCTGACCATATCTCTGCCTACTGCCACTACTCACCCAGGACTTTTCATAAACCTTGTTCCTGCCTGTTACCTGTATGTCACCCTACTGCCTGCACTGACCTGGACCAACGCTCTCCTCAAATCACAGGTAATCTTTTATTCACACGGTTTCCTATACGGCGTTTATTGATTTTTGTGTTACACGTGTTGCAATGTTGGGCACATAATCTGTTCAGACATTGAAAAGGTCTTACACATGTGGTATCCCCATATTCAGGAGGAGTAGAGGAATGTATTTTGGTGTTTAATTCTTGGTATGTCCATGCTGTTTGTTAGAAATATCTTACAGATTGACTCCTTTGTGTTAAAAAACAAAATTTAATTTTCTTTCCACATTTTCTGAAAACTTGTGGAAAAAAAAAAAAATGTTCAAAACACTTATGCCTTTTAGAAGATAGGTTGTGGAGTTTGCTTTCCAAAATGGGGTCATTTTGTGGGTATTTCCACTTTCCTCGTGCTCCAGGGCCTTCAAAAACATGATAGGTTGTCAGGAAATTAGATGACATTTTTGCCCTAGACTGCCTATAGATGCTACTCGGATGTCAGGCCTCTCCATGTGACCAGGCTGTGGAAAGATAATCACACGTGGTATTCCCATAATCAGGATTGGTAGAAGAATGTATTTTGGGGGGCAATTTTTGGTATGTACATGCTATGTGTGAGAAATATCTTATAAATTGACAACTTTGTATTAAAAAAATAAGTTTTCATTTTCTTTCCACACTGTCTTACAACTTGTGGGGAAAAAAAAAACCACATATTTAAAAGACTCATGGATCATAGAATATACGTTTGAGTGTTTGCTTCTCAAAATGGGGACATAATGTGGGTAATTTCATTGTCCTGGTGCTCCAGGGCTTTCAAAAGTGTAATAGGTAGTCAGGAAATTAAATGTGTAATTTACACCCCTAGGACACCTGACAGTGCTTCTTCCATGTTGGACCTCTCTATGTAGCTAGGGTGTGAAAAAGTCTCACACATGTGGTATCCCCATATTCAGGAGTAGCAAAATGCGTTTTTGGGGTGTAGTTGCAAGTATGCATATATGCCGTGTGAAAGAAATAACCTGTTACTATGACAATTTTGTGGTACAAAAAAGAAAAATCTTCATTTTCAATAGAATTGTTGGGGAAAAAAAAATTACAACTTCAAAAAACTCACTATGCCTTTACTAAATACCTTGGACTGTCTACTTTCCAAAACATGGTCCTTTTGGGGGTTATTTGTACTGTCCTGGCTTGTTAGTGTCTCAAGAAATGAAGTCCTCAGTACATCAGGTGTGATCAATATTCAATGATTGGTACCATAGCTTGTAGACTCTAACCTTTATACAGACCAAATATACACGGATTTAGGTTATTTTTTTTAACCAAAGAAATGTAGCCATATAAATTGTGGCCAAAATTTATGAAGAAAATTCCTTATTAGCAAAATTTTACAACAGAAATGTAGAAAAATGCATTTTTTCCCGTATAATTTTTGGTCTTTTCATTTATAGTGCAAAAAAAAAAAAAACCCAGTGCTGATTAAATACCACCAAAAGAAAGCTCTATTTGTGTGAAAGAAATGACAAAAATGTAATCTGGGTACAGCACTGCATGACTGAGTAATTGTCAGCCAAAGTAGGACAGTGTTGAAAGCTGAAAATTGGTCTGGCCAGGAAGGGCTTATAAGTGCCCAGTAGGCAAGTGGTTAAGGGGGGGGGGGGGGTAGAAGACACACCCATCTTTAAAACCACTTAAAAAAAAAAAAAAAAAAAAAAAAAGTACAAATGTTTAGCCTTTTATATTACTTTACCAATCCCCTACTCTACCCAAAATGAAAAAAAAATAAAAAATTTAGATGTACTTTAATTGCTTTCCCACCGCCCTATAGCAGATATATACACACACACACACACACACACACACAATTTTGCATACCCGCGGCCTTGGCGGTCAATAACTGGGTCCCAGCCGGAGACTACTCGCCAGCGGCCAGTGATCACCGAGCATTACCAACGGGTGAAGAGAACTGTATGTAAACAATACAGTTCTCTCCCGTCAGCCCCTGCACACTGCTTTGTATGGCTCTGAATAGCAGAGCCATACAAAGCAGTGTGCTTATAGTTGAAAGCACACACACAGCTTACAGTAAAACAGCACACAGTTAACCCTTTGATCGCCCCACGTTAACCCCTTCCTGCCCAGTGCCATTGGTACAGTGTCAGTGCTTTTTATTAGCAATGATCACTGTATTAGTGTCACTGGGGATGTCAGTGACACAAAGTCAGTTCCCCCCAGTGTCAGAATGCCTGCTGCAGTCCCGCTATAAGTCGCTGATCATCGCCATTACTAGCAAAAAAAAAAAAATCCCAGTATATAGATCGCCATTTGTAGATGCTATAACTTTCATGTAAACCAATCAATTTACACGTTATGGGATTTTTTTTTAGCAAAGACATGTAGCAATAAATTTTGGCCTAAATTTATTATGAAATTTTATTTTTTTATTTTTTTACTAGATATGTTTTATAGCAAAAAGTCAAAAATGTTTTTCTCAAAATTGTCTTTTATAGCGCAAAAAAAAAAAAAAAAAACGCACAGGCTATCAAATACCAACAAAAGAAAGCTCTATTTGAGGGGGAAAAAAAAAAGGGACATAAATTTAATTTGGGTGCAGCGTTGCAACTGTCAGTTAAAATAACACAGCGCCGTAACGCAAAAAAAGGCCTGGTCAGGATGGGGTCTAAATCCTCTGGAGGGCAAGTGGTTAAAGTGTAACTAAAGGCAAACCTTTTTTGTTTAGTTTTGGACAGAGTGGAGAGGGATCAGAACATCTGTCAGGGTTTTATTGCTGTCTATAAGACCGCATACACACAGGGTATTTGACTCTCTCCTATAAATGCCTTTTACTCCTGGTAGGAAAAAACACTTTAACCGCCTCCCGCCTACATATAAGGAAATAGCGGGTGGGCGGCAGTTCTCTAGTTGTGGGAGGACGTCACATGACGTCCCCCCACTCTAACTGCGCATGCACGCCCCCAGGGGCGCACAGCGATCGGTGGTGCGCTGTGTCCCTGGGACGCAGCGGATCCCCGATCTCAGTAAAAAGCCAACGACGTTGGCTCTGTCATGTGATCAGCTGTGTCCAATCATAACTGATTACATGGAAATAGAATTGCCATTTATCGGCAGTCCTCTCCTCACGCTGACAGCTCGCAAGGAGAGCCAGTAATTGGCATTCCTCAGAGGGGACATCTACACTGATCATCAGGGCACTGATGATCAGTGTAGCCCCATCAATGCCACATACCAGTGCCTGTCAGTGCACATCAATGTCACATATAGAGGTGTGGAAATTTAAAAAAAAACTACTTGTCCAAGGACTAAACCTGGGCCCCAATCTACTTGCCCTTCATGACAATCTACTTGTACTGAAAAAAAAAAATGTTTTAACCAAAATCATATTTAAATTGGAGGCGATTTTAGGAATGTCGGGAGCTTTTAAAAAACAAAAGAGGCTTTATGGCGACTTAAACATGTAAAATGTTTACCACTGCGCTGTTTATCTCCTCCTCCCCTCCCTGCCTGTCTCCAGCACCGCACCCAGGGACTAGCAGGGAGGGGAGAGACCTTGCAGTTTATATAGCGCCAAAGGGTTTGCTCAGCGCTATACAATAGAGGGGGGGACAATACATGAAACAGTACAGCAACAACAAACAGCACACAAGGGGTTAGAGGGCCCTACTCTTTCGAGCTTACAATCTAGGAGGGATTGGCTGTTCATCAAGAAAGGGTGAGGCAGGGCTTATACTTTCGCTGCCAGAGTCGTTTTTGCGTTTTTTGCAAACATTTAAAAAAATCATTTTAGGCCTGAAGGTTACACAACACCCCCAAACATGATATATTTTCTGAAAGCAGAGACCCTAGAGAATAAAATAGTGGTAGTTCCAATTTTTTATGTTGCAGAATTTTACCACAAAATTTTAGTAAGAAATACAAGTAAGTTAATTTTAGGGCACAAAAAAGCAACAAATTACCCTATTTTTTGGTATAATATAAAAGATAAGGTTGTGCAGTGAGTAAACAGATATCCAACTTTGCAAAAAAAAACAAAAACAAAAAACACTTTTTTCTTTCGTCACATAGGGGACAAAGTCCCCTATGTGATTTTTGGTGACAGGTTCTCTGAGACGTCCAAGGTCTAAAAGACCCTGCATGTCTCCCCTCTGCTCCACTGAATGTAATGTGGTGCACATCTGCACCATATTACATTAATTCCCGGGGATTGTATTACAATCTCCCAATGGGAATTCAGAAGTGACATAACGTCACTTCCAGGTCAGCACAAGAAGGGGAGGGAAGCAGACTTATCCGTTCTCCCTCCTCTCTAGCCGGCGGTGAGCGGGGCCCACAGATGGGCAAGCACAGCCTGGGAAACTTCACGCCCGGGGCGCGGAGAGGCCGGCGATGTGTGAAAGCAATCGGCAGCAGCGCTGCCGCCGATTGCTTCACCTGACAGGTGACTGCGCTGCTTGCCCGCAGCAGGGCTAAAGGGAGAGAAAAAAATACCTGCCCGGTGCCCGCAACTACATGTCCCGGGCGTCAGGAATCCAACATCCCTGCACATACTAGTGTCAAGTGCCCATCAGTGCCACATACCAGTTCCCATCTGAGCTGCCTTTCAGTACCAACTATCGGTGCCAGTCAGTGCAGCCTAACAGTGCCATATAGAAGTGCTGCCTTTCAATTCCCATCAGTGCCACCTATCAGTACAGCCTCATTTCCGCACATCAGTGAAGAAGAAAAATGACTTATCTACAAAATTTTATAACAAAAAAAAAAAAACTTATTTTTAAAAATTTTCAGTTATTTTTAGTTTGTTTTGCAAAAAATAAAAAAAAATAGCGGTGGTTAAATACCACCAAAAGAAATCTCTGTCTCAAAAGAAATGATAAAATGTTTGTTTGGGTACAGTGTTGCATGACCGCGCAATTGTCATTCAAAATGAGACAGCACTTAAATCTGAAAATTGGCCTGGGTAGGAAGGGAGTAAAAGTGCCAGGTAGGCAAGTACCGTATTTTTCGCTCCATAAGACGCACTTTTTTCCCCCTCAAAAAAGGGGGGAAATGTCAGTGCGTCTTATAGAGCGAATGTAAAGCAGCCGGTCCGGTATTTCTGCCGCCACCATGTCAGAATATCGGGCCGGCCGCTCAGCTCTTCTCTCTTGCAGGACCTTACCTGTTCCTCGCTCCAGCGCTGTACTGTCTTCCCGTGGCAGCTTCTATGACAGCCGGGTGCCCACTGCGCATGCGCGAGAAGCACCGCGCTTTCTGAATGGTCCGGTGTCTTCTGGGACACATGACAGGTCCCAGAAGGCTCCGGGCCATTCACAAAGTGCAGCGCTTCTCGCGCATGCGCAGTGGGCACCCGGCTGTCACAGAAGCCGCCGCGAGAAGAAGGAAGGACAACTCCGCGGAAGTGGGTACCTGTCAAATTCAGGTACCCGCTCCCCCTCCATCCCAAAGGTCCGCAGTCTCTGGTCACCCCCTGTACCGTGTCCGCAGTCTCTGGTCACCCCCTGTACCGTGTCCGCAGTCTCTGGTCACCCCCTGTACCGTGTCCGCAGTCTCTGGTCACCCCCTGTACCGTGTCCGCAGTCTCTGGTCACCCCCTGTACCGTGTCCGCAGTCCATTGGTTCAGAATTTTTTTTTTCTTGTTTTTCTCCTCTAAAACCTAGGCGCGTCTTGTGGTCAGGTGCGTCTTATGGAGCGAAAAATACGGTAGTTAAAAAAGAAAGCCACACTTAAAGCCAAGTATTGCACGCGCTTTTAGGCGCATTTGAACGTTAATAGATTCTGTTAGCCATTGGAATGGGTGAATGATCAAGCACTAATAAGCACTTTAAAAGTGTTTACGTGTGTTAACCATTTTTCACACTCTTTCGCTCCTCTTCTAAATGCCCTGATTTTTTTTTGCAGTTCGTAAACACTCCTCTTCTAATACTCCTGTGCTTCTACATGCATGGATACACATGCGCTTTTACAGGTCAAAATAAAAAAAAAGTCTGCATCTGCACCCTCTTCCCCGCGCCCCCCCCCCCCCCCCAATTTCCCCTCCCCCAATTTCCCCTCCCTGTGACAGGGGAAAGGGATCATCTTCTTGCTCCCGCTGTCACAATTTGACAAAATTGCAGCCATGTCAGGCTCTGCCCACATCATTCATGCAGTTTCCTGTGGGTGGACAAACTACAAGTACCATCAGCCATTGCGGCTGATGGCTTGTAGTTCTCAATGAATGAGGGCGCTGGTGAGTGCTCTCATAGTCCTTTGGTCTTCCTTCTCTCAAGTAACTGCCTGCCTGTAAGAGGTATGGGCAGACCACTATGCTGAAAGTCTGCAGGAGCCTGACACTGAACCACCAATCTACTGATCATGTGTGCAATGCTCTGCATACTCCATAGAAGAAAAATAAAATGCACTTTTTTTTACCTGCATGCATTTTTTTCCTCAAAAGGTGAACTTAGTTTTAAAGCCCTGTATGCATGAGGCCTTATGGTTATCACTGAAAGTGCAAGAAAAAAGAAAATCCCAAATTCTGAATTGACACCAGACAAAGAATTGAACAGGAAGCTTCCAATGAAGACACTAGTTCTGGTGACATCCCAGGATTGTTGAAGGGATTTCCTCACTTCCTGCTTTGGCTATGGGATAGGAAGTGATGGGAAATCTCCTCTATGGGACACAGAAGCTGGCAGGGGTTACTCTACCCTAAATAGAAAAAAAAAAGTTTTGCCTTTAGTTACACTTGGAACTATTTCAACATGTCCAGTTCTACAACACCAGAGGACTTCACTCCCAAGACAAAATGTCAGAAGAGCTGTGTTCTCACCTGTACTGGATTCTCAACTCGAGTCCGTCTCTGCTCACTTTGCAGCAAATCCCTGTAACTGAACTCTGCACAACTCTCATCGGTCGGGTCGGACAGGGCCAGCTCCAGCCTAACCGTCTCTTCTGCACTAGGCTTGTCTTCCTCTGCTCTGCTCATAAAGCCAGCCTCCCCTACCATGGAGGACGACGCGGCTACTTCACGCTGCGGCCGCTGACTAGGAGTCTGTTGCAGAGGCCTCGGCTGCTGCTGCTGCGTGCTTGTCAATTGAGGCCTAGCTGGCTGCGACCGCTGAGTTGCAGATAGGAGCGAAGGATTCCGCTGCTGCTGCTCCACTACCATTGTCCCTGCACTATCACGCGGCTTCATAGGGGAAAGGCTGACAAATGGCACCCGGCGCGGCTCCGCCATTCCTACAGCACACCAGGGCTTTGTACAGCTGCCCAATGAATTGACTCTGCAAGTGTATCACCAGTCCTTTTATTCCCGCCCACTAGCTCCACAACGGGGCTGTTTACTGCTCTTGACGGCAACACTATTTCGTCCTGGACATTGTAAAGAACTCCTGTACCTCACCCAACCAGAGCAATGCCGCCATTTTAAACCTCACATAAATAATAACAAGGCCACTTCCCAACTCGCATGCGCGGAAATGTCGCCTAGTATGGGCGTGAGAAAACGTCATTACGCCGTTCTTTCACCTCTCTTTGCATTCGTTCAAAAGCGTTGATGGAACGCACGCTGCGGTGTGACGCCGATGTAGCGTGCGTTGTCCCAGTAACGAGGACGCCGTCTCTGCAGGCAATACCGTAAAATGAGTAATAGACGAGAATGTGCCAAAGTTTCTAGTTGTGGTCAAGGTATAATGACCTGTGTGACAGCACCAGTGCATTTGCTCCCCTATATGCTGATTTCAAAGTAATAACGAGGCTCTGTTAGAGGTGTAGTTCTTGTTGGGTCAGGGCTTGTTCATGCAATGACCGTCAATTGGAAATTAGAGAGAGCCTCAAGTGTGGTCTGCAGACACTTCCAGAGGGCTGCAAAATAGCGCATTATCGGACCTTGGCACCCAGAAATGTCGGTTCTGCTGCATGTTTTTGCAATGCACACTGAAGAGGTTGAAATACAATAACTCACAACATTGGTCTCAGTGAATGTAATAACCGCCAACACTAATGTCAGCGGATGTAATAATAACCCGCCAACATTGGTGTCAGTGGATGTTATAATAACCCCAAACAGTGGTGTCAGCGAATGTGATAATATTCCGTAACATTAGTGTCAGTGAACATGATAATAACCCCCAACACTGATGTCAGTGGAATTAATAATAACCCCCCAACATTGGTGTCAGTGAATGTAACCATAACCCCCAACATTGGTGTCAGTGAATGTAACCATAACCCCCAACATTGGTGTCAGTGAATGTAATCACACACCCCAGCATTGGTGTCAGTGAATGTAATAATAACCGCCAACATTGGTGTCAGTGGATGTAATAATAACCCCCAACATTGATTTTCAGTGAACATGATAACTCCTAACATTGTTGTCAGTGAATGTAATAATAACCCCTAACACTGGTGTTAGCGAATGTAATAATAACCCCCAACATTGGTATCAGTGGATATAATAATAACCCTTTAACATTGGTGTCAGTGAATGTAATAATAACCCCCAACATTGTTGTCAGTGGATGTAATAATAACCCTCAACATTAGTGTCAGTGAATGTAATAATAACCCCCAAATTGATGTCAGTGAATGTAATAATAACCCCTAACATTGGTGTTAGCGAATGTAATAATAACCCCCAACATTGTTGTCAGTGGATGTAATAATAACCCTCAACAATAGTGTCAGTGAATGTAATAATAACCCCCAAATTGATGTCAGTGAATGTAATAATAACCCCTAACAGTGTCAATGGATGTAATAATAACCCCCAACATTGATGTGAGAGAACATAATAACTCCTAACATTGGTGTCAATGAATGTAATAATAACCCCCAACATTGGTGTCAGTGGAGGTAATAATTCCCAACATTGGTATCAGTGGATGTAATAATACCCCCCAACATTGATGTCAGTAAATGGAATAATAACCCCAAACACTGGTAACAGTGGATGCAGTAATAACCCCCAACACTGGCATCAATGGATGTAAGAATAACTCCCAACATTGGTGTCAGTGGATGAAATAACCCCCAAGATTATTGTCAGTAGATATAATAATCCCAAACATTGGTGTCAGTGGATGTAATAATAACTCCCAACATTGGTGTGACGTACCTTAGTGAGCTTGATGTGAAGAGGCAGGCCTCTTGTACAGCTCCGGCTCGAGGGCTACTGGTGGTGGGACAGTAGCCACAGGAGCACGGTGAGGTATTAGTGCCTGTTATCAGTCCAGTAGTATGTGCGTGAGTGGAAGTCCACAGGCAGGTGAGGAAGCAGGACAGGTTGAAGGTGGACAGCTAGGCATGGATCTTGCTCGACGGCAGGTTATAGTTTACAGCAGGGAGCAGAATCCAGATGTGGACTTGCTGGACTGATCGACTGTAGCCAACAAGAAGGAAGATACGAGGTTAGACGAGCCGGATCGGTAACAGTTGGGCAAATCAAGAATAGATGGCAGAGAAGTCAGG
The DNA here is from genome assembly GCF_062004578.1 of Staurois parvus. Lineage (NCBI taxonomy): Eukaryota > Metazoa > Chordata > Amphibia > Anura > Ranidae > Staurois > Staurois parvus. The sequence continues at coordinate 189,522 of NW_028319087.1, forward strand.
TCACAGGCCAAGTCAGCAGCGGAGTTACGATTGGATAAGATCAGGAGGCAGAAGAGTAGTCCAAGACATGCCGGGGTCGGGGTAGGTAGCAGACAAGCGAAGATCAGGAACAAGCCGGGTAGTATCAGAGGTCAGGCACAAGGAACAGGAACACACACAGAAGCAGACCAAACAGCAATGAGACAAGACTGCAGCCAGTTTAAATAGCCCTTTTGGCGCCAGCATTAGTGACAGGTGCGTGCCTGGATACGCACGTGCAATTGTGCGCACCTTTGCCCAAATACATGCACATCTATATGACCTGTTATTGTTCTGCACATGCGCATACTTATGCGCCGCGAGCCCTCACTTGCACTGTGGACAAGCCTTTCCTGACAATTGGGCCCTGATTTACTAAGAATTGAGTCTACCAGCAGATGCTGAACATTCAGGCAGACTCAATTCAAACAATCTAGACCTGTCAGTCTTCTGAAAGGTGTCTAGCAAACTCATTGAAAAGCATCTACTTTGTAGACTCTTTCCTGTTAGTAAAAGTGGAATCGCTTCTGGCATATTTTTAGGTGCAAATATGTTCGTTAGGTGGGGCACAACCGCAGGCTTTGTTGGCGTTTTTGTGTTTGCATATGAGAATACTTATAATTTAAAGTAAAAGTACACCTATATATTTTTTTTTTTTGGTTGCTGTTTCTCCAAAATGATCAGACACCTAATGCATTTCCTAATGAATGTCATACATTCTAATTTCAAATGTCAAACATTTTCACACTTATATCTCAAATAATTGGGAATGTCTAGTTATAATTTCGCAATATAATTATATATCTTCATTCTCTTTAATCATGTAACTTTTCTATGTTAAAGTAATGGTGCAGCGCTATAAATGCATGTTATCAATCATAAACGCATGTAAAATCAAAAACGTGCAAATAAGTACCACACGTGCCATTCATAGGCACTCTGTGAGTTGGTACTCTCACATGAAGGACATTCCATTATTCAGGAATGATTATATAAACTTTTTTGAGCACCATTTACCAGTTTACATCATTATTGCACTTATTTGCACTTTTTTTATTTTACATGCGTTTATGATTGATAACATGCATTTATAGCGCTACACTATTACTTTAACATATTTCTATTCTGGGACTGTTGCCAATACCCTGAGTGCTAGCTGCTACCTTCATATCTATACCTAGATTTATATTTATCTTGTGTAATACCATTTTAGTAGTCTATATAATTTTACCAGCGCTCGCTTTATCATTATTTTTAAACAATGTAACTATTCTACATTGCAGCTCAAACTCCATCTCCCTCAGTGGCTTAGTGGTTAGAACTCAGAACTTGCAGCACGTGGGTCATGGGTTCTAATCCCAGTCATGGCTGCACCTGTCTGCATCTCAGTTTGCATGCTTTCTCTGCATGGGTGTGTTTCTGCCAACACTCCAAAAACATGCTGTTAGGTTAATTGGGCCTATTATATGTCTGAGTTTCTGGTCTTATGCAGGCCATAGATGGGTCAAAAACCAGCTGTTTTTTTAAAACAAAAAATCGATCGTTCAATAGGCCGTTACCAGCAACGGTAAACAAATCAGCCGATTTTCGTCCCGTCTACGGCCGGCATTTTTACTTCTGTCCCTACAGAGAGCTCCGCTATTATATTTTACATGAAAAGTCTTGCGGTTGCAACAATGTATATATTTGTATCCATTTCGGATACAGATATTTTTATTCGGATACAAATAGATACATTGTTGCAGCCACAAGACTTTTCATGTAAAATATAATAGCAGACTGGAATTCTTCTTCTTTTTCTTCTTCTTGCCAGTCACGGCTCATGCACATATTTTTTATCGGTAAAACGATCGGCCGATTTGCCCATCATTGCTGGGAAAATCGGCCGATCGTCAAAACCGGCCGCGTCCTGTTCTTCTGACAAGTTTGAAACTTTCAATTTTCCTTCTGTTTATATTTCATTACAACTTTATCTTCTCCAAGGCTATGTTCACACTAGCTTTGTCAGCAGGCATCAGACAAGCATTTGGGAAGCGTTTTTTACGCTTCTCCTATGTAACACCTATGAAAATTCTGCACATGGCAGCACACAGTGCTGTTCACACTGAAGCGTTAGCATTGCGTCACGACAAAACTGGCGCCTCATGTCGAGTCAGGAGGAATTGAAGCCTCCCATTCAAGTCTATGGTGCCACTCCTCAAATGCCTGGCAGACGTTTGTAGTGTGGTTGCGAGGCATTTTCGGAGCGTTAATACCATTTAACTTCATTACATTTGTGGTACAGTTTTAACGCTTGGTAAATGCTTATCACATGCCTCAAAACCGCACATAGGGCGTTTCAGGAGCATTTGAGGAGCATTAAAAACGCTTACCAAACACCTGTCAAACGCTATAGGGGCGTTTGGCAAGAGTTAGAAATAAAGTCACATCACCCTGGCTCACTGCATAAGGCTGGTGAGCCTCCGTCGGGAGCGGAACGTTTTTTTTTTCTTTTTTCGGCTCACTGGCGCCTGACACCGCGATTGACGTTGGATCTACTTTGGGGGACATTGTTTTATTAAAGGACTTGTCGAAGACCGTGTCCTGTGGTTTTTTACACTACACTTTGTTTTTTTGTGAATTAGTAGCGGGACCATGTACCGCATACTCATTTATGTAGAGGGGGCTGGGATCTGGGGGCCCCCTTGTTAAAGGGGGCTTCCAGATTCTGATAAGCCCCCGCCCGCAGACCCCCACAGCCACCGGCCAGGGTTGTGGGGAAGAGGCCTTTGTCCCCATCAACATGGGGACAAGGTGATTTGGGGGGGAGCCCCCCTGCCCCAAAGCACCCCCCCATGTTGAGGGCAAGTGGCCTGGTATGGTTCAGGAGGGGGGGTGCTCACTCGTCCCCCCCCGTTTCTTGACCTGCTGGGCTGCATGCTCGGATAAGGGTCTGATATGGATTTTTGGGGGAACCCCACACTGTTTTTTTTTATTTTGGCATGGAGTTACCCCTTAATATACATACCAGACCCGAAGGGCTTGGTATGGATGGGAGGAGGGACCCCACGCAGTTTTTTTTTTTTTGTTTTTTTTTTATTGCAGACCTTTATTTTTACATTCAGCTGTCAAAATAAATATTATCTAGACCTTCAAAATAAGTAAAATCATTACAGAAAAAAATATAAAGGATAAGAAACAAAAATAAAATCAATAGAACTAAGGAAATCATATTAGAATACATAAAGATATGCCTAGTGCTGTTTGTCAAACACAGTAGATGCGATCGAGTGCCGGCTGTCAGAGGAATCCACACTGAAATTTACTATTGAACAGGGTCTAAAAAGAAAGCGCCCACAGAAGACATCTAAAATGTGTTCTGCACATGCTCAGTTATATCCGGCCATAGACACTGGAAAAGCGTCTAGTTCTTCACTGTGACAACTTGCTTTACAAAAACAATTTTTTACACATTTTAAAAAATTTTTGAAATGTCAGATATTGTTTAAAGTGAAGTCCTGATATTTGGCAAAGCAAATTTCAATGTGAACATGTCTCTGCAGTGATTTTTCATGGTGTTAGACGTGCTTCTTAGCAAGTCTGCTTTTTGAGTCTGATTCCTGATCTGTGTCTCATTAGTAAAGTCAACTTGGAGTCTACTTGTTGACGCTTCTCTTTACTAAATGTCTTTTCAGTCTAAAAGTAGACAGTCGCTATTAAAAAGTAGACATTAGCCCACAGAAATGTGCCTAGGCACAATAGTAAATCAGGGTCTTGGTGTCAGTGAATGTAATAATAACCCCCAACATTGGTGTCAATGGAAATAATAATAATTCCCAACATTGGTGTCAGTGGATGTAATAATAACCCCCAACATTGGTGTCAGCAAATGTAATAATAACCCCTAACATTGATGTTAGTAAATGGAATAATAACCTGAACACTGGTGACAGTGGATGTAGTAATAATACCCCAATACTCTCATCAGTGGATGTAATAATAACCCCCAACATTGGTGTCAGTGGATGAAATAATAACCCCCAAGATTATTGTCAGTGGTTATAATAACCCCAAACATTGGTGTCAGTGAATGTAATAATGCCCACCAAGATTATTGTCAGTGGATATAATAGTAACTCCCAACTTTGGTGCCAGTGAATGAAATAATAATCCCCAACATTGGTGTCAGTGGATGTAATAATAACCCCCACCATTAATGTCAGTGGATGTAATAATAACCCCCAACATTGGTGTCAGTGGATGTAATAATAAACCCCAAGATTAGTGTTAGTGGACTTAATAATAATCTCCAACATTAAATATTAACACACATTGGTGGACAGTGGCAGTGAAAGTTAACCGCCCATCCCTCCTCTGTACTGGTGGTCATGAAAGTGAAAGTAACCCCCCCATCCCCCCTCCCGCATAGGGGGCCATGGCAAGTTAACACCCCCTACTTATTGGTGGCAGTTGTAGTAAAAGTTAAAACCTCCCCCCTCTGTATTGTGGACATGGCAGTGAAAGTGTTCCCTCCCATATTGGTGGTTATGACAGTAATGGTTAACCCCCTCCGCATTGGTGAATATGGCAGTGAAAGTTAACCCTCCATATTGGTTATCATGGCAGTGAAAGTGTTAATCCCCAATCTCTCCCCCCCCCCCCATTGGTGGCAATGACAGTGAAAGAGTTAACCCCTCCATCCCCCCTCTGTTGGTAGTCATAGCAGTGAAAGTGTTAAACTCCCTCATCCCCTCTCCTGCACTGGTGGTCATGGCAGTGAAAGTGTTAACCCCCACCCCATTGGTGATCACTTACCGATCTCCCGCACCGCTCTTCAGGATGGGACTTCACTTGTACTGTCCCAGCAGGCGTAAATTATAGTTGTTGGGCGGGGAATGCCTAATGAGCACTAGCTCCCCATCAGGTCTGCCTTGCCTGTGATTGACAGTGGATGGCAGTAGACAGGATTCTAAAACCTTACAATTTTTTACAGGTTACCTGTTTATAGTAACAGAGAAGGTCTAACACTAGAATGATTGCTCTTGCTCAACAGTTCGCGGTGATACATCACACATGTTCTGCGAACACCGTTTACATATGTGTGCACATCTTACGTATGCATTCACTTCTGCGCACAAGCACAAAGGGATGGGGGCGCTTTCCTTTTTTTTTCCGCTTATTTCTTTTATTTTTTATTTTTACGCTGTCCCTTTTTTTGTAAATCTTTTATTACACTTTTTTTCCTTACAAAAGCACAGCAAAATGACATATACATCCAAAATATAACCATTCCCCTAAATTTGTGCAATCCCAGCTCCCCACAACCCCCACCCAAACCCCCTAATAATTTACCCCGGTCCATTTAGGTCTTCCCTTCTCTTTCCAACTTTCAATTCTATACCTATGATCTTTCTCCTCGATCCTCACTTCCAACTCTTTCTTTTTTTTACTATTCTTCCTTTCCCTCCAGCCTTTCTTTTCCCTTCTCCTTATTCATGCTATTGCCTTACAGATCATTCCCTTTATTCTCCAACTTCAAATCAGATCCCTGGGCTTCCCATTACTTCAATATATTTTCCAGATGCCTTAAAGTCATACCATCTTCCCCAATCCTTTCTAAATTTAGTCATATTACCTTCGTCTATATGGTATTGTTCCTCCATCCTATTTATATATTCCACCATGTCTAACCAGTCCCTCATTGTTGGGGGCTCCTGTGACTGCTAAATTTTGGAATAAGCCCTTTAGCCGCACTGATTAGGTGGTACAATATACTGTTTTTATACTGCTTCACTGATGCTTCTGACACTTCCTATAAAACAAACACACCCACGATCCTTCTGTATAGTTGTCTCCAATATCTCTTGTATGAATTGGATTACATCTTGCCAAAACCCTTGTATTTTTTGGACAATCCCACCATACATGTGCCATTGTACCCTTAATTCCACATCCCCTCCAACATAACAGTGAGACCTCTACACGTTGTTTATGTACAACACTCGGTGTTAAATACCACCTCATTAAACATTTATAATTCATTTCAACCGTGTTCATATTAATCGACCCATGTGTTAATTTAAACATTTTACTTTTCTGTGATTCACTCATTTTTGTTCCCAGTTCCCTTTCCCATTTCTCTAAGAACAGCGGAGGGACATGTGTGTGAAAGATTCTTCTAATCCTACCCACGCCTTGGTTGGGTAATTGATTGGGCCTGTGATTGGCTACGGAGGTATTATCTTTGTCCCCCTTAGGAATTACTGCGATATGTGCTTTCAACAGGCGGTGTTGAGAGTTCAGGGGGGTAGATAAAATATTGAAGGCCAGTAAGAACGGAGAAGATAGTAGGTCTAAGAAGGTCTTAAAATAGGCTTCTGAGAGACCATTCGGGCCAGGGCTCTTGCCTGGTTTCAATTGTTTAACCTCCTGTTCCAACTCTTTGGGAGTGAGTGGGCATTCTAATTTATAGGCTGTAGTGGCAGGGACTGGCTTAAAAAAGTATTCATACCCCTCGAAAATCTTCCACATTTTCTCATGTTCCAACCAAAAATGTAAATGTATTTTATTAGGATTTTATGTGATAGACCAACGCAAAGTGGAAGGAAAATGCTAAATGGTTTCAAAATTTTTTACAAATATCTAATAAATGTGGCGTGCATTTGTATTCAGCCCCCCTGAGTCAGTACTTTGTAGAACTACCTTTCACTGCAATTACAGCTGCAAGTCTTTTTGGGTATGTCTCTACCAGCTTTGCACATCTAAAGAGTGAAATTTTTGCAAATTCTTCTTTACAAAATAGCTCAAGCTTTGTCAGATTGGATGGAGAGTATCTGTGAACAGCAATTTTCAAGTCTTTCCACAGATTCTCAGTTGGATTTAGGTCTGGAATTTGACTGGGCCATTCTAACACATGAATATGCTTTGATCTAAACCATTCCATTGTAGCTCTGGATGTATGTTTAGAGTTGTTATCTTGCTGGAAGGTGAACCTCCACCCCAGCCTCAAGTCTTTTCCAGACTCTAACAGGCTTTCTTCTAAGATTGCCCTGTATTTGGCTCCATCCATCTTCCCATCAACTCTGACCAGCTGCCCTGTCCCTGCTGAAGAAAAGCATCCCCACAACATGATGCTGCCACCACGTTTCATGGTGGGGATGGCGTGTTCAGGGTGATGTGCAGTGTTAGTGTTCTGCCACACATATCATTTTGCTTTTAGGCCAAACAGTTCAATTTTGGTCTCAACTGACCAGAGCACCTCCTTCCTTTTTGTTTTGGTGTGTCCCCCAGATGGCTTCTCGCAAACTGCAAACAGGACTTCTTATGGCTTTCTTTCAACAATGGCTTTCTTCTTGCCACTCTTCCATAAAGGCTAGGTTTGTGGAGTGCACAACTGATAGTTGTCCTGTGGACAGATCTCCCACCTGAGCTGTGGATCTCTGCAGCTCCTCCAGAGTTACCATGGGCATCTTGGCTGCTTCTCTGATTAATACTTTCCTTGCCCGGCCTGTCAGTTTAGGTGGACAGCCATGTCTTGGTAGGTTTGCAGTTGTGCCATACTCTTTCCATTTTCGGATGATGGATTGAACAGTGCTCTGTGAGATGTTCAAAGCTTGGTATATTTATTTTTTATAACCTAACCCTGCTTTAAACTTCTGTACAACTTTATCCATGACCTGTCTGGTGTGTTCCTTGGCCTTCATAATGCTGTTTGTTCACTAATGTTCTCTAACAAACCTCTGAGGGCTTCACAGAACAGCTGTATTTATACTGAGATTAAATTACACACAGGTGAACTGTATTTACTAATTAGGTGACTTTTGAAGACAATTGCTTCCACTAGATTTTAGTTAGGGGTATCAGAGTAATGGGGCTGAATACAAATGCACTTTTCAGATATTTATTTGTAAAACATTTTGAAAACCATTTTTTCATTTTCCCTCCACTTCACAATTATGTGCCACTTTGTGTTGGTCTGTCACATAAAATCCCAATAAAATACATTTACGTTTTTGGTTGGAACATGACAAAATGTGAAAAATTTCAAGGGGTATGAATACTTTTCCAAGGCACTGTATACTGACATACAAATTCTTTGATCAAGTGTGGTCTGGATTCCCCTTGGCTGTGTAGTGCAGGCTCGGGGGGGGGGGGGGTAGATTGTAGAGCCGTGTAGTGTATAGTATCTTTCAAAATAGGAGGCAATGTCTACGTTCGAGGTTGCTATGGAACTGTTGTGCTTTCTTTGCATGGAGAGCCCTTGCCAGGAGCCTACCATTCTTGTTGCCTTGCTCGTAAAACAGCTTTTCTGACAAGAAGTATTTGCACTTTGTCGCCTTTTCCAGCTGTTCCAAGAGTTGAGAACACGCTTGAGTTAGATCTTGACAGATCTACATCGCTTTGGTTCTTATATGGGATTTTTCCAGGGTCGTGATGCTGGTTAGGAGGGCCTGAATGTGTGCCTGTTTCTCTTGCTTGCATTTAGTGGCAAGAGCTATAGGTGTACCCCTTATGATGCACTTGTGGGCCTCCCACTGCATCAGGGGGAGACATCAGGGGTGTTGTTGGAAGTAAAGTATTCAGTTAGGCAAGTGCAGATAGTTGTTTCATGGTTTTTGTCAGATAAAAGCGAGGCATCCAGGCGCCAAATTTTGTCACAGTCCTGGCAAATCCGGGAAACATAGTGTGAGTGAAATAGGGTGGTGCTTTGACAAAAACATTGGTTCAATGGATGCTGCGTGCAGATAGGGTAAGTCAGGTTGTGACAGAAAAAGCTAGTCAATCCGGGAATAGCGATTGTGGGGTGGGTAGGTGCAGTCTTTTACTTTAGGATGGAGTGTGCGCCATGTGTTGTGTAGGAGCAGATCGTGTAGTTGTAAATGGATTTGGCGCAGTGCTCTATAAGGGAGGTATGATATGCCTGAAGAGGAGTCTATCAAGGGGTTGAGGGGAACATTAAAGTCACCTCCCATAATTAAGATCTCTGTGTGGAAGGTGGATAGCAGGTTCACAACTTTTCGGAAGAAAGGGACCTGCTTGACATTCGGGCTGTATACATTAGCCAGTGTAATTGGTCTGTCACCTAGCGTTCCCTTAAGGAGGAGGTAGCGTCCTTCTTGTTCAACTACATGGACATGGAATGGTAAATAGACTAAATAGGTATGCAGATATAACTACAGTGGGGCAAAAAAGGATTTAGTCAGCCACCAATTGTGCAAGTTCTCCCACTTAAAAAGATGAGAGAGGCCTGTAATTGGCATCATAGGTAGACCTCAACTATGAGAGACAAAATGAGAAAAAAATCCAATCACATTGGCTAATTTGGAAAGAATTTATTTGCAAATTATGGTGGAAAATAAGTATTTGGTCACCTACAAACAAACAAGATTTCTGGCTCTCACAGACCTGTACCTTCTTTAAGAGGCTCCTCTGTCCTGCACTCATTACCTGTATCAATGGCACCTGTTTGAACTTGTTATCAGTATAAAAGACACCTGTCCACAACCTCAAACAGTCACACTCCAAACTCCACTATGGTGAAGACCAAAGAGCTGTCGAAGGACACCAGAAGCAAAATTGTAGACCTGCACCAGGCTGGGAAGACTGAATCTGCAATAGGCAAGCAGCTTGGTGTGAACAAATCAACTGTGGGAGCAATAATTAGAAAATGGAAGACATACAAGATCTCACCCCTGGGGTCAAAATGATCACAAGAACGGTGAGCAAAAATCCCAGGACCACACGGGGGGACCTAGTGAATGACCTGCAGAGAGCTGGGACCAACGTAACAAAGGCTACCATCAGTAACATACTACGCCGCCAGGGACTCAGATCCTGCAGTGCCAGACGTGTCCCCCTGCTTAAGCCAGTACATGTCCGGGCCCGTCTGAAGTTTGCTAGAGAGCATTTGGATGGTCCAGAAGAGGATTGGGAGAATGTCATATGGTCAGATGAAACCAAAATAGAACTGTTTGGTAGAAACACAACTCGTCGTGTTTGGAGGAGAGAGAATGCTGAGTTGCATCCAAAGAACACCATACCTACTGTGAAGCATGGGGGTGGCAACATCATGTTTTGGGGCTGTTTCTCTGCAAAGGGACCAGGACGACTGATCCATGTACAGGACAGAATGAATGGGGCCATGTATCGTGAGATTTTGAGTGCAAACCTCCTTCCATCAGCAAGGGCATTGAAGATGAAACGTGGCTGGGTCTTCCAACATGACAATGATCCCAAACATACCACTCGGGCAACGAAGGAGTGGCTTCATAAGAAGCATTTCAAGGTCCTGGAGTGGCCTAGCCAGTCTCCAGATCTCAACCCCATAGAAAACCTTTAGAGGGAGTTGAAAGTCCGTGTTGCCCAGCGACAGCCCCAAAACATCACTGCTCTAGAGGAGATCTGCATGGAGGAATGGGCCAACATACCAGCAACAGTGTGTGCCAAACTTGTGAAGTCTTACAGGAAACTTTTGACCTCTGTCATTGCCAACAAAGGATATATAACAAAGTATTGAGATGAACTTTTGATATTGACCAAATACTTATTTTCCACCATAATTTGCAAATAAATTCTTTCCAAATCAGCCAATGTGATTGTCTGGATTTTTTTTTCTCATTTTGTCTCTCATAGTTGAGGTCTACCTATGATGCCAAATACAGGCCTCTCTCATCTTTTTAAGTGGGAGAACTTGCACAATTGGTGGCTGACTAAATACTTTTTTGCCCCACTGTAATATAATGATGGCTCATGTTCTGGAAGCCATGAAGGAGGAGGCAGAAGAATTGGTTGAACTACGATGACAGGTGATTGCCAATCATATGGGTCAGGGGCGTCAAACTGGCGACCCTCCAGCTGTTGTGAAACTACAAGTCCCATCATGCCTCTGTCTTTGGGAGTCATGCTTGTAACTGACAGCCTTACAATGCCTCATGGGACTTGTAGTTTGGCAACAGCTGGTCTATCAGCTGGGAACAGCTGGTCTTGGTCTATCACCGCACACGGTCCTCCCAAGGTGCTGTGATAGACCAAGAATGTTACACCAATATGGTTGCCAATAGCTATAATATAAATGCACACTTAGCTGCAGCAGAAGGATTACAGGGGGATGTACATGATATTATTTTATTAACCTTAAGTTGGATTTGTCTGATTGGGGAGGAGGAGCTCTATCTTGGTAGTCTTGGCTTTAAGCTACTGAATTGGTTCAAGGGAATTGGTGAAGTATTTAAGACTTTCTTGATAGGGTTGTTAAAAATATTAAGCATTGTTCTGAGTGTCATAATAGGCTTGCTTCTGTGCTTTAAACTGAGTTTGTGTGGTGGAAAGCAATCTCCAAGAAACTACATTTTAAGAAAAAAACTCAGATATGCTCATTACTTCACTTCAAAGGAACAATGTAAAAAACACACTGAAAAGAAAATGACAATAGTCCACCTAAGCTATCACCTGTAATAGATGCACCGTTTGTGATGTCCCCTGATGAAACTGAACCAGCAATGCCTTGTCTACAACCCATATTGGATGACTCTGTGAGAGAATTTATGACCTCTGGGCAAGAAAAACCAGATGATTTGAACAACCTGATTACACAGGAAGAGACCATATCTGCATGTTCTCTCCCACCGTCAGTTGATGAACTATGGACTGCGCCCGCATCCACACCATATCAGTCACTGATCAATTTACCACTCATAGGCCTGGAACCAACAGAAAACCACCCCTATTGTGCTACAGAAACATCGGGATCTGCCTCAAAACCAAATGAGACTGCAAAAGACATTGTAATTGTGAGGCATTCTTATGTGTTTTGGGCGTGATCCAGGGCACACTGGTTGAATATGGAATATTTAGGCTTCTCTGACCAAGAGGCCTGCGTTTTGGTGGTTAGGCTGTAGATGGATGGTCTGGAGACAATTGGCTCAGGCTCTTTGAGATGAGACTGCCTTCAATTGTCCACAGCCCTTCGCTATCATCATTCATTTAGGGGGTAATGACTTAAGGAAGGAAAGAATTGCAAGGCTAATAGAAAGGATGCAATGGGATATGCAGTAGATGATAGGACAATTCCCTAACACACAAATAGTCTTTTCACACATCATCAACAGGCCTATGTGGAGAGAAGGGTGAGTCAAGGATGCAGAAAGTTTTAGTCAAGAAGTTGGGAAGGTTTTGTGTGAGGCCAGTTGATTTGTGTATCACCATTATGGCTTGAGGAGCCATAACCCGAGGCTATTTAGAAAAGACAAGGTGCATCTAAGTGACAAAGGGTGTGAAATATTTTTGGGGGCCTACGGGAAATAATTGCATTATGCAAAAGTAGAGTGGCTTAAGAGTGACACATGAAGTAGACATTATGATTCTTTAGCTAGAGTATGAATGCTTACATATGTTAGAGTGTGGAAAATAAGTCAGCAATAAGCTGAGTGCTTGCTTTCTGTGATTGCATAGGGCCAATATCCTCATCTGTTGTGTTCCTGTCCCGGTGGAAGGCATTCCTCTGACATGTAAGTGAGGCTTAGTTTACGTATATGTCCCGGTAAAGGACAGGAATGGGAAACTGTCAACCAATAAGCAAGTTAGTAAGGAAGCTTTTGTAGCATCTGCTTCTGTGGAACATAATAAGCAAAGAGATGTGGAGTAGTGGAGGACCATGCCTGTGATGTGAGGTAAGGGGGAGGAAATAGCATCTCAGGGTCCACCGCTTCCAGGAATCATTCTGCAATTTCCCTAATAGTAGATGAAATAAAGGATGAGTGGTCAGCTATGGCCAAAGGGGGAGAGAGTGGCATGAAGGGAATCTCTCTTTCTATGGCCCTGCTGATGATCATGGTTAAGATCACTAAAACATCCACATTTATATTGTATTGTTTGGAAAAATTATATTCATGAGAGTGAAACTTATGATTACTTAGAGCATGTAGTCAAGACTTTCATATAGATAAATGAAAGTCATTATTTATGCAATGCTAAGGAGTTTGTGCCTCCCTTAACACATCTGTGTATAAGGAATTAATGCTTGTGATCAGTAATGATTAACCACCTCCCGCCCGCCATATAGTCCAGTGATGGGCACAAGGTGGTTCTCTTGTTCTGGAAGGACGTCATATGATGTCCTCCCATTCTAACCGTGCATGCGCGGCTCAGGGAGCGCGCGGCGATCGGCGGTGCGCCGTGTCCCTCGGACACAGCGGATCACCGATCCATGGAAAGGGCCGAAGATGTCGGCTCGGTCATGTGATCAGCTGTGTCTAATCACAGCTGATCACATGTAAACAGTGAAATTTATCGGCAGCTCGAGAGGAGAGCCAGTAATTGGCGTTCCGCGGAGGGGACATGTACACTGATCATCAGGGCACTGATGATCAGTGTAACCTGATGATCAGTATAGCCCCAGAAGTGCCACCTGTCAGTGTCCATCAGTGTCAGCTGTCAGTGCTGAACAGTGCCACGTGCCAGTGCCACATCAATGCCACATATCAGTGCCTACCAGTTCACATCAATGCCACATATCAGTGCCCACCTGACCTTCCTTTCAGAGTCACCCATCAGTGCCACCTATCAATGCCAATCAGTGCCACCTATCAGTGCTGCCAATCAGTGTCACCTATCAGTGCCAGTCAGTGCTCCCTATCAGTGCCAGTCAGTGCCGCCTATCACTGTGCATCAGTTCCACCTACCCGTGCCTGTCAGTGCCGCCTGTCAGTGCCACCTATCAGTGCCATATATCAGTGCCATATATCAGTGCTGCCTTTCAGTACGCATCAGTGATGCCTGTCAATGCCCATCAGTGCCACCTACCAGTGCCTCCTCATCAGGCCACCTATCAGTGTCCATCAGTGGAGCCAATCAGTGCCCATCACTGCAGCCTCATTAGCGCACATCAGTGAAGGAGAAAAATCACTTATTTACAAAATTTTATAACAAAAACTAAGAAAAAACTTTTTTTTTCAAAATTTTCAGTGGTTTTTGGTTTGTTTAAGAAAAAATAAAAAACGCAGAGGTGATTAAATACCACCAAAAGAAAGCTCTGTCTCAAAAAAATGACAAAAATTTCATATGAGTACAGTGTTGCATGACCGCGCAATTGTCATTCAAAGCGTGACAGCGCTGAGAGCTGAAAATTGGCCTGGGCAGGAAGTGGGTATAAGTGCCCTGTAGGCAAGCGGTTAAAGGAGGGAGTTATGTATATGCATAACTATGATCCTTACTGAGTCACATATTTAGAATATTATAAGATGGCTATGTATACTCCATTTTGTCTCGTAAGAAATGCTTCTAGTTGTTTATTGCAAATGACACGGACACATATCTAGATTGTAACTGTGCCAGTAGGCTTCTGGGGAGTGTCCACCGATTTCCACCCTGTGTCACATTTTATGTCAAAGACCATCTGTTGCTATTTGATAAGAAAGGATATATAAGTGGAGAAAATCTCTATGGCAGGTGGAATACAGTGAGAGCTGACACTGTATTTCCCATATATGTATATGCAGCAATCAATATAATTCGGAGCCTTATCTTGTCTGTGGATAATTATTCAAGTTTCCTAAAAACAGAGGAACTTGAGGAGGTACAATCCTTCCTGTACAGGTGTATAACAGCAAGCCTCAGTAATTTATGAGGTTAGGTTGCCTGCATCGAGGTTAGGTGGGATATACTTAGAACAAACTTGTTATATATACTGTAGGTGTGGGTGCCTTGGGACACTCACACCATAGAAGGGGGTTTGTCCTCCCATCCACCAGGCTGTATAGGGCTGTCATGAGGTAACAAATACATTCAGTAAGAGCATCTTTGCTTGGAGAGTAAGGTAGGTCAAGGGGTAGATGTGTTAGTCGTAGGCTGACATTCACTGCTTGTGCCTAGGCCTCTAGGGGCACATGGGGGTTTGGCAAGAGCCGAGGCTGGGAGGCCAACCTTGCCAACCACTTACCCACATTTTGCGGGTGAATAGCAGCTCTTGGCACAGCGACGTAATCTTGCATCACTTCCTATTTTGGGGTGTGAACGCACCTGCGCCCCCCGCTGCCCCCCCACCCGTAGGTCCAGGGAGAGGAGAGAAGAGAGAACACGTCACAGAGTAAAAGCAATACCTTTTACACACACACATTAGAGTAGCACATTTAACCCTTTGATCGCCCCTATTAACCCTTTGATCACCCTGTCACCCAACCAGTGCCATTAGTACAGTGTCAGTATATAGAATTTTTCACTGATCACTGTATCACTGCTATTAGCAACATCAGATAGCGTCAGGGTCAGTAAGAGCCCCACCCAGCCAGGGTCAGCTAGCGTTAGGTTGCCCGCACATTATCGCACTCACGCTATGGTTCGCTGATCACCCCCATTACTAGTATAGTGTTTGTACAGATCAAGATATTGATCATGTACATTGGGTTGATTTCGGACCATGCTCCTGTCATAATGAAATTAAGATGGGGTAGTTGGAAGACGGGGGTTCTGACGTGGAAGTTGAATGAAGCACTTCTCCTGGATCAAGAGACTGATAAGAAGATAGAGGTAGAGATTAAGAGATTCTTTGAGGAGAATGATACAGGAGAAGTGTCAGTTGCTACAGTATGGGAGGCGCATAAGGCTTACATCAGAGGTATACTCATTGCGATTGGGGTTAGAAAGAAAAAAGAAAGGAGAGAGAAAATGAATGGACTTTTAAAGGAATTATTTGAGCTTGAACAGATGCATAAGAATAGAATAACAAAAGAGATAAATCAGAAAATAAAAAATAAGAAAGAAGAATTAGAGTTAGTGATGGAAGAGGAAAAAAGAAGAGTTTTTAATAAAGTCCTAAGTGAGAGGTATAATTGGGGAGAGAAACCAGGAAAGTACCTAATGAGAGATCTGAGGAAAAAGAAGAATAGGAATTATATTGAAAAGATAAAAAACCCCAAAGGAGAATTGGTGTATTCAACTAAAGATATCGTTAAGGTGTTTAGAGAATATTATAGTAAGCTGTATAATATTACCCCACATGATACTATAAATAAGATGGGAGAGTCGAAAAGAGAGACATATTTGAAAAATGCAGGTTTGCCTAAACTAAATGAAGAACATATGAAGTTTCTAGACTCAGAGATTACACAGGAAGAAATAAAAATAGCATTAAAAAGCTCTAAGTCTGGGAAGAGCCTAGGACCAGATGGCTACACGGTGAGATATTATAAAAAATATGATGAACTGTTGATACCCAAACTGAAGACTCATATGAATGCTTTGGGGGGAGAGATGAAGATGAGGCGAGAATCCCTACAGGCCCATGTGGTATTGATTCATAAGGAAGGAAAGGATGAATCCCAGTGTGCAAGTTATAGACCTATCTCACTGTTGAATACGGATACCAAGTTATATGCAAAGGTTTTGGCAAACAGGTTGAAGGATTTGATGCCTGACTGGATCCATGGAGATCAGGTGGGCTTTGTTCCAGGAAGAGAGGGCAGAGATAACGGGTTGAGATCCCTGTTGCTTATCCAGAATAGCAGAAAAAGGAAAAATCCGGTAGTAGTGCTGTCGATTGACGCTGAAAAGGCATTTTACAGAGTTAGCTGGGGTTACATGATGGATACTTTAGAAGTCCTGGGGATAGGTGCCAGGATGAGAGAGTGGATAAGAAAGTTGTACAGTGGGCCCTCCGCAGTAATTATGGTAAATGTTGAGAGGTCCGAACCTTTAGGGATGTCAAATGGTACAAGACAGGGATGCCCGTTGTCTCCATTATTGTATGTCTTGTCCTTGGAGTCTCTATTGTCTACAATTAGGATGAACGAGGACATTAAGGGTATTCAGATAGGTGATAGAGAACATAAGGTGGCAGCATTTGCAGATGATCTCTTGTTTTATGTGGGGAATCCCAGGATAACACTCCCAAATTTAATGAAAAGCCTGAGGGAATATGGGGAACTATCAAACTTGAAAATCAATATAACTAAGATGGAGATTCTGAATATTAATCTCTCAAATAGTGAAAGAGAAAACTTACAAAGAGAATTTCCCTTTAAATGGAAGAAAAGAGTTAAAGTATTTAGGAATAAAACTTACAACCTCAAATCAGAATCTATATAAATTAAATTATATTACATTATTAAATGAGATAAAGTTAGAATTAAGGAAAATGGGGGGAGGAATCCCGACTTGGTTAGGACGCATAAAATTGAGAAAAATGATAATTATACTTAAAATCCTATACAAATTCCAAATGGTCCCCATCAAACTTCCTGAGGTTTATTTTAGGATAATTAAAAAAATGATAATAAGATATATATGGAGGAATAAAAAACCTAGAATAGCTTATGAAGTCTTAAGTAGAACTAAAGAACGGGGGGGCTTGGGAGTGCCAGATTTTAAAAGATACTATAAAGCAGTAATTCTATCAAGAATATTTGATTGGACACACAACCCAGATGGGAAAAGTTGGGTTAAAATTGAAAATACACTGAGTGGAAGGATATTGTTAGAACCCGCCAGGTGGTGCCCCTGGCTGCCCACTTGACAGACCTACCCAAAGCGTGGAGTCTAAGTCCCGGTCTGTGCTTTCACCAGGGCCCCTGATGGTGGGGATGGACTTGAAACAGACCGGGACCAGGTCACGACCTCCGAGCAGGCCCACCAGTGGCAGGGGCAACCTCCGGGGATGTATTGGTACCGGGAGAGCCAGATGTGAGGAGGACGGCAGGACCTAGCAGGATGGATCACGAGCGGGGGTCCCGTGGGGTAGGCGAGGTACAGAATCGGCAGGCGGAGAGTAGTCAGGTCACACGCAGGGTCAGCAGGATAAGTCAGTCCGTAGAGAGGTCAAAACAAGCCGAGGGTCAGGATGGGAGAAGGCAGAGTAGTCAGGACAATCCGGGTCAACACAGGAGTAGGCAGCGTAGTCAGGGTCAATCAGGGTCAAAAACACAGGTACAGGACTCAGGAACTCAGATAGACCTTGCGGCGATTACTGACAGTGCAGGGCATCTTTAAATATTGCGCCCTGCACTGTCATTGGCCGCTCGGGACGCGCCCCCGGGCTGTCATTGGCCGCCCGAGGCGCGCCCGCGGGTCCCACTGCGCATGCGCGGCATCCTGTCATCCACGGCTCGCCGGGACCTAGTGCCTGTGTCCAGGCGTGAGCCGTCGCCAGTGCGCATGCGCCGGCCGACAGGACGCCGCGATCCCTGACAGATATTGAGGGAAGTTGTATGGATTCCAGCACAATATAGAGAATTAGATGATAACACTAGTTTGTACACATTGAATGTTTTGAGAGTTTGGGATGTAATGCACAAACAAATGGGATAGGAGTTTAACTCACAATCAATGCCATTGAGGAACACAAAATGTTTTCCCCCAGGGCAGGAGAAGATAGTGGGAAAATGGATCAAGAAGGAAAATGCCCAGTTGAGAGACATAATGGTGTAGGGGGAATTGAAATCACTTAAGGATTTGGAAAAGGAGGGTGGTGAAGTTTTCACTAAGATATATGAATGGAGATATCGCCAATTGAAACACTTTGTTAGGAATCTCCCAAAACCCCTAAGATCTAGAAAAGAGTGGAATCTGTTTGAGAGACTGCTTGAATCAAGGGGAGATAGGAGACACGGAACAGCAAAGATATATAGGATTTTCACTGATTTAGACACAAATACAAAGCCAAAGTATATAGTTAATTGGGAAAGAGATTTGGGAGTGGAGATTGATGAGGATAAACAGAGAAAAATATTTAGATTAATTCACGAGAATATATCTATGAGAGAGGTGGAAATTAATTATAAGTGTATGACAAGGTGGCAATTTACTCCGGAAGTGGAAAAAAAGATGAGTGGTGAGAAATCACGGTGGTGATGGATAGGATGTGGAGAGAGTGGCACGGTATATCATGTATGGTGGGGGTGCCCAAAAATCCAAATATTCTGGAAGCAGATAGTGAATTTAATTAGGAGAATAACTGAAATTGATGTTGGTTTGGATCCAGAGACTTATCTCTTTCATTGTACAGAGTATTCTGTGAACAAATATAAGGAGACGGGTATTTGGTATTATCTAAATGCAGCAAAAGGGCTAATACCCAAGTTCTGGCGGAAAGTAGAGGTGCCGAGGGAGGAGGACTGGAAGGAGAGAGTTGACCAGATCTGTAGGATGGAAAAAATCATTTATATGCAAGAAGATAGGATGAAATCATATTACCGGAGATGGGGCAAGTGGGCGGAGTTTAAGTTCAAGTTGAAATAAAAGTGGACAGAGTGTATAGTAAGAATATCTCCTTTATATCTAAATGGAAGTGGTGAAAGTATTGTAGGGTAGGAGATGGGGAAGAGGGGGGGGAGGGAGCGGGAAAAGGAGATTAGAAATTAATAAAAGTTATGTGTTGGTTTTATGTGATTATAAGTGCAATATGTATTTATCTGAAAAATTTAAATAAATATATATAAAAAAAAAAGATATTGATCATGTACAGAACTATACTAGTGCCTCCTTTGTATAGTGTCCCCAAAACTGTACAGTTATCAGGATTGGCTCCGTTCGCTGCCAGCACTAGCGTTTATCCCCTCCGCTGTTTTTCACAGAAGATTTGTATCAATTGATTGTGGGCCAAGGCAATTTATACACACAACAATACATCGCCACCCACCCAAAATCAGCTCTTGCCAGACAATTCGCATGGAAACCTATAACGGTTTCTGAATTTAAAACTCTTTTGGACCTAACCCTCAACATGGGCATTACAAAAAAGAAAGAATTGTGGTCATATTGACAGAGCCAATTCATTGTATGCACATGTTCTCTGCTGTTAAATATATGCACAAAATGGACCAGCAATGTACTGGCACATCGTTGGACTTTGAGTGGTTATACAAGACTGATGGCTGCAGCTACAGACATCAACCTGGTATTGTTTTTTTCAGCTGGCGGCCGGCTTTCATGTAAAAGCAATTCTAGTAGCCAATTAGCTGCTGAATTGTTTTATGAGCAGCAGGAAGGGACATTCTCCCCCCTCCATCTTGCTGCCTTCCAAAGTTTTCTTGGGCTCTCCTGTCCCACAGGGTAATCCGAGAATGCAGTTCCGCTGGCTGACCATAGAGCTGGCCAGAGACCAGAATGGCTCCAATCTTCTCTACAGTCTAAGAAATCGGAAGCTATGAGCATTTCATCACTTCAGTTTCGCAGGATATAATAATGTAAGGGCAGAGGAGATATCTAGAGTCTGATAGACCCCAGATTTCTCAAACAAGAATCTATGACAATGCCCATTGAAGTTATTGGGGATATTTGCATTCCCTGAGATAGCATTAAAAGTTATTTTAAAAAAACGGAAGGGACAGTGTAAAAATAATAAAAAAAAATCAAAATAACTAAAAAGCGCAAGCTTTGACCCTGTGCCGGTATGTAAACAGCGGTTGCACCATGCATGTGAGGTATTGCCGCGAACGTCAGATCAACGGCAGTAATTCTAGCACTAGACCTCCTGTGTAAATATAAATTGGTGATCTGTATAAGCTTTGAAAGCATTGTCTATCGATAATAAACATGTATGTATTTTGTTGCCATTGCGCGGCATGCGCAATTTTAAATGTCATGTTTGGTATCTATTTACTATTTATTTTATAAAACAATTTTGTGCATTCAAATTCTAAAAAGTGTATTTTTTCCAAAAGATTTGCATTTGAAAAATCGCTGCGCAAATACTGTGTGACGTAAAAAGTTTGAACACTCACCATTTTTTTCTCTAGGGCCTCTGATTTAAAAAATATATAATGTTTGGGGGTTCAAAGTAATTTTCTAGCAAAAAAACAGTTTTTTCATGTGAACAAAAAGTGTCAGAAAAGGCTTGGTCTTCAAGAGTGGGTGATGTATGGCATAAGCTTCTAATGTTGGCCCTGAAATGCCAGGATAGTAGAAGCAACACCTCCAAATAACCCCTTTTTTGAAAGTAGACACTCCAAGGTATTTAAAAACAATAAATAACCCGTGCTTCTGTGACAAATCATAAACTCAAATAATTAATGCTGCTGCTCACAAGGTAAAAACACCATATATAAATTATATCACCACACAGTGCTCCGTGATCACCTTCCAATACAATCCACACTCACCAGATTTGATGGACTCTTAACTTGTAGGGCTTAAGAGTCAACAAGTTATTGGTGAAGTGTGTTCCCAAGAATAACCAAGATTCAGAATGGGAGTACTTGCTGAATCCTTTCTAACAATCCTCAAGCAGGCAGAAGAGATGCAAAAACTAGGGTGATACTAATGGTGTAATACTGTAACACTTTTTTATTAAATGAAACCAAAGTACATATTGCACTTACAATAGATAGGACTTAAAATTGTATATGCTCCGTGACCTCCCACGTCAATACAGTGCTTAATCGGCAACAATGGCTCTGGAGTGCCGTTGGTAGCGTGCGCTCCACTCACCGGAAGTGACATCACAAAGCCTAGCCGGAATCAGAACTTTTGTCGACGCGTCGACGCGTTTTGCTCCTCCGCCAGGGCGTTCTCACAGACGTTCTTCGGTCCCTGCATGTAAGATATACCCTTCCATCACTCCTCCCACCTTCATGACTCACTTCCTATTAGGTGTACCGGCTTCAAATCAATATCCCAAAGAACCACTTCCTCGCATTCTTGGTACAGCTAATACAAGGGAAACATCATACTCATAAAAAATATATTATTATATTAGACAAATCTAAAATAAAAAAATAATTAATTAAATTCTTACAATACCCAAGGAATAATAATAAACAAAACTTAAATTAATAAACAATCTTAATAAAATAAAATGATATATATATTACTGATGAATGAACAAACAAATAAAACCAAATCCTAAACAATATTAGCATTTTGCTATTGTATTGCTAAAAATGGGGCCAAATCCTGAACAATATGGACACTTTGCTATTACTTCTCCCCAATCCCAAGATACATATTTTTTTAATTACCAATTTGAAAGAAAACAGTTCAAATCTATGTCTACATTTAACCCCTTAGGGGCTAAGGTATCCAATCTAAGGATCCACCTACTTTCATTCTGTGAGATTGCTTTCCTCAAATCTCCTCCTCGCCAATGAGGTTCAATCTTATCTATCTTTCAGAATCTCAAAAGAGATGGAGTAGAAGAGAGGTTATGGGGGTCCTCCAGGGAGCAGAAGGGGGCCCTTATTTCCCTCCAGGGTGTCAGAGCCTTGGTCCGAACCTGGGCCTTCTGTGGTGAGTGGCAATGTTTCTTCTTGCTGAGCCTCTGGGAATGCTGGACAGCTCCCTTGACAATCATTTGGATGATCCTACCGTGACCTTGTCATGAACCTTGAACCCCTTGCTCCTCCCATGAACTTCCTGATATAAGCCATGTCTCTGCACTTCCTGTTTGCCAGATTATTGTGCTCTCCAGCCAGTATCTTGCTCCTTGTCATCTCTGTTATTATCCATATTTTGCTACCACTCGTTATTGACCCTTGGCTTGTTCTCGACTTATCGACCCACCCAAGACAATTCCATTGTTCTCCAATCTTACTGGGTTTCATCCCTGCAATAGAAGTGTGATTTGTACCTGTAACAGTGTAAGGAAACGTAAAATAGAATCCTTTACTTCTAATGCAACAGGTAGATCCTACAAAATTAAGAATTTTATTTCTTGTAATAGTAGACCTGTGGTCTACATGCTCACATGTCCCTGTAATAAGCAATACGTGGGACGCACAACAAGGAGACTGAGAGACCGCCTTCGCGAACATGTCTACAGTATTAAGCGGGGCTTTAAAGAACATTCCTTGTCTAAGCATTTCAGGCTACATCATAATAGAGACCCTACCTCTCTCAGATTTGTGGGGATAGAAATTGTCACCCCGCACTGGAGAGGCATATACAAAAAATGTGCAGTCTCGCAGTTAGAAACAAAATGGGTATACGAATTGGGCACCTTATACCCTAGGGAACACAATATAGAGGTGGATCTTAACTGCTTTATTGACAACAGCTAATTATTTATATATTTATTGAGGTCCCCTTTCCATTTTATTATTCTGGTTCTAGCTAATCTTATAGGTTTTATGGAGTTTAGCTTTTAATCACTGGTATTTTTACTTATATTACTATTTATGTCTATACTATTCGATATTTTATAATCTAACATATGCAGCTTTTTATCATTTTATGATAGTACAAATATTTTCTTATGGACTATATATATGTTTTATGACTGTATGACAAATTTTTCTGATTCATGCCTATCCTGGTCTATCTTGCCAGGATATATATTTTTATTTTACTCGGATGTCATAGGTTATTGTAATTTTAAATTTTCTTTTATTATTTTGAATTTTATACATATTTATATGCTACAGTATATCGGGCGTTCATTTCATTATGGATCTTTTTATCTCCCCATTTTAATGCCGGCTTTTTATAATATTTTTTATTATTTGGACATGCAAGAGACTTGCTTTTTATTTTCATATTTTCATTGTTTATATATATCCTTTATTACACCAATGTAGTATATGGTGTTTCATGAGAAATATACATATTGGGGATACTTACCTGGTTGTATTATGCTGGAGGTGTATACTATCCCTTCATTAGATGTAACCTAGATCGGTTCACATAGTTTTTTTGTTTCTATACTAGCCTCCTGCAACAGGTTTAAGGGCTGATAGATTACTCTGCATAATGTACTTTATGATTTTAGCCGGTTCTCGGGTGTCTGATAATGAGATTGTCTGCAGCAGAGTATATTTACTCTGCAGTCACTAAAGATCCACAGCAAAATGATGCCGAGGTGTTCACGCATACGCACTAGCCTCCCTTCGGCAAAATGGTGGTGACGCGGAGCGCAAGCGCTGAGCATATACAGGTGAAACTTGAAAAATTAGAATATCGTGCAAAATTTCATTTATTTCAGTAATGCAACTTATAAGGTGAAACTAATATATGAGATAGACTCATTACATGCAAAGCGAGATAGTTCAAGCTGTAATTTGTCATAATTGTGATGATTATGGCTTACAGCTCATGAAAACCCCAAATCCACAATCTCAGAAAATTAGAATATTACATGCAATCAATAAAACAAGGGTTGTACATAGAACAATATCGGACCTCTGAAATGTATAAGCATGCATATGTACTCAGTACTTGGTTTGGGCCCCTTTTGCAGCAATTACTGCCTCAATGCGGCGTGGCATGGAAGCTATCAGCCTGTGGCACTGTTGAGGTGTTATGGAAGACCAGGATGCTTCAATAGCGGCCTTCAGCTCTTCTGCATTGTTCGGTCTCATGTCTCTCATCTTTCTCTTGGCAATGCCCCATAGATTCTCTATGCGGGTCAGGTCAGACGAGTTTGCTGGCCAATCAAGCACAGTAATCCCACGGTCATTGAACCAGGTTTTGGTGCTTTTGGCAGTGTGGGCAGGTGCCAAGTCCTGCTGGAAAATGAAGTCAGCATCCCCATAAAGCTCATCTGCAGAAGGAAGCATGAAGTGCTCCAAAATCTCCTGGTAGATAGCTGCGTTGACCCTGGACTTAATGAAGCACAGTGGACCAACACCAGCATCAAATCAACACAGACTGTGGAAACTTCACACTGGACTTCAAGCATCTTGCAGTGTGTGCCATTCCATTCTTCCTCCATACTCTGGGTCCTTGGTTTCCAAATGAGATGCAAAAGTTGCTCTGATCAGAAAAGAGGACTTTGGACCACTGAGCAACAGACCAGGTTTGTTTTTCTTTAGCCCTGGTAAGACGCTTCTGACGTTGTTTGTTGTTCAGGAACGGCTTGACAAGAGGAATACGAAATTTGAAGCCCATGTCCAGGATCCATCTGTGTGTGGTGGCTCTTGATGCACTAACTCCAGCCTCAGTCCACTCCTTGTGAAAGTCCCCAGCACTTTTGAATGACCTTTTCCTGACAATCCTCTCCAGACTGCGGTCATCCCTGCTGCTTGTGCACCTTTTTCGTCCACACTTTTCCCTTCCACATAACTTTCTATTAATGTGCTTTGATACAGCATTTTGGGAACATCCAACTTCTTTTGCAATTACCTTTTGAGGCTTTCCCTCCTTATGGAGGGCGTCAATGATGGTTGCACCTTTGCAGGTGTTATGGCTTTATTAGCTGATTAGAGTGGGACACTTTGAGCCTAGAATATTGCACCTTTTCACAATATTCTAATTTTCTGAGATTGTGGATTTGGGGTTTTCATGAGCTGTAAGCCATAATCATTACAGTTATTACAAATCACGGCTTGAACTATCTTGATTTGCATTTAATGAGTCTATCTCATATATTAGTTTCACCTTTTAAGTTGCATTACTGAAATAAATTAACTTTTGCATGATATTCTAATTTTTCAAGTTTCACCTGTATAAACCCATCAATAATAGTTATAGCTGTGTTGATTTTCCTCTGAAGACGTGCTTGGCACAAAAGGCCTCAGGAAATCCACACGCTATGACGTCACGCCGCCGGAGCCACGTGCTGGTCCGGCGGCCATCTTTAGTAATGGTCAGTGCACCTGTTTTATCCTTTATTGTCATTTTCTGGATTTAAATAAAATTGATTGATTTTGGAAATACTACACTATGGACACTATTCTTATGGCTTCTTTATGGAGCCTTTAAGCCTGCAGAACCTGTGGAGAGTACGAGTCTGAACCAGTATCCAGAAGAAGGGAATCCTTGTAAACAGGTTGCTGACCCTATCCATCCTAAAGGAGACCTCTGGAGCCAAGAAGACATCTTCCATTGACCGCAGAGCTGCCCATTCCTAGATGGATTTTCCACAGACACCTACTACGCATCACTACTTAGGTTCTTGAGGTGGATTTATTAATGCGCATTATCTATCCTAATAATCCTACAATTTTCCACAGCACTTCATTACTGATATTGGCATATCCCTGGATTGATCATACATTTATAGACTGATCCTTATCTAGATTCTACTGCGATTATACTTATCCTAACGCTGCACTTTATTATTTATTGTTCTCGACTACCACGCTTCTGTTTGATCCTTACCTGCTTATACACTACTGGACCTCTGCTTGCTCACCTCCTGGTGGGGTGATCCTGAGGACCGCGACCTGGTGCTAACATGCAGCAAAATCCATCTCCACCATCAGGAGCTCTGGTGAACACCGGTTGGTACTTAGACTCTGCACCTCGGGTGATCCCACTCCTCCGCCACAGTGACCTGCCTGTGTACATATCCTGCTGGTTTCAGGTGAGCCTTTCCACTGCTACAGCAACTGATCTTCGAGCCTGACCCCTGATCATGACACAGGGAGAGGAAGAGGGAGTTGGAGACAGGATCCCCCAGCATTTTATATAGGACCTTATATAAAAAATGGAGGAAAAGAGGAAGAAGGGGTTGTAGAGGTGGGAAGGGAAAAAAGAAAAAGATAAGTGTAATGCAGGGCATTTTTAATCTCAGTGATGTTCATTTTACCAAGGAAGAATTGAAAGTTCTTGAGTTAGGTTTAAAGTATGCTCCCGATTGAATTTAGATAAATTGGACACATATATATATTTGCAGAAGTTCATCAGAAAGTTGAATATTAGGAAGCATTGGGATAAAAAGGTATAGTGGAAAGACAGGATGATGGGGGTTATTTACATACCAATTTGAGAAATAAGTCGACTTTTACTCCTAAGATTAGCAATAATTGCTCTGTTGATGCTTTTAAAAAAAATGGTTGAGCATGATCTGGATACTTTAACCATTCCCTATGCTAGGAAAAAAAAGGAGGAATTAAATAGATTAGTAGGGGACTGTGAGACTTATTAAATATTAAAGGGAAACCCCACCACTAAATATAAGGCTAAATTGAAAGTTAGTCACATTTGGTGAAAAGGAAGGATTGTTGAACAAGAAGGAGACGAGATACTTGATACCTGATGCTCCTATTGTTCCAATGATTTATCAATTACCAAAAATTCAAAAGAACCAAAAAAAGCCACCAGGAAGACCTATAATGAGTGGTGTAGACTCTCTGTTTTCAAGGACGGGGGAATACTTGGACAAATTTCTCCAACCCCTTGTCCAGGAATTTCCTGTTTATCTTAAGGACAGTAGAGATCTTATAAGTATACTGACGGAGGTGAATAATGAGCATAAATGTGTCATTGCAAGTGTAGATGTAAACTCTTTGTATACAAATATTAGACATGATGATGCTTTGGAAGCAGTGGCATGGTCCTTACAGATTAACACTCAGTTGTGAAATAGACAACAATATTTTTTGATACAGAGTTTAGATCTAGCTATGGGTCATAATTTTTTCTGGCATAATGGAAAATTCTATAGACAAAAGCCAGGAGTTGCGATGGGAGCATAGTATGCTCCCTTAGTAGGTAATCTTTTTGTGAGTAAATGGGAACATGAATCGATATATGTGAATAAAAGACCAGAGTTGAGGCTCTATAAAAGATTTATTGATGATATCTGTATTATTTGGGAGGGAACTCAGGAATCTCTTGCAGATTTAATTAAGGAAATGGGCATGAATAGGTACAACATTTCATTCTCCGAAAATATTAGTAATGAGTCCATTAATTTTCTGGATCTCACTATATATAGAAAAAGCAAGAGGTTGTGTACCCCACACTCATTTCAAAGAGGTGGATAGGAATGGATACATTCCGATACATAGTTGCCACCATCGTAGATGGCTCAATATGGTTCCAAAGAGTCAGTATTTGAGAATTAAGCAGAATTGTGATGAGGATAGAGTCTATGAGGAGCAAACAGGCATGTTGATACAGAGATTTGAAGAAAAAGGGTATAAAAACAAAGATCTTAGGAAAATAAGAAATCAGGTAAAAGATATGGATAGGGAAGAATTGTTAAAAATTAAAAAAGAAGAAAGGAGATGAATATGGGGTAGCATTCATCACAGGGTTTTCCAAACAACATAGGTTATTTAGGAAATATTGGCCAATCATTTTGCAGGATGACATACTCGGAGAGATTTTGCCCAAAACACCAAGATTCATTCATACAAGACAATCCACTCTTAGCAATAAGCTTGTTAGAAATGTTCCTGATCATCCCCATAAAAAAAAACTACTTTTTTAGATCAAGTAGGTATTTTTAGATGTGGCAGATGTCTAGCGTGTAAGACAATGAGGAGCAACAAGAAAAAAAACAGTACATTTTCAATCTCATGTTCAGGGAGAAACCTTCAAAATTAAAAAAACTTATTTCATGTGCAAGTACTCATGTCACCTATCTTTTAGAATCTCCTTGCAAATTACAGTACGTTGGGAGAACCACTAGGAAGCTTGCTGTATGCCTTAGTGAACACATTGTTAATATCAAAAAAGGTTTTAAACACCATAGCCTTTCTCATCATTTCAGGAATTTCCATAATAGGGATCCATCTCTTTTGAGATCTATCTGTGGGATAGATAAGATTGAACCTCATTGGTGAGGAGGAGATTTGAGGAAAACAATCTCACAGAATGAAACTAGGTGCATCCTTAGATTGGATACCTTACCCCTAAGGTAAATGTAGACATAGATTTCAACTGTTTTCTTTCAAATTGGTAATTAAAAAAAATATTATGGGTGTGCATGCGTGGAGACACCGGAACAGACATGTCCGTC
Source organism: Staurois parvus (assembly GCF_062004578.1). Classification (NCBI taxonomy): domain Eukaryota; kingdom Metazoa; phylum Chordata; class Amphibia; order Anura; family Ranidae; genus Staurois; species Staurois parvus. Next base: position 218,131 of record NW_028319087.1, read on the forward strand.
TGAGGCTCCGGCACATAGTGGGGAAACAAGCCTCCCGGACACCACTCCTGGCCCGCTCCGGTCCCACAACTCTGGTCGCTGGTCGCCGTAGCAATGTCCCTGGTACCTGTCAAGATGGTCCAGGGAGCAGCTAAACACCAGCCTCAGCTGCCTGTGAAGTCGATCAAAGAGGCATTGGCTCGGGCCTCTTCCAAGATGGCCGCCCCTGCATCCCTCACACAGGCACAGCCCTATGCTGCACTACAGGCTGCTCATGCCAGATCCCACTGCACGTCTGACGGTGAGTCTGATTCTTACCTGGGCACCCCTTTACACACCCCCACCTCTAACTTTTCTTCTCCTGACCTTCTCAAACAATTTGAAAGGATGCTACACAAAGCCCTGAAACTGACAAGCTGTCTAAAGAAATCTGCAAATTGGGGCAGTGCACCTCTGACCTTAAACACCAGGTCAACAACCTCGATGCCACGCTCCAAACCCACTCAGATGATCTTGAACTCCTCCGTGATGAAAATGTGACTCTGCATTCCCATTTGGAGGACTTTGAAAATAGGGCCCGCTGCTTTAATTTACGTTTATGCTGCCTACCAGAATCCATCATGGATGTTCTATCCACAGTCACGGCCCTTTTTTAAGAATTGGCCCTGGAGATCCCTATAGAACTTCTTGAGATGGATAGAGTTCATAGAGCGCTGACCCCACGTCGCCCAGATGGCCCACCATGCAATATTATCACTAAACTTCACTATTTCTGCACAAAGGAACAGCTCCTACAGTCAGCCAGGTCAGCAGGGTCCTTGATGTCCAGGGTCATAACTATCAGTTGTTTCAAGATTTGTGCCCAACAACGATTGCTAAACGTAGAACCATGAAGCCCCATCTTCAGGTCCTTCAGCAACACGGCATCACCTACAGATGGAGCTTCCCATTTGCGGTCTGCTTCTCCTTCCAATCCCGGGACTATGGCTACAAGACTCCTGAAGACCTTCTCGACACATTGCAGAACCTTCAACTTCAACCTCATGTGGCCTCTCCAGATGGCTCCCATTGTTGGTCAGCGTCATACTCTCAACAAAAAAAGTCACCCTTCTCACTCCACCACAGGTCAGCTCAGCTCTTACAAAAGAGGACGTTACTCCTCTCCTGCTCCAGCTCCGCCAGACTCCATGGATTGATGCCTACAAGTGCCTCTGGGTTCTTATTGCCCTCCGTCTGGCTGTGTCTACTCTTTGGATTGCTTTCCTCAGTCCCCTCACCACAACTGGCTGAGGATGACCTTTACCCTTTCTGACAGCTGACTTGGTTCTCTTTGGTTGCACATTTCGACTTCTTGGTCGCTAATTATGTTTCCTCAATGTAATTTTATTTTTTTTGGTTTGTTTTCATAATACAAAGTGTCTATGGTGGCACCTGTTTACATGCACGGGAGCCCCGGATCCTGCTATGCATACGACACCACGATATCTTTCCATCTTGACATCACCTGAGGGGTTACATTAATAGGGTGTGCTGCCAGGTACCGGGGCTTCCCTGATGTACCGGGAGCCTAGTCTTTTGCTGCTTCAGTGGCAGCCTACTGACTTCTGTTTATATTTGGGCTGTCTTTCCCCATATTATTGTTACTGCATACCCACCACTAGCCCATGCGGTACCATGTTTATGTACTGCCTGGGCTACTCCTTACCCTTGGGTTTCTCCGCTATGCGGGTAACTCAGGGACCACCCTCTGGGACGTAGTGGCCCCTTTTCATTTCAATTTGGTTTTATTTGCCACTTTTTCTCTCCCTTTTGCTCTCTTGTGTGACTTCCCTGACCCTTTCTTCCTGCTCTCTCTCCTTCTTCTCCTCTCGGAGCCACTCCGTGTATGATTATATGAGGACTCCCCACTCTTTAGCGGACTTTACCTTCCCCCCATTGGTTCCCTGATTGTCCTTAACCTGAATGTGCAGGGCCTTAATGTCCCATAGAAGCGTAACAAAGCCTTTCACTCTTTTGCTTCACTAAAGGCGCATGTCGTCTGCCTACAGGAGACGCACTTCTCTTCCAATTCCACCCCCAAATTATTTGGCCCCCATGATCCACAAGTTTTTACTGCTTCTGCTAAATCTAAATGTAGAGGTGTCATAATAGCCTACACTTCATTCCGAGATCGGAGACCCTGAAGGCCGCTATCTCCTCTTGTCGGGATTGCTCCTCGACTCTGAAGTTACCATCATTACTTATCATGCTCCCAATCAGGGTCCACTGCCATTCCTCTCCCACCTACTGACAATCACAGATTCCCATAAACGTGGCACACTCATTGTTTGCGGAGACTCTAACTGCAACCTATACCCCCTTCCTGGACAAGTCACCACAACCGCTTCTCCTGTTGGCCCCCAAACTCCCCTTTTCAACATCTCCTGCACCGTCACTCTTTAGTCGATATGTGGAGAGAACTTAATCCGGGGAAACATCGATATACCTTCTACTCAAAACATTTTCGCTCATCTATCATATTTTCATGACTGTCGGCTTCTCTTCTAGGCACCTCGCCTCTGACCTCCTTTGTGAGGTGGGTAGCCAGCGTAGAATTAACCACTGACAATTTGATTTGAGGCATGGTCTGGAAGCGGGCTAACAGATCTGCATCTCCCAGGGCCTATGGCTGATGTAACAGCTGGGCCTCCTGCAGACTGTTTGCATCAGAGCTGAAGTCCAGCTCCCTGGACAGCAGTGGGGGTGAGGGCTCCATGCCAGAGGCCAAGGCTTCCAGCGGGTCTTCCTGTGAAGGCCTCAGCGTCGACAGGGTCAGCGGGTTTAGTGCTGTAAGGCTGTGTCACTATCGTTCTTTGCCCCATCTGGACCACAGGGGGTGTAGGAGATGGTGTGCCCACAAAAGCAAGGTTTGTAGGCTCTCCAGGGGGTATATTTGTGACTTATGTGGTCGGTGGTGGAGGAGTGGGATCACCATGCGGCCATCCTGGTTTGCTGCTCTCAATCGCCCCCCTCGATATATTTATTCCTAGAAGTTGCACTACACTTTTTATCATGTATATGTTTTGAGTTGTAAGGGATGTTATGGAATCACAGCAGCAATCTTTAGAGGGGCACATGTATTTATGTTTAGTTCCTATTATTTGGTTGAATTTAAATAATTTGTAGTTTGTTCATATTTGTTTAGACTGCGAGAATTGCACATTATAATTTCTGGCTAGACTATAGGGTAGTCTGTAGCAGCAGGTACGAAAGTCATCTCCCAAAGGCACAGGCAGTGTTAAACAGTAACCATCCATAACCATAACCATCAAAGTGCCACGCTTCACTAAATTAACAAATGCTATATGCCAAAATTCTAAATATGATGCTGCATTACAGTATATAACACTGTTCAACAAATTTTTATTTTTTGCCAGTTTTGGAAACAAAAGGATCCATTTCTTAATGAATTTCACATTCTGAGTTCAAATATAACAATGAAATTTGTCAATTGGCTCTAGTTTTTCTGTAAACGGAAAGTTTTCTACTATAGGCGTAATGACTACATAATGCACAATAATTATATAGATAGATGTCTTTCCACAAATATAAAGCAAGTGATATTGACTACATAACAAAGCCTAAATGGCATAATATATTGCATAGGATTACCAAGAAAAATTATAGCCATAAGCTAAGTTGAATCATTTTAATACTTAGGATTCTCACTAGTTTTGTCTTCAGTTTGTGTCGGTTTTGCTTCTCTTGGCTTTTCTCTTGTATTCGAGGAAAGGGCTATCTCTTACAACTGCACGTGACTACACGCTTCAGGTTCTTCCTCACTTGACTCAACCACAAAGGATTCTGGTGCTTTAGGAATTGGTAGCCCCTCTCCATGAGGAACTGGACGTATTGCCGATGGAATATTTGGATAGTGCACAGATAACTTTTTCTTCTTATTTAGCCCTTTTACAATTGGAGGCACCATACAAAAGTAACAATTACTAACATGATCTGTTGGCTCTCTCCAAATCATTGGCACAGCGAAAGGCATAGATGCCTTTTTTCCATTCAACCATTGCTCCAGTGCCATCCCACAAGAATTGCAGCATATATGTGGTGCCCAGCTCTTGTCCTGGTCTCCTATCTTGCAGCCAAAATACAAGTTGTAGGCTTTCTTAATCATTCCTGTTATCCTCCTTTTTTGTGAGATAAAAGTTATTTCACCGCAGATATAGCAGAAATGATCTGCTTTATTCACACAAGTTCGAGGCATTACTGAGTAGCCTATATAAGCATAAAACGAAATGTAAAGACGCTGTCGAACTACAATCAGCTACAGATACTGCAGCTTTTATGCAGTGAAGTGATGCAATTAAAGGCTAATATTGCATCATCTCAGTATACATGCAATTTTCTATTGGTCACCAGTATCAATTGCGCAATATGCAGCTGAAGTTGCATCATAATTTTGAATGGCTTACGTCATTAGATGGGTGAATATATCATGGAAACGAGAGCCAATCAACATTTTTTAGGGTCATTTTCGTTTTCAGCACCCCAAAATTATGTAAGATTAGCTAATTTTATGCCCAAAACTTTTTACCTGTTGAACAGTGTAATCATCGACATCATAAATGTAATGTTCACAGACATCAGTGTGTGGAAATAATTCCAAAGGACAGTCCCATATCCACTTAAACAACTTCTTCAGTTATGAGACAACTTCACAAATATAAGAACTTCTTCCACCACTGTTTGTGCCAAAATAATATTTCCAACACGGTGACACATCACCCTTCACCAGATGTGCTCTCACCTTGAATATTTGACCAAACTGTTAAGTGAGGTCATATGTTTTTAATATAGGACTAATATATGTTCCCAGTCGGATCAGATAAAGCGCACTCCTTATGTTTCCACCTCTCCTCCTTTTCCTATCGATCTTCCTCAGCTATGCATACATAAAGAAAATTCACCAACATAGAAAAATCACCAACATCCTGAGCACGAGAGGAAGGAAATGTCACAAGCTGCCCAGATGTGTCTAAGGTTTTTTAGCTGTCAACTTACTGTACTCAGCAGGAGGGGGGGGCTTGGTGATTGTGCTGGGGGACACTGGAGGGGAGGATGGTGGTTTTGCTGGAGAACGCTGGAGGGACGATATTGATTGTGCTGGGGGACACTGGAGGGGGTATTAGTGATTGTGTTGGGGGGCACTGGAGGGGGGGTGATTGTGCTGGGGGACACCGGAGGGGCTGATGGTGATTGCGCTGGGGGACTCTGGAGTGGGGAAGTTGATCTGAGGGAGAAGGGATAAAGATTGTGCTGGGTGACACGGGGGGGTGATTGTTATTGCACTTTGGGTGTTTTTTTTTTTTGTTACACTGAATTTAATATGTTTTAGTTACTATTAATATATGAAATATTGCACTTGAAGTTAGGCTGTATTGAAAATATCTGTAGGAGGGGTTTCCACCATCCCCGTTAGGTTTAAAATTTTTATTAAATGTCTTATTCTCATTTTGATGTGTATTACATGTGAAAACCACATATCACTTTAATTTTTGCACTTGAAGTTAATCTCTACTGTAAAGATCTATAGGAGGGGTTTCCACCATTCCTGCTCATTTTATTTTTTTATACCTTATTTACATATCACAGAGACCGGTGTTGTGGCAATACTGAAGTTTATTGAGCTTACCAAACATTAGGGGGTTCCACCATTATTGTTAAGTTATTGATTAGTGAAATAACTAAAAGAGGGTTGGTTTTCTGGAATCACCCTATTTATTATACAATTATGTACTACTTGTCTGTTCCTATAATTAATTAGTAAATATGTAAGCTTTGACAATATTGAAGGACGTAATACATTGCAATATTAGCTATAATAATAAACACAATGCTCAAAGAAGCAAAGTCTTATTTATTTACAAAGAAAGAAAAACCCTAACAGAGAAATCTAAACCAATATTACAGAGTATATAGGAATAATAGTAAAGTTGATACGTTACATAAATTTGTCCTCAAAGCTGAGTATCTTTTAACTGGTCCCAGGTAGGAAAATAGTCACAGAGAGTGAGAGACATGGCCAACACTGTATTGAAGAGCCCTCTCAAGCACTACCCACACACACACACCCTTGACTCACCTGGTGTAGTTCTCCATCCAATGAGCTAACGTCCATAACTCATAAACGGCTGTCCTCCTTATTCATTAGCAGGTGTAGGGTTACCCCAGCCATCCTCCCGGAAGTAGGTCGTCTCCATCAGGGGGCACTGCTGTATTGCCAACAACGCTCGGACCCAGGTCAATCACATCTGGCTCCTTCCTTCTGGCTAATTTGTCCTTTTATTATGCACTAGGTGTCTGGGCTGAGGCTCTCTTATCTCAATGCCCCACCACTAGGGGGTATGTGTGAATTCCTAGAACAAGGATTTTGGTATGAAGCCTTTTGTTACACATCCTGATGTAAATATTTGCTTTTCTTGATACTCCAAGAGAACATTCAATAGGCCAAATAGTTTTTTGACAACCAGGCAGTAAGAATTCATAAATGTCTGATATAGAAACATGTTGCCTTCCAACAATTAGTAAAGTAGCGCTGCCGTTTTTTCTCTTTCTTTAACTTGTCAATGTTTACTTCTGCCACATGCCAACGTAAAGCAGCAGGTTTAGGCTCTTTCTTTCTGTGTTGCGTCTAGAGATATACTCACATACACCATACAATCACTGACTACTGTTAGAAAGATCTCAAAGCTGCAGGAGGGATATAAATAATAATGAATTACAGGGGGAGCTGGGATATACATTACTGTATACATGTCATATCACTATAATGGAGTACAGAGGAGCTGGGATATACATACTGTATACATGTCATATCACTATAATGGAGTACAGGGGAGCTGGGATATACATTACTGTATACATGTCATATCACTATAATGGAGTACAGGGGAGCTGGGATATACATTACTGAGTAATGTATATCCCAGCTCCCCTGTACTCCATTATAGTGATATGACATGCTGTATACAGTACTTACTCCTAGTTCCTCCGAGTCCCCTGTGGCGGTGGAGAGGATGTCTCCTCTCAGCGGAGCCGAAGAAGCCGGAAACCGGAAGTTGTAAACCGGAACTCGGCTTCACAATGAGGCTTGGAACGCAGGTGCAGTCGCTCCATGCTTCATCTGTGCTCGCTGCTCGCCACAGAGGAATTTCTCCTCACATTTGGCAAGCGGGCGAGCGCTTTTTCAAGCCCTGAGCTAACGGATCTGCTGTGTAATGCTAAGCAGTGTGGCAGGAGAATGACGGAGTGTGATTTACAGGTGAAACTCAAAAAATTAGAATATTGTGCAAAAGTTCATTTATTTCAGTAATGCAACTTAAAAGGTAAAACTAATATATGAGATAGACTCATTACATGCAAAGCAAGATAGTTCAAGCCGTGATTTGTCATAATTGTGATGATTATGGCTTATAGCTCATGAAAACCCCAAATCCACAATCTCAGAAAATTAGAATATTACATGCAATCAATAACACAAGGATTGTACATAGAACAATATCGGACCTGTGAAAAGTATAAGCATGCATATGTACTCAGTACTTGGTTTGGGCCCCATTTGCAGCAATTACTGCCTCAATGCGGCATGGCATGGAAGCTATCAGCCTGTGATACTGCTGAGGTGTTATGGAAGACCAGGATGATTCAATAGCGGCCTTCAGCTCTTCTGCATTGTTCGCTCTCATGTCTCTCATCTTTCTCTTGGCAATGCCCCATAGATTCTCTGTGGGGTTCAGGTCAGGTGAGTTTGCTGACCAATAAGGCACAGTAATCCCATGGTCATTGAACCAGGTTTTGGTGCTTTTGGCAGTGTGGGCAGGTGCCAAGTCCTGCTTAAAAATGAAGTCAGCATCCCCATAAAGCTCATCTGTGGAAGGAAGCATGAAGTGCTCTGAAATCTCCTGGTAGACGGCTGCGTTGACCCTGGACTTAATGAAGCACAGTGGACCAACACCAGCAGATGACATGGCTCCCCAAATCAACACAGACTGTGTAAACTTCACACTGGACTTCAAGCATCTTGCAGTGTGTGCCTCTCCATTCTTCCTCCATACTCTGGGTCCTTGGTTTCCAAATGAGATGCAAAAGTTGCTCTCATCAGAAAAGAGGACTTTGGACCACTGAGCAACATACCAGGTCTGTTTTTCTTTAGCCCAGGTAAGACGCTTCTGACGTTGTTTGTTGTTTAGGAGCGGCTTGACAAGAGGAATACGACATTTGAAGCCCATGTCCAGGATCCGTCTGTGTGTGGTGGCTCTTGATGCACTGACTCCAGCCTCAGTCCACTCCTTGTGAAAGTCCCCAACACTTTTGAATGGCCTTTTCCTGACAATCCTCTGCAGGCTACGGTCATCCCTGCTGCTTGTGCAGCTTTTTCTTCCACACTTTTCCCTTCCACATAACTTTCTATTAATGTGATTTGGGAACTTTGGGAACATCCAACTTTTTTTTGCAATTACCTTTTGAGGCTTTCCCTCCTTATGGAGGGCGTCAATGATGGTTTTCTGCACAACTGTCAGGTCAGCAGTCTTTCCCATGATTGTGATTCCTACTGAACCAGACTGAAAGACCATTTAAAGGCTCAGGAACCCTTTGCAGGTGTTATGGCTTAATTAGCTGATTAGAGTGGGACACTTTGTGCCTAGAATATTGCACCTTTTCACAATATTCTAATTTTCTGAGATTGTGGATTTGGGGTTTCCATGAGCTGTAAGCCATAATCATTACGGTTATTACACATCACGGCTTGAACTATCTTGATTTGCATTTAATGAGTCTATCTCATATATTAGTTTCACCTTTTAAGTTGCATTACTGAAATAAATTAACTTTTGCACAATATTCTAATTTTTCGAGTTTCACCTGTATGTTAAAGTACACATTCAACATGAACAGGCCTACTGAACCCGCCCAATTCCCAGTGGATGATGGGAATTGTAGTTTCGCCAGTGAGCTGCTGAGTCTTGGTGGTGAAGTTGTTGAATTATTTCTTTTTCTTCACATTGTTTTACACTATATTGGATTCTTTTGCCTTACTGGTGTCATGGAAATTTTGTATTGTTGGTCGAACTTTAAATGTGTCATATATGAGTGTTATTCATATGTCTCTCCTGTGGCTTAATTAAAGCTCTGAAGGCTGCAATTGGGCCATGCGCATGTACAATGTATGTATTACAGTACTCAGCTTGGTAATGGATGAGATGGCAGATCTGCGCTTATAGACCGGCGTGTATACCACCACGGCATTCCATGCGAATGCTGCTGTCAGTAGACCGTGGGCCTGTATCCACATATCAGCAGCATGGTACCACGTGGGCTTCATAACGCAATGCGCAAGCGGTGTGAACTCCACGTGTAGGCTTATGCATATCTTACAACCCATTACTAACTTGAAACTGTATCTGGGATGGATGTGTTTTAATAAAGATCGTATCGGGCCCATCCAGGTACAGACTGATATTTTTAGGGAGTGCTTGTGCAGAGAATTTACATACCAATAGAAGCTAGTAGGACAGGAAATATGACCTCAGATGGCTCATAGGGGGGAAGGGGAGGAAGTCTGCTGACCTCAGAAGGTTCATGGGGGAGGACCAGTGATAGATAATAGCAAAGGCTATGCTCCAATTGGAATGTACATCCTCTGTATAAGCAATCCCCATTGTATTGTTCGGTGGGAGGGATTGACTTTATTCATGTGGGGGGCATGTGTGTATTCTTAATAAAACAGAGAGCTGAGCCTAAAATCAGCCCTTATGTGAGTTGCAACCAGCCTTAGAGTGTCGTGTGATCATTCTAGGGTAACGGAGCTCCATCACCCACAAATTCAACAGAACCAAAGTATTTGGATGGGCAGGAATCGTGTAGTTTGGCTGCAGTCGTGGTAAGCGAGATTCGCACAGCTTTATGGGGGATTTCTGCGCATCCAACTGCGAGTACTCACGGTAAGGAGAAATTCGGTAAAGCGAATTTCCAAGACAGTTTGGCGAGCCTGGTGGATACTAACGCGTATTCTTGCGTAGCTAACCTAGAACGAGGGGGGAATGGCCATCATGAACTAGCAAAAAGTATGCCGGCACATTTCAGGTCTCTCTGCCATTAAGAGGATCGCTTTTTGCGTGTTCGTGTGGCTGATTTCGCTCTCTGTTAGCTAACAAGAAATACCGCTTAACAAGGACCTCGTTTTTTGTCCTAAACTCTTGATTTTGTGGGTGAAAGACGAGGGTTTGTCTCTGCGGAGAGCAGCAGAGGGGTGGGTTTTGGTTGGCTGGATTTGGTCAAGTTTAAAAATCTTCCAACCAAAAATTAAACGGGTATATGTTTTAGTGGGTAAAAGTTGTTGCATAGTGTTAGGTAAGTATTTGTGGGCTGTAGGTACTGTGGTGATTGCTCTACCCCCCTCCACGTGAGGTAATTATTACAGTGCTGAAAGGCTTAGGTTAATTGTTAACTGTTGTAAGATCTCTGTGTGTATGTGATCTGTACAATGTTTTGTGGTATTACTGCTCCCAGCAAGCATGCAGCAGGGGGTCCTTTCTGTTACATGTGCATGTTAGTGTGATATGTTGGTGTTTTATGTCCGTTCTGTGATTGTGCCCAAATTGTGTTGTATGTGTGCTTCATATTGTTGTGTAATTGTCCAGTGTATGTTCTGTCCAAACGTCTGTTTTATGTAAGAGGCAATTTTGAGGCTAGAGGCTGCCGTGTGCTTCCCTGTGGGGGGCCATTCTAGCGTTACCATGTGCTTCCCTGTGGGGGGTCATTCTAGTATCTGCCATGTGCTCCTCTGTGGGGGGTCATTTTCTTGACTAAACCACATGGACTCCTTTTGTTTGGTGGCCATTTTGTTGGCTACCAAATGTGCAGTAATCTCTATGCAATGTGCATGAAGTTTCCTATATGCATTTGACCCATATTGTGTTTTTAATCCAAATTTTTTACAGTTTCATTTGTTTGCTTTTAGCTTTAAATTTGCGTATTGCCAGCCAATTTAAAGTGTATTAAGCGAATTTTCCCTTCACGTGTTCCACATTTAATGAGCGCGGTGTAGTCTGGGTTTTTGCACATAGATTTCTTGTATAGTGATTATGTTTTTCTTGTGTTTTTCCTGTTAAAAGTAGTTCCTTATTGTAAAGCGGGTTTGTTTTAAGCTGCTGTGTCGCGTGTTTCACGTCCAGCAGACTTTTTGTGTAAACGGTTCTAGGTGGTTGCAGTAAAGATTGCGTGTATAATGTGGATCGTTTAGCGGTGCTGATAGGAGTGATTTTTGAGTCAGCAACAAGGTTACTTTTGGCGCAGTTTTTCGGTTTACCTCTGTGTAATTGTTTTACTGTGAAACGTCCCGTGTTTTTCATAAGGATCCACTTTGTCCTTTTTAACAGTTTTTCAGGTTGAAAAGAGTTTTTTTTTCTGTGTGTATTAGGAAAGTTTTTTTCTTTACACAAATTTCCTAAAGGTCAGTTAGCAGGTTTCTGCCCAACCAGTGACCCCTAAGTAACATCCAAGAACCCCTCTTTTTGTTTTGACTTGTGTTAGCTACTGTGTGCAGGGAGAGAAAAGCCACTTTCATCATTGTGCGGTGTGGCCTGCCAAACACAGTGGGTGATGAGAGCCACATAAATTACGCTGTGTGAGTGGGCGGTCCAGGGAAATCCTGGTTACCACAAACACTTCGGGTGGTCAGGATCACACAAATTGCGCTGTGGGAGTGGGAGGTGTGCTCTCAGTCTGACCGCCACTTGATGCGCTTCGGGTGATCGATAAGTATCACATAAATTACGCTGTGCTGGGAAAGTGGTGGAATCAGGCCTCTCGGTAGGATCCCACCGAGTGCTCCAGGGGGTAAACAGGTACCCGGACGCGGGATATATACCAGTGACTAGTCACAATGGGCAGTAGTCAGTCCATGAAGAGAGAGGGGGAACCAGCCCTCTTCAGGGTAAGGACAGCTGCACAACTGATGAAGGTGAGTTTGGGGGGGAAGTCTACAGAACCCCTCAAAAGGTGGAATAAATGGTCGAAGGGTACCAGATGGGAAATTCCCCGGGAAGGTACATTTGACGCATGGAGGTGGGAAAAATTCATCTCTGAATTTGGACCACGGATGCAGGCGTCAGAACTAGAGATCGCACAGCTATGGCTTCACAGGTCAATCCGATTAGGGAAGCAGGGTATACATAAACTGGTGTCTGTCCGGAAGAACCAGGTGATGTATACCTGGCCTCCAGAGGGAATAAAACAGGAGGATCCGGTGTCAGAGGTGGAGGAAGCTCTTTCAGGGCTGACTCTACTAAGGCAGGCAGGATCAGGGTCTGCTGGGGTCCCCCAACAACCAACAGTGGCTGAGATAAGTATAACTGCACCTGTCTCTTCTGTTAGTGACGTCACTCTTGACATACCTTCTGTGTCTTCTGTCTCTATGCCTCAGCCTCTGCCTCTACCTCTCCCTTCTCCCTGCTTCACCCCAGCTCCTTCTGTTTCCAACTATGAAGCCTACTCAACAACCGATTTGCAGACTATCTGTGAATCAAGGGGAATAGACACCCGGTTAAAAAACAGGGCGGATTGCATCAAAGCGCTACGAACCACTGATCAGACCCCTGCCCCCCAGCTATACCCTGATCTGAGGGACCTCAAACCTGAAGGTGCAGTAAGCGAGGTGGTTAATCTAAGCCCACCGATGATGCTGGGTCAGCCCTTGCACTCTTCCCGGACCGAGGCCTATCCAGTCAGGGTGCAGCAATTTGAAGGTCCTCCCAATGCACGGGGGGAACGGACTTTAGGGGAACGGGTAGTTTGGCATGTCCCCTTCACCCCGGCAGAGATCCGCACTATTCTGGCTGAGCTCCCGGACTATCGAGTCAATCCGAGAGGATTTGCTCGAATGTTTGGACAAAACCAGTTCAGCTATGGTATGAGCGGGTCAGATTGTGCACAGATCCTACGGGCAAAGGTGGGCATGGAAGTGGCCAGTACAGTGATTGCAGGGTGCTCTATAACCACGCATGAGGAGATGACTTCAGGGGGCAAAGAGTTCTGTACACAGCTAAAGGCAAAGCTTCCAGAAATGTATGGTGCTACCTCTACTACGGACATGATGAAGCTCACCCAGGGTCCTAATGAGGAAAGCGCCTGCTTCTGGCGCCGTCTCAAGCAGACGGCACTGGATGCGGATCTGGAAGTTGGACCTGATGCTCCAACTGAAGGGGTAAAGGTGACCGCGACGCACATTCTGTTGCGGGCCAAATTTTTGGAAGGCATCAATATTAAAATTCGGGAAAGGCTGGTTCTGGCCCGACCCGAATATAATGAGATGTCTATCCCTGCTATCCTTTCCACTCTTGCGGCAATAGAGAGGGAAATGGATAGAAGAAAACAAGACAAGGCCAAAGTTCTTATGTCCCAGACCCCACACGAAAAACCAAGGGATCTGGGTCACAGGAAGGATAGGCCCCCACCCAGGTGCTTCCAGTGCCACCAAACGGGGCACATGAGGAGGAGCTGTCCCCAATTACCTAAAGGTCGGTGGCAGTTCATTCCTGATGAGTCCTCCGCCCCTATGACCACCATGGTAAGTAACTCCTATGAATTCTCATAGGAAGTTGACAAATCGGTGTCGGCCCAGATCCATCTTTTTCTAGAGGAATTAAAATATCCCCTCCCTTGCCTCACCGACACCAGTGCAGCAAGAACGGTCCTGCGAAAACAGGACATCCAAGGCAAGGTACCCCTCTCAGGGGAAAACCCTCCTAACCCCTACTAACCTCACCATCAAACGATGCACTATTCTTAACCCAGCTTCTCTTCTTCCTGTGTCGGAAGATGAGAAGGGGGGGGAGGACAGCAATGACAGTGCTGAATTTTGCAACACGACTAACAATACTAACACCTCTTCTGCTAACATGTCTTCTTTGTCCACTACTAATCTCTCTTCCAAAGGACACGACTGCATCTCTTTGGTGGAACTGGAGTCAGCGGCGACACACCCCATATCACCCCGAGAGTAGCGGTAAGGTTGAACGTCTTCCGATACCCAAAAACCTTGGCCTGAATGTCTCCCCATTGCCCCCTATTCCATCCGGAATGCCCCTCGGCAACCACATGGGCTGTCACCCTACGAGGTGTTGTTTGGGGGACCTCCCAAAACAGGGTTGTACTTTCCTCAACAGTTGTTGTCTTTGCATTCACAGCTTACAGGTTATGTGCAATCTCTGCAACGGGAGCTGCAGAAGATACACCATCGGGTTCGCGAATCGCTCCCCGATCCAAATACAATAACAGGTGTTCTTTCTATTGAGCCAGGTGATTGGGTCGTCCTAAAGAAACATCAAAGAACCGGACTCGAGCCACGGTTCACCGGACCATACCAAGTCCAGCTGACGACACCTACCTCACTCAAGCTCGAGGGACGAGACAACTGGGTGCACGCAAGCCACTGCAAGAAGCTTCTCAGCTACACCAGAGAATGAGGGGTGTCATTTTCCTTTTTCTTTTTGTTTGTATGTCTTACATGTGTGTGAACGGAGGAAAAGATGGCAGATACCCCAACCTTTTATTTAAAATGCACCTGCGTTTAGCCAGAACCGCCAACAAAACCAACTGTTGGGTATGCTCAAAGCCCCCACCCAGTCATCACATGTCCGCAATGGCCGCTGTTCATGCCCTATATGACATCCGCGTCGGCATGAAAAAGCAAGGGACCCCTGGTCAGCCCCCACGTAGACATTTGTCGGTAGAACTTAATGACACATTTTTAGCAGGTAACATCAGTTTCAGCACCAATATTAGCTCTAGCTCCTGTAGGGCCCTCGTCAGTCCATTATGGGTAACTGGGCAGCTAGGCAGCCCTCAGGTGTGCTTTAACATCAGCTTTGGCACAGGTAACAAGTTTGTTGGGACTACCACCTGCGAGGGAGGTATAACTGTCAATCTGACTAACCAGACTTCCCTTCTGAGTAACCACACTGACCGACCAGACCACGTGTGTTGGAAGGACGGATGTGATGTGCAGACTGAGGGAGCAATCCCCCAGTCTGTGCAACTGTTGCTCAGTGCCAGAGGCCGAACGAGGAACTCCTCCTGCTCTGCTCTGACAGGTCCATACTATTTTCTGTGTGGTTCGGCAGCCTATAGAACATTTCCCCAGAACGCGAAAGGTTCGTGTGCCCTCATAAAGCTAGTCCCCGCATCCTATGTAGTGATGGACCATGAAGAGTTGATGGTCCACAAGAAGGTAAGGATGGCAGGGAGAGTTCGCAGGGAACTGTTCTCTGAGGGCGACCAGGCATGGGCTTGGTTCCCCTCATGGACAGGATGGGGAATAGAACTTATGAAGCGCCTGAACAATTTTTCTGTCATCGTGGATAGTATGTTTAACGAGACCGTAGAGGCTGTCAGAGAAATTGCCCAAGAACAACGGCAGATGGGAATTTTAGTGCTTCAGGAGAAGATGGCCCTTGATTACCTTTTAGCCGCCAAAGGGGGGTTCTGTGAGTTCATCGGAGAGGATTGTTGTACTTGGATAGAAGACACCGATGACAAGGTCCAGGCCCATATGGACAAAGTTAGTGAACTACAGGGAAAAGCTAGAGCTATAGCTAGTGAGGGTTGGAATCCGTTCAAGGGTTTGGGAGGATTGGGAGATTTCCTGTTCTCCATCGGATCTTGGTTGAAGGAAGTGGGAGTGTATATCCTGATGCTTCTCTTTTTCATCTGCCTTTTATATGCCGCGGTGAGATGTTCCTGTTGCCTCATCGACCGTGTAAACCAAGCTCGGGCAGACGACCACATCTCCATGCCCGCTCCTGGGATCCCACTCCAACCACTGATCGGAGGAAGACCTCACCAACCATCCACCTTCTCTACAGATTACGTCCTGGCTTCCCTCTAATTTATCTCTCTGAAGACCACATTCTCCAAGACCTTCAAGCAAGCTTCAAGCCTCATCATGGTTTGTGTCTGCGATTTGGAAAACTGTCTGGGTCGAGACCAGCCTTGTGTGGCCCCGTCTGCAGGGGCAATTTGAGAATCTGTTGCTGGATCTCCCCAGACCACCGTGGGATCACAAGCTTTATTCATACCACAAGTCTGTTTGTGGTTTTTGCAAGAGCCTTCCTGTAGTGAAGGTTCCAACGCTCTTGAGGATCATCGCTTCAATCAAGCCTGTTTGCGTCGAGTCTGCGTCGGGTCTTGTTGTTTCAGGTACCCCGTGGAGCTTTATTCTCAGGGACAACTACAGGAACTCTTTGAAGTTTGAGACTACACCCATCAAGCTGAAGAAGATCAAGAAGGGACACGAGGAGAATATGATAAAACAGGAGGGAATGTCATGGAAATTTTGTATTGTTGGTCGAACTTTAAATGTGTCATATATGAGTGTTATTCATATGTCTCTCGTGTGGCTTAATTAAAGCTCTGAAGGCTGCAATTGGGCCATGCGCATGTACAATGTATGTATTACAGTACTCAGCTTGGTAATGGATGAGATGGCAGATCTGCGCTTATAGACCGGCGTGTATACCACCACGGCATTCCATGCGAATGCTGCTGTCAGTAGACCGTGGGCCTGTATCCACATATCAGCAGCATGGTACCACGTGGGCTTCATAACGCAATGCGCAAGCGGTGTGAACTCCACGTGTAGGCTTATGCATATCTTACAACCCATTACTAACTTGAAACTGTATCTGGGATGGATGTGTTTTAATAAAGATCGTATCGGGCCCATCCAGGTACAGACTGATATTTTTAGGGAGTGCTTGTGCAGAGAATTTACATACCAATAGAAGCTAGTAGGACAGGAAATATGACCTCAGATGGCTCATAGGGGGGAAGGGGAGGAAGTCTGCTGACCTCAGAAGGTTCATGGGGGAGGACCAGTGATAGATAATAGCAAAGGCTATGCTCCAATTGGAATGTACATCCTCTGTATAAGCAATCCCCATTGTATTGTTCGGTGGGAGGGATTGACTTTATTCATGTGGGGGGCATGTGTGTATTCTTAATAAAACAGAGAGCTGAGCCTAAAATCAGCCCTTATGTGAGTTGCAACCAGCCTTAGAGTGTCGTGTGATCATTCTAGGGTAACGGAGCTCCATCACCCACAAATTCAACAGAACCAAAGTATTTGGATGGGCAGGAATCGTGTAGTTTGGCTGCAGTCGTGGTAAGCGAGATTCGCACAGCTTTATGGGGGATTTCTGCGCATCCAACTGCGAGTACTCACGGTAAGGAGAAATTCGGTAAAGCGAATTTCCAAGACACTGGGGACGTGTTTGGAAAACTATTGGCCCTAAGAAGCAGGAGTATTCAGGGGAGACCTTGGTTACAGAGGAGGAGAGAGTCCCAACACCACTACCAACAAGGAATCTATCCTTTGGAACAGCATTACTGCAAGGCTCATTGGCCCTGTGGGGCCTGGGCAGGAAGGTGAGGGGGCACCCCAGCCACTGAGGATTGTCACTTAATGGACGCACACCTGCATGAAGAATATTTTTTCTATTTAAGGACACCTTGTTGTTTTGTCTTGTGCATGCCACACAATCATAAGTGGTTTATGCACCAGTTGAGCATGAGTTGATTCATTTAAGGACTATTGCACAATCTGGCCATTTGAATATTGGGGTCATATCTGTCTATTATATATATATATATATATATATATATATGCTATTACCACATCCCTTAAGAGATATATGCACTTGTTTAGCATGTGGTGATATATATCTGGTATTTGCACCATGTCTGTCTTAGTTATACATCTGTGTTAATATCATTTAGTGCTGCACTATTTATACATTCATCATAGCCTTTTGGTGCCCAGGTTACATCTATTTAGTGCTGGCTGCATAAGCCTATATAGATAGTAGCGCAGGAGTCTTTTTCTATTTTTTCTGATGATGTAATCCCTGCTGTTACACCCCCTCCTTGGCAGAGCAAATGCTGTTATCTTTTGAATTACAGAGATGACTTCCTGAAAATTCACTTAGACTTTTCTCTTCAATGGTAAGGAATTTCACAAATGTATTAACTGTTTAGTGTTTTGTGTAGGGTGGTGTACTAATGGGTGATTTGTTTCACCTATCCTGGAGTTCTTCTTTAAAATGTTACCCTATGATCTTACATAGTTACAAAGTTAGTCTGGCTGAAAAAAGACAAAAGTCCATCCAGTTCAACCATAGGAAAAAAAAAAGTTATAATCCTATACCCACAGTTGATCCCAAGGAAGGCAAAAAAAAAACCAGCAAAGCATGATCCAATTTGCTCCTGCTGGGAAAAAAATTCCTTCCTGATCCCCCGAGAGGCAATTGGACATTCCTTGGATCAACTTTACCTATAAATGTTAGTATCCAGTTATACTGTATTCTGTGTATCTAAGAAACAATCCATGCCTTTTTTGAAGCAATCCACTGAGCTGGCCAGAACCAACTCTTGAGGGAGTCTATTCCACATTTTCACAGGTCTCACTGTGAAGAAACCTTTCTGTGTTTGGAGATTAAATTTCTTTTTCTCCAGACGTAAAGAGTGCCCCTTGTCCACTGTGATGACCTCAGGGTGAATAGCTCTACACCGAGTTCACTATATGAACCACTGATGTATTTATACATGTTGATCATATCCCCCCTTATTCTCCTCTTCTCAAGAATTCAGTTCCTCTAATCTTTTTTCATAGCTGATCTGCTCCATGCCTCATATCAGTTTAGTTGTCCTTCTCTGTACTTTCTCCAGTTCCCCAATGTTCTTATTGTGAATTGGTGCCCAAAACTGAACTACATATTCCAGATGAGGTCTTACTAATAATTTGTACAGGGGTAATATGATATCTCTCTCTCTGGAGTCTATACCTCTTTTAATACAAAAGAGGATTTTGCTCGCTTTAGAAACCGCAGCTTGGCATTGCATGCCATTATTAAGCTTGTGGTCTACCAGAACTCCCAGATCCTTCTCCACCATTAATTCCCCCAGTTGTACTCCCCCTAGTATGTATGATGCATGCATATTCTTAGCCCCCAAGTGCATAACCTTACATTTATCAACATTAAACCTCATTTGCCACATAGTTGCCCAATTAAACAGTGCATTGAGGTCGGCTTGTAGGTTGAAGACACCCTGTAAGGACGTTATTCCACTGCACAGCTTGGTATCATCTGCAAAGACTGAAATGGGATTTTTCATCTCAGACCCTATATCGTTTATAAATATATTAAAAAGTAAGGGTCCCAACATTGAACCTTGGGGTACACCACTGACAACCCTAGACAATTCAGAGTATGAATCATTAACCACTACTCTTTGAATACGATCTTTTAGCCTGTTATCTATCCTTTTACATACAGATTTGTCCACGCCCGTAGACTTTCCCTTACACATTAGCCGTGTGTGGGGAACTGTGTCTAACGCTTTTGCAAAATCCAAGTATACCACGTCCACCGCTACCTCTCTGTCCAAGGTTTTGCTCGCCCCCTCATAAAAAGAAATCAGATTTGTTTGACAACTTCTGTCTTTCATGAATCCATGCTGTTTGTTGCTTAAAATATTTTTTTCCAGCAAGAACTCATCTATGTGGTCTTTTATTAAACTCTCCACTATCTTCCCAACTATAGAAGTTAAACTAACAGGTCTATAATTACTTGGTAAAAAGTTTGACCCCTTTTTAAATATTGACACCATATTGGCCTTACGCTAATCCAGTGGTACTGTGCCAGTCATTAAAGAGTCCCTAAAAATTAGAAACAATGGCTTTGAAGTGACAGAGCTCAATTCTTTAAGGACCTGTGGGTGTATGCCATCTGTCCCAGATGCTTTATTCACCTTTATATTGTCTAAATATTGTTGGATCATATCAACCTGATTCTACTTCTGGAGCAATGCCTGAACAATGTCATCCGGTGCCTAGGCCGAAAATGGCAAACTGCTCCCTCCCACCCCGCCAGCGCATGGAGCAAAATTTATGTAGTGTCTGTGGTATGTTTGGAAATAGTACCAATATTTATGGTACACTGCAGCAAATGGAAGAGTTAGGTGTTAGCAAGGTGCCGTTTAAAGTGGTTTTAATGGCTTAATATTTTTATACCTTAAAGCATTCTCAGCATTAAGGTAAAAAATCTGTTATGTGCAGCTCCCCCCCCCCCCCCCAAGTCCCACCCTAAATACCTGAGAATAATTTGCTCCAATGCTGTGCCTGAGAGGAGTGGCTCTCTCCCTCCTCACACGGCAGATTGATAGTCCAATGGCTCCCACTGCTTTATATCAAATCCAATGACGAGGCAGTGAGGGGTGGGGCCAAGCTGCACTGTGAATGTCTATAGACACACACAGTGAGGCTTGGGAGCGAGTGTGCATAGATACCCCTTGAACCGTATTCAATAAATGGACAGGGTTAAACCAGACTCTTCTAACACTTCTACTTTTTCTCGTAGCTCACATGGCATGCATGCAACTCACTGGAGATATCGTCAATCCCACAAAAAGACCCAAAGATGGTGATGGCACTTCAGCAGTGGGTGGTAGTGGTAAGAAAAGATTAGTGAGCATGGGGCATAGGTTCACAATTCACTTCAATCACAGGACAATACATCACACACTGGGATGAGCACTTCTAATGAGACTAGGTCTCAGACATTGGGTGATGGTATCACTGGCACAGTGCCTTCTAACTGTCAATCTCATGTTCATAATGAGCACACACATTCACAGTTGAATAACACTAATGCAAATGTGGATCACTCTGGTAATTTTTTCAGAAACACTCACACAACAAGGCAGGACAAATACACCAAAACAACTCACAGGCACTATGGATCCATTTGTTGTAAAGATGACACCACAGATTTAGGTTTAATTATTATAAATCTATTGTCACACAAACTCACTTTGGTAGAACCTACCTCCCCCTGGACCCTATCCCCTCTCAACTCCTCCAGTCACCCCCCTCTTCCCTCATCCGCTCCCTCATCCACATCTTCAATCTCTCCCTCTCTACCGGCGTATTCCCCTCCCCCCTAAAGCATGCGCACATCACCCCCATACTCAAAAAGCCCTCCCTGGACCCCACTGACCCAAACAACCTCAGACCCATCTCCCTGCTGCCACTCACCTCCAAGTTCCTTGAGCGCTTAGTCTACGATCGCCTAAGCGCCCACCTAACTGACAACAACCTCCTTGATCCACTACAGTCCGGCTTCCGTCCCCTACACTCCACCGAAACCGCCCTCCTCAAAATCACCAACGACCTACTAACCGCCAAAGCCAAAGGCGACTACTCTGTCCTCCTTCTCCTGGACCTCTCCGCATCCTTTGACACAGTTGAAAACCCCCTCCTCCTTAATAAACTACTCTCCCTTGGCATCAGAGACATCGCTCTCTCCTGGTTCTCCTCTTACCTATCCCGAAGCTCCTTCAGCATTTCCTACAACGGTGCCACCTCCCCTTCCCTCCCCCTCTCTGTTGGGGTCCCCCAGGGCTCTGTCCTTGGACCCCTTCTCTTCTCCATCTACACCTCCTCCCTTGGCAAACTCATACACTCCCACGGCTTCAATTACCACCTCTACGCTGATGACACTCAAATTTACCTCTCCACCCCTCACCTCACCCCCACATTCTCCGCCCACATCACTCACCTCCTAAACGACATCTCTGACTGGATGTCGCTCCATTTCCTCAAGCTTAACCTCTCCAAAACCGAGCTTCTCGTCTTTCCCCCTCCCCGCGCCCCCCCCCCATCCTATCCATCACTACCAACAACACCACCATCAATCCCGCCCCGCAAGCCAAAGTCCTTGGTGTCTTTCTGGACTCAAACCTTTCCTTCCAACCTCATGTCAAATCACTTACAAACACATGCAGGCTCCACCTTCGCAACATCGCCAAAATACGCTCCTTCCTTACCCCAGACACCACTAAACTACTCGTACACTCCCTGATTATCTCACGCCTCGACTACTGCAACTCCCTCCTCACTGGCCTACCCCAGTGCAAGCTCTCCCCGCTTCAGACCATCCTGAACTCAGCGGCCAGACTCATCCACCTCACCAGCCGCTCCACCTCTGCCACCTCCCTCTGCCTATCCCTCCACTGGCTCCCTATTGCCCAACGCATCAGATTCAAACTACTCACTCTGACCTACAAAGCCATTCACAACACTGCCCCTAACTACCTCACCAACCTGATTCCCAGGTACCACCCTACCCGTACCCTTCGCTCTTCACAGGACCTCCTTCTATCTTGCTCCCTGGTCTCCTCCTCCCACGCACGATTGCAAGACTTCTCCAGGTCCTCCCCCATCCTCTGGAACTCACTACCCCAATCCATCAGACTGTCACCTTCCCTCCTCACCTTCAGGCGCTCCCTGAAAACCCACCTCTTCAGGGAAGCCTACCCCACCCTCACCTAACAGCCGCTCTCCTTCATTCCTCCTACCACTCCATCCCCCACAGCCACTTCCTCCTGTACCACTACCCCCTCCTTCCTAGATTGTAAGTTCGAAAGAGTGGGGCCCTCTAACCCCTCGTGTGCTGTTTGTTGTTGCTGTACTGTTTCATGTATTGTCCCCCCCTCTATTGTACAGCGCTGAGCAAACCCTTTGGTGCTATATAAACTTGATCTAATAATAATAATAATAGAAAGAGAAGTGCTTAGTCTGGGTCTGACTTTCTGCCCCATTCAGGAATTAGATCATTTTGAGATCATTAAAGATCTCCATCTTTTTGTGTGGAAAGTTACCTACAAATTTTTGATTGATGAGAAACAGAAAAATAAAAAAAGTGACAAAATATTAAAAGATCAATGGAAAGATTTCAAGGTCAGGGATTTCTGTGCTTTAAAAGATCCTATTGACCTTTTAGAGGAAGATGAGGGGACAGTCAATACAATAGAACAAACTCCCTCTTTGGGCCACAAAAAGGTTGACAACCCTAAAGGTAGCACTTCCAAGGCTATAAAGGAATTAGACAAGTTTCCACCATTACAGACCAACCCAAACATCATGGCCTTTCTCATTCAGGTATCTAAACAAATACAACAAATACAAATACAGGGGTACTGCCCTGGGAATTTGTCAATTGAACAAGCTCAGGCTCTACAGGAATTGAGTAAGGATGACACAATTGTGATTAAACCCTCTGACAAAGGGGGTAATGTGGTGGATAAGGACCAATATAAAGAAATGTGTATGGAAATTTGGAAAAATTATAATGGTATAGAGAGATTCCCCATGACCTGACTGGCAATTTCCAAGGAGAGTTTACTGAATTATTAGTGACAGCTTACCAGAAAGGGGTGATCAATAAGGATATATATGAATTTATTTTAGTCACATCTCCACGTACACTGAGATTTTACGCCTTACCTGAAACTTATAAGAACTCGATACACCCCCCCAGGAAGACTCACTGTGTTGGGAATTGGCTCCTACGCAGAATTAGCTAGTCGTTTGGTTGGTACACACTTACGCCCTCATATAACAGCCCTGCCATCGTATATTCAGGGCAATCCTGATTTGCTTAAACACCTAGAGGGGATTCAGGTACCCCCGAACACAAAACGTGTTGCTATTGACATAGAAGCTCTGTATAGCAGCATAGCACATTCAAGAGGCCTATTGGTGGTGAATAGCTTTCCAAGAGAAAGACACCAAGAGGTCCACACATACATCACATTTGTTCTGGCCATGCTAGACTATATCTTGGAATGTTATACCAGGAATGTTTTCACGTTTGATGGCCCCCACTACCTCCAGTTACAGGGAGTGGCAATGGGGGGGGGAGTGGTAGCGTATACTGTGTATGTACTGTTTTGTTCTCGCATGAGAAATATGGTAGGTTTTGGGTGACTATCCTATTGTGGCTTTGTTATATAGATGACATCATTATGTTTTGGACAGTGTCTACCCAGGAGATTCTAGAATTTATGGCTATTCTGGATGATAATGACTTTCATTTGAAGTTCACCTTTCAACATGATAAGAGGCGTATTTCATTTTTAGACGGTCGAATATTGATCCAGCATGATGGTTTTGGCACCACACTATACCAGAAATCTACAGCAGGAAATACTATCCTGCATGCAGACAGCTCTCACCTTAAGTCACTGATACACAATATACCCTACTGCCAATATCTGAAGCCTCAACATATTTTCTCAAACAAACAGGAATTTAAAAAGGAAGCAGATGCACTACATAATAGACTATTAGAAAGGGGGCAAGTAAGGTATGTGAGACTGATTACACCATTTACTAGACAAAATGGGTTAATACTGAAGTATCCTTCAACAACATTGGTATTTATTAATCAATGATGATATTTTAAAATAATATATTAAAGATGTCCCAGAAATCACATAAAAAATAGCCCACTCAGTGAGAGATAGAGTCACTAGGAGTCATTTTGAGCAGGATTCATCAGATAATGACCTTTAACCACATGATACATGGAAATGTGGTAATTGTAAGTTCTGTAATTCTTTAAGATATATGAAAATCAGTCATTTTATTTACCTAATGGTCAACTGCATACAATCCAACAGTATGTTGACTGCCAAACATTATAATCTATATAATGTTCGAATGTGCAGCCTTCTGCGTAGGGAAAACACTAGTTCTGGTGCAGAATCAAAGATCACGTACATTACATCAATAACAATTTGTTGTATAACAGGAATAATACAGATATTGTTAGGTTTACTGCATTAGAATGCATCAAGGTTAATCCTAGAGGTGGCAATTTTGATAATCAGATTTTACAGCGAGAAGTTCACTGGTTATATTGTCTGAAGGCAACATCTTTCCCTGGCCTTAATGAGACATTGAGCTATAAACCATTTTTATAAACTTCATAGGGGTCATAATTTGGTTTACTACTGAAACACTCACAGGGTCTTAGGAACCCACTTTGGTAGGGGTAGAATTTATCAGTCCCATTTATGTATCCAATAGGTATTTCTGCCATTTTTTATTATATTTTCATTGTATATTTGATTTGTATATATATTACCATGTGGTGAATATTATTGCAGAGTATGTATTTTTGTCTATTTATAATGGTATCTATATTTGAGATAATGTATTATTATGTTGCCTTTCAGTCTACAGGATCATGGCGGTTGATCTATGTCATCCTGACTGGCTTGTGGGTGGATATACAGTGCTCAACATAAATGAGTACACCCCAACAGATTTGTCAGAAAACCTTTACTTTCCTTTCAGAATCCACATTTTCTATGGGACACTACAAAATACTCCTACAAATGCGAGCCATTGATGGCAAACAAGATTTGTTAATTTGCAAACACAAAAAAGTATTTTTCCTAACAAATTCATTCAAAACCATGTTGTAAAAATGAATACACCCCAATGAAAGTCTTAGGAGCAAAGATAAATTTTAGATAACAAAATTCTAATTAACAAGAATTTAACTACAGGTTAATTATTCATTAAACAGGTGTCCACTAGACCATTGATTATAAAAGGGCGTTACTTTAAAAAGAAAACCCCTTTCCATTTCATGCTGTCAGCAATGGCACCACATGGAAGACAAACGTCACAAGGCCTGAGAAAGAAGATCAGCAACGCTTTACTTATCAGTCACTGTAGCAAAAGTGATACAAACATTTAACAAAGATGGAACTGCTACTATCTCACAGAGATAGAGTACGCTGTCCACAGAAGTTAACATCTCGACAGAAGCGTTTTCTGATGAGAAGGGTTAAGAAAATCACCATGCAAGTTCACTGCAGTTAGCTAAAGAAGTAGAAGGCTAAACTGGGGTGATTGTTTCCAGTGACACAATAGGGCGTACACTGCAGAGGAATGGCATACATGGATGTCGTTCACGAAGGAAGAATCATCTGAAGCCCACGCGAAAAAAAAGCCCACCTAGAATTTGCCAGGGCCCATGCTGAAAAAGAAGAAGACTACTGGGACTTTGTACTCTGGAGTGATGAAACGAAGATACATGTTTTTGGAACTGATGGCTTCAAAACTGTATGTCGTCACAAAGGTGAGGAGTACAAAGAAAAATGCATGGTGCCTACAGTAAAATAGAGAGGTAGAGAAGGCGCCACTGAGTGCAGACTGTTAAACACTTTATTAAAACAATGCTGTGAATACATTCACATTTAAGAAGATATATACAAGCACATCTAAAGTCTATAAAAGTCACCAGGGACCGATGTGGATAAGCTGTGGGTGAAGATGGCCAAATCTCAGGTCCAGAGCTGGCTGAAAGGTGAAGCAGGACTGGAGCACCGCTGTGATATGTACTAGAACACAGATGGAATGCAGCGCTCAGTGTGACCACGTCACCAGAAGTGATGCAACAACGTTTTGGAGCTTGTGCATCAGCTATGGGGGCACGCTTCTTTGTCAAGCTAGCTAGACAGACAAGTGTGCTGACTATTATACTCTATGGGACAGTGTATCCACCCCTTAAAGGACAAAGTGAACTAGAAAAGCTACAATTTCTGGGGATATTGTGTGAAGTGTTCTTGCCTCCACCAGTAGTCTACAACTGGAGTGGGTGGAAAAACTGGATGGAGTGGCTTGAGTAACTGTTGTGTGGTTAGAGTGGCTGGAGTAACTGTGAAAAGGTTGGACTGGGCAGAGTAACTTTATGGAGTGGGCAGAGTAAGTGTGTGGAGTGTTTGGAGTGAGTAAAGATAGTAAACATTACACTAACCAATTTCAAACAAATGGTCATATTGTGAAAACTATCAGGACTATGGCTTAGCCGTGGACATTTTTAGTGGCAGCAGGGATAGCTGAACGTTTTGATATAAGATTTGAAAATGAGGGAGTGATGGCAGTTTAGAAATCATGTCCTGATTTTTCAGCTCCCACTCTAGCTTTTGTCAGCTCCCACTCTTTTGAACTTTTGAACATTCCGCCATTCATTCCTATGCGACCAATTTGACCACAAAACCGCCGATATTTCGTGAACCATGCGGCAAAACGTTCCACAAAGTAATAGCACACCAATCGGGAACAATCCGCACGTTTCGGTATATTACGGTCTATGTAGTGTAAAAACTGTGGGAGGAGTTATGGTGTTAAATTTGGCTTTAATAATAAGAATATATACGTGAGATAACAGTAAGTGGTCTTGCCATGCAAGAACACTTAATAAATGCAACAATGGAAAGATAAATTAACCATTAAGGACATATGCCATCTGGTGGATAATATATAAATTACACTATAACAATACCAAGTAACTATGGCTTACTGATTGGGCTGATATGGATACCATAAATAGATTTGTATAAAATATACGATTATGAGGTCAATATATAACTAAAGGTATTACTAAGTGCTAATAATCCAGGCTTACAAGTAAAAAAAGAATCGGGGGGTTTGGTCTGGACATGGCCGAGTGAGGATGCACCGCTCCTGAGCTCCCATACTCTCCTGCATTATTTGCTGCCAAACCTCGATACAACAACCTATCATGCTCGCCGCCAAGAAGAAGAGGGTAAATGGAACGCAGGCGACCCAGGGACCCGACTCGAAGACCGAGATAATCCGGTTCTTTCCGGAGACTGGCCATTGGGACTCTCACAGTAATATGGCGGCCCCACGTGGCACGCTGTTTGTCTCGCCTTCCGAGTCCATGTCCCAGCCATCTTCTCCAACCCTGGACGCCTTGGACGCATATGCAGACCTCCCTGAGGTTTTTTCTGTGAGCCGACCGGGTCCCATACCCGCGCATATCACCCCTGCAACTTTGCCCGTGGGAGATGATCTGCGGGCACTTATCCAGACACTCCCAACTAAGGCCGACATTGAGGCTGTTAGGGATCCGGGTATGACCAGAAATGTGTGGACTGACACAGGGAAACACAGGCTCCAGATATAGTATAAACAATACAATTTATTAAGGACTAAACAATACATAACGTAGTGCAAGACTAAACATAAACACAGTGCAAGCAAACCTCCAACAGATAACAATAAGAACAATACTAAACATAGTCGGGCAGGCCGGGTCGGTAGCAAACAGGCAGGCAAGGTACAAGGAGCAGGCGGAAGCGTAGTCAGGAATAGCCGAGGTCAGGACAGGCAGAGTCAGGATTAAAGCAGAATCAGGAGCAGACAGGATGCAGGTACAGGGGCTCATGGGAAACATACACCAAGGCCTTGATCACAGGCCTGGCCATTCCTTAAATACACCTGCTGTAATCAGCCTCAGGTGATGGCTCATTGCAGGAGTGAGCCTCTGGTTGCTGAGAGCACCCGCTGGCCAGCCCTGGTACTGCAGCCCGCAAGGCAGGTGAGTCCCACCACCACTGGCAAGTCCATTCCTGATAGAGGCCCTCATTACATGGGTAGAGGATACGCACTGCGGAGAACTCAAACTTGTGCACTCTGAAATACACACTCTGGCTGATTGCCTCTCCATGGATGAGCAGTCTGTGATGGCTCTGGACCTTCAGGTGATGGCTCTGGAGAACATGCAGGTGTCTAACGGAGCCGCAGTGGTAGCTCTCCAACTACATCTAGAAGAGGTGGAGGACCGAAGCCGACACAACAACCTGAGGCTTCGGGGCCTCCCAGAGGCGATGGGTCCTGATCACCTTTGAGAGATGGTCACAGCGATCTTTCACAAAATTCTGGATGTCACTTCTTCGGTCGACCAGGAGATGGACAGGGTGCACAGGATGCTGGGCCCCAAACCTTCCAACCCAAATCACCCGAGGGATGTAATCTGTCGACTCCACCACTACACCCAGAAGGAATCTATTCTATGTAAAGCCTGGTTACAAGGAGACACAGATTTTGATGGAGTCTCCATGAAGATCTTACCTGATATCTCCCGGGCTACCTTGCAGAGGCGTGCCCTACTTCGCCCTCTTTTGGATAGGATCCGCCATGCTGGCCTGACCTACCGCTGGGGGTACCCATTGACAGTCTCTATATGGAAGGGGCCCCACTCCTTTACCAGATCCATGGAGGACCTACCAGCGCTCTTTTCCTTCATGGATGTGGACCCAATTGAAGTGTCCGACTGGCTGCAGCTCCTGCCACGGCAATTGGGTGGGCCTTCACCACTGAGCACTCTACCCGGTATCCCCCCCGACCGCCTAGATGACGTTGCAGACCCTCATTCACCATCTACTGAGGGTCCACGTGAGCCTTGACCTACCTATTTTTTTTCTTGAGTTTGGCTTCCCCATCTTCTCGACTAATTGACATTGCACCGTGGAACCTGCTGAACCTGTTATCTGCCCTGTCCCTAATACTAGGCCTTGGCCGTCGTATGTGACTGCTTTTAATGCTGAAAGGGTCTTATAGATGATGTCGGGGCTTTGGCTTCTCTATCATTTACCGGCTATAGCCCATTCTAATCTCCTCACATCATGCTCTTGGGCCTGGGTTATATCGCTTATTTGTGTTTGATCCTTTATCCTTTCAGAAGGGCTTTGTACCTTTCATGTTTCTTTTTTCCCTCTCTCCTGTGGAGGGAGGGATCCTGTCCTACCTGGCCATGTTACCAGAGGTGCCATGTGATGACAACCCTAGGCTCATATTGTATTTGTTTGGGGGGCCTGGGGGCTCTAAAGTTTATACTGCTGTTCGGGTGTGGGTGGGTACTCCCACTCCCACTATGGTCTTACGGCTGGGGGGGGGCTCCTCCCTACCCAACTGGTCTGGGTCCTGGGCTGCCCTCGGGGATATGTTTGTTTGCTGGTCCTGCAATGTTTTTGTGTACAGAGTTGGGAGTTCCACCTTGGAATGGCTATGGAACCCGGGGAGGCGGTGGTTGGCCTGCCTTGGGTGCTTTGTCTGTCTGCCTTTGGGACCCCGGCTGTCTCCCATTGGCTGTTTCCTACTTCACTCCCCACTAGGCCTGTGTTCGGGTGGCTGTTGGCCACCTGGGTTATTCACATTAGTATTGGGACGAGGTCACACAGTGCGGTGATTTCGTACTTTTCAATTGTTCACTCTCCTTCTGCTTTCTTTTTCCTCTCTCTCTCTCTCTGCTACTCTCTCTCTCTCTCCACTCTCTTCCCTTCCTCTATTTTCTCTCTCTCTCCCTTTATCTTCTTCTTCTCTCCATCCTACCCCCCCCCCTTTTTTCCCTCTTTCTTCCTGTCAGGTGGGACTATGGATTCCCTTAATATCATCTCACTGAATGTTAAGGGGCTGAGTGTCCCGGAGAAGAGCCGCATGCTATTATCTGACCTCAAACAGCTTCGATCTGATGTGGCATTTATACAGGAAACCCACTTTTGAGAGGACAGACTCCTTTACCTGAGAAATAGAGAGTTCCCCTTTGTTTATCATGCTACTAATTAGATGGCTAAATCCAAAGACGTATCGATTCTCATATCTAGACATGTGCCATGGTCGCAGCAGGAGGTATTGGCGGATGATGCAGGCTGGTTTCTTTTCTTGAAAGGTAAAAGTTTGGTGACATTGGCCACGGTGTATGCTCCAAATGCTCAACAGGACCTCCTCCTCAGTGGTGTGCTTGCTCATCTGCTGAAGTTCTCTGAGGGACACCTCACTCTGGGAGGTGATTTTAATGTCCCTCTTATACCCAACGTCGACACCTCCACAGGTTCCTCTTCTGTCCCACCCCCCGTTCGTAAATGTATCTCACTACCTCTCTATACAGCACAGCTCCATGATGTGTGGTAACTTCTTCATTCGGGGGAATGTGACTATACATACTATTCTCCTCCCCATAAACTATACTCAAGAATTTTTCTGATTCCCCATAGGGAGCGGCGTGGAGCCTCATTGCGGACATCACGCTTCCGCTACAGAGGAGCGGCGGCCATCTTGGTACATGTTTATTTTCCCTTGATTTGAATTACTCCACGTGGATGAAATTTTTATCTTTGATACATGATTTGAAATAAATACTACACTATTGTCAGGGCAGGAGCGGTGGAATGGACAGGCAGGCCTAATGGTAGGGTCACGCACCGACTGATGACAGCCACCACCTGCACACCGGAGTCCCTCAGGGCGCGGAGTCTAAGTCCCAGGCTGCCTTTCACCAGGGCCCCTGATGGTGGGGATGGACTTGACGCAGCCAGAGACCAGGTTGCGGCCCCCGAGTAACCCCAGCTGCGGCAATGTCCACCGCCAATGGCGTAAGCTGGTGGGAACCAGATGGGAAACGATAGCGTGGTAGGACAGGCCGGGTCAATAACAGCGGGACAGACGGTACAAGATGGTAGGCAAGAATACTCAGGTCACGGGCCGGGTTCAGCAACGGAAGGTCAGGTAATGGAATAAGGCAGAGAATAGTCTTGTCAAAGCCGAGTCGGTTTCCAGGAAAGCAACGAGAGTAGAAGAAGAGCTTGCTGCAACACAATCATACAGGACACAAATGCAAAGAGCAAATGCAGACAGCAGGCTTAAATGTGATCAACCACACCCCTCTGGAGGAGGAGCCACAGAGACCTGAAAGCATAAAGGCTCCCACCATGCTTTGCAGAAACCTAAGATGGATGCCAGCACATGGAGCAGCATAAGCTCTGAGGAAGGGTAGGACATTGACAACTATATAAGCACTTTTTGGCTCCTGTGGCTGAGCTGATTCCCCCCCAGAATCACAGGAGACCTGCCCCAATGGATGGATGGATGGAGCTACAGGATTAGATCCGAAGCTGTCAGTAGACCACTGCACCCCCAGATGTGTGATATAAACAAATGCGCATTATTATTTTCTGTCTGGTGAGTGTACATCCGTCCCAAGTGGTGGATTCCTCTCATGCATTTCTGCACGTCTTCACTTCATGACTAATTGCCCTTCCATAAAGGACATTATTAGTTTTTACTGCCCACTGAATAACTTTTACAGCTGTCACGGACGCATATTGATGCACATAGTTGCACTTTTGACGCACTTCTCTGCACTTTAATGATATATGCTATTTACGTTACATGCGTTTATAGCGCTGCACATTTGAAGTTGATTTTGGGACCGTTGCCGATATCCAGAGTGCTAGCAGCTATTCTTAGGTCATTAATTCGACAATTCTAATATTTATACACTTCATAATTTATTTAGCGCTCGCTTATACATTATTTAGATGTATGTGATGCACGCAGTACTTGATTATTTGAATAGATTGCTATATATATATCTGTCGCAGCGCTGCACTTATAGAAATTTGATACGTTTATTGGGACTGTTGCCTATGCCCTTTAGTGCCAGCAGCTACCTGGAATTACTACCTATATTGATTGTTTTATGCACTCGCTAGTACATTTATTTTATATTTGTTATTTTATATTAATACATTTTGTATCACGGTAATGCAGGAGGAGTGCACCCTTTTGTGTGTTTTTGTAGAGATTTGAAGATTTCACCATATGAGGAGGGCTGCACCTGAGCGAGTGGCACACACCGCGGAACATGTAGAGCATCCTGATTTGAGCGCAGATGTGATTTTTGTTTCTATGGACACATGCTCCATCGCTGTACTCTCTCTGCACACATGTTCCATTCCCGTAATCTCTCTGCACACATGCTCCATCCCTGTACTCTTATCTGCACACATATTCTATCACTGTACCCCTTCTGCACATGTTCCATTGCTGTACTCTCTATGAACACATGTTCCATCCCTGTACCCCCTCTGCACACATATTCCATTACTGTACTCTCTCTGCACAGATGTTCCATCGCTGTACCACCTCTGCACACATGCTCCATCACTGTACTCTCTTTGCACACATGTTCCATCCCTGTACCCACTCTGTACAAAAGTTCCATCCCTGTACCCCCTCTGTACACATGTTCCATCTCTGTACTCTCTCTGTACACATGTTCCATCACTGTATTAGATAAGACCCTAACCAAGAAAAGCTAATGGGGCTTTTAGGGTACCAAACCATATAAATCAACATTGATTATACAAAAATACGTGAAGACAGTAGATAAAATTGAACACGTTTTATTAGGTTAAAAAAACACCAACAGGTGGAACATGACCATCAAACATATACATGGAGAATCATAAAATACAGTTATTGAAACCAGATACAGTAATTGCTACTGATGTCCTAGACACAAAAGGGTGTCACGGGCATCAGCTACAAATAACCAGCAGCTACAAACTCAGAAAATCAAGGCTAAACTGTGAATGATTTATGACACCTAGATGAATGGTGTCACATCATAAGTAGTAATAGACATAATGGTGCATGGCTTCAACCTAGAAACATAGAGTGGTACTTGGTTGATATTGCGACACCTAGAAAGGTGGTATCGCATTATAAGTGTCAATAGACATGTAGATACATAGCTTCAGCTTAGGACTATGAATAAGCACTTTTTTGATATTTCCAACACGTTTCACGGGACAATGTCTGCTTCTTCAGGGAAAACAAAACACAAATTCCTACAATAAAGCAAAAATAGGACCAAGAACATATAATCAATATATAACCATACAAAAAAATTGACAAACTGCAAAAGATAAATAACAGGCTTGACAGCAATTACCAGTTGACGATACCAGCACACTCCCAGATGGCCCATGCAAAGTATATAGGACATGTCAATAGTATCTGTATGGAAAAAAGGGGTCTCCAGCAGCTAATAAGGAATAATCGTCGGTCAGGAGAAGATCTAAATCCACTTGTAAACAGCAGAACTGTGATTCTAGAGAATTACAAAATACATTGATCAAAGGTGAACCCCCCAAGGAATCCCAACTACACCCCTACTCCCCATATTGGTCATAAATCAAAACCCTTCAAAGAAGGGGGTGGGTGTATTACAAACGCTAAGTATTGATCAAATCCCCATATCAGATTCAGCTTCGATAAGCAAGCAACATAGTACAAAAATATATAAGCCCAGGTCCATCCAAATATATACCGCAGTACTGTTAGTACATTGCCCAATAGGTGTTCCAAAAACGGGGTACCATAAGAGGCTAGAGTTGTTTCCCATCAACTAAGGGGGAGAAATGAGCCTCACCCCTATTCCCCCTGTGTCAGAAATGAACTCACCAGTGGTGGGACTCATCTGCCGTGTGGGCTGCAGTACCAGGGCTGGCCAGCGGGTGCTCTCAGCAACCAGAAGCTCACTCCTGCAGTCAGCCATCACCTGAGGCTGATTGCAGGAGGTGTATTTAAGGAATGGCCAGACCTGCAGTCAGTGCCTTGGTGTATATTTCCCATGAGCCCCTGTACCTGCATCCTGTCTGCTTCCTGCCTGATTCTGACTCTGAATGAACTCCGCCTGTCCTGACCCCGGCTATTCCTAACCACTCTCCAGCCTGCTCCTTTGGTACCTTGTCTGCCTGATTGTTCCTGACCCAGCCCGTCTGACTACGCTCTGCCTGCTCCTTTGTGTCTTGTCTGCCCGATGGTTCCTGACCCGGCCTGCCTGACCACTCCACCTCACCAGCCCTGACTGCTCTTGTCTGTGTACATTCCGTTATCAGTTGGAGGTTTGGTTTTGTTATATTGTGCGTTTTATATTTGTGTATACCTTTAATAAATTATATTGTTACACCATACTTGAGTCTGCGTTTCCCTGTGTCAGTTCACACATCTCTGGTCTTACCGGGAGCCCTGACATTACACCAAGGCCATTCCTGACCAGAAGTGGCTGCACAGGGAAGCCATCTTGGCTTGTTGTTGTGAAGGATGCATCCGGAGGAGGTTATATACTTTTGCCTGCTAGTCTTAGATGACAGAGAATATGCCTATCAGACTCTGCAGGAGTATACCAGGGATCAGCTGCTAGAATGCATACGGGTCGCTCATTCCCTAGAAGGTCAGGGCACAGAGTTCTCTGAGGTGCAACCATTGATTCAGGCTTGTGTTGAGTTGGCTTCATCTAGTACCCCTGAAAGCAGGAATGACTTTCTTCCACCATTCAGTGTGGATCAAATAGAATCACTGGTATGGTTGTTGGAGGATGATCCGGATTGTTTCTGGGAACATTATTCAGTATGTTCACCACATGTGCTAGTGGAGTGTATAAACGCAGTGCAGTCTTTGGTCAGACAGGCTATGTGTAAACTCAGTTTTGTTCAACCAATACTACAGTCCTGGTAAGACTTGTTACACCCAGCCTCAGTCAGCTTGCAACAAACCCATCCTGCTTCTAATCATTCCTCTGCTCAAAGCTCTATTTCTGCATTCCCGACAACACCCCCAGTGACAGCCCAATATACCCTGTTATCTACCACATATCCGTACCCTGTTCCCACTCGCTGCACCTATCCTGCCTTTAACCCTGTAAAAAAGGCCGCTGTAACAACTATTCCCTCCTCTGTTCCACCCTCCAGCTCTTCTCTGTCCCCAGCTACTCCATCCATTTACAGACCTGCATTTACTTGCAGTGCCCCAGTAACTAAACCCAAGAAGAAGAAGCGAAAGTTCTTTCCAACCAGTACCATCCTACCAGTATCCAAACTGGTCAGCCTGCTGTCTGAGAACCCGCCTTCCGTTGTTCAGCCTGATGTCCCGATCCAGCCTGATGACCCAATCCAGCCTGATGACCCGGTGTTCGTGATCCAGCCTGATGACCCGATCCAACCTGATGACCCGATCCAGTCTGATGACCTGATCCAGCCAGATGACTCGGTGCCCGCTGTCGTGCCAGATGACTCGGTGCCCGCTGTCGTGCCAGATGACTCTGTGCCCGCTGTCGAGCTTGGTGACTCAGTGCCCACTGTCCTGCCAGATAACTTGGTGCCCGCTGTCGAGCTTGGTGACCCGGTGCCCACTATCTTGCCAGATGACTCGGTGCCCGCTGTCGTGCCAGATGACTCGGTGCCCGCTGTCGTGCCAGATGACTCGGTGCCCGCTGTTGAGCTTGGTGACCCGGTGCCCGCTGTCATGCCAGATGACTCGGTGCCCGCTGTTGTGCCAGATAACTCGGTGCCCGCTGTCGTGCCAGATGACTCAGTGCCCGCTGTCGTGCCAGGTGACTCGTGCCCGCTGTTCTGCTAGAAGGCCCGGTGCCTGCTGCCTTGCCTGACGGCCCGGTGCCTGCTGCCCAGCCTGATGTGCCTCTGTCCGCAGCCCAGCCTGATGTGCCTCTGTCCGCGGCCCAGCCTGATGTGCCTCTGTCCGTGGCCCAGCCTGATGTGCCTCTGTCCGCTGCCCTGCCTGATGTCCTCTGTCCGCTGCCCAGCCTGACGTGCCTCTGTCCGCTGCCCAGCCTGACGTGCCTCTGTTCGCGGCCCAGCCTGACGTGCCTCTGTCTGCTGCCCAGCCTGATGTGCCTCTGTCCGCTGCCCAGCCTGATGTGCCTCTGTCCGCAGCCCAGCCTGATGTGCCTCTGTCCGCGGCCCAGCCTGATGTGCCTCTGTCCGCGGCCCAGCCTGATGTGCCTCTGTCCGCGGCCCAGCCTGATGTGCCTCTGTCTGCGGCCCAGCCTGATGTGCCTCTGTCCGCTGCCCTGCCTGATGTCCTCTGTCCGCTGCCCAGCCTGATGTGCCTCTGTCCGCTGCCAGGCCTGATGTGCCTCTGTCCGCTGCCCAGCCTGATGTGCCTCTGTCCGCTGCCCAGCCTGATGTGCCTCTGTCCGCTGCCCAGCCCGATGTGCCTCTGTCCACTGCCCAGCCTGATGTGCCTCCGCTCGCTGCCCAGCCTGATGTGCCAGCCCCTGATGTCCAGCTAAACTGGCCAATAACTGATTCCCAGCCTGCTCCAGGAGATCCTGTGTCCAGTAACCTGCCTGCCTGGGTTCTCCTACACAAGGAGAAGTCTACCAGCAGGAAACGCAGCCAGCCGGTTAACTCCGGCAGTAGGATATCCAGCCAGTTACCTGACCCGGGCGCTGGAACATTTTGCCCACTAAGGACTATTTGGAGCGTCCTGAGGCTGCTCCTTGAGGGGGGGGGTACTGTCAGGAATGGACTCACCATTAGTGGTGGGACTCATCTGCCGTGTGGGCTGCAGTACCAGGGCTGGCCAGCGGGTGCTCTCAGCAACCAGAAGCTCACTCCTGCAGTCAGCCATCATCTGAGGCTGATTGCAGAAGGTGTATTTAAGGAATGGCCAGACCTGCAGTCAGTGCCTTGGTGTATGTTTCCCATGAGCCCCTGTACCTGCATCCTGTCTGCTTCCTGCCTGATTCTGCTTTGATCCTGACTCTGAATGAACTCCGCCTGTCCTGACCCTGGCTATTCCTGACCACTCTCCAGCCTGCTCCTTTGGTACCTTGTCTGCCTGATTGTTCCTGACCCGGCCCGTCTGACTACGCTCTGCCTGCTCCTTTGTGTCTTGTCTGCCCGATGGTTCCTGACCCGGCCTGCCTGACCACTCCACCTCACCAGACCTGACTGCTCTTGTCTGTGTACATTCAGTTATCAGCTGGAGGTTTGGTTTTGTTATATTGTGCGTTTTATATTTGTGTATACCTTTAATAAATTATATTGTTACACCATACTTGAGCCTGCATTTCCCTGTGTCAGTTCACACATCTCTGGTCTTACCGGGAGCCCTGACACCCCTGTGTACTCCTGAATTGAATAAAGCCTGCCATGCTTTAAATAGCGGTCAATTGGTGGCATTGGGGCTGTAATGCGCATGTGCAATGATGTTAGTGATGCATAGTGATGACGTCATGACGTCCGGCATCATCGCGTCACGCAACGTGACGTAAAACGTCCAAAAAAGTCGTAAAACGTAAAAAAGGTGTAAAACATCCAAAAAAGTCTTAAAGAAGCCCAAGATATAAGACAAAAAGCAACCAATCAACAAGGAATCAACTGGGGGGGGAACATCAATTGTAAAATATGGTCAAAACGGACCCTATTATAGGCCAACGACTTGTTCAAAACACACAGAGCAACAATAGAGTAATGGCAAGAGTAGAGTATATACCAAAAAGTCTAGAGTGCATCAGGGAGGTTGGTATCATCAACTGTTTTTGCAAAATGCTGTTTTAATGTAATAACTACAACAAAAAAGGCACAGTAAATCCAAATAATCATAAATCAAAGAGTATTTTTCTTTTTTGCATATAACTAAAAATATACTGAATTATTGATGAGAAAGAGGGAAAAAAAGGGGGGGGGGGAGAAAAAATCCGAATAGATAATTACATAAAAAAAGAAAGAAATAAGGGGCTGTATGATGGCAAGGCCAGATAAGTTCAAGACAGAATAGGTTTGACGCTTCAGGAATCATTTAAACCTGGAGGCTTTGTAGCCACCAGGTTAAGTATCCATTGTGCTTCTTTTTGAAGAATATGGCCGTCCCAATCACTGCCTCTCAGATCCAAATGGACTCTTTCCAGGGCAAAAAACTTAACACATTGTGCATTTTTAGCATGATACCAAGTACCATGTCTCCCTATAGGGGAAGAAATGTCTCCCGACTGAATAGTGGAGACATGGTCATAGATCCTTTTCCAGAACCGACGTTTGGTTTTGCCTATGTAGAAGCTTCCACGTTAAAACATCATCATATCATCCAATTGGACAGTGGGGGCGGAGCCTGATTATGGCGGCGGAGGAGAGCTCGAGGTAGGAGCTCTCGGAGTAGTCTCCTCTGTCCGATCCCCCCCCAGACCACCAAGCCCCTGCTGATATGTGGAGAATCAGCGGGGTTAGACCTACCTCTGCCTAGTGGGCACCCTGGGATACGCGGTGGTTCATGAGGAGGGAGACCCTGGAGCCGGAGATCAGCTGGTGTGCAGCCCTGCAGTGACAGTGTGTCTGGATGCTGGGAGGTGAGGGGGCGCGGCTCGAGTGCGTGGCTGGCCGCTTTGCATCTCTAGGAGGCGAGGAAGCCGGCCGGCGTCTGCTAGGAGGAGGGAGAGACGCTGAAATGTGAGTCGGCTAGCTGTCCCAGAGTTTTGGAGTGCTGCAGAGAGGAGAGGGACAGTGTGGCTTGAAGAGAGAGCGGAGGAAACCATAGCCCTCTGCTCTACCAACCCCTTCACCACAAAATCCCAGTGTTAATACAGCTTCCACAGCCCCCCCACCACAACTTCCAGTGGGTTCACAGCCCCCTGCACCACAACTCCCAGCGTGCCACAGCTCCCTGCATCATATCTCCCAGTGCTCCATAGCCTCCCCGCACCATAACTTCCAGAGTTCTACAGCTTCCTCTACCACTACTACTCCCAGCGTTATCCAGGGGAGTCCCCTTAAAAGGAAAAGAAGAAAAGCTGACCTGCTGGATGGACTGAAGGAGAAAGCCTAGAGCCGTCTCACAAGAAGAGAAGTGCAAAGTGGTGAGTGAGTCTGGCTGTGGCTTCATATATAAATTCTGTATTGAGTTTGTGGGGAAGCAGAGTGCAAGAGATAAGGGGGGACTCTCAGAGAATATAAATAAGAAGAAGAACGGTGAAGGAATAAGCTAAAAGAAAAGTGAACAGATAGGACTAGGACTGGCATATCAAAGGTTGTTTCTTCCTATCTATGATTCTTTAGAGGAAAAAATATAAGTCACAGAAGAAATGAAAAATAAAAGTGTAAAAGGGAGTGGGCTTAAAGGGACCCAAACTGGCACTATCAAAAAATATACGTCCCAGGGAAATGTAACTCCAGAAAGGCTTCAGAGTAGAAATGAAAAAAGAGAAATAGACATTAGCCCGCAAAATAGCCCCAGACAGTTATTGGATCCGGATATTAGTAACCAACAAATATCAGAAAATATAGAGCTCGAAAAAGATCTACAAATACCAAACAAAAAAGAGATGGCAGAAATGTTTAAGGAATTGGCGAGAACAATAAAACAAGAAATGGTAAATATTCGGAATGATTTGGGGCAGCTGCTAGCAAGAGTGGAGGAGACGGAGCAGAAAGTTAAAAATCAGACCCAAATTATTTCCGAATTAGAAAAGAAGATAATCAATATGGGGAAAATTCAGGAAAAATTGTTGTATAAGGCGGAGATACAAGAGAACAGAGAAAGGAGAAGAAATATCAGAATACGAGGGGTTCCAGAAAGCCCAAAAGGAGAAATATTGTATGAGATGGTTTGCAAAATATTAAACTCTATAATGGAAAATTCTGATATGGAAAGGACTAAAATAGAAGGAATTTCTAGACAAGGGAAACTCCATGGGAATCTTGGGAAGGAAAGGCCGAGAGATATTCTGGTTAAATTCTATGAGCTTCAAGATAAAGAAAAAATCTGGAGGAAAATTAAGGGAAAACCAGTAATTAAATATGGAGAAATGGATATTCAGATATATGCGGATCTTTCACCGGAGACTATGTGGAGGAGAAGAGCTCTGAGACCTTTGTTAGAACAGATGAAAAAACAGAATGTGCATTATAGATGGGGGATACCGGGGATACCGGAGGGCCTAATAGGATGGAAGAACGGAGTTACAGCTTATTTAAGGTTCCCAGAGGATTTGAGAACTTTTTGTGATAGACTCGAATTGCAAAGAACAGAAATTATAGGTTGGGAAGAAGAACCTGGGGAAATCAGATTAAAAGGAAAAGAGGATTGGCAGTTTGTAAGGGGGAGGGGATAGGGGGGGAGAGGGAGAGAAGGAGAGACAGCTTGTGTGTGTTTTTTTTCTCTCTCTCTCTCTCTTGTCTTCCCTTACCCTTCCGGCCTATCTCCCTTTTTGAGATGTCTCTGTAAGAAGGGGGGGGTCAGCGGGGGATCTGGATAGAGGGGAAGTCGTCCATAGGAGGAGTGTAGCCCCAAGGATTAAATCAAAGGTGGACTGTATCTCCACAAATGATTGCTAGGCAAATTGAGGGCCTAAAAAGAGGGGGGAGCATGGGGAGGGAGGGGAGGGGGGGTAGGTGGAGGGGGGGTACGACATATGGAAGATCTACGATTTATAACATATAACGTTAAGGGATTGAACTGTCCTGGGAAGAGATTTAAACTGTTCAAGGAGCTACAGCATAGAGAGGCTTCGGTGGTGTTTTTGCAGGAGACACACTTCGAGATAAAGTCAAACATAAAGCTGTATTCTAGAAATTATCCAACATGGTTTTATGCGGATTCCCCAATCAAGAGAGCTAAGGGAGTAGCAATAGGGCTTGCAAAAAATGTGAGGCTGGAGATAGAAGAGAGAGAGGTAGATCCTGAGGGGAGATTTTTGTTTTTGAAGGGTAGACTACAAGAGCAGGAATGTACAATTGCGAATATCTATTGCCCAAATAAAAAAACAGAAGCTTATCTGAAGGGAGTCTTGAGAAAACTGATGGCCTTTAAGAAGGGACGCTTGATAGTGGCAGGGGATTTGAATTTTTGTATGGATCCACAAATGGATACGACCTCTTCTGTGCAACGAGAGGGAGGTAGAGCTCTGAGAATCCTGAAGAGAGTGATACAGGAGTGTCAATTGGTGGATACTTGGAGAGTGACTCATGGAAAAGAGAGAGACTATACCTTCTTCTCCAAAGCACACGAGATGTACTCCAGATTGGACTACATATTGGTAGATCATCAACTTATAGAAATGGTAGATAAAGCAGAAATAGAGGCGATGTCCCTTTCAGATCATGCCCCTGTTACACTGAAAGTGAGGTGGGGAAGACGATCGACAGGTGGGATAGGATGGAAGTTGAACGAGGCTCTCCTCCTGGATCAGGAGGTGGATCAGAAAATTAGAGAAGAGATTGAAAGATTTTTCCAAGAGAATGAGACAGGGGAGGTGTCGGTGGCTACAGTATGGGAGTCCCATAAGGCCTATATAAGAGGTATATTGATTGCGCTCGGGGCAAAAAAGAAAAGGGAAAGAAGAGAAAAACTTACTGGGTTGCTAAAAGAAATATTTGACTTGGAGCAGATACATAAAAGTAAAAGATCAGAAGAGATAAGACAGAAGGTAATAAAAAAGAAAGAAGAACTAGAGCTACTGATGGAGGAGGAGAAGAGAAGAGTCTTTAACAAAGTTGCAAGTGAGAGATATAGATGGGGAGACAAACCAGGAAAATATTTAATGAGAGCCTTGAGGGAAAAAAAAAATAGGAACTATATAGAGAAAATAAAAAACCCCAAGGGGGAAATGGTTTATTCCACTAAAGAAATCATTAAGGTGTTTAGAGAATACTATAGTAAGCTGTATAATATTGCCTCGCAAAATCCAGTATAAGTGGGAATGAGAGTAGAGAGAAAAAATGGGAATATTTAAAAAACGCAGGACTACGGAAGTTAAGTGAAGATCAACTGAATTCCCTCAATTTGGAAATTACGCAGGAGGAAATAATAAGAGCATTAAAGAGTACTATGACGGGGAAAAGCCCAGGCCCAGATGGTTATACAGTGAAGTACTATAAAAAATACAGTGACTTGTTAATACCTAAATTGAAGAAATATATGAATGCCCTGGGAGGAGAGATGGAGATGAGACGGGAATCTTTACAGGCCCATGTGGTGTTGATACAAAAGGAGGGGAAAGATGTTTCTCAGTGTTCTAGCTATAGACCGATATCACTTCTGAACATAGACACTAAGCTATACGCAAAGATTCTAGCAAATAGGCTAAAAGAATTTATGCCAGAATGGATCCAGGGGGATCAGGTAGGATTTGTTCCAGGAAGGGAGGGCAGAGATAATGGGTTGAGAACTCTGCTGCTTATCCAGAAAGCTAGGAAGGGGAAAACCCCGGTAGTAGTGCTTTTGATCGATGCTGAAAAGGCATTCGATAGAGTAGATTGGAGCTTTATGATGGATACCCTGGAGACTCTAGGAATGGGCGCAAGAATGAGAAAGTGGATAGGAAAGTTGTATAGAGAGCCCTCGGCGGTTGTCATGGTTAATGGAGAGAGGTTGGAACCTATTGGGATGTCAAATGGAACTAGACAGGGTTGTCCACTGTCCCCACTGTTGTATGTACTGGCGTTAGAACCTTTATTGGCAACTATTAGGAAGAACATAGACATAAAAGGAGTGCAGATAGGAGGAGTTGAACATAAAGTGGCTGCCTTTGTGGATGACCTGTTGTTCTATGTGGGAAATCCTAGGATAACACTCCCAAATCTAATGAAGAGCTTAAAGGATTATGGGGAACTATCAAACTTGAAAATCAATCCAACAAAAACTGAGATTTTAAATGTAAATCTTCCAAATAGTGAAAAAAAAAAATACAAAAAGAATTATCTTTTCTATGGAAAAATAGAGAGATAAAGTGTCTGGGGGTTAAACTTTCTGCTTCATATACGAACCTGTATAAACTAAACTATATCCCACTCCTAAATGAGATCAAGGAGGAAATAAGGAGATTGGGAGGAGATAATCCGTCTTGGATAGGCCGTATAAACTTGATAAAAATGATAATAGTACCAAAAATGCTATATAAATTCCAGATGATTCCAGTTAAAATACCTGAGGTTTACTTTAAAGTAATAAAAAGGATGTTAACAAAATATATATGGAAAAATAAAAAACCTAGAATATCATATGATTTGTTAAGTAGAAAAAAGGAGAAGGGAGGATTGGGAGTGCCAGACATCAAGAGGTATTATAGAGCAGCAGTTCTAGCGAGAATTTACGATTGGACACATAATCCAGAGGGGAAAAGGTGGGTTCAGATTGAGAATGAATTAAGTGGAGTTACCTTGAGTAGAATTATATGGGCACCAGCACAATATAGAGGGTTAAAAGATACCACAAGTGTTTTTACATTAAATGTTTTAAAGGTTTGGGATAAAGTGCATAAATTTATGAAATGGGATTTTAATTCACAATTAATATCACTGAGGAACACGGATTATTTCCCTCCAGGTAAGGAGGAGAACACAGGAAAATAGTTTAAAAAAGAGGATATCCAATTGAGAGATATTATGGAAGGACAGGAATTGAGAACACTTAAGGATTTGAAAAAAGAAAGAGAACTCTTCATTAAAATAGATGAGTGGAGATATCACCAATTAAAATATTTTGTCAGAAACCTTCCAAAACCGTTGAGATTAAGAAAGGATTGGAATTTGTTTGAGAGGTTGTTGGAAACACGAGGTGATGGGAGGCGGGCCACGGCTAAAGTTTATAAGATCCTCACTGAGTTAGACACATACACAAAACCAATGTATATAGTAAAATGGGAAAGAGATTTGGGAATAGAGATAGATGAGGATAAACAAAGGAAAATATATAGATTAATACACGAGAATATAAGTATGAGAGAGGTGGAGGTAAACTATAAGTGTTTAGTGAGATGGCACATTACACCGAAGGTTGAGTATAAGATATGCGGGGAAAATACACAAGAGTGCTGGAGGGGATGTGGAGAGTTAGGCACTCTATATTATATATGGTGGGAGTGCCCGAAGATGCAAGGTTTTTGGGAGATAATAGTTCAACTAATTGAGAATATCTCTGGGATAAAGATAGGACTGGACCCAGAAGTGTGTCTACTACATAGTACAGAGCTATCAGTAAATAAATACAAGGACTCGGGTATATGGTGCTATTTGAATGCGGCGAAGGGTCTAATACCTAAGTTCTGGCATAGATCAGAGGTGCCGAAGATAGCGGATTGGGTGGAGAGAACGAATCAGATATGTAGGATGGAGAAATTGTATTATATGCAAGAAGACAAGATGGGGTTATTCTCTAAGAAGTGGAGAAAATGGGAAGAATTTATGGAGCATTATATGAAGTAGCAATGTGAGAGAGATGGAAGTATTCATATATTCTATATTCTAGTTGGGAAAAGAGGTAATAGAACAATGCAGAGTGGGTGGGTTTACATGGGGGGAGGGAGGTCTTATTTGGGGAGGAGGGAAAAGATAGGGGGGGGGTGGTAATGGGAATAAAGTTAGTATGAAATGTAATTTATGATCTGGAAATGATTTTCGTATAAGAATAATGATGAAATATGTACTATATTTGAAAAATAAATAAATATTTAAATAAAAAAAAAAAAACATCATCATATATACACCCCTGCCCTTTGGCAGTTGGTATAATGTCGTGGCCAATGGATGTTTCCATTTGGTAGAGTGTGGTTACAACCTTGGGAGATGAACTGGCAATATGCACAGTTGCCACATGCAAAGGTACCTTTGTAACGTCATGCATCTGATTTACCCGGTCTAGTAAAGTGGCTC
Organism: Staurois parvus; assembly: GCF_062004578.1. NCBI lineage: Eukaryota > Metazoa > Chordata > Amphibia > Anura > Ranidae > Staurois > Staurois parvus. The sequence goes on from NW_028319087.1 coordinate 263,113, forward strand.
TGTACCAGTTCATCGTTAATAGATCTATTTCTACAATACAAGATTTCAGGTTGTGTCTTCACAAAAATGGCTATATTGGGGTCCGCCTGTAACAAATACCAATATATGCTAACAATGTGACGTATTTGTTGTTGTTGTTTGTTATATCCCATGACTAATATGGTTGTAGTAGTGGTCCCTTTTATATTGCTCTACGGTACCTGAAAAACAAGATCTGTACTAAGATGTTCAAAGTCCCAATCTAAAAAGCATCAGCTTCTCGTTTATAGTCTTCCTGATTAGAACAATTACGTTTAAGGCGTAAGTATTGGCTATATGGTATAGACCTGATCAGGCTATGCGGATTGGTCACTGTTAGCTCAAAGTATCGTATTGCCAGCTGTGGTTTTGCGATACAGAGTGGACCCAAGTGTATGCTCCTCTTTAATGAAAATTTACACATTCAAAAAGGAGGTTCGCTTATAATCACGTCACCGTAAAAGACAAATTAAAGTCATTAGTACCCAAACGTATAAGAAAGGCATCGAGAAGCTCCCTAGTACCATCCCAGAGTATGAGAATGTCATCAATGTACCTGTGCCAAGAAAGAATGTGGCACAGGTACATTGAGAGAGACTCTTCCCCGAAGAGGTGATGTTCCCATCCCCCCAAGTACAAGTTGCCAAAAGTGGGGGCACAATTCGTCCCCATAGCCACACCTTGCACTTGGAGGAAATGGGAACCAAACGAAAAATAATTGTTATTCAAGATTTAATCCAAAATCCGTAGGATAAAAGCTCAAATTGATCCCTACTATGTTCTTGTAAGAACATGCTCACAATTTCTAGTCCTTTCTTGTGGGGGAATACTACTGTAGGGAGCTTCCACATCCAAGGCCACTAAAAGTGTACTAGCTGGAACCTGTATATCTTCAAAGCGGTACATTGTTTTCAATGGAAATATGTTTTTTTTTCTATTGTAGGCCTGTAATTCTTAGGAATAACTCACTGAAATCTGTTTAAACAAGAGTCTAGTAGAGATCCTGGGTGCAATAAAGTTTAATACATTAAATCATAAATTATAATATAAGAAAAAATAATAATATAATAGTAAATTAAATAATGTAATCAAATCAAACACACGGAACTCTGTCCAAACAATAATATATAGACATTGCATATTCTAGAAAACATCACGGGTGTGGTATATTTTGAAACACGAGACTGCACAAAGTCCGACATCGCAATCAGGACAGTGGTACCTCGTTTCCTTGCGGATTTTTTTTCCACTCTCATCTCGCCGAGCACAACATACCACGCACATCCGTGTCTTTTTTTGGGTTGGTGGGATGTGGTCCATAAAGTGACATCCAGTCAGGCGTTCTGGGTTGACAACTCCCACAGCACGTCGTCTGAATCTACCCACAGACACTGATGGTCTTTGATGTTTGAGGAAAATGGATTCCACAACTTTCCAGATAAAGTCTGCATGAAGCACAGGCTTGTCACTGTTTTTGCGGAACAGAATGTAGGCATTCCACAAGCACTGTTCCAAATGATGCCGGAAAATCTTTTTGTAATATTTCCTCTGCTGCTTTCTCATTGCCGGATAGAAAGTCATAGCTTGGTCAGCTCTGTCGACACCTCCCATGGTGCTATTGTAGTCAATAACAACCTGTGGCTTCTGGATGTTTTTCCCACCTTTGTTTGTACCATCACTGTGGAGGCATTATGAACGGTACTCATTAGGCACACATCCTTCTTGTCCCACCATCTCAGTGCCGTCATTTTGCTTTTCTGCCAGGCAACTATTTCTCCCGACTTCAGTTTGGTTTTTCCAAACATTGATGGCAGGTTGCGCCGGTTAGCCCGAATGGTTGCATATGCATCCGTTTCGTGCTGCAGAAGAACCTCGTAAAGTTCTGGAGAGGTATAGAAATTGTCTGTTGTTACACGGTAGCCTTGGTTTAGCAGAGGCTCAATCAGTGACAGGACGGAAGATGTTGCCATTCCATATTTACTGTACTTGGGATCAAATTTTGTTCCTTTGCCGGTGTATATAACTGTGTTCCATATGTATCCGGTAGAGGATTCGCACAGCAGGTAGGATTTGACACCAAATCGTGCTCTCTTGGATGCGATATACTGTATCCAGCTGAGCCTTCCTTTGTAGGCCATTAGACTTTTGTTTATGCTAATGTCACTCTCTGGCACATAGCTCTGCTGGAAATTTCTGGCAATTATTTGGGAGACTTCCCAAATTTTTTTTAGCTTTGGAGCCGGATGAGTTGTTTCATCAAAATCCTCATTGTTTGCGAAGTGCAAAAATTTCATAAGCGAAAAGCTGTACTCTGACATGACTGCGCCAAAGAATGGCGTGGCGAGCATTTTGTTGGTGGTCCAGTACCACTTCTTCAGCGGTTTCCCCACCACTCCTTGCAGAATAATTAGGCCAAGAAACAGCCAAATGTCTTCTTTGGTCACAGGTTCCCACTTTCTGCTTTGTGAAAACCTGCTGTGTGGAGCAGCTAATTGTGCTGTGTACCTATTTGTCTCCGTCATGATAATTTCAATAACCTCATCGGTTAGAAACAATTCTAAGTACGCCAAGGGGTTGTCACCTTCAACACGTGGACTTTTATACCAAGTGCGCTGGTAAACGGAAATTTTGGTGGCGCTGGCGTACCGCAATCAATAGTGCAGCACATTCGCAGATCACTCACGTCAATCTCAGATTCACCGCTGTCTTCACTGTCGGTGTCTGAAGACAAATTGTCACATGAGTCGCTATCACTTAATTCAAGTAGCTCATGACTGTTGCTGTTTGCTAGCTCATCATAAACCGCTTTGGCGCTAGCAAGACGCTTTTTGGAAGCCATAAGTGCAAAACCGTTTTTAGTCACAGAAACTGAAAAACTGCACTATGGATATATCTGAGGTAATGTTACAATGTATGCACTAGAGTAACAATTTATTTTGACACAGGTCTATATTTAAAACTCCCACCTCCCGCAAGCCCCACCACCCGACGGCACAGCTCACACTGATCAGCATAAGATAGCCAGGAAGGAGACGGGACGGTTGGAGGGGATGGCCATAAGTACAGTTGTGCTATAAATACAATGACACTAGGTCTAGTGTATATACAGCACAGGCACATTGAAAACACCACAATGTAGGGGATGTATGCAAAAATTGTAACCTTAAAAGGCTATACACCAAATATGCAATAGTATAAACATTGGTACCAGTATAATATGGACTGAGGAGCCCAATTAACTGCTTCTATACAGGGCACTTTTATCCCCTTCCTGCCCAGGCCAATTTTCAGGTTTCAACGCTCTCACACTTTGAATGACGCGCGGTCATACAACACTGTACCCAAACTAAAATTTTATAATTTTCTTAACACAACTAGAGCTTTCTTTTGGTCATATTTAATCACCACTGGGGTTTTTATTTTTTACTAAATGAACAAAAAAGACCAAAAATTTTGAAAAAAAACCCCACATTTTTCTCTGTTTCTGTCATAAAAGTTTGAAAATAAATACCGTATTTTCCGGTGTATAAGACAACTTTTTACCCCTTGAAAATCTTTTCAAAAGTCGGGGGTCGTCTTATACGCCGGTATACGGCATGCTGACACTTTTTAGGGGGGCGGCGCGGTGCCGCCGCCGCCCCCCCTTCCAACGGAAGGGACACTAAGTACAGGGGTGGGCAGGGGCTGCTGTTTCTTACCTGGCTCCGGTCCCACGACGATCCGGTCCAGGAAGCGCGGCTGCTCCTTCCCTCCCACTGACACCAATGTTGGGACACTATTCCTCCCACTGACACCAATGATGGGGCACTATTCCTCCCACTGACACCAATGATGGGGCACTATTCCCCCCACTGATACTAATCATGGGGCACTATTCCTGCCACTGATACCAATGATGGGGCACGATTCCCCCCACTGACACCAAAGATGGGGCACTATTCCTCCCACTGATAATAATGATGGGGCACGATTCCCCCCACTGACACCAAAGATGGGGCACGATTCCTCTCACTGATATTAATGATAGGGCACTATTCCTGCCACTGATACCAATGATGGGGCACAATTCCTCTCACTGACACCAATGATGGGGTGCTATTCCTCCCACTGACACCAATGATGGGGTGCTATTCCTCCCACTGACACCAATGATGTGGCACGATTCGTCGCTCTGACACCAATAATGGTGCACTATTCCTCCCACTATTACCAATGATGGGGCACTATTCCTTCCACTAATACCAATGGTGGGGCACTATTCCTCCCACTGACACCAATGATGGGGCACTATTGCTCCCACTGACACCAATGATGGGGCACTATTCCTCCCCCCCACTGACATCAACCATGGGGCACTATTCCTCCCCCCCCACTGACGCCAACGATGGGGCACTATTCCTCCCCCCCCACTGACACCAATGATGGGGCACTATTTCACCCCCCACTGACACCAATGATGGGACACCATTTCTCCCACTGACACCAATGATGGGGCACTATTCCTCCCACTGACACCAATGATGGGGCACTATTCCCCCTACTGATACTAATCATGGGGCACTATTCCTGCCACTGATACCAATGATGGGGCACGATTCCCCCCACTGACACCAAAGATGGGGCACTATTCCTCCCACTGATACTAATGATGGGGCACTATTCCTCCCACTGACACTAATGATGGGACACTATTCCTCCCACTGATACCAATGATGGGGCACGATTCCCCCCACTGACACCAAAGATGGGGCACTATTCCTCCCACTGATAATAATGATGGGGCACGATTCCCCCCACTGACACCAAAGATGGGGCACGATTCCTCTCACTGATATTAATGATAGGGCACTATTCCTGCCACTGATACCAATGATGGGGTGCTATTCCTCCCACTGACACCAATGATGGGGTGCTATTCCTCCCACTGACACCAATGATGTGGCACGATTCGTCGCTCTGACACCAATAATGGTGCACTATTCCTCCCACTATTACCAATGATGGGGCACTATTCCTTCCACTAATACCAATGGTGGGGCACTATTCCTCCCACTGATACCAATGATGGGGCACTATTCCTTCCACTAATACCAATGATGTGGCACTATTCCTCCCACTGACACCAATGATGGGGCACTATTCCTCCCACTGACACCAATGATGGGGCACTATTCCTCCCACTGACACTGATGATGGGGCACTATTCCTCCCACTGGTGTTCATTGGAAGAGGGGTAGTCTTATACGGCGAGTATAGCCCAAACACTACATTTTAGCAGGAAAAGTAGGGGGTCGTCTTATACGCCCAGTCGTCTTATACGCCGGAAAATACGGTAATTGTTCTTCATAAATGTAGGCTAAAATATATTCTACTACATTTCTTTGGTGAAAATAACCCAAATTAGGATGTATTATTTAGTCTGTAGGAAAGTTATAGAGTTCACAAACTAAGGGATATAGCTGAATATTGATCAATCCTGAAGTACTGATGGCCAATCTAATTTCTTGAGGTCCAAGAATATCAGAACAGTACAGATATCCCCCAAATGACCCCTTTTTGCAAAGTAGACAGTCCGACATATTTCATAACAGGCATGGTGAGTTCTTTAAGTTGTAATTTTTTTGTCATAATTTTTCGTAAAGCATATAAAAATTGTTTAACCAGTTGCCGCCCGGTCTATAGCCAGATGGCGGACGGGCGTCAGCTCGTCCCTCCAAGTGGACGCCTTATGGCATCCTTCCAGGTATGCACACTGTGCCTGCCCGCAGGGCTGCGCAGCGGCGCAATCTGTCACCGGCCATGTACCTCGGACTTCCTTTCATGCCATCCATTGTATACAAGTGTGTCTAGCTGTGATTTGGCCACAGCTAATCACAGGACACAGCTGGGCTGTGATTGGCCCAGCTTGTGCATGTGATCGCTGTGACCATTCACAGCTAGACACACTTGTATACAATGGATGGCATGAAAGGAAGTCCGAGGTACATGGCCGGTGACAGATTGCGCCGCTGCGCGGCCCTGCGGGCAGGCGCAGTGTGCATGCCTGGAAAGACTCCATAAGGCGTCCACTTGGAGGGATGCGCTGTTCGCCCAGCCACCTTCTGGCTATAGACCGGGCGGCAACTGGTTAAACAATTCTTATATGCTAGTAAAAGATCCAACTCAGGGCAAGGATCCAAGATAGACATATAGCAGCACAAAAAATTGGATTGCTAATGTAGGCACCAGTTAACCTGATGCTGTAATATGTTAACACACACTTTCATGTAGGAAAAATATATTGCGCTTTCAACAGGGATGAGTGGTTCTTGACTGATGAATTGACAATAATGTCCAGAGATAACACTATGGAAAAAACTTAATGACAATGCTGACTTCTTCATATGACATCCGTCATCTGTAGTTGAAATTGCAGGGCCCTGCCAGTGTAATATAGGAATTCTTCACCGCCAGTATGCGGACTAGATGTCTCCCTTATTGTATATCTGTTGTGTAGATGATAAGAATATCCATACTGTATAGTGAAAATAGGGTGCTGTGCACCATCTAAGAAGTATGGCATGATGTCCCCATCCTGTAGTGAATAAGTGACATAAAAGATAGTCAATATGGTTGTCACTAAGTATATCAGATATTGAGGCCATAATTCCTTTTCTGTATTTGCAGTGTTCCACTCACCACCCGTTCAATGAGTAAAGAACGGTGCATAATCTCTCTCGTTATTGGATTCAAGCCCGGAGTCCTGGAGGCACCCGCCAGCATCGGGACTATGGACAAATGGGCTCCGCTTCCATCCCGGTACATGTGCAGATTGATGAGCACCCAGCACGATCGTGTGTTTCCGTGTCCCCTGCAGGACTAGGTGTATGGCGCCAATGCGTCTGACCGGTAGTGACGTCACTGACGTTTCGCCAATGGATGTATCTTACTCAGCTTCGTCAGGTCCTGATATCAGGTCTTATATCTTGTGCTTCTTTAAGATGGCCGTGACTTTTTTGGATGTTTTACATCACGTTGCGTGACGTGATGACGTCGGATGTCATCACTATGCATCACTAACGTCATCACACATGCTCATTACAGCTCCAAAGCTGCCAGTTTGGTGCCAATTGACCGCTATTTAAAGCCTGGCAGGCTTATTTCAATTCAGGACTACACAGGGAATAGGGGGGTGAGGCTCCTCTCTGTTAACGGAAAACAACTCTAGCCTCTTATGGTACCCTGTTTTTGGAACACTTATTGGCCAATGTACTAACAGTACTGTGGTATGTATTTGGATGGATCCTGGGCTTATATATTTATATATATTTTTGTACTATGTTGCTTGCTTATTGAAGCTGAATCTGATATGGGGATTTAATCAATACTTATTGTTTGTAATAAATCTCCCCCCCCCCTTCTTTGAAGGGCTTTGATTTATGACCAATATGGGAAGTAGGGGTGTAGTTGGGATTCCTTATCGTCAACTAGTAATTGCTGTCAAGCCTTTTATTTACATTTGTTGTTTGTCAAATTTTTTGTATGGTTATATATTGATTATATGTTCTTGGTCCTATTTTTGCTTTATTGTAGGAATTTGTGTTTTGTTTTCCCTGAAGAAGCGGCATTGGCTTATTCATGGTTCTAAGCGGAAGCTATGTATCTACATGTCTGTTGACACCTGTAATGTGATACCACCTTTCTAGGTGTTGCATTATCAACCAAGTACCACTCTATGATTCTAGGCTGAAGCCATGCACCATTATGTTACATAGTTAGTTTGGCTGAAAAAAGACAAAAGTCCATCCAGTTCAACCATAGAAAAAAAAAAAAGTTATAATCCTATACCCACAGTTGAACCAGAGGAAGGCAAAAAAAAACAGCAAACCATGATCCAATTTGCTCCTGCTGGGAAAAAATTCCTTCCTGATCCCCCGAGAGGCAATCAGATATTCCCTGGATCAACTTTAACTATAAATGTTAGTATCCAGTTATATTCTGTGTATCTAAAATAGAATCCAGGCCTTTTTTGAAGCAATCCACTGAGCTGGCCAGAACCAACTCTTGAGGGAGTCTATTCCACATTTTCACAGCTCTCACTGTGAAGAAACCTTTCCGCGTTTGGAGATTACATTTCTTTTCCTCCAAAGAGTGCCCCCTTGTCCTCTGTGTTGAGCTCAGGGTGAATAGCTCTACACCAAGTTCACTATATGTATTGATGTATTTGTACATGTTGATCATATCCCCCCTTAACCTCCTCTTCTCAAGAGAGAATAAATTCAGTTCCTCTAATCTTTCCTAATAGCTGATCTCCTCCATGCCTCTTATCAGTTTGGTTGCCCTTCTCTGTACTTTCTCCAATTCCCCAATGTTCTTTTTGTGAATTTGTGCCCAAAACCGAACTGCATATTCCAGATGAGGTCTTACTAATCTATGTCTATTACTACTTATGATGTGACGGCAATTATCTAGGTGTCATAAATCAGTCACAGTTTAGCCTTGATGTTCTGAGGTTGTAGCTGCTGGTTATTTGTAGCTGATGCCCGTGACGCCCTTTTGCATCTAGGACAGGGGTCCTCAAACTACGGCCCGCGGGCCACATGCGGCCCGCCGAGGACATTTATCCGGCCCGCCGGCAGGGGCGTATTTGCTGTGAGGAAGGGACACCAAGTACAGGGGCGGGCAGGGGGCTGCTGTATCTTACCTGGCTTCGTGTCTCAGTCCCATGACGATCCAGTCCAGGAACCGCTGCTCCTTCATTCAGTTCGGCAGCTCCCTCACTCAATGTTCATGCTGCTGCTCGGCTCCGCCTCCTCACCGGTGATTGGGCGCCAGAACTGTAGCCCAGGAAAGGCACACAGGCGACAAATCACCTGCAAGGAGGCGGAGCCGAGCGGCCCCACGAACATCGAGTGAGGGAGAGGCCGGAGTGAAGGACAGCTGACAGGTAAGTGTGCCGTGCAGATGGTGCTGCTGCAACCAGGTATGCTGGCTGCAGCAGCACCATGCTGGAACAGGGGTCAGCAAGTTAAGTGTCATTGGTGTCAGTGGGAGGAATAGTGCCCCATCATTGCTGTCACTGATACTTAATTCCTCCCACTGACACTAATGACGGGGCACTATCCCCCCCCCCACACTGACACAAACGATGGGGAACTATTCCTCCCCCCACTGACACCAACGATGGGGAACTATTCCTCCCCCCACTGACACCAACAATGGGGCACTATTCCTCCCCCCACTGACACCAATGATGGGGCACTATTCCTCCCACTGATACCATTGATGGGGCACTATTCCTCCCACTGACACCAATGATGGGGCACGATTCCTCCCACTGACACCAATGATGGGGCACTATTCCTCCCATTGACACCAATGATGGGGCACTATTCCTCCCACTGACATCAATGATGGGGCACTATTCCTCCCATTGACACCAATGATGGGGCACTATTCCTCCCATTGACACCAATGATGGGGCACGTTTCTTCCCACTGACACCAATGATGGGGCACTATTCCTCCCACTGACACCAATGATGGGGCACTATTTCGCTTAGTAAGACACACTTGGGGGAAATGTCTGTGTGTCTTATGGAGCGGCCGGCCTAGTATTCCCGCAGTCTCTGGTCATCTCCTGTACTATGTCCGCAGTCTCTGGTCATCTCCTGTACTGTGTCCGCATTTGTTCATAGTTTTTCTTTTTTTGTTAAACTATAGTCCGGCCCTCCAGCGGTCTGAGGGACAGTGAACTGGCCCCCTGTTTAAAAAGTTTGAGGACTGTCCCTTTTCAGGGGGTGCGGGATCGTATGACCAATATGATGCTTAATGAGCAGATGTCGAGCATATGTAACGACTCCCAATGTAAATTCTCGAAAATATGGGAACCATGGTTGCAATATGCCTTTCCCACGCTTCCTTTGGCTAGTATGGGGATGTACTGGCGTTAGGCATTGGCGTTTGATGGTGGCGCTCCTGGATCTCTGCCTCCTCTTCTCTTTTTTTTCTTTTTCTCTCCTCTTATTTCTCTTCTCTTTCTTTCTCTCCATTTCTGTTAGTTTTTTTTGGGTGATAGTTGACAGTTGCCTTTAATTGCAGTTAGAATTTCATTACCGTCATTGTAACCTATGTGCCATTGAAGGCCCCTGCGTGGGCGTACCTTCTGCCTTGTTGAAGTTAGAGCACTGTTTTTCTTTTATTATTATGTTTTTTATTTTATCGGTGCAATTGATAGCCCCTGTGGGGGCATGTTTTGTCGCCTCTGTTTTATACTGCTTAAAACTAATAAAAACTATTGAAATACAAAAAGTTTGAGGACCCCTGGTCTAGGATATCAGTAGCGATTACTGTGTCTGGTGTCAATAACTGTATTTTATGATTCTCCATGTATATGTTTGATGGTCATGTCCCACCTCTTGGTAGTTTTTTTAACCTAATAAAAGGTGTTCAATTTTATCTACTGTCTTCAAATATTTTTTGTATAATCAATGTTGATTTATATGGTTTAGTACCCTAAAGTACCCATTAGTTTTTCTTGGTTAGAATCTTATCTAACACAATTTTCATTAGGGGTGTGGTACCAGTAAAACCCTGTTCACAAGGATATGGAGAGCTATTTTGTCTCCATCTCCCACTCCCTATATATTTTTTGTTCCATCACTGTACTCTCTCTGCACACGTTCCATCCCTGTGCCCCCTCCACACACATGTTCCATCCCTGTACCCCCTCTACACACATGTTCCATCCCTGTACTCTCTCTGTACACATGTTCCATCCCTGTACTCTCTCTATACACATGTTCCATCCCTGTACTCTCTCTATACACATGTTCCATCTCTGTATGCTCTGTGCACACATGTTCCATTTCTGTACCCCCTCTGCACATGTTCCATCCCTGTACTCTCTCTGCACACATATTCCATTGGTGTACTTTCTCTGCACACGTTTCATTCCTGTACCCCCTCTGCACACGTTTCATTGATGTACTGTATCTGCACACATTCCATCTCTATACCCCCTCTGAAACACGCTCCATCGCTGTACTCTCTCTGCACACGTTTCATCCCTGTACCCCCTCTGCACACATGTTCCATTCTCATATCTCCTCTGCACACATGTTCCATTGCTGTACTCTCTCTGCACACGTTTCATTCCTGTACCCCCTCTGCACATGTTCCATCCTCATATCTCCTCTGCACACGTTCCATCGATGTACTCTTTCTGCACACATGTTCCATCTCCCTATTGCTGCCAGGAAGGAAGCAAAGCATGTGGCTAACAGTTAACTCCTCAATTGCCAGCAAGTGTTTTTTGTAAAAACGTATAAATGGAAAACGAGTGCTAGATCTGTGTGGATAGAGCAGATAGCATGAAAGGTAATAACCTCAAACCTTCTATGTACAATATAAAAAACAACATGCAGCGCTGAAATGGATAATAATATTCATAAAATATATGCAGAAACCGTATCATATATGGATATACATAGCGTCTCTAAGCCAGAGGAAAAATTGGTTATTCAACACTCCAAGAATGGTGACAAGGTGTGGCCTGAGAGTGACAGTCTTTCAAAAGATCAAAGGTGGCAATGGTGACATTGGTGGTAGATATAGGTATAGATTTCACTAACCAGATAGCACTATTTAAGCGCATATGAGTGATGAAAAAACTGGTCATCTACAGTTGGACATCTGGAATCTGGATCATCTAATAGGCAGCAGCAGGAATTACAGCATACCGGCCAAGTTTCCAAATACCCGAATTACGATCAGAAATCACCAGAGGGAGCCAGCAACCATGATGTCATCATACGGTGTTTAACCAAGCATCAAGATATTTGAAGTACAATGGAAATCCACCAAAGGGAGTCAGCAGTTAAGGTGTCATCTGACGATCTCCTTGTAAAAGGTAGGCTCAAAGAAGAATGAGCCCAAGCACAAAGAATGCCATAGTGCAATATTGTTTATTATGGTGAAAACAATGAAAGAATGACACTTACACTTAAAATATCAATGATGGCCCCTGGCCATCTATGGAATCCACGTGGTAGGGTCACTGAGAGCAACTTCCTGACATGTTTCGTGCTAAGGCACGATTTCAAAGGAAGCTGGCCGCTCTCAGTGACAGTTCTTATATACTGTGGGAGGCACATGCACATTGACAAGCCGTGACGTCGGCCCCGTCCATTCGCTCATGCGCAGATCGCTCGCGCGGCGGCCATTTTCTAGAAGTCCAGTCTTTCCATAGACTTCTATTGAAGATATTGTGAATCATAGGGAGGAGTGGGAAAGCTGCCCCTCTACTTCCTGCCCATGGATTTCTTATATTATAGACTAATCAAACCTTAATTCATCCCGATTTTCATGGGAGAAAGACCAGAAAGTATGTATATCTGATACAGTAGTTAATTGTGCTGTTAAGCAGTAGTTATGAAATTGGCAATATTAATCATAATCAGTAGAGCTGCTTGATGTAGTAGTGGAACTACAAGTGCCTGAAAGTCAAAAAACTATATGGCATGTGCAAACCCACACATATAATAAATAAATAGATCGATAAATGAATATGATATGTAGATAAAACATTCACAGTACTATGGTGTTAAAACATAAAAACATTCAAAATCCAATAAAAATATGAAGATATATGGATATTAAAATTATATTTATAGCAATGTATCTGTACCTAAAAATCTATCAATCATAATAAAACAAGTAATTCCTGTGCGTATAGGATAAAAATATCTCATATTGGGTACTATATAATTCCCCTGTTGTCTATTTACAGTAACATAATGTGGCATACGTGGTCAGAGAAATACAACTAGCAGTACCAAAGACTGGTCAGTAGTGCCATAATTAAACTGACGCATGCATCTAAAATTGTGGAGGTGTAGCGCCTTTATTGGCCGTTAGGTTGATATAATGTGAAAATAATGCTATTTGAATATATAATAGCTTGAAAGAACGATATCCTAATGGAGCAATTTTCCATAAAAATTACACAAAATAACAGCCGTAGACCTTATAGTGTATGATAAAATCCTTGTTCCTAATGAACTATTATTAAATTTAAGAACGAGAGAGTTAACTAGTAGCGATGTAACAGTTTATATCTAAGTCTATGTTAAGGCCAAGTGGTGCTGAAGTCCGTAAAAAGTATATCCACTTGGTTTCAAGCCTCGACACCGCTCGGCGCTTAATAATGCCTCTCCAATGACTAGTTATCATGTCTATCCCAGTGAACTTAAGACAGTGTGGGTTTTTGTTGTGGGCAACCCGGAAATGCATCGAGACCTAATGCTCCTTATATCCTTTTTTGATGTTAGTCAAATGCTCTCGTAGTCGTCTCGTGGTTCTACCAACATACTGTTTACCACAGGTACGTTCAAGCAAATACACGACATGAGTACTGTATCAAGTTATTGCTGTTTGTATGTCGTATGATTTCCCGGTGATATTAGAGTGAAAACTCTTAACTGTTTTTTTGTGAACACAAAGCATGCAGTGATTGCAGGGATAAAATCCTTTATGATTTAAATTAAAAGAGAGCTGTCTTGGTGGGTTCACGATGTTCGGTGCCAGGGTGCTCCTCAAAGGGAGGGCTTTTCTGAACGTAATTTCTGGGTGACTGGATAACACTTCTCCCAATATAGGATCATTCTTAAGAATGGACCAATTCCTCTTAATGATTCTTGATATTCTTTTGCGATGAATCAAATAATTAGTGAAGAAAGGGCAGAATCTTTCCTTCTTACGATTAACCCCAGGGCCAAGGAGATTCTCTCTATTAGGATTACCCACCTCCTGAATCTCTTTCTCTAAATTATTGCTATTGTAGCCTTTCTCTACAAACTGTAGTTTAAGAGTGTTTGTGTTATGAAGTCCTCCATTTTGTCGCAATTTCTACAGACGCGTAGAAACTGTCCTTTGGGGATCCAGTTTAGCCACCTGGGGTGATGGCAACTGTTTATTGGGATGAAACAGTTTCTATCTGTAATTTTAAAAAACTTTTAGTTAAAATTCTCATCATTAAAAGTGTTTTTTGTAGTACAATATAAAAGTGTCTGTCAACTGAGGGGTTAACTGTTAGTCACAGGTGTAACAGCGTATACCGAGAGATGGATGCGGTTCAACCATTTTGGCTTCAACCTCCATCTTGGCAAAGGGATTAACCATCCTGACAAATATATTTCTCCCTCATTCTTCCCCCCTCCCTCCTTAGAGAGGCCCAGTGACACTTGGCCAGTATGTGTGTGAGTTGGGAATGTCACAGGAGGGTCATAGGAGCTATAAAGCCCCCCAAGGGAGCCGGGGCCTCCCTGTCCAAAGAACCTGCAAATTGTAACACCTCATATTATTGATAATAGTTGATTTCTGTTTTTAGTAGGTTTTATTGTTTTTATTGATATGGCTTTTTTATTATTATAGATTTTTATCTGTCCACTGTGCTATCTATACTATGGTTCTTTTAATTTAAATATTTATTAGTTTTTCAATTTAAATACATATCAACTTCTCATTATATATATAAAAAATACAATCTAATATCCAACATTCTAATTTATTTTCTGTTTCCAAAATTATTTCTCAATCCCTCCCACCACCTCCCCCCACCCTATTCCCATATCCTTCCCTGCCTTTTCTCTGCCTTTTCTTATAATAGCAAGTAGATTATAGTTCTCTTTATACATTCCTATACTTCATGTATAATCTGGCTTTTTCCCAATTTTCCCATTTCCCATAATAGACCTCCATCTTATTTTTTTGAATATGGAAGAGTTTCTCCATCTTTCTTATCTGCTCCACTCTTTCTATCTAGTCCTCCTCTCTCGGCACCTCCACTTTCTGCCAGAACTTGGGTATAAGGCCCTTTGCAGCGTTTAGATAGTACCATATCCCTGATTTTTTATATTTATTCACTGTTATGTCTGTATTGTGCAAGATACATACTTCTGGGTCCAACCCTATATCTATTTCAGTTATCTTTCCTATCAAATGGGTAATTGACTTCCAAAAAACCTGGATTTTTGGGCATCTCCACCATATATGGTATACCGTACCTATTTCTCCACATCCCCTCCAACACAGCGGTGAATTCTCTCCACACATCCTATTTTCTACATTTGGTGTAATGTGCCATCTCGTCAAACACTTATAGTTCATTTCTACTTCTCTCATAGAAACATTTTCGTGAATTAATCTATATATTCTACTCTGTTTTTCCTCATCTATCACAACTCCCATATCAGTTTCCCATTTTACTATATATGTTGGCTTTGTGTTTGTGTTCAGTTCAGTGAGTATCCTATACATTTTAGCAATCCCGTGTTTCCCTTCACCTTGTGTCCCCAATACCTTTTCAAACAAGTTCAAATTATTTCCTGTCCTTAAAGGTTTTGGTAGACTTCCTACAAAACATCTCAATTGAAAATACCGCCACTCATCTAATTTAGTGAAAATCTCACCCTTTTTTTTTTCTAATTCCTTAAATGAGCCTAATTTACCCTCCACCAAAATATCTCTTAGTTGAACCTCATCTTTTTTAAACCACCTACCCCCTATTTCTTCTCTACCTGGGGGAAAAAACTCTGTGTTACTCAGTGGCATCAATGTTGAGTTAAAAACCCATTTTATACTTTTGTGTAAGTTATCCCAAATCCTTAAAACATTCAAAGTGTATGTATTTACATTATCATTTAAACCCCTATACTGTGTTGGCACCCATATCACCCTACCCAAATTTGTTCCGCTGAGTTTATTTTCAATTCTCACCCAACTTTTCTTATAATTATACACCCAATCTATAGTTCTTGCCAGTATTACTGCTTTATAATATCTTTTAAGGTCTGGGAGCCCTAGTCCACCTCTCTCTTTCTTCCTACTCAACAACTCATCTGATACTCTTGGCTTTTTATTCCTCCATATGTATCTTAATATCAATTTCTTAATTACTTTGAAAAAGGTTTCTGGGAGTTTAATTGGTATCATTTGATATCTATATAGGACCTTTGGTACTATTATCATTTTTACTAGATTTATACGCCCTATCCATGTCGGGCCTCCTACTTCCAATATTTTTAATTCCTCTCTAATCTCGTTGATCAATGAGATATAGTTTAATTTATATAAATGTTTATATGAAGCTGTGAGTTTTACTCCTAAGTATGTTATATCTCTGTCTTTCCATTTAAAGGGAAATTCCTTTTGTATCTTCTCTTTTTCAATTCTTAAAATATTTATATTTAAAATCTCCGTTTTTGTTGGGTTAATCTTTAAATTTGACAATTCTCCATATTCCTTTAGTAGCTTTATTAAGTTTGGAAGTGTTATCCTGGGGTTTCCCACATAGAACAACAAGTCGTCCGCAAAAGCGGCAACTTTATGCTCCATGTCATCTATCTGGATTCCCTTTACATCTCTATTTAGTCTTATCGTTGACAGCAATGGTTCTAATGATATGACATACAGCAATGGGAACAATGGGCATCCCTGTCTTGTTCCATTTGACATCTCAATGGGTATCGACCTCTCCCCATTTACCACAATGACCGCAGAGCGGTATCTATACAACTTCCCTATCCACTCTCTCATTCTAGGCCCAATTCCCAGAGCTTCTAAGGTGTCCATCATGAATCTCCAGTCTACTCTGTCAAATGCTTTCTCTGCATCGATCGAGAGTAGCACTACCGGTTCTTTTCCTTTTTTACTTTTCTGGACAAGCATCAGGGATCTCAACCCATTATCTTTGCCCTCCCTCCATGGGACAAAGCCCACCTGGTCCTCATGTATCCATTCAGGCATTAATTCCTTCAATCTATTTGCTAGGACCTTTGCGTATAACTTTGTGTCAACACTCAATAATGAAATAGGTCTGTAGCTCGAACACTGAGAGACATCTTTTCCTTCTTTTTGAATGAGCACCACATGAGCTTGTAGCGATTCTCTTCTTATTTCCATCTCTCCACCTAGAGCATTCATATAGTTTCTAAGTTTTGGTACTAGTATTTCATTATATTTTTTATAATATCTCGCCGTATAACCGTCTGGTCCTGGGCTTTTCCCTGATGCTGTATTTTTTTAGAGCTGTTTTTATTTCTTCCTGTGTGATTTCTGCATCTAGGGAGTTCAATTGTTCTTCCCTTAATTTTAATAACCCAGCCATCTCCAAATATTTCTTTCTTTTTTGATCCTTCTCACTTTTTATATTTTTTAATCCTTCCGGGGGGTCTAATATTATATAATTTCCTGTAATATTCCCTGAATACTTTAATGATTTCTCTGTTTGAGTGGACCAAATCACCCTTAGCATTTTTTATTTTTTCTATATAATTCCTATTTTTCTTTTTCCTCAGGGCTCTCATCAGATATTTTCCAGGTCTTTCACCCCATCTATATCTCTCACTTAGGACTCTGTTATACACTCTTCTCCTCTCCTCTTCCATTACATCTTCTAACTCTTCTTTCTTTTTTTTTATCCTCAACTCTTTCTTTTGTTATTCTGTTCTTATGTATTTGCTCTAATTTACTTATTTCTTCTAATAGCCCACTCATTTTTTCTCTTCTTTCTTTTTTCTTTTTTGCCCCAATCGCTATCAATACTCCTCTTATATATGCTTTATGAGATTCCCACTCTGTGGCCCTTGATACCTCACCTGTCTCGTTCTCCTTGAAGAAACGTTCGATCTCCTCACCCATTTTCTGAGCAATATCCTTTTCTAATAAGAGTGTCTCATTTAATTTCCATCCCAGCCCTCCTATTGTTCTCCTACCCCATTCCATTTTCATAATAACTGGGGCATGGTCTGATAGGGATATCGTCTCTATTTTTACTTGAGTCAGATATTCAATTAATTAATGTTCTATAAGTATATGATCTAATCTTGAGTACCTCTTATGCATGTTGGAAAAAAAGGTGTAGTCCCTATCTTGCATATGTGTGATTCTCCAGGCATCTATCAGTTGACATGTGTGTAATTCTTTTTTCAATAGTTTCAGGGCCCTACATCCCTCCCTCTGTGTGTGGGAAGTAGCATCTTTTTGTGGATCCATGCAAAAGTTAAAATCTCCTGCAAGAATCAGGTGCCCTTTTTTAAAATCCATCAGCTTTCTCAATACTTTTTTCAAATACTCCTCCGGTCTTATATTAGGACAATAGATATTAGCCAATGTACATTCGATCTCCTGTAACTTGCCCTTTAAAAACAAAAATCTTCCCTCTGGGTCTGTTTTTCTATCTTCCAACTCAAACCTAATATTCTTTGCCAGCCCGATTGCTACACCTTTTGCTCTTTTAACCGGTGAATCTGCAAAATACCATATTGGATGGTATCTAGATTTTAACTTAACATTTGATTCTATCTCAAAGTGTGTCTCCTGCAGAAATATCACTGAGGCTGCCCTGTGATGTAGTTCTTTAAATAATCTAAATCTTTTCCCAGGACAGTTCAGCCCATTTACATTATATGTTTTAAACTGTATCTCTTCCATCTTCCTTGGGTCTCCCCTTTTTTCCTCCATCTATATATTTTCTCTCTTCCTCTCTCTTTCTTGCTTTTATATCTTCTCTTATCCTGCAGAGATTTATCCTCCCATCCCCCTCCCTCCTATTTTCCCAACCCTCCCCCCTCCTTCCCCCCCCCTCTTTTTAGGCCTACTAATCATTTGTGGAAATATGATCCACTTTTGATTTAATCTTTAGGGCTAAAAACTCCAACCATGGACAACTTTTCCCCTTCCCCAACCTCCCCTTTAACCCCCAAGTCCTACCAAAATATCTCAATAACAGTGGTTTGAGGACGGTAGGGAGAAGGCAGAGAGAGACAGGAGAGACAAATTGCCAGTCCCCCCAACAAATTGCCAGTCCTCTTTTCTTTTCGTTCTAATTTCCCAATGTTCTTCTTCCCAACCAGGAATCTCCATTCTTTGTAGTTTAAGTCTATCGCAAAAATTTTTAAAATCTTCTGGGAACCTGAGATATGCTGTAACTCCATTTTTCCATCCTATTAGGCACTCAGGGATCCCCCATCTGTATTGCACATTCTGTTCTTTCAATCTTTCCAATAGAGGTCTAAGGGTTCTCCTTCTCCACAGAGTCTCTGGTGACAAATCCGCATATATCTGTATGTCCTTTCCTTCGTACATAATTACTGATTTTCCCTTAATCCTTTTCCAAATTTTTTCTTTATCTAGAAACTCACAAAATTTAACCAGTATATCTCTTGGCCTTTCCTTTCCCGAATATCCTTGGAGTTTTCCTTGCCTAAAAATTCCTTCTATTTTAGTCTTTTCCATATCAGTGCTGTCCATTATAGAGTTTAATATTTTACAGACCAGCTCTTGCAGATTTTCTCCTTTTGAGTTCTCTGGGACCCCTCGTATCCTAATATTTCTCCTCCTATTCCTATTTTCTTGTGTCTCAGCCTTATAGAGCAATTTTTCTTGGGCTTTCCCTATATTGATTATTTCTTTTTCTAATTCAGAGATAGTTTGGGACTGATTTTTGACTTTTTCCTCCGTTTCTTCCACTCTCACCAAAAGGTGTCCCAGATCATTTCGAATATTTACAATTTCTTGTTTTATTGTTTTCTCCAATTCTTTGAACATTTCTGCCATTTCTTTTTTGTTTGGTATTTGTAAGTCTTTCTCCATCTCTATATTAGCTGATATTTGTTGGCTACTAGTGTCAAGGCCTAGTGATAGTCTAGGGCTACTTTCCAGGTTTAGGTCTACTTCACCTTTTCCACTTTTATCCTGAGGCCTTTCTGGGGTTATATTTCCCTGGGAGGTATATTTTTTGATAGTACCGGTCTGAGTCCCTTTAAGCCCACTTCCTTTTGCATTTTTATTTTTCATTCTTCTATGGCTCTTATTCTTTATAGGCTCGGGGTTAAGGAGAGACAACTATTAATATACACGTCACACCTTATCCACTTGCTTGGTTTTCAAACTTTTCTTTCATTTTTCCTCTTCTCCTTTCCACTCCTTTACATTCCCCAATCGAGGGGGGTCCCCTCTCTTCTCTCATACACTGCTTCTCCTAACAACTCACAACAGAGTACAATATTTATCAAGTTTCGGCCAGAGTCACTCACCCTCCTCGTATCTCTCTTCCTCTCGTGTCCCGGTTAGCAGCTCTCTTCATCTGTCTTTCAGCTGGGCAGTGTGTTCATTTAGGGGACTCCCTAGGGCATCTTCCACCTTTCTCTCTCCAATCCCCAGTGCCTCTCCTCCTTCACAAGCAGGGCTCCGAGCGGTGAACCGGCAAACAGGGCCCCAGGCAGTGGACCAGTAGGTAGGGCTCCCGATAATTGACCGGCAATCAGGGCCTCGGCTAATGAGCCGGCAAACAGAGCTCCGGGTAGGAACCGGCAATCGGCTCCGAGCAGTGGGTTGGCGTGCAGAGCTCCGAGCAGTGAGGCAGCAAGCAGGGCACCAGACAGTGAACCGGCAACAGGGCTCCGAGTATTGGACCGGCACACAGGACTCCGAGAAGTGAGCCCATAAGCAGGGCAGCTCCTTTCTCTCAGCCCAAGACGCCGGCCGGCTTCCTGGTTTCCCAGCAGTGCTTAGCGGCTAACCACGTGGCCACGCCGCTCCTCCTCGTCTCCCAGCGCTAGACACGCCGTCACCGTCGAGCCGCGCAGCCGAACCCCGTCTCTCGGATCAGCTCTCCCACAGAACTCCTCCGTTTATCCGAGGGGGGCTACCATGATGTAGTAAGTTTTTTCGCTGAGCTACCGCATTACATATAGGGGGTTTGGGGAGGTCGGGTGGAGGAACTTGTCCGAGAGCTCCTACAACGGGCTCTCCTCAGCCGCCATGGTTAGGCTCCGCCTCAATGAACCTCTATACTATGGTTCTAATTTTTCTACAAATAATTTGGTAATTTCGGTTTATCATACTCTAACCTGGGGTGCATTTATTATATGGTTTCACCATTGAGTGATGGAATGGGGTTCCTGGGTTTTAATTCAAACTGATTTATTTAGGCTGGGTAATGATTTTTGTTCCAGCTATATATATATGATTTGATTTATCATTTATAGATGGTTTGTATCCCTCTTTGACACTAATAGGTTCATTTTAAATAGGGAGATCTAGATTATTGTGCAGGAGGGGTTTTTTTCTGCACTTTTGAGCGTTTGCTCTATTTTATTTAATAATATTAACTGTGCTAGTTAAAATATAATAATCCTTGTATTTTTTATAATTTTTTTACATGACATTATATGATCATTAGTATCGTTTTGACCATTTGTTATGTGTATGTGACACCTATTTATGATATTACTATATATAAGTCACTGAAATGTGTCATGGTCTTATTGTTTTATTAATGATTTATTTACTATATGTTTTACCTTGGGTGCATTAACTGATGGATCATTAGAAGGACTCTAATTAAATGGGATCCAGAAGTTTTTATATGTATAGCATTGAACATATGTCGTTCTTTTAAATTTATGTCATTGTCATTGATTTAAATGTATTTTATGGCTCTGATATATTTCCCTGGTGGTCAAGTGTATCTAGACTGTGTTTACATTATTAAAAGACGCTGCTCTGGTCTCCGTTTCTATGAAGGAAAAGAGCAGCCGTTCAGACCCGCCCTAAGCCTGCCTATGTGTGGGCAGATATTGATATTGGGCTTCAGCGTCCATGTTGATGATGCGCTCGCGCATGTGCAGTAGTTACACGGTAGCGTGTGACATCATTCGCGCATGCGCAGTATCCCGGAGCGGCGCGTGGTGCGTAATGCGCATGCGCGACCGCGGGTATTTTTAAACTGGCTTCTAAGGGCAGGATTCACCCCTTTGAAAACGAGCTTTAGCTCGAAACATGTTAGGGGATCCACCCTACTGACGCCTTTGCTACTAGGGAACCACTAGTCACCAGGGAATATCTTCACCAGACCAGGATGAGTATCTTTGTCATCACTAATTTTAAATTCTATGTCTTTATGCTGATGATACCACTAGCCACCAGGGACTTATCTATTGGACCTGGATATGTATGCTTTGCATGCTGAGTGAACCACTAACCACCAGGGAGCCTATCTATTGGGCCTGGATGTATATATTTTTATCGAAGTGAGTTCTTGCTTTTTTTGCTCACTTCTTGTGTTCTTAATAAACGTACTTCACTATTAGCACTTTCTTGCCTCCCGGCTCGTTTTTTAATGAGCTTTGCAAGGTGGCGATTTGGATTTGAGAGCCAGAGGGGGCCTGGACAGCGTTGGACCTGTGACCCAGATGTCCTCATATGACCAGATGTTGCCCAGGCTGCTGACCAGACCGTGACGCCCGGTTGCTGTTTATTTGCATACAATGCTCATATTGTGTGTACTTGTGGTAAGCGCACAACCTCACTATTTTTTCTTATTCCACTGAATGGGATCTGGAACACCATTGGATCATTTCCATCTTCCTTCTGGCTATATTATATGAACTATTGTGTTGTTACTATATATGGTGACACCCTCCTTGCTTGTTATTTGTTCTTTAGCGCTACATACCCCATTCACAGTCGTAAGAGATAAAGCAAGCTTTCCCAGGATTTGAAAGAGATTCCAACCTAATAAACCTAACTCAGCGTAGGTGACAGAATCAGAGAAACACTTTTTAAAATCCATTTCTCCCCTATGTCTCATATCTTGAAATATGAGAGACTTACATAAAAACCGGACCTATCGTCAGATTGGCCACGAGAAGGCGAACAGTTTGATAGGTTACTCGCATTGTCTCGGATACATAGGAAAACAGAAAAGTAGATCTCGTGAACCGTACAGTGTATAATTTCATAATTCATATCTAATCAATCCTCAGACGTGTCTGCATAATAATCTACCCGCGGGTGGAATGTCAGTTGTGCAACTGGAAAGTTATGGGCCAAAATATGAGTTACGGGAGATTTTGGTTCTAGTTGAGGTATCCACCCATACCTCCATGCCCTAAGCGGGGTATTTGTCCTTTACTTCAGAGGCACCCCCTGCTGGGGACTACAAAATAGGCTGTCAGGCCTAAGAGTGTAAGTTTAAGACGTCTCCTATTTTAACATCAATACCACCTGGGGAGACCCGTGCCCTTTTGCTCTGAAACTTGGATCTGCTAACCCAGGACTTTGGCAAGTACCTTAACCCATTCACCTCTCTCTATCTCTTTGCTGTGCTGTTGGTCTCTGTATGTTTATATACAGTGGGGATCGAAAGTTTGGGCACCCCAGCTAAAAATTTGTATTAATGTGCATAAAGAAGCCAAGGAAAGATGGAAAAATCTCCAAAAGGCATCAAATTACAGATTAGACATTCTTATAATATGTCAACAAAAGTTAGATTTTATTTCCATCATTTACACTTTCAAAATAACAGAAAACAAAAAAATGGCGTCTGCAAAAGTTTGGGCACCCTGCAGAGTTAATATCTTGTACTGCCCTCTTTGGCAAGTATCACAGCTTGTAAACGCTTTTTGTAGCCAGACAAGAGTCTTTCAATTCTTGTTTGAGGTATCTTTGCCCATTCTTCCTTACAAAAGTCTTCTAGTTCTTTGAGATTTCTGGGCTGTCTGTCACGCACTGCTCTTTTAAGGTCTATCCATAGATTTTCAATTATGTTGAGGTCAGGAGATTGTGAAGGCCATGGCAAAACCTTCAGTTTACTCCTCTTGATGTAATCCCCCGTGGATTTCAAGGTGTGTTTAGGATCATTATCCATTTGTAGAAGCCATCCTCTCTTTAACTTATCCAAAATTTGCTGAAATTTTATTGAATCCATTTTTCCTTCTACTCGTGAGATGTTCCCTGTGCCACTGGCTGCAACACAACCCCAAAGCATGATTGATCCAACCCCATGCTTAACAGTTGGACAGAGGTTCTTTTCATTAAATTCTGTGCCCCTTCTTCTCCAAACGTACCTTTGCTCATTCCGGCCAAAAAGTTCAATTTTAACCTCATCTGTCCACAGAACTTGTTTCCAACATGCATCAGGCTTGTCTATAGGTTCAAACGATGCATGTTGCATGTTGCAAAGTTCAAACGATGATTTTTGTGGTGAGGACATAGAAGAGGTTTTCTTCTGATGACTCTTCCATGAAGACCATATTTGTACAAGTATCTCTTTATAGTGGAATAGTGTACCACAACTCCAGTGTCTGCCAGATCTTTCTGGAGGGATCGTGCAGTCAAACGTGGGTTTTGAATTGTTTTTCTCACAATCCTGCGAGCTGTTGTGTCTGATATTTTTCTTGGTCTTCCAGATCTTGCTTTAACTTCCACTGTTCCTGATGACTGCCATTTCTTAATTACATTCCGAACAGAGGATATTGACATCTGAAAACGCTTTGCTATCTTCTTATATCCTTCTCCAGCTTTGTGAGCGTCAACTATATTCAGTTTCAGTTTTCTAGACAACTGCTTAGAAGAACCCATGGTGCTGATTGTTGGGGCAAGGTCAGATGAGTCTGGGCATTTAAAACCTTTGAGATTGACATCACCTGGTCTTCCCAGACGATGACTGAGAACAATCCATGACACTGGCAGGTCTCAGCTTGGCAAAGGGGCAGTGCATGCTATAAATTCTGCAGGGTGCCCAAACTTTTGCAGACGCCATTTTTTTGTTTTCTGTTATTTTGAAAGTGTAAATGATGGAAATAAAATCTAACTTTTGTTGACATATTATAAGAATGTCTAATCTGTAATTTGATGCCTTTTGGAGATTTTGTCCATCTTTCCTTGGCTTCTTTATGCACATTAATACAATTTTTTAGCTGGGGTGCCCAAACTTTCGATCCCCACTGTATATATATCTTAGTTACCTCTTTTCTGTAAATATTTTTATTGCACCTGTTTGACCTTTTAGTAATAAATCCTTCCTTCTGAAAATGTTGAACTGTTTCTATAGTGTTTTATTTCAATTTACGAATTCCTGCCTCTAAAGAAAACGCTACTGTGTTTGTTTAAATAATAAAATAATGCTTATAAATATATCAAGGTGACATATGAATGGTACAAATGCAGCCAAGACACTATTGACAAATATAAAGGTGACTATTAATACATAGCAATAAATGTGCCCCCCTCACTCCCACTCTGTAACGTGACCAGTGGGTAAAAATATTCCAGGTGGGTATGCACAGTTCATAAATAGTAAGTAATGGTGTTCAACACAGTAAAAATTTATGCATTGTGCATGATCACACAAAACTTCCAGCGCTGGTGAGTGACTCTCCTCCTATGGCTGAATTGCCTCCTCATCTCCACTCTGCGGCCCAATGGGCCAATGCGCCTTCAAGATCACTAAGGATCTTCCTCCAATACTGACAGGTAAGCTCCTCCAGACCTCTCATCACATGGGGATGATACACTAGATGTCCTGGCTCCTGATCTCCGCTGGGTACACCACGGACGCGCATATATATTGAGCATGTAATCAATATCCACCCGGATCACTTAGGAAGGCGGAGTACGTGAGTTCCCATCTACAGGTAGGTAATCTTGTCTTGGTGAAATAAAACTGCTAGGTCCAGAGGTCCCCTTAAGGTTAGATGGGTGCACAGCCTGGGCACAGAGCTCCCTCCCTCTGGTGGTAGTGGATTGCAATCAGATGTCCTGGAAACCAATTAGCTCCAAATGGGAGCCAAAAAGATGCCCATAGTGTAGTATTTTAAAAAACACTTTATTCGAAGTATGCACAAATAAAACGGTAGTATGCACTCTAAAAAAAAGCCTGTATTGGTGAAGAGTAATACTGACCCCTTAATAAAGATGGCCGCCGGACCTCCTCGTGGCTCCGGGCGGCTGTGACGTCACGCTCTGTTGGCTCCTCCTTAGGCCTTTCGTGCAGAGCACATCAGAGGGGAGGCCAACAAGGTTTATATTATTTTATATTTGTCAATAGTGTCTTGGTTGCATTTGTACCATTCGTGTGTCACCTTGATATATTTATAAGCATTATTTTATTATTTATTCACTTGTTTATAGTTGATATAAGTCTGTGATTGAGCGCTGCACTACCTTTTTTGTGTTTTTTAGTTCTACTGTATGGTATCAGTCTGAGTGCCAGCTGCTTTTAACGATATGCACTCCATTAAGCGCAGGAGAATCTATTCATATTAATTTACTGTGTTTGTTTAACTCTGCATAATCGGCCTGCGGTGACCGTATTATGCAGATGATTATCTTAGCCATTATAGTGTTTTAGCTAATATTGCCGAGCTTCCTCTTTCTCTGTACAAAAAGGAGGTGGTGGCAGTGTGAAGGGTTAATTGCGTAATTAACCTGACCCAGTAACAATCGCTCAGGCTGCTGGTACATCGATTGTGGTCCAATTAGCTGGAAAATCGTTGTGCAGGGTGAAGCTAGGTGTGGTATTGTTACGCACGTGACATCGCGGTTTTAGATCGGCTAGTCTTTCCGTCACAAGTTTGGTGCAAATTTCTGGTGTGTGACACCGTGATCGTGACATATTTGCTGGCAGTGTACGTGGGATAGTTGCATTAAGAGCTTCAGCGCAGTGTTAAAAACTAGCTCTGCTCTGAAGGATTGTAACCTTTGTGGAAACAGTCCTTAGAAACAAGCGGTGCATATTGTTTTTTATATATATATATACACATACATACATACATACATACAGAGAGAGAGAGACATATAGCAACAGCTCCTTCCTTTTTTCTACTTTCTATTCTATCTTTGCTTGCAATCATGCCTGGTGCAGCAGAATACAAGAAAATGAGCAAAAGTGATTTGAGTGCGGAATGTACCTCACGAGGAATGGACGTCGGTCGCAAAAATCGTGAAGATTTGATTAGTGATCTAGTGGAGCATGATAGCCGAGCAGATCAGAACTCAGGGGAACTTGACCATGAAGGGGTTCCCGATGCCTACATTCCCAGTGGCTCAGAGATGGCCTTGCAGGATGGGCATACAGAGACTGACACTGGAGGATCACCGAATGGTATCATCACACCACCGCCTGAGCGGGCCAGCACCGGAGTGCCTGTAACCAGCAGAGACTCTCCTCAGATGCAGGAAGCCCTGAAACACCTCATGGAGACAGATCTTGAGGCACACCTGCGGTTCCTTGAATGCCAGGATGACAGAGAAGCTGCGGAATGCCAAGCTGAGAGAGGCGGTGCAGAGGTAAGCTGAACTGGAGATGGCAAGACTCCAGCAGCCAAGTTTCCAGTGATGGAAAAAGATAGTGACATTGACACGTACTTACTGTCCTTTGAAAAAACGTGCCGTCAGTACCATGTGCCCCCAACTCAATGGGCTCGGTACCTGACACCAGGGCTACGAGGCAAGGCCCTGGACGCGTTTGTTGAATTGCCAGAGGGGCAGGACGATGATTACGAAGTTTTAAAAGATGCCATTGTCCGGAAGTACCAGATGACCCCGGAAGTGTACAGCAAGCGGTTCAGGTCCATACAAAAGGGACCTGGGGACTCTTACACGGATGTGGCGAGTCGCTTACGCACCACATTCCGACAGTGGACTAAGGGACTGAAAGCTGACTCCTACGAGTCTTTGGAAGATCTCATGATATGAGATCAACTTCTGCACATCTGCCCGGCCGACGTCAGACAGTTTGTCTTGGAGAGAGAGCCAGCATCTGCTAAAGGTGCAGCCGATTTGGCCGATACCTACATTCATACGCGAGAGTCTGACCATCGCAAGGCTCCTCTGAACAGCTGGAAAGGGGGGATAATCTCCCCTAGCAACCTCTCCTACGCCGGTGAGTCAAGATTCCCCTCCGCCAACACCTGCAGCACTTGGAGCCAAGCCATCCCTGCCTGACAACCGCAGATGTTTCACCTGTGGAAAAGAAGGACATCTCAGGACGCAGTGTCCTGAGCAGAAGCAGACAACATCATCTGGCCAGCCGGCCAGCCACTCTTCTTCCATGCTGTTTGTCAGCAGGAAGATGCGGGTAACCCCCACCAACTTGCAGCCAGTCACTGTGGGCAACTGGTCTGTAACTGGTTTCCGGGACACCGGGGCAGAAGTCACCTTGATCCGGCCAGAGGTGATTGAGCAAAGGAACCTCATCCCAGGAAAGTTCCTTACCCTCACAGGAGTTGGGGGGACCCGTTCACGCATACCCTGTGCAAAGGTATTCATATATTGGGGTGCGGGAAGGGGGATGAGGGTGGTGGGGGTCTCGGAGGAAATTCCCACACCTATTTTGTTGGGTGCTGACCTAGGCACTCTTGTTTCCTATTATGCCCATGTCGAGAATACCCAGAAGGGCCCCTTGGAACTCTCTGGACATGCCAAGGTACTGTGTGCAGATATTGGGGTAATGTCTGGGCAACCTGTGGATGGACAGAGGGAGGGGGCTGGGAATGGAGTGGGGCTACAGGATTCTCCATTAGCTGGAGAATGAGAAGAAATCCTCTTGCCTGGCGAGGTATCGAACTCATGTGTCATTGATATTATAAACGTGACTGTTGACAATGATAATGACAATGATGACGATGATGGTAATGTCAGTAATATTGATGGTAATGTTGGTAACGCTAATGATGGTTATGATATTCATGATAAAACAAATGATGCATTTTCATTGTTGGGGGTCACCCACAGTGCTGTGAAGGGGGCAGAGGTACAATCTCTGGGGGCTGAGCAAAGGGATGGTCTGGATAGGCCTGTCCCTTGCCCAGGCTCAGAAGATTATGCCTCGATAAGTGCCCAGCCGTTGGCCTTGCATTGTACTGGGCCGCCGGCTGTGATTTGTAGTTCCACACATAAGGCAGCACTGAAAAGCGATTCACAAAGGAACCTCAGAGGTCAGCTAGCTATGAGTTGCCCTGCTGAGAAGGGTAAACAACCACCGGCTGGGACTTGTAGTTCCACGCATAAGGCAGCACTGAAAAGCGATCCACAAAGGAACTTCAGAGGTCATCTAGCTGAGGGCTTCCCTGCTGAGGAGGGTAAACAACAGCTAGCTGGGCCTTGTAGTCCCACATGCAGGCCAGGACTGGAAAGCCATTCACACAGGGATTTCAGATTAAACACAGGCCTGACAGGAAGAATGGCCTATCTGCAGGGGGCTGGAAGCCTGAAAGCATGTCATTTGAGCTGACTTGTCACGGTGTGTAAATGGCAAACATATGTCCTAGGCAGGGACTACAAGTCCCACTCAGATTGGGAGTGCAAGGGGCCTTATTGGGGTTGATGCTCGGATTTCAGAGAGAGGGCTGCGGTCCTCGGCTCCAATCACCTTTCCTTGCCACTCAGGTCCCGAAGCTGCTGGCAATGCCTCTGATAGATGGTGTCTGGCTTCAGGAGGTGCAGGCTGAATGGGCCAAAGAGACAGAGGGAATGGCGCAGTCAGGAATCCAGGGGTCTGCTAGAGTCTGGGCATCCCCGGTATTCTCGGTCCTCAAACAGGATCAGATGACCAGGCTTTTTGAGGACCTTGGAAAACTGAGCGCCAGCCCTGTGGTTGTGGCCTACCCCATGCCCAGGCGCCATGAGGTAATGGAGCATCCGGAAGGGGCCTGCTGTCTAACCATCATGGACCTTAGCAGAGGGTATGGGCCACCATCTCCAACCCAGGAGGCTCAGCCTTCTAGCTTGTATGCCCCCATGTAGCTTGCCTGAATCCACGGGAGAGCTAGTTGGGGTTGAGAACGCACCAACCACCTCCCCAGAGGTCAGGAATGGCCTACAATGTGGAATGGAACTGGGTGCAATTGCCCACTTTAGGGGCCTTGCGGTGATTGGCCCTGTCTGGGAAAAGCAACTCGGGCCCCTGTCACTAGTCAGGAACAAACTGCCCGTGCCTAGTCTGACAGTCGAGAAGTGTAACTGTCAGAGGGGCATGTCAGTGGTTCAGCTTTGGGAATCACCAGTAGGAAGAGACCCCCAGAGGTCTGGGCATGGGGAGACTGAGGCAGTTGTTGCCTGGCCTATTCCCCAGGCCAAAAAACAGGTTACATCAGTCGTGGGTGCAGCTGGCTACGGTAAGACGCCTGGGTGCAACTATCATGGGTCAGCTGGACCTGTGACTGACCTAGCAGACAGGAAACTGGAGGAACTGGTGTCCTGGATGCTAGCAGGTAGCGAGGACTGCTCATCTTGGATGAAGGTACCTGTGGACACATCTGGGAGGCGAGTTCCAGAATCCGCCTGTCCGGTTCCGGTGCACACAAGCGCCACTACCTTCGAGCCAGATGTAGTCCTAGGCCTGAGGAAGAAGATGGGAGAGGGAAATCTCCTTCTCTACCTCGACAAGAAGCTACATATTAATATGTTAGCAGATGACACCCCTGAGCCGAAGTGTTTTGTGAACAGGTGGGCACCCCGGCAGTCGCCACGGTATCCGGATAGCCACAGCCGACTGGTGCTCACCCGTGACCACTCACTTGGTTGGCACAGCAGTGTTGCTGGGGAGAACAGCTTCCTTTTCAGAAGAAACCTGGGTCTCTCGCAGTGCATATCACCCCAAGGTGAACCCCTGGGCACAGTGGCTTTGTTCCCTGGTCAGGCCAGCCCGCGGCAGAAGTGGGTTGCGTCAGGAGGGAAATTGCAGTCCTCCAATGCAACCACCTAAGGGGGGAGGTGTAACAGCGTATACCCAGAGATGGACACAGTTCAACCATTTTGGCTTCAACCTCCATCTTGGCAAAGGGATTAACCATCCTGACAAATACATTTCTCCCTCATTCTTCCCCCCTCTCTCCTTAGAGAGGCCCAGCGACATTTGTCCAGTATGTGTGTGAGTTGGGAATGTCACAGGAGGGTCATAGGAGCTATAAAGCCCCCCAGAAGGCGAACAGTTTGATAGGTCACTCGCATTGTCTCGGATACATAGGAAAACAGAAAAGTAGATCTCGTGAACCGTACAGTGTATAATTTCATAATTCATATCTAATCAATCCTCAGATGTGTCTGCATAATAATCTACCCGCGGGTGGAATGTCACTTGTGCAGCTGGAAAGTTATGGGCCAAAATATGAGTTAAGGGAGATTTTGGCTCTAGTTGAGGTATCCACCCATACCTCCATGCCCTAAGCGGGGTATTGGTCCTTGACTTCAGAGACACCCCCTGCTGGGGACTACAAAATAGGCTGTCAGGCCTAAGAGTGTAAGTTGAAGACGTCTCCCATTTTAACATCATTACCACCTGGGGAGACCCGTGCCCTTTTGCTCTGAAACTTGGATCTGCTAACCCAGGACTTTGGCAAGTACCTTAACCCTTTCACCTCTCTCTGATATCTCTTTGCTGTGCTGTTGGTCTCTGTATGTTTTTATATATATATATATATATATATATATATATATATATATATATCTATCTTAGTTACATCTTTTTCTGTAAATATTTTTATTGTACCCGTTTGACCTTTTAGTAATAAATCTTTCCTTTTGAAAGTGTTGAAGTGTTTCTATAGTGCTTTATTGCAATTTACGAATTCCTGCCTCTAAAGAGAACACTACTGTGTTTGTTTAACTCTCTGCATAATCGGCCTGCGATGACCGTATTATGCAGACGAATATCTCAACCATTATAGTGTTTTAGCTGATATTGCCGAGTTTTCTCTTTCTCTGTACAAAAAGGAGGTGGTGGCAGTGTGAAGGGTTAATTGCGTAATTAACCTGACCCAGTAACAATCGCTCAGGCTGCCAGTACATCGATTGTGGTCCAATTAGATGGAAAATCGTTCTGCAGGGTGCAGCTGGGTGTGGCAGTGTTACGCACGTGACATTGCGGTTTTAGATCGGCTAGTCCTTTGGTCACGAGTTTGGTGAGAAGGTCTGGGGTCTGACTCCGCGATTGTGACAACAGGCACAGCTCCCTCCCCAGTAGCTGTGGGGACACGTTTGTGTAGCAGCTCAGCTCCCTCCCCTGTTGTCCTCTGCTTATACAGAGTGGACATGAAAATCCCTTCTTTCTCCTGTGTGCCCCCGGGATTGGCACAGTTAATAGTAATGACTGATGTCTGTCTCTTTTCTGGGCTGCCACAGTGCCTTCTGAATCCCCATGAAATCCTTTATCCCAGCCTGCCTGTGTTGTCAGGCATGTATGGAGTTAAATGCTTTCAGCTCCAGGCTTGCTGACAGCTGTTAGTATTGTATGGGAGGAGGGGCACACTGCCTCTGTGGGCAGTTCAGACTGGAGACTCAGTCTGGTCCACCCATTACAGCCAACAGGAATTGCATCACTGCTCTCTGACATGAGAACTACAGGAGGGATGTGCCAAGACCAGTGGCTGGGGGAATGCAAGGTATAGCAGCCACTGGTCTTAAAAACAGGAAAACGCATTAACCCCATGATTTAAAAAATACACATGCTGTTTCTCAGAAATTACAGAGTCAACAAAATTAGAAAGCACCAATAAAACAATGTAAATAAGTTTTTGACTGGAGTTCTGCTTTAATAAAAATTCCCATAATCCTGAGAAAAAGGAAAGAGAAGCATTTTGGGAGCTCACACTCCATCTAAGATTACATTCAGTCTGGCCTATTGCAGAATAGGAGAGTTTAAACTGCATGTGGAGTTACACACGGAGAAACGTAGTGAGGACAGAACAGTGGTGTCTCCTAAACCTCTGGAAATATATACTCAAGACAATTTAAAAAAGCACAACTGTATTGTTTTTATTAAATATGTTAAAAATACAAAAGTAATTACAGTAACCAGATCACATATAATTTAAAATTTAGCTGGAATAACTAGAGGTAACATTACTTTTCATGAAAAACTACAGTTGAAAATAGCAAGCAGAATAGCTATAAATATTTCATTTGATATGGTTTAAGCATGTATGGCAAATACATACATAATAGTTCCCATGGGCTAATTCAAACAGACGCTCATTCAAATGGATGCTCAACCCCTGCAGCCAGAGCCTTTGTTCGCTTTTTTTTCACCACTGAGCTGTGTGCAGGCAGGCTATAGGAAGTGAATAGGAGCAAATGGAGCTGTACAGACTCACCCGCACACAGAGTTTGACAGGCGTGCACAGGCCTGGATGCACGGGGTCTGCATCTAAGTCTGTGAACGCATCCCCGTGTACTTGTAAAACTCAGCTGCGCAAGTGAGCCGATGCAGCCGACGTGCTCCTATTCACTTTATACAGGCTGTCTACACAGGTGGTGAAACAAGTGGCTGCTGCCTGGGGCTAAGTGCCTGTGTGAATGAGCTCTAAATATTATTTATAGAAACAATATATAATACCTTAAAAATGAAAATAATAACCCAGTGTGATACAGATTAGGAAAACATATTTTATGTATCATGACAATATTTATCTTTTTTTTTCTATTTTTATAGTACCTATTTGGCAGAAAAAAATATTCTATTAAATGGATGGAACTCTAGCATCTTCATACCAGACTTATACTAGTTTGCCAATATCTTATTCTCTTCCTGCAGCCACCTCCTGGCCTTTTAAGAGGTTTTAAACCACTCACTGGATATTTTCTCTTTTTCTGACCATTCTCTGTAAACCCTAGAGATGACTGCCCAGTAGATCAGCAGTTTTTGAAATACTCAGACCAGCCCATCTGGCACCAACAACCATGCGATATTCAAAATCACTTAAATCCCATTTCTTCCCATCTGATGCTCAGTTTGAACCTCAACAAGTCACCTTCCCCACGTCTACATGCCTGAATGCATTACGTTGCTGCCATGTCATTGGCCAATCAGCAATTTGTGTTGCCAAGAAATTGAACAGGTGTACCTAATAAAGTGGCCAGTGAGTGTACAGTATATACAGCCTCTCTGCATTAAAGGCCACCTACTGAGAGGCCACTATATGTGCGTACCTCCAGCAGGACGTGGTTGAGAACCATTAATGAGAAACTAGAAGCTTTAGACTAGAAAGTGGAGACAGAGGGCAAGTGACCAGTCACAAATACTACCTGTGGTGTCTCTTCAGCTGACCTTTCCCTATGACTTATTATGCCTAGATCTGCACTGTATCTCTTTGTGGAGGCAGCAATATTGGTAGATGCTCAGGGTTCTATTTTCTCATGTCCAAGCTTCCAGCAAGGAGACCAATGAGCAGCACAGTACTGATATCACCTAATTTCACACCAAATATTCTAACACTAGCAGTCAGAGGCTGTAGTGCCTTAGATCGCCAACTTAGGACATACAGCTATGGTTCATGTCTTTAGGAACTGGGATACCCTGGCACCCTCACATACCAATAGATGAACAATTTTTTTGGAGGAATTCAAGACAAAATACACATTTTTTTTTCTGGATACTGCATAGGAACAATCACCACTTCTAGTTGTTTCTTATAACAATGCAAATCTTCACTTTTTTAATTCAGTGCCACTTCAGACAAACACCGTAACCACTTCCCATCCCTTAGGCTGTTTATAAACGACCTAAGGTTGTTATACCGGGATCGTGGCTGAGGCTATAATCATGATCCCAGTATCGTTGTTTTCAACCCCCCGCCTGCCACCGTGCCTTTACCGGGCCCTCCCATCTGATCTGGGAGCCTGATAAGGATGTGACTCATGTCATTAGATTCTGGGCACACAGTGAGATTTGATGTTGTTCCTCCGAGTGTGTGATGCCAGAAACCCAGAAGTGACAAGGATTTTTTCACTTTTGGTTTTGGTCTTGTGTAAACAAGCCGTACTGGTTTGTGAAGCATTTGATCAAACAGAGATTGGTTTTATTCAGATACTTTGGAGGCCAGATGAGAGATATCTAATAGCCCCCTGATCTCTCCATAAAGAGGACCTATCATGGCCCATGCTATCACAAGGGATGTTGTTCATCCCTTGTGGTAGCAATAAACTTGATCAGGGTTGAAAAGGGTATAATGTAAAAAAAAAAAAAAATAGAATATTTTTTATATAATTTAGCAAACAATTGGTTTTATATTTTTTTGTGGGGGATTAAAATTCATTAACGTGCATTATTTCCAAAAAAATGTGTGAAAAAAAAAATATTGTGTATCATAAAAGTATCATCACCCACAATTTTATTTTCTAGGGCCTCTGCTTTAAAACAAAACAAAAAAAGCAGATGGGCTACAGCAGAAGACCACACCAGGTAACAAGGTGTACCTAATAAAGTTGCCTGTGAGTGTGTGTGTATATATACACTATATTGCCAAAAGTACTGGGACACCCCTCCAAATCATTGGATTCAGGTGTTCTAACCACTCCTTGGCCACAGGTGTATATAATTAAGGACCTAGGCATGCAGATGGCTTATACCAACATTGGGGAAATCACCAAGTACAATGCAAAGCGTTGGACGCAGTTGTGTAAAGCACGATACCACCACCATGCTTCACTGATGAGGTGGTATGCTTAGGATCATGAGCAGTTCCTTTCCTTCTCCATACTCTTCTCTTCCCATCACTCTGGTACAAGTTGATCTTGGTCTCATCTGTCCATAGGATGTTGTTCCAGAACTGTGAAGGCTTTTTTAGATGTCGTTTGGCAAACTCTAATCTGGCCTTCCTGTTTTTGAGGCTCACCAATGGTTTACATCTTGTGGGGAACCCTCTGTATTCACTCTGGTGAAGTCTTCTCTTGATTGTTGACTTTCACACACTTACACCTACCTCCTGGAGAGTGTTCTTGATCTGGCCAACTGTTGTGAAGGGTGTTTTCTTCACCAGGGAAAGAATTCTTCGGTCATCCACCACAGTTGTTTTCTGTGGTCTTCCGGGTCTTTTGGTGTTGCTGAGCTCACTTGAAATGAACTCTGGACCTTTTATCTGCTCATTGTAATTGGGATAATGAGGGAATAACACACACCTGGCCATGGAACAGCTGAGAAGCCAATTGTCCCATTACTTTTGGTCCCTTAACAAGTGGGAGGCACATATGCAAACTGTTGTAATTTCTACACCGTTCATCAGATTTGGATGTAAATACCCTCAAATTAAAGCTGACGTCTGCAGTTAAAGCACATCTTGTTCATTTCATTTCAAAGCCATTGTGGTGGTGTATAGAGGCAAAAATGGAGGCAAAAATGTTAGAATTGTGTCGATGTCCCAATATTTATGGACCTGACTGTATTTAGGGGTTTCGTACAAAAAAACAAAAGTTGATTTTAAAACCTAGGAGAGGATTGTCAGAACTGGCCCGGACTGGGAGCAGTTAAAGCCCAGCACCAGGATAGAAAAATGAACCCCTTCTTATAAGTACAGCCCCTCTCATACTGCATAGTATGTTGTCACGGAGTGCCCGTGCCTTCCCCACCCCCCTTTGCCTGCTGTTCCTCGGCCATATCCCTCCATCCCTCCCTCCCCCCTTGCACAATACTCTGTCCTTGTAGCTTCCATGAACGGTGCTGGGCCGGCCGTTGCCGAGGCAACCCGGCAGCATCCCGCACGGCTTTTAAAAAGACTGGCACAGGAAGTAGCCCTCCTCTTTGTTCCTGTGCATGCTGCTGGAATACTCTATCTCCCTGAAAGCCGCTGGGAGGCTCGGGTGGGGGAGACCGAGCTTCCACAGCCATCCCCGCTGCGCACTCTGCAGACCCCCAAAAGGTCAGGACTGTAGCCCTCTGCAATACCCCAGTGTTGGGAGTACCCGCTGCCCTCCGCTGAATGTCCCAGGGTGGGAGTCTCCACAGCTCTGCATGAGCCTCCTCCTCAAAGGTCAGACCCCACAGCTGAAACCCTACCTGAGACCCTCCAGCTGAGGGGACACTGCCTGCCAGCTACCTGAGACCCCCAAGCTAAGGGGAGACTGTCTGACCCTACCTGAGACCCTCCAGCTGAGGGGACACTGCCTGCCAGCTACCTGAGACCTCCCAAGCTAAGGGGAGACCGCCTGACCCTACCTGGGACCCTCCAGCCGAGGAGTGAGTTGCCTGCCTGTTGCCCGAGTTCCCTGCCCAGGGGTAGATTGCCGCCTGTTGCCCGAGACCCCTGCCCAGGTAGATTGCCACCTGTTGCCCGAGACCCCAGTCCAGGGGTAGGTTGCCGCCTGTTGCCCGAGACTCCAATCTGCTGTGCAATCACGGAGGGAGCCGAGCTGAGGCGGGGACCCTCATGACCAGGCTCTGCCTGGGACCCCCCAAGCCTAGGGGGGAGATCACCTGCCTGCTGCCCGAGACCCCAGTCCAGGGGTAGATCGCCTGCCTGCTGCCCGAGACCCCAGTCCAGGGGGGGAAGATTGTTTGCCTGCTGCCGAAGACCCCAGTCCAAAGGAGGGGGGAAGACCGCACAAGCCACCCTGCCGGAGACCCGCGTCTGTCCCAGGCCTCCAACAGGTATCTGTGTCTTACTTTCTTATCCCTGGGGGACCAGACACCCTGTCGGATCCGTGGGCACATGCTTTCCCGTTTTACCTGAACTGCTGCTGGGACGATCCCGTTTTATCCGAACTGTTCCTGTGATGACCCTTGCCCCTTGTGAGATTACAATCCGCCACAGAGACTCTTCCTTTGCCCTTGGTGCTGGACTACAGGTGTCTTAGCCCCTCCTCGCTGTCACCCCCCTATTGGCAAGACCCCCCGTGCCAGGAATCGTCCCTAGTTTGCGCACAGATCACCCTTCCTGCCATTTCCCCATTGAGTGACTGTCATTTTGTGGTCTCAATAAAGCTTTGTGCGTTCTCCATCTTCTCTGTGTGTTCTGTCCTGCCTACGCTTCCGTCACACTAGTATAAGGGAATCGTGCAACCACAGCCTGAAACACTTTAGCAAGGAGGCTGTGGGGAACCAGTTGCACAGATGGAGCAGATGTGAGGGATGTTACTACTCTGCCTAGGTGTTTTGTTCTTGTGCCTGGAATTAGGCTTTACCAATGAGATAGCACATCTGTGTTCTTATTAGTGGAATATACAAATGTACCGCACTTCACTTGTACCTAGACAGCCTGCTTATCCTTGTTAGCTCAATGTATGTGAATACCATTTAACTGAACATAAAAGAAAAACAAAACACAGTCCACTAGGTAGTGCAGGTTCAGCAAGTCATTGCTTTTGAAGTGTAATTTTATTACTTTTTTTATTAAAAGGTGTTTGCTGCACTATCTGGTGTGCTGTATCTTCTATGTTCATTTATATGGCCTTCAGATACAGGTGAAACTCGAAAAATTAGAATATCGTGCAAAAGTTCATTTATTTCAGTAATGCAACTTAAAAGGTGAAACTAATATATGAGATAGACTCATTACATGCAAAGCAAGATAGTTCAAGCTGTGATTTGTCATAATTGTGATGATTATGGCTTACAGCTCATGAAAACCCCAAATCCACAATCTCAGAAAATTAGAATATTACCTGCAATCAATAAAACAAGGATTGTACATAGAACAATATCGGACCTCTGAAAAGTATAAGCATGCATGCATGTACTCAGTACTTGGTTTGGGCCCCTTTTGCAGCAATTACTGCCTCAATGAGGCGTGGCATGGAAGCTATCAGCCTGTGGCACTGCTGAGGTGTTATGGAAGACCAGGATGCTTCAATAGCGGCCTTCAGCTCTTCTGCATTGTTCAGTCTCATGTCTCTCATCTTTCTCTTGGCAATGCCCCATAGATTCTCTATGGGGTTCAGGTCAGGCGAGTTTGCTGGCCAATCAAGCACAGTAATCCCACGGTCACTGAACCAGGTTTTGGTGCTTTTGGCAGTGTGGGCATGTGCCAAGTCCTGCTGGAAAATGAAGTCAGCATCCCCATAAAGCTTGTCTGCAGAAGGAAGCATGAAGTGCTCCAAAATCTCCTTGTAGATGGCTGCGTTGACCCTGAACTTAATCACGCTCAGTGGACCAACACCAGCAGATGACATTGCTCCCCAAATCAACACAGACTGTGGAAACCTCACACTGGACTTCAAGCATCTTGCAGTGTGTGCCTCTCCATTCTTCCTCCATACTCTGGGTCCTTGGTTTCCAAATGAGATGCAAAAGTTGCTCTCATCAGAAAAGAGGACTTTGGACCACTGAGCAACAGACCAGGTTTGTTTTTCTTTAGCCCAGGTAAGACGCTTCTGACGTTGTTTGTTGTTCAGGAGCGGCTTGACAAGAGGAATACGAAATTTGAAGCTCATGTCCAGGATCCATCTGTGTGTGGTGGCTCTTGATGCACTAACTCCAGCCTCAGTCCACTCCTTGTGAAAGTCCCCAACACTTTTGAATGACCTTTTCCTGACAATCCTCTCCAGACTGCGGTCATCCCTGCTGCTTGTGCACCTTTTTATTCCACACTTTTCCCTTCCACATAACTTTCTATTAATGTGCTTTGATACAGCACTTTGGGAACATCCAACTTCTTTTGCAATTGCCTTTTGAGGCTTTCCCTCCTTATGGAGGGTGTCAATGATGGTTTTCTGCACAACTGTCAGGTCAGCAGTCTTTCCCATGATTGTGATTCCTACTGAACCAGACTGAGAGACCATTTAAAGGCTCAGGAACCCTTTGCAGGTGTTATGGCTTAATTAGCTGTTTAGAGTGGGACACTTTGAGCCGAGAATATTGCACCTTTTCACAATATTCTAATTTTCTGAGATTGTGGATTTGGGGTTTTCATGAGCTGTAAGCCATAATCATCATAATTATGACAAATCACGGCTTGAACTATCTTGCTTTGCATGTAATGAGTATCCCATATATTAGTTTCACCTTTTAATTTGCATTACTGAAATAAATGAACTTTTGCACGATATTCTAATTTTTCGAGTTTCACCTGTATACACAGAGCTAGCAAGGATAAGCAATGAAGTGTGGTACATTTGACTATTCTGGAGTTTGATGGCCTGATGTATAATCTCAAATTTCACCCCAGTATTACTTTTTACTGCTAAATTACCCCACGGCATCCAATCAACTATCACTTCAGAGAGGTAACAGACATATCTGTTCAGTCCCAACTTATCTGAAACTGGCAAATTTATGTTTAATTCCTAATACAGAATTATAAACAGCTACATTGGTAACACATTTATGATATTGTTTCACTATGTTGCATCCCTTTATTAGCAACATTCACACTAATGTGACTCCAAAGTTGTGCGATTTCGAGTGTGACTTTGGAGGACAGGTAAGTGCCGTTATATTAAAATTCAGCAGCTACAGTATTTGTAGCTGCTGAATTTAAATTTTTTTTGGGGAGCCTCTGAGCTCCTCTTTAAAGTGGTTCCAAAGGCAGAATGTTTTTTTTTTACCTTAATGCATTCTTTGCATCAAGGTAAAAACCCTTCTCTGTGTGGCTCCCCTCCCAGCCCCCCCTTACTTATCTGAGCCTTATCTCGATACAGCGTTTTGCCCGAGAGCAGAGGCTCTTCAAAGCAGCAGTAGATCCATTGGCTCCCACTATTGTCACTCAGAGCCTGTGAGGAGAGAGTGGGGGGGCCGGCTGAGACATGCTGTGTGTGTCAATGGACACATAAAACACAGCTCGGGAGCGAGCCTGCATGAGGGTCCCTATAGCAAGCAGTGCTAAGGGGGCAATCAGATGGGAGGAGGAGCCAGCACAGGGGGAAAATGGGGGGCCAGAAGAGGAGGATCGGGGCTGGTCTGGGCAAAACCACTGCACAGAGCAGGTTTCCATACAAAAGCGTAGTTTTCACGGGGACTGTAATCTCAGAGTTAGACCGCGTCCCTCAACAGGGCAAGTTACTAGGAGTCATATATGAGCCCAACAATACAGCTCCAAGTGTGACGGAAGTATTGTCCTTCCGTTGTGCAAACCACCAGCAGATTGTCCCAAGGAGCACAGAGCAGGTAAGTGGTTTCCCCTTGCGGTTCCCTTGTGGCGGTGTTTTAAACAAAGTGCAGGGACTCTTTTCCTGCAGGAAAAAAAGACACAGCAGCCTATTCAAATGAATGAGCTGCTGTGCCCATGCAAACGCCACAACCAGAACCACACAGATATGAACCTTGCCTAAAGTAATAACAGAATAATCTTAACACTGAAACCTTGTGCTTAATTATAGCATGGTCAGAGCTAAAGCACTAATATGGGAAAGAGTTCTTGCATTTGATACGGAATGCTATGTGGCAGTAAAACAGTTTTCTAGCTAAAATTGGATTTCTGCACTGTAAAAATCATTTTCCTAAAGTTCACTGAGGGAAACTGGATTCATAGACAGTTGTGTTATACTGCCACCTACAGGAGAATCTGGAAACTGGCAAACAAAAAACAGTGACCTGTCTGGTATAACCACTTCCAGTATGCCTCAGTTTTGTGACAAAGCAGTGCCAGGAGAAAGACCATAAACACAGAGGGCTGGGGCCTGTGTCCCTCAATGAACTCCAAGTCCACTTACGAACTCATGGAGCCACCAGAGAATTCATAGCTTCCGCAAAAGGATCCCTGCACCTAAGGATAAACCTGTCCAGTTTATTGTTGAACCTGGAGGCAAGCAGTCCTTCACCTCCTGAATAGTAGTCAGGTAGTCTGCCTGCTAATTGCCTATGCCTGGAGTTTTAAAGGCTGAAAAGGCTAAAATATGAAGTTCTGTCCAGAGAATCTTTTCTAGTTCTCTTGCCATAGCAAAACGTCTTGTTCTTCCTTGATGGTTGATGCCAATGCTGTGGCATTTTCCGAAGGGATGCTGATCAAAGACCCTCCAGTCAGGATGTCCAGCAATGTAGAAACAATCAAATCACTTGAATCTCCATAATGTTGACTGGGAGATGGGATTCTAAGTCCCCTGCATAAACAAAGTGTCTAAGACCCTCGTCCTTTGTGATGATCTTCAAAAAGATCAGAAGAAAGGATTCTCCAACTGCAGAGCTTGATTCCTGAACCACCAGGTAAGAGACAACATGGTTCTTGGAATGAGGTGAAGGTCTGCAGATCTGTGTAATGACACTAGAAGATTAGGAAACATGAACCAGGGAGGGAGTTATAAGCAAAACTCTAGTTTGTACCCTATGGAAACCACCTCCTGTACACAGGCATCTAATATGCTGTTTGTTCTGGTGTCCACAAAAGACTAACAGATGTACCCACTTTTGGAAAGTGGGGGTGCCCCTTCAAACCTAAGAGGACCTGTCTGCAGCTAAGGGTTTGTAGTGAAACTGGGGTCTTGGCTTGGGTTTTGCCATAGAGACTGAAGCTTGGGAGTGACGAAAGGGACTTGACCTCAGAGGGTGGGTGATTCTTCCCAGCTTAAGGCTTAGACTTCTTCTGCTAGGGTAATTGAGTACTCTTAGCCCCAGTGACATTATTGATGAGGATGTCAAACGCAGCTCTCAAGAGATGCTGTCCTATAAAGGGAATGCATGGTAAATGCTTTTTACATGCTTGCTTTGAAGCACATTTCAACCAAAGAGTTCTCTGCATGTTAACTAATAAGAGACTCAGAGGAAGTAAGGCAGAAGACTACTAACCTATCTACACAGTAGTGCAGGGATCTATCGGTTCCACAGTAAGAGGATCAGTGTTCTCATGAGTTTAGTTCATTCCTCTAATGTTTGACACATAATGGCCATAGCAGGTTGAAATGCAGAGCCTGTTAGAGAAAATGAGGTATTCAGAGTCTCCAAACATTTAAGGAATATGTTACACCAACATTTCATATTCCCGGTATGTGTCTGTTGTACCATGTACTTGTGTTAAAAAGTATCCTGTTCCCTTTGTATTGCTTCCTTTGTGTTAAATACTTGGTGATCCTGCCAGTCCCCTTGCTTTCCTATTTCAAACTGACAACGCTTGGCATAGAAGCATGTGTGGTCAGATTTCTGGCTGTGCTGGGAAGATGTCCAGCTTGTCCTCCAATGGGCAAGACTTGTGCTGACAGCCCAACCCCCCCCCCCCCCCCGCACAGCATTCACTGGGAAGACTAGTGTGCTGGTGTTTCTCCACTCCACCTCTCCAAGTCCCTTATGCAGCTGAAAAAAGAGGTTATGTGATCACTTATTAAAAAAGAAAAAACGGGGATTTATAATGTGTGTGTTTTTTTTACTATATATACATAAATGTTTTGCCTTTCATTTTAATTTTAAACTGACTGGTTGTTTTACAAGGTGAGGGTTCACATATACTTTAATCATTGGGATCTTTATACTGGTGCATCCTCTACAGAAATCGTCTTTGGTTTATTAAGACAGGAAACTGGTAGATCGACTTATTTCCTAATAGGCCTTCTCAAATGAGTAATGAATTGCAAATTATTTTGGAAATGTAATAGTTTACTAGGCATTTCCCAGACAATATACAGCATGTCTGGGAATAGCCTGTAAGCCAGTACATGGGAAATGCTTTATTAGGCTTAGCTGCCTCTGCTGGATTCTAGACTGGTACCAGCTCTGGTGGAGGTTACATGTTGCTCCTCCTTTTTTAAGTTGGCACATATTGCATCAATAAGAGTTACAATTATCTTCCTAAGCATGTCAGTTATGGTGGCTGCCTGCCATAGCTCAGGAACAAGTTTACGTAGTTGCGATTTGTGAGACTCTTCAACAGATAGAGCATTTGCAATTTAAAGTTTAAAGGCCACTAAGGCAGAGGGCAGGTCAGATAAGGACCCTGAAGGGGAAGGTGTAGAGGTATCCTTATGCCCTTTGATGTCAAAGCCAGCAATCAACATTACAATTAGGCCCAAAACAAACCTGCATCACTGCAGAAGAATCTGCCCAGATTAGAAACAGACACAGCAGAGCTAAGAAAGACAAAGTAGGAATTTATGGACTCAACATGGGGACAATGTTCCAGGTTGTCAGTGGCAAACCCTTGAGAGGGGACACTACAGGCCGCCCCAGAACCATTACTGGATTGTGAGCCGGAGGGACCCATTGCAGTGGGACTGCTCCTCCCAAGTTTGGGATCTGACATGCTTCACCTCATGCAGGGAAACCTTTGCTCTAATACAAGGTGAAAGCACTCACAAGCTGACTGCTGTAAGTAGAAGTTCGAATGGCCAGAGGTGACCAGGCCTCTGCAAGTTAAGCCGCATGTATCTTGTGAAAAGAAGCAGTGGGGGGAAGGTGCTGCCTCACATTAAATGGCAGTGACAGGAACACGGAGTGTGCATGCACAATATTCCACCTTAGTCTTAGTAATAAGAGCTGCCCAAGTTTCTAA
This sequence comes from Staurois parvus, assembly GCF_062004578.1. Taxonomy (NCBI): domain Eukaryota; kingdom Metazoa; phylum Chordata; class Amphibia; order Anura; family Ranidae; genus Staurois; species Staurois parvus. Next base: position 307,076 of record NW_028319087.1, read on the forward strand.
TAAACAAAACAGCACCCAACCAACATGGCCTACACAGAAAATGAGTCTTCAAAGACTGGGTTACACCAAAGGCTGTGCTACAGGTCTAGACCTGAAAAGCACTCTGTGGCTAACTAATGCAGTACACTGAGGCGTGGAAAGTTTCACAATGCAGTGCTTGAACATCACATTTCAGACAGGTCCCACTACTATCCAAATGGGGTTTGGGTAGGACATCCAAAGCTTAGTTGAACTAAATAAATGTTTTTTTGTTTACCAATGTCCAAATCCTCCTGTAGTCAGCAGTATATCCCAATTGGCTTGGAATCTTGTGTTCCTCAATGAATTAGAAAGAAATTGTAGTTATAGGCAGAGTTAGGACTTGATTATGAAAATAAACTAGCCCATGACTTCTAAATGTATAAAGTTGTGTTTTATTATTTATTTATGCAATATGATATAAAAATACATTTTGGATACAATTCCAATGGATACAATTTGCAGAGCTTCTTCTATTACTCTTCAGAAAGATCTTGTCAAATGTAAAGGTCAGTTATACTGGCACACGGTTATCCTTGCCCCATTTCTTCATTATTCGAATGATATATTCTACCTGAGTACTACCTGTACTCCTCAGCAAGTGAAGCACTTCTGTCAGTGTTTCTCTAAAACAAATTAATAAAGACATACACAATTACATAAAAATGTTGAAAAGCACAGATCCAATCATTCCAATCTGTTTTAGGTTTACTGCTGTTTAGATGCATTTTACACAGTTTAGGTGTATGAAAAATAAAATATTAGACTTTAATTTGGATTGTGTTTTTCACAATACAGTACTTCAAATGCTAATAAATGATCATATTCAAGTTATTTTGTACTGCAGAGTAGACCAAAAAGCTGTGGCTTCTACATTGTGAGACAAAGTACTTTCATCTGTGCCATGGGATATATACATTAGTAATACAATCCTTTCCTATTAGCAGTTTCTCACTGCAGTGTATCTGTAAGTTCTCTGGCATTGTATTTACAAGGTCAAACGGAACCAGTGCGGAAAACTGCAGCAGTGATGAAAGGAGCATGGACCTTTTAGTGCTGGAAAGAGAAAAAGTCTAGGAGACAGATCTGCCATACAATGCATGGATACTGTGCATACTACGACATTATGTCAAGAGCTCCTGCATCGTGGCCAAGTTTAGTTCCGCTTTATGAGTTTCACCTGAAAAAAAAAAAAAAAAGCCAGCAGCTACAAAAATTGCAGCTGCTGACTTTTAAAATACAGACACTTACCTGTCCCTCAGTCCAACGGTGTCCTCACCACCGCTGGTTTCACTAGCCAGCTTCATTCCCTGGTGCCGGCATCTTCAGTGTGGGCACCCAGCTGTGAAGCTTGCGGCTTTCGCTTCCGATCCGCTAGGCGATCGCAGCGGAAGTGGGAGTGGGTACCTGTCAAATTCCTGTAGCCACTCCCCAAAGGTGCCAATCTTTAATGGGGAGCGAGGGACAAAGGCTTAAGGCGGAACTTCCCCTTTTGGGTGGAGCTCCACTTTAAATTAATGACACCCCAAATGCAGGTCACAAACGCAGTGTGTTTGCCCACACTGGATCGCATGGTACAGAAGTACTGTTATTCTTAGTGCATGCACTACTTTTAGTGTGGTGCGGTGTGATTTCAGCCCATTCAAAATAAATAGGCTGAATTTGCACCACAGAGAACTACATGTGCATTGTACAGGAACACACAAGTTCCTATGAGATTCCCGATATAGACTGGCCCTCTAGGCATGTCGTGAAAGATTACTGTCAAAGCTGCTTGTGCTCTCAACTATAAAGTCATTAATTGGCTATTGTCATAACTGATCACATGTGCAGCACCATGGCAACTGCAGAATAAACAGAAGTTAAAATGGCAGCTTTCTTTGCTAAAATGGATAGGAGAGTTTAGTTCCACTTTACCCTGAAATTTAACACTTAATCACACGTAATACCTAACTCCTCCTCTTAACCTAATTACCAACTCTGAAACTTAACTCTTCTACTACATTCACCCGAACCTTTGCATATGACAGCAGCCAAACGCCAGTTACACTTGAAAAATTTAAATATTGCCTGCAGATAGGTGCAGTTTGTAAATGAGTTTAGCTGCAGATAGCTGCTTTAATTGCATCAGCATTTTCATGCATGTTTTCCCAATATCCAATTCTTGGAGGATGTTATACACCAAGCACCTCCTCTTCCTCTTTGTGGGTAGTTTAATGAGCAAGGAGATAGAGCTGTGCAACTGAAATGGAGTACAGAAAAGGGGAAGAGTGTCAATTTCTGGTGCTAAACACACTGAAGCAGTCCCCCTGTCACAAAAGCGCAGCAGGTGAGGTCGCTCCACTGACATCGCTTGTGTTTGTATGGTGATCTCAATTTTTTTCTTTCAGCCCTCTGGGTTGAAAAAGAAAAAAACTAGATGTGTCTACCAGGAATTACTGTATGTAAACCAGCAATGAACTTTTCTTATTCATTTTGTTGTATCTGTTCAATAGGTGACAAAAATACCCACTGATCCTGTAAGGGAAATCCAAAGCTGTTTTGTGTACTCAGCTAACAGATAATAAAAGTGCAAAGTTGCAAAAATGGTCCAGCTGCCTCAGGTTAAAATTGGAGTGGAGTGCCTAGCAGTAAAAGGGTTAAAATAATGTATCAAAGCTGTATAAAAAGTGTACAGAAAGCTAAATTTAAAGGTAATTATTTAAATTACAGCTCTGCAGTATGCACATTCTATGCCCTATAAGTACTTTTCCTCAAAGTAAGAATGCTTTGTATTTGTTAGAACTACCTGCTAAAGACAGTTATAAATGACAGATTCTGGCCTGGTATTATGATATACTTACTTTGGTTCCCGGCCTGCTAAGATCATCTGAAAGATTCCAACACATGCGCCACGCTTTCCTTCCCAGTATTCAGGACTTGGATCTAGCCTTTCCAATACATCAAAAGCTTTTGCTGCATAGTAGAACTGACCCATCTATTAAAAAAAAGAAAAAAAAAAACCAAGAAAGGTAAGGCAGGCACAAGTCTTGCATAAGTAAGTTGAATTCTATTATAGGAATCTATAGATTACTGAATGTGTTATGCTTGGTATCGCACAACAAATGATTTACAACTTGAACTTTAGGACTACATTGTGTATTTATTAGAGCATATCTTCCCTTAGCCCCTGTAGCACACCCACCAGTGATGGGAGGATCAGACGGCTGCCCAGGGGACTCATTCCCCTTCCTGCACATTGGATTGCTTAACCACTTGCCTACTGGGCACGTTTACCCCCTTCCTGCCCAGACCAATTTTCAGCTTTCAGCGCTCTCATACTTTGAATGACAATCCTGCGGTCATGCAATGCTGTTCACAAACGAAATTTTTGTAATTTTTTAAAAACAAATAGAGCTTTCTTTTGGTGTTATTTAACCACTTGAGCCCCAGAGGATTTACCCCCCTTAATGACCAGGCCTTTTTTTGCTGTTTGGCGCTGCACTAATTCAAATGATAATTGCGCGGTCATGCAATGCTGTACCCAAACAAAATTTACGTCCTTTTTTTTACACAAATAGAGCTTTCTTTTGGTGGTATTTTATTACCTGTGCACTTTTTATTTTTTGCGCTATAAACAAAAAAACCATGAAAATTTTGAAAAAAACCAATATTTTCTACTTTCAGCTATAAAAAATATATCGTAAACTCAAAGTTAGTCATAAATTTAAGCCAAAATGTATTCTGCTACATGTTTTTGGTAAAAAAAATCCCAATAAGTGTATATTGATTGCTTTGTGTGAAAGTTATAGCATCTACACACTATGGTATAGATACTGTAATTTATGCCTTTTTTTGCTATACAGCGCTGCACTAACTCAAATGATAATTGCGCGGTCATGTAATGCTGCACCAAAACGAAAATTACGTCCTTTTTTTCACACAAATAGAGCTTTCTTTTGGTGGTATTTGATCACCTCTGCGCTTTTTATTTTTTACGCTATAAACAAAAAAAACACGAAAATTTTGAAAAAAAACAGTATTTTCTACTTTCAGCTATAAAAAATATATTGTAAACTCAAAGTTAGTCATAAATTTAAGCCAAAATGTATTCTGCTACATGTTTTTGGTAAAAAAAATCCCGTGCATTAGCGGGCAAACTGGCGCTATCTAGGAGGGGCGCTAACACTATCGGAAGTCACCAGTGACACTAATACAGTGATCAGTAAAAATCTGTTCACTGTAATCAATGACACTGGTGACAGGGCAGTGAAGGGGTTAACTGGGGGGGGCGATGAAGGGGTTAAATGGGATTTCTGGTGCACTAGCGGGCAAACTGGCGCTATCTGGGAGGGGCGCTAACACTATCGGAAGTCGCCAGCGACACTGATACAGTGATCAGTAAAAATCTGTTCACTGATCAATGACACTGGTGACAGGGCAGTGAAGGGGTCAACTCAGGGGGGGCGATCAAGGGGTTAGACAGGATTATTGGTGTATTAGCGGGCAATCTGGCGCTATCTGGGAGGGGCGCTAACACTATCGGAAGTTGCCAGCGACACTGATACAGTGATCAGTAATAATTGGTTCACTGATCAGTGACACTGGTGACAGGGCAGTGAAGGGGTTAACTGGGGGGGGGCGATCAAGGGGTTAAGCGGGATTACTGGTGTACTGGCGGGCAATCTGGTGCTATCAGGGAGGGGCGCTAACACTATCGGAAGTCGCCAGCGACACTGATACAGTGATCAGTAAAAATCGGTTCATTGATCAGTGACACTGGTGACAGGGCAGTGAAAGGGTTAACTGGGGGGGGGGATTAAGGGGTTAAATGGGATTACTGGTGTACTGGCGGGCAATCTGGCGCTATCTGGGAGGGGCGCTAACACTATCGGAAGTCGCCAGCAACACTGATACAGTGATCAGTAAAAATCGGTTCACTGATCAGTGACACTGGTGACAGGGCAGTGAAGGGGTTAACGGGGGGGGGGGGGAGATTAAGGGGTTAAACGGGATTACTGGTGTACTAGCGGGCAATCTGGCGCTATCTGGGAGGGGCGCTAACACTATCGGAAGTCGCCAGCGACACTGATACAGTGATCAGTAAAAATCGGTTCACTGATCAGTGACACTGGTGACAGGGCAGTGAAGGGGTTAACGGGGGGGGGGGGAGATTAAGGGGTTAAATGAGATTACTGGTGTACTAGCGGGCAATCTGGCGCTATCTGGGAGGGGCGCTAACACTATCGGAAGTCGCCAGCGACACTGATACAGTGATCAGTAAAAATTGGTTCACTGATCAGTGACACTGGTGACAGGGCAGTGAAGGGGTTAACTTGGGGGGGGGCGATCAAGGGGTTAAACGGGATTACTGGTGTACTGGCGGGAAATCTGGCGCTATCTGGGAGGGGCGCTAACACTATCGGAAGTCGCCAGCGACACTGATACAGTGATCAGTAAAAATCGGTTCACTGATCAGTGACACTGGTGACAGGGTAGTGAAGGGGTTAACTGGGGGGGGGGGGATTAAGGGGTTAAATGGGATTACTGGTGTACTAGCGTGCAATCTGGCGCTATCTGGGAGGGGCGCTAACACTATCGGAAGTCGCCAGCGACACTGATATAGTGATCAGTAAAAATTGGTTCACTGATCAGTGACACAGGTGACAGGGCAGTGAAGGGGTTAACTGGGGAGGGGGGCGATCAAGGGGTTAAACGGAATTACTGGTGTACTGGCGGGCAAACTGGTGCTATCTGGGAGGGGCGCTAACACTATCGGAAGTCGCCAGCGACACTGATGCAGTGATCAGTAAAAATTGGTTCACTGATCAGTGACACTGGTGACAGGGCAGTGAAGGGGTTAACTGGGGGGGCGATCAAGTGGTTAAACGGGATTACTGGTGTACTGGCGGGCAAACTGGCGCTATCTGGGAGGGGCGCTAACTCTATCGGAAGTCGCCAGCGACACTGATACAGTGATCAGTAAAAATTGGTTCACTGATCAGTGACACTGGTGACAGGGCAGTGAAGGGGTTAACTGGGGGGGGGGGGCGATCAAGGGGTTAAACGGGATTACTGGTGTACTGGCGGGAAATCTGGCGCTATCTGGGAGGGGCGCTAACACTATCGGAAGTCGCCAGCGACACTGATACAGTGATCAGTAAAAATCGGTTCACTGATCAGTGACACTGGTGACAGGGTAGTGAAGGGGTTAACTGGGGGGGGGGGGGATTAAGGGGTTAAATGGGATTACTGGTGTACTAGCGTGCAATCTGGCGCTATCTGGGAGGGGCGCTAACACTATCGGAAGTCGCCAGCGACACTGATATAGTGATCAGTAAAAATTGGTTCACTGATCAGTGACACAGGTGACAGGGCAGTGAAGGGGTTAACTGGGGAGGGGGGCGATCAAGGGGTTAAACGGAATTACTGGTGTACTGGCGGGCAAACTGGTGCTATCTGGGAGGGGCGCTAACACTATCGGAAGTCGCCAGCGACACTGATGCAGTGATCAGTAAAAATTGGTTCACTGATCAGTGACACTGGTGACAGGGCAGTGAAGGGGTTAACTGGGGGGGCGATCAAGTGGTTAAACGGGATTACTGGTGTACTGGCGGGCAAACTGGCACTATCTGGGAGGGGCGCTAACTCTATCGGAAGTCGCCAGCGACACTGATACAGTGATCAGTAAAAATTGGTTCACTGATCAGTGACACTGGTGACAGGGCAGTGAAGGGGTTAACTGGGGGGGGGCGATCAAGGGGTTAAACGGGATTACTGGTGTACTGGCGGGCAAACTGGCGCTATCTGGGAGGGGCGCTAACTCTATCGGAAGTCGCCAGCGACACTGATACAGTGATCAGTAAAAATCGCTTCACTGATCAGTGACACCGGTGACAGGGCAGTGAAGGGGTTAACTGGGGGGGGGGGCGATCAGGGGGTTAAATGTGTCCTAGAGTGTTCTAACTGTAGTGTAGTGCTTGTGTACTCACTTTTTGGATGTCTTCTTCTCTGTCTGGAACGGAATGTGTCCAGGCAGAGAAGAATGACATCATATCCTGCCCTGTGTATTTGTCAACACAGGACAGGATAGGACAGGGACCGATCATGTGATTTCAGCCAGAAATCACTGGCTGAAATCTAATGATTGATCCCTCCTGGATCAAATCGTGTCACCCGCGGGTCAGCGGGAGCGCGCGCGCGCCCCCTGCCGGCGAAAGTTTCGGGAGCGCGGAACCCGTTTTAAAATGTGGTTTTGCGCTCCACTGCCGCCCTGCACACGTATATACACAGTGGCAGGGCGGCAAGCGGTTAATCACCACTGGAGTTTGTATTTTTTGCTAAACAAAAAGACCAACAATTTTGAATAAAAAAAAGTTTCTTATTTTCTGCTATAAAGTTTTGTAAATAAGTAATTTTCCTCCTTCAGTGATGGGCACTGATGGGCAATGGTGAGACAGCACTGATGGGCACTGTTAGGCAGCACTGATTCAACTGATGGGCACTGATTGCCAGCACACATGGTCATTGATGGGCACTACTGGCCGCACTGATTGGGCTACACTGATCACCAGGACACTGATGATCAGTGCAGATGTCCCACTGTGAAATGCTGCTTACCGGCTCTCCTCTCCTCACGCGCTGTCAGCTAGTCACATGGTAAAAGCAGCTGCGACTGGCCCATTCCTTAGTCACGTAGATCAGCTTTGTCCGAAAGACACAGCGATCACAGATCGCGTGCAGTGCACGCCCCAGGGAGTGTGGTTCTGGGAGGACGTCCATGGATGCCCTCCCAGAATTAGCGGACCGTGCTGTAGCCGTCTTTTGGCTATAGTGCGGTCGGGGACTGGTTAAGGCTCTGCAGGAGCAACTGAAAGTGATACAGTGCATCCAGAAAATATTCACAGTGCTTAACTTTTGCCACATTTTGCTATGTTACAGCCTTATTCCAAAATGGATTAAACTAATTTTTTTACTCAACATTCTACAAACAATACCCCATATTGACATAGAGAAAGAAGTTTATTTTGAAATCTTTGCAATTTATTAAAAAAAATAAAAAACAGAAAAAGAAAAACCACATGAACATAAGTATTCACAGCCTTTGCTAAATACTTTGTTGAAGCACCTTTAGCACCAATTACAGCCTCAAGTTGTTTTGAGTATGATGTTACAAACTTGGTACACCTATTTTTGGGCAATTTCTCCCATTCTTTTTTGCAGTACCTCTCAAGCTGCATCAGGTTGGATGGGGAGCGTTGGTGCACAGCCATTTTCAGATCTCTCCAGAGATGTTCAATCGGGTTCAAGTCTGGGCTCTGGCTGGGCCACTCCAGGACATTCACAGAGTTGGCCCGTAGCCACTCCTTTGTTATGTGGGCTGTGTGCTTAGGGTTGTTGTTCTATTGAAAGATGAACCGTTGCCCCAGTCTAAGGTCCAGAGCGCTCTGGAACAGGTATGATGCTGCAACCACCATGCTTCACTGTAGGGATGGTATTGGCCAGGTGGTGAGTGATGCCTGGTTTCCTTCAGACATTATGCTTGGCATTTATGCCAAAGAGTTCAATCTTTGTTTCATCAGACTAGAGAGTTTTTGTTTCACCCTCAGGTGCCTTTTTGCAAACTCCAGGTGGGCTGCCATTTGCCTTTTACTGAGGAGTGGCTTCCGTCTGGCCACTCTACCATACAGGCCTGATTGGTGGAGAGCTGCAGAGATGGTTGTTCTGGAAGGTTCTCCTCTCTTCACAGAGAAATGTTGGAGCTCTTTCAGAGTGACCATGGGGTGCTTGGTTACCTCTCTGGCTAAGGCCATTCTCCCTTGATTGCTTATTTTGGCCGGGTGGCCGGCTCTGCTAAAGATTCCTGGTGGTTCCAAAATTCTTAAATTTATGGATGATGAAGGCCACTGTGCTCATTGGGACCTTCAATGCTGCAGAAATTTTTCTGTACCCTTTCCCAGATCTATGCCTTGATGCAATCCTATTTCAGAGGTCTATGGACAAATCCTTGGACTTCATGGCTTTGTTTGTGCTCTGACATGCACTGTTAACTGTGGGACCTTATATAGACAAGTTTATGCCTTTCCTAATCATGTCCAATCAACTGAATTTCATTTCCCACAGGTGGACTCCAATTAAGTTGTGGAAACATCTCAAGGATGATCAGTGGGAACAAGATGCACCAAAGCTCAATTTTGAGTGTCATGTTTACTAAATTGCAAAGATTTCAAAACAAACTTCGTTCATGTTGTCATTGTGGGGTATTGTTTGCAGAATGTTTAGGAAAAAAATTAATTGCATCCATTTTGCAATAAAGCTGTAACATAACAAAATGTGGCAAAAGTTAAGAGCTGTGAATACTTTCTGGATGTACTGTATTCTGACTGTCAGGCCCCAGTTGCAAAGCAGCACTGAGCCAAAGGAAGCTCTTCCAGGCTCCTCCATGGTTCTGATGTGTCATATGTCACGAGGTTGAGGGAAAGCCTAGGAGGACTTTGCCTTACTTTGGGTAAGGTGCCTCTCAGTTTTAAGGGTTTTGTATGGATTTTGCATGCAGGGAGCGAAGGGCAGTTGTTTGTGAGGAAGGGGAAATTTATGTTTATAGTACAGGTAAGGAAGAGGACGTTTTTGGTGGTGGGGGGTGGGATTGGATGGGATCCTTTATGATTGGAAGGAAAAGAAGTTAGGAATTTTTACTTTGTGGGTTGGAGGGGAGGGGTTTGTATGAAGAGAATATTAGTTCGGAGGGGGGATCTTTTAAATTATGGAGGTATCTTAATAGGAGCTGAGGGGATGTTCTTGAGCTCTGTACTCAGTGCACAGAGCCATACATTACATATGGCTAAACACTGTAGTCTATGCTGTGTGTTAAGTACTACTGACTACTGCACTCTAGCTGTTGGGATCATGCAAAGTACAGCACATGCAGGATGATGCAATGAACTATAGCAATATATATGTGGAATAGTACAGTCCTAACATGCCCTTAAAGTGGTTCTAAAGCCTAAACATTGTTACCTTTTTGCATTCCTGGCATTAAGATAAAAAAATGTTTAGGTTAAGGTATTGCACCCCCCCCCCCAATACTTAACTGAGCCTGATCTTGATCCAGCGCTGTGCACAAAAGCAGCGTCTCTTTCCTTTTCTAAGGGAAGAGCATGTCCAAATGAGTCGCAAATGTGACAGGAGTCACTTTGGGTGGGGGGCTCATGGAACCCAGCTTACTTTGCAGAGGTTGGGAGACCCGTCTCAGCTCCCCATATCCCTCTTATGTGCAAGTCACCCTGTGTCTCTTAGGGGCATAGGCTGACTAATGGACGTTGAGAATGCGGTTGGAATTACTTCAGATGGAACAGTAATATTTATCAGCTATATGAAGACAATTCCTGGTTGTTGATTCTGAACTACACATGCAAAATTGAAAGAGCTGATCATGCTGGCCTTGCCTCTACTCCAGTGTAGGAACCGGACCGTCTGCTCTGTAGTGAGATCCTAATTCATCAAACCATTGTCTAGGTGTGCATTCCCATTCACCTTTTGTTTTGATCATCCAGCTAGCTAACCTAGTTAACTTACTGTTTAGAGTGTTAAGTCTATTTCTGTATATACAGGTAGCTGTGTTTGCATATGATCATGTGATCAGTCCCAGTGTGTATTGTATAAAAAGCCTGTTTGACTTTAAAATAAAGAGTTCCGTTACAGCACATCTCTGCAAAACCCAAGAAAGTGTAACAACCTCAGGCTGGGCTCCAGCCAGGCTACGCCCCAATACATTTCATTCCATCCCAGAGCTTAAAAATGTGGCTCTCTTCTCCCCACTCTCACAGGCTTTGCTGAGAGCAGTGGGAGTCATTGGTTCCTGCTGCTTTCCATCAAATTCTGTGACGAGGGAGTGGGGGGCGGGATTGAACTCGCAAGGTGTGCCATGATAGGAAGCAGCTTCCTATGGTGGCACACCAAGAAGAGGAGGAGCCAGGAGCACCAATGGAGGACACAAGAAGAGGAGGATCGGGGGTGAAATTCAATCATACAGAGCAGATAAGTATAAACCGCTATGTTATTTAAAATGTGACTTTACAATCACTTTAGCTATTGCTATATATGCTGGAGACGCTCAAAGATTAGTGTTAGGATTGATACAGAGTTGCCTTGATGAGGCACTGCAGCTTCCACATATATTTGCAAATGTGCAACTAAAACAAATTGTTTTTAATGCAAATTGTTAGACAGTGTAATTTTCTTTACTAGCTAGCAAGTGTGCTTGGGATATGCACCTTGTTTTGTTTTGTGTAAAGCCTATCCATGTGCAACTTGCTCTAAAACCTAGCTATATACTAACATTTATAGGTAAGGTTGATCCAGGGAATAACCGATTGCCTCTCGGGGGATCAGGAAGGAAGTTTTTTCCCAGCGGGAGCAAACTGGATCGTGCTTTGCTGTGGTTTTTTTTGCCTTCCTCTGGATCAACTGTGGGTATAGGATTATAACTTTTTTTTCTATGGTTTAACTGGATGGACTTTTGTCTTTTTTCAGCCAGACTAACTATGTAACTATATATTGGGGCAGTTTCCATTTTTTTAAGCTTGCTGGATATGGCATGGGGACACATGGAAGCTTCCTAAAGATGCACACTGTGCAAAATGCATAGAGGCTTGAGCCGCACACATCACTTTTGGGCTTTCTCAGACATCACATCCAGTTTCTGGAATACACACCGGTTATGGTAATAGCGGTGTAGGGAGAGGGAACCCCCTAGTGAGCTGTCTGTGTTGTTGCCCCCTCTGGCACCTTCAATATGTGAGTGTATACAGTTTGTTCTATTTATTCTCACCTTTTACATAAAATCTACTGCACTACGAATATCTTTTTGGGCTTTTTTCTGAGACTTGTTTGGCAATGGAGGAGATGTATTAGTGGTGTATAAGCAGATTGGCTTCAAGGATCCTGCAGAAAGAAGTGCACATCCTACCTAACATATACAAGACGTAGTTCTGTATGCTTGCTGGTTACTCTGTTGCCCGATCTAATCTGGTGAGTGCACAATCTAGATAAATATGATGGTGGAACACAGTTGATTTTATAAGAAGATTTGGTCACAAGAATATGGTGTTTGTGAACTTTCCATTTATTATTTGGACATTACTATACTACTGCTTTATATATACTGTAACAGGGTTAGCTCGGCAGCGGGTGTGTGTGACCCCCTGGATGGGTGCACAACACAAAAAAAAAAATAGGCACAGCACAACAATAGTGGAGGTGAAAACAAACAGGTGCAATTTATTTACAATATTTACAGAAAAATTGATAAACAAAAAGAGACATCAAAATAAATCCTGGCCAACTTGGCTACTTACTGCAACAACAGCTTTTCCCTAGCTACCCACTAGGTACAGCCTGCTGCTATACCTAGTTGCTAGTACTGGGAGGTTAGCCACACAGGCTTTGGTCTCTCTGCACACAGATAACAGGTCAGCTCCCCAGACAGTTCAGGCACAGATCTGGTTCCAGGGTGGAGCAACTCCCTAAGCACTCTGGGAAGCTTTATACAAGTGTTAATGAGCCCACTACCTTCAGCTGGGCTCATTATCTCAGTGCTGAAGGACTCAGCACTTCCCTCTAGTGGTACAAATCCCCATAAACCCTGAATCTCGGACAAATATATCGTCCATCCAGGACGCAACCAGGTGATTTCACCTGCCTACTGTCACATACCCCCCCCCTCTTGTTTCAACCTTGGGGTTGTAACACCAGTAGCCAGGCAGGCATGTACCCGGGATAAAGCATCCACATTTCCCATCTGAACACCGGGGCGATGCTTCACCGTGAAGGTAAATTCCTGTAGGGCCAGAAACCACCTATTTACCCTTCTATTGGTCTCCTTATTTTGAGCCATCCATTTCAAGGGAGCGTGATCTGTGATCAGGTCAAAATGTCTGCCCAGCAGATAGTACCGAAGGGAATCTAGGGCCCACTTTACCGCTAAACACTCCTTCTCAATCGTGGCGTAATTTTCCTCGTGAGACTTTAGCTTTCGGCTGAGATAGATTACCGGGTGCTCCTCCCCCTGCCAAACCTGGGACAGCACTGCTCCTAAGCCAACATTGGATGCATCTGTCTGGACCACAAAGTCTTTTGAGAAGTCTGGTGAGTATAGGACTGGCTGGCTACATAAGGCCCTTTTTAAAGACAGGAAGGCTGCTTCAGCCTCAGGGGACCACTTAACCATGACAGACTCCTTCCCTTTTGTCAGGTTGGTTAGGGGTACTGCCATAGAAGCAAAATGGGGAATGAATCGCCGATAGTAGCCAGCAATTCCTAGAAAAGCCCGTACCTGCTTTTTGTTATTTGGGCGTGGCCAATTCTGTATTGCTTCCACTTTGTTTATCTGAGGTTTTATTACCCCTCTCCCAATAGTGTACCCCAGGTACTTGGCCTCCTCCTGTCCAATCGTACACTTCTTTGGGTTGGCTGTAAACCCAGCTTTCCATATTGAGTCTAGCACAGCCTGAACTTTTGGCAAATGTGAGGCCCAGTCTGCGCTATGGATAATCACATCGTCCAAGTACGCTGCAGCATACTTCTGATGGGGACGAAGAATCTGATCCATTTTTCGCTGAAAGGTGGCCGGTGCATTCTGTAACCCGAACAGCATTCTTTTATACTGGAATGACCCTTCTGGGGTTACAAATGCAGTCTTCTCCTTTGCCGACTTAGCTAGGGGAATTTGCCAATAACCTTTCGTCAAGTCTAGTGTTGTCATGTACCGGGCTGCTCCCAGTCGGTCGATTAGTTCATCTATCCTTGGCATGGGGTAGGTGTCAAATTTTGTAACTTTATTCAACTGTCGAAAGTCGTTACAAAATCGCCAGCTCCCATCTGGTTTGGGCACCAACACTATGGGGCTGGACCAGTCACTTTGGGACTCCTCTATCACCCCCAAATCTAGCATTCTCTGTACTTCCCCACGTATTGCCTCCTGTCGAGCCTCTGGGATTCTATAGGGTTTCAGTTTTACTCTTTCACCCGGTGGGGTGATAATGTCATGCTCCACCCCCGAGGTTTGTCCCGGCAGCTCAGAAAAAACCTCTGTGTTGCGGAGCACAAACTCTTTAGCCTCCTGTTCTTGAATTGTAGACAAGGTGACTGCAATTCCAACCTCCGGAACCAAGCAGTTAGATGGCGCTGGTGACAAACCCTCAGCAACTAGGGATTCCCTGTCCCTCCAGGCCTTTAGCAGATTGATGTGGTAGATCTGCTCCGGTTTCCGCCTTCCTGGTTGTCTGACCCTGTAATTCACCTCACTCACTTTCTCAATCACCTCGTATGGGCCATGCCATTTGGCCAGGAATTTGCTTTCAACCGTAGGGATTAGCACTAGCACTCTATCTCCTTCAGCAAACGACCTGGTCCGGGCCCCCCGATTGTACACCCTCTGCTGCGCTAACTGTGCTTGGGACAAATGTTCCTTTACGATAGGCATGACCTGGGCAATTCTATCTTGCATTTGGGCGACGTGCTCAATCACACTCCGGTGGGGAGAACTCTCACTTTCCCAAGTTTCCTTGGCGATATCTAACAGCCCCCTTGGGTGTCTCCCATAGAGCAACTCAAATGGTGAAAACCCTGTGGAGGACTGGGGTACCTCCCAGATGGCAAACATCAAATAGGGTACTAAATAATCCCAACCCTTTCCATCCTTATCTACCACCTTCCTTAGCATTTGTTTCAGGGTTTTGTTGAACCTTTCCACCAACCCGTCAGTTTGGGGATGATACACAGAGGTGCGCAACTGTTTTACCTTGAACAGTTTGCAGAGCTCTTTCATCACCCGGGACATAAAGGGGGTTCCCTGGTCCGTCAGCAGTTCCTTTGAAATACCCACTCGGCTGAAAACGAGGAATAGCTCCTTAGCGATTGTCTTGGCAGAGGTATTTCGGAGTGGAATTGCTTCTGGATAGTGGGTGGCATAGTCGAGTATGACCAACAGGTACTGATGCCCCCTAGCGGATTTCACCAGCGGACCTACCAAATCCATGGCAATCCTTTCAAAGGGGACCTCAATGATGGGAAGAGGTACCAGTGGACTACGGAAATGGGGCATAGGGGCCGACTTCTGACACACAGGGCAAGAGGAACAGTAATTTTCCACCTCCTTAATGACCCCAGGCCAATAGAACCGCTGCAGTACTCTTTCCCGTGTTTTCTCCGCCCCCAAATGACCCCCAAGGATGTGTCCATGGGCAAACTCCAACACCAACTTCCTGTAAGGTCTGGGCACCACCAGTTGCTCAATGGTTTCTTCTGCCCCCTGAGCAACTCGATAGAGTAGGTCCCTTTCCACAAGGAAGTATGGATAAGCAGCAGTTTTCTCAGGACTCACTAGTTGGCCATCTATTTTTACTACATTTTCCCGGGCTTTTATCAGCGTGGGGTCTTTCAGCTGTTCGGTGGCAAAATTTTCCCTATGCACCTCTAAGTCCGAGAAATCCAAAACCGGCAGATTTTCATCTGAGGAGGTGGGCTCCTCCCCAGTTCCTTGGGTCTCCCCAGCTAGTACCGACAAGGGGAACTTGGGAGAGACCTCACCACACTCAGACGCATTCTGGGATTCACCTTCCTGGTCTGCAGGGGAGACAGTGGGGGGGTCAGAACAATCCCAGAGTTCCCAGAATTTTGGAAAATCCCTCCCCACAATGGCATCATGTGGTAAATGAGGTACCAATCCTACCTGATGAGACAGGTTACCTTTGGGGGTCTCAAAAAACACAGTAGCCACGGGATACTCCCTAGTGTCCCCATGCACACAAATCACTGCCACCTTTTTATGCCCAGAGACCTTTGTAGTGACCATCTCCTCTCTTATCAAGGTTACCAAGCTACCTGAATCCAGCAACCCCACAATATTATTTCCATTAACAGTCATTTTGCACAAATGTTTCTCAGTGCCCGGGCTGGCCGTGCATACCACTGTCGCAAACAGCGACTGACGTCTATTGCTCAGAAAGTCACACTGCATAGGCTCATCCACCACTGGGCAATTAGCTGCAATATGTCCCTCTTGCCGGCAGCGGTAACAAATAATTTTTTTCACCGCTTCTTGCGGCCTTGGCCTTCCTGGCCGCTCTTGCCAGACATTGGGTAATACTCCCACCCTCTCACTCTCTCCACCCTCACCCCTTGTAGTCATCTTACCCGCCGCTGGGGATGGTCTGGTCTTAGGGTGGAAAGTCCGTGAGTCTCTGGAAGAGGAGGTCAGGTTCTCAGTAGCCAAGTATCTCTCCACTAGATCCACCAGCTTGTCTGCAGTTTCTGGGTCTCCATGGCTGACCCACTTTTGAATAGTATTAGGCAGAGACCTTAGGAACCGATCCATGACGACACGTTCCACAATTTTTGGGGCGGTCAAAGTCTCTGGCTGCAGCCACTTCCTGCTCAGGTGAATGAGATCATACATCTGTGACCTGGGAGGTTTCCCAAGCTGAAAAGTCCAATTATGTACCCGCTGAGCACGGACAGCGAGGGTAACACCCAACCGGGCCAAAATTTCCACTTTTAGCACATCATAGTTTTTGGCTTGGTCTGGCTCCAGGTCATAGTAAGCTTTTTGCGACTCTCCAGTTAATAATGGGGCCATCAATCCAGCCCACTGTTCTTTAGGCCACTTTTCCCTTTCAGCAGTCCTTTCAAAGGTGGTTAGAAACACCTCCGGATCATCCTCTCCCGTCATTTTTGGCAATAAACGGCCCACAGAAAATGATGGTGTTTTACCAGACTCATCACCAGCCTCAGTCTGCTGCCTCTGCTGGAGCTGCTTCAAAACAGCCTCAATTTGTTTCTGGTGTTTCTGGTCCTGTTGCACCAGCAATTCCCTATGGCGGACCTCTGCTTGTTCCAAGGCCTTCTGCTGGGCTGCAATGCTCTGCTGGAAACTTGCATTTGCCTGCTGTTGATTGGCATTTGCCTGTTGTTGATTGGCATTTGCCAGAGCCAACTGTCTGATTATCTCCTCCATGCTGGCCTTTAGTTACCACAACTGCCCGCCGTCCTCCACCATATGTAACAGGGTTAGCTCGGCAGTGGGTGTGTGTGACCTCCTGGATGGGTGCACAACACAAAAAAAAAATAGGCACAGCACAACAATAGTGGAGGTGAAAACAAACAGGTGCAATTTATTTACAATATTTACAGAAAAATTGATAAACAAAAAGAGACATCAAAATAAATCCTGGCCAACTTGGCTACTTACTGCAACAACAGCTTTTCCCTAGCTACCCACTAGGTACAGCCTGCTGCTATACCTAGTTGCTAGTACTGGGAGGTTAGCCACACAGGCTTTGGTCTCTCTGCACACAGATAACAGGTCAGCTCCCCAGACAGTTCAGGCACAGATCTGGTTCCAGGGTGGAGCAACTCCCTAAGCACTCTGGGAAGCTTTATACAAGTGTTAATGAGCCCACTACCTTCAGCTGGGCTCATTATCTCAGTGCTGAAGGACTCAGCACTTCCCTCTAGTGGTACAAATCCCCATAAACCCTGAATCTCGGACAAATATATCGTCCATCCAGGACGCAACCAGGTGATTTCACCTGCCTACTGTCACAATACACATTTTGTTTTTTATATATATATATATATATATATATATATATATATATATATATATATATATATACATATACACACACATTTATGACTAGCGCCCTTTTTTCCCCACTCATTTTATGCATACTGAAAGTGTTTTTTGCACTAAAAGGGGCAGCTGTTTAAATTTTTATTCTGTGGTTCCTTCAGTTATAAAAAAATTTTGGGATGGCACTTTTTCACTTCTAACTAGATTCACACTCTCAGTATATCCTGTTTACCATTATCAGTGAAAGTGTAGGAAGTAATCAAATTGTGGATTATCACCAGAAAAGGAAAAGTGGGGAATTCCTGTGGGAACACTTGTTCTGGTGACAACAGATTCCTTCACTTTCGAAGGATTTGCTCAAACTGTCCATCACAACCAGTGAGCCAATCTGGAGAGAGTGTGTGTGTGTGTGTGGGGGGGGGGGGGACTGAGATGTTGCTCTATGTGTATTTTTAGACGCATAGAGCAGCGGCTCAGGAGCGAGCATGAAGCGGTGTTCCCAGGCAGCAGAAGAGGAGCCAGAGTGCTGGTGGGGAACCTGAAAAGAAGAGGATCAGGGCAGCTCTGGGCAAAACTACTGCATAGAGCAGGTAAGTATAACATGCTTGCTATTTTATTTAAAAAAATAAAGGCTTTAGTATCACTTTACGCTCACAGCTCCTGCTGCAGCTGTGAAAACTGGCTTTAGGAGGCAGTGAAGGTCTTTCCAATAAAATGATTAACCGATTCTAGAGCTCCCTGATAACTTTTAGGAGACTTTTAAAGGCCCCAACCCCACCCCATCCCAAGAAGCTCTGGACCACAGGAAACAGCTTCCCCGGTTTAAACAGAAGGAACTCCGGGAAGGCCCATTCGATGTGTATTACTTCACTTCCAGGTGTAGCTGAGGATGCAGCTATTTAAACTCAATGGGGTTGATTTACTAAAACTGGAGACTGCAAAATCTGGTGCAGCTCTGCATAGAAACCAAGCTTCCAGATTTTTTTGTTATTAAAACGAGCTGAAATAAGAAGCAGATTGGCTACGATGATGATGTGATGTAAAAAAATGAGACAATAAATCATTTCAGAACCTTTTCCACCTTTAATGTGATCTAAAAACTGTACAACTCAACTGAAAAACAAATTGAAATCTTTTAGGGAGAAAGTAAACATAAAAAACTCAAATAATGGTTGCATAAGTGTGCACACCTTCTTATAACTGGGGTTGTAGCTGTGTTCAGACTTAAGCAATCACATTAAAAATCATGTTAAATAAGAGTCAGTACACACATGCCATCATTTATAGTGCCTCTGATTAACCTCAAATAAAGTTCCGCTGTTCTAGTAGGTCTTTCCTGACATTTTCTTAGTTGCATCCTACAGCAAAAGCCATGGTCTGCAGAGAGCTTCCAAAGCATCAGAGGGATTTCATTGTTAAAAGGTATCAGTCAGGAGAAGGGTACAAAAGAATTTCCAAGGCATTAGATCTAGCATGGAACACAGTGAAGACAGTCATCATCAAGTGAAGAAACTATGGCGCAACAGTGACATTACCAAGAACTGGATGTCCCTCAAAAATTGATGAAAAGACGAGAAGAAAACTGGTCTGGGAGGCTACCATGAGGCCTACAGCAACATTAAAGAAGCTGCAGGAATATCTGGCAAGTACTGGCTGTGTGTTACATGTGACAACAATCTCCCATATTCTTCATATGTCTGGGCTATGGGGTACAGTGGCAAGACGGAAGACTTTTTCTTACAAAGAAAAACATCCAAGCCCGGCTAAATTTTGCAAAAACACATCTGAAGTCTCCCAAAAGCATATGAGAATATGTGTTATGGTCTTATGAAACCAAGGTTGAACATTTTGGTGATAATTCCAAAACATATGTTTGATGCAAAAACAGCACTGCACATCACCAAAAGAACACCATACCCACAGTGTAGCATCATGTTTGGGGGCTGTTTTTCTTCAGCTGGAACTGGTAGAGGGAATTATGAACAGTTCCAAATACCAGTCAATATTGGCATAAAATTATGCAGATATCCTCCTGCGCTCCACAGAGTTATTTGAAACCAAGCAAGCTGCTATCATCTAAATCCTATACCTTGGGATCCAGAACAAACACCAGAAAAAAGGATGAAGCGCTCAGCCTAGAGGGTACTACATTAATTAACCTAATAAAAATACATATTAAACAAATAAGAATAAAGTGACTAGTGCATCAATCCAATATAAACGTGCAAACAAGCAGAAAACCAACCAGTCTACCACCAAGAGGCTATAATTGGTGCAAAATATGCACCCACTCTGTGTATATAAAGTGATCAGTGCTCACAAACCATATATATATGTTAGATACAACCTAAAATATAATTAAATGTGTACACAGTGGACAATCACTACATTAAAGTGATAAGTGTTGAAAATCAATCAATATAAAAATACAATATATAATAAAGTGCAAAATGCATGCTAACACTCTCTTGTGAAATAAATAAATATATATAAAAAATTAAATATATATATATATATATATATATATATATATATATATATATATATATAAAAATTGTGTGTTCTTCTTCCTCCACTTCAAATCTGCGCTCTAAACAAAGTGTCACTCTAGTGCTTAAATCCTCCAGTGGCTAGAGTGCCTCCTCACCTCCTTCACTCGACCCCTAGGGGCCACAAATCATATAGTGATGTTCCACACCAATTGGACTCTCAATCATCAAGATAAACCTTTGTCCCAATGGCTCCACAATAACTCCCCTATCACATCGATATCTACTCAACCATTTAATGGGAAGACTCTTTCCTGTCAGTACTCTCCCACAGGCTCCGGCCTCCCAGTCCTCTTTTATTCTGCAGTGTACCACAACCTAGATGGCTCCAGGAGGGTAGCGGCGCCATCTAGGTTGTGGTACACTGCAGAATTGTTCAGCTGGGAAGACACTGCCGGGATTTCTGTAGAGCCGACAGTCTGCTCTGCGCTGTACTAAAGGGAGAAAATACAATTCAATACAAGAGGACTGGGAGGCCGGAGCCTGTGGGAGAGTACTGAAAGGAAAGAGTCTTCCCATTAAATGGTTGAGTGGATATCGATGTGATAGAGGAGTTATTGTGGAGCCATTGGGACAAAGGTTTATCTTGATGATTGAGAGTCCAATCGGTTTGGAACATCACTATATGATTTGTGGCCCCTAGGGGTCGAATGAAGGAGGTGAGGAGGCACTCTAGCCACTGGAGGATTTAAGCACTAGAGTGACACTTTGATTAGAGCGCAGATTTGAAGTGGAGGAAGAAGAACACACAATTTTTATATATATATATATATATTTATTTAATTTTTTATGTATATTTATTTATTTCACAAGAGAGTGTTAGCATGCATTTTGCACTTTATTATATATTGTATTTTTATATTGATTGATTTTCAACACTTGTCACTTTAATGTAGTGATTGTCCACTGTGTGCACATTTAATTATATTTTAGGTTGTATCTAACATATATATATGGTTTGTGAGCACTGATCACTTTATATACACCGAGTGGGTGCATATTTTGCACCATTTATAGCCTCTTGGTGGTAGACTGGTTGGTTTTCTGCTTGTTTGCACATTTATATTGGATTGATGCACTAGTCACTTTATTCTTATTTGTTTAATATTGGCATAAAACCTTCAGACGTCTGCTAGAAAGCTGAACGTGAAGAGGAACTTCATCTTTCAGCATGCCAACAACCAAAAGCATACATCCAAATCAACAAAGGAATGGCTTCACCAAAAGAAGAAGATTAAAGTTTTGGAATGGCCCAGCCAGAGCCCAGACCTGGATCCGATCAAAAATCTGTGGGGTGATCTGAAGAGGGCTGTGCACAGGATGCCCTTGCAATCTGACAGATTTGGAGTGTTTTTGCAAGGAAGAGTGTCAAGATGTTGCCATGCTGATAGACTCATACCCAAAAAGACTAAGTGCTGTAATAAAATCAAAAGGTGCTTCAACAAAGTATTAGTTTAAGGGTGCGCACACTTATGCAACCATATTATTTTAGTATTTTATTTCTACTTCCCTCCACCTAAAAGATTTCAGTTTGTTGTTCAACTGAGTACTTTAAATGATGGCAAGTGTGTACTGACTCCTAATTAACATAATTTTGAATGTGATTGCTTATTTTTGGACACAGCTACATCCCAAGTTATAAGAGGGTGTGCACACTTATGCAACCACATTATTTAAGTTTTTTAGGTTTACTCCCCCCTAAAAGATTTCAGTTTGTTTTTTAAATTGAGTTGTACAGTTTAAATTTTACATTAAAGGTGGAAAAAGTTCTGAAATGATTTATCTTTGTCTTATTATTTTACATCACAGAAATATATATATATATATATATATATATATATATATATTTTTTTTTTTTTACTTCCTGTCCAATTTTTGTGTGTTACTTTCAATAAAAGTTATTTTTGATTACCGGATTGTATTTTTTACATTAATATTCATTTAAATTCATGATATGAATTAAAAAGTTAAATACAATACAATTATATATATAAAAAATATATATTTTTTTAAAAACGGTCCATTTCGGTTTTAGGCGAAGTGCATCTAAAATTTTTGGTTTCGGTCCAGAATTTTTATTTCGGCGCACTAATACAGGGAATTCTAGTGAATATGGGTGGGTACTCTAGGCCTGTATGTGTTGAATGTGTCTGAGAGTCTCGGTCCACCCACCACTGCAAGTGGGCTGAATTACATCACTGCTTCCTGGAGAAAGAACTACAGGGATGTGCCAAGACCAGCGACTAGGGGAAATAAGAGGCATAGCAACCACTGGTCTTACAAAAAGGAAACCAAAGAGAATAATTTGATTGGAAAATGAATAGGCTATTTCAGAGCAACTACTGAGTGAACCAGAAGATGGATGCCATATTCAGTGAAGGCAGGAAATCAGCAACAAGGACGTAAAAAAAGGTTTTTGCCTGGAGTCCTGCTTTAGCTGATTTAAAGACTGGGACCAGATGGCTTTGTATTGATCAGCGTAAGAAGCTTCACTTTATTTGTTTGTGTGATAGGCCCCAGCTGCTTGCATCTGTCTTGTACCGAAGATGAACATCGAGGAGCTTAGCAGTCCCTAATCTTAAATCCTACTTAGGCACCTCTCAAATTGCCTCTCTTCACGTTACCACCGAAATTCCCATCTGGGTCCTGCAATCCTGGATTTCAGACCCTTTTCAGTTTTCAACTATGGACTCCGTCCCAGTATAGTCCCACTCTCTCAGACCCAACTTTGCTTCATTTGATGCATCTGTGGGACTTAGTGAAATTTTCTACTCGGCTGATTTCCCCTCATTTGCCCTTATCCGGCATCTTGGGCAACCACCAATTTCTGCCTGGTAATAACAATCCAGCAGCATTCCACTGGTGGAGGATGCGAGGGACTAAATACAAGTGCGAGCTCTTGCCGTTCGATGGTATCAAGTCCTTAGACTACGTGAGCATTGGCAAATTCTGGGTGCTGAGATCTTTCACTACACCCAAATCTGTCATCATGTCCACTCTCTCCTTAAACTTCAATTGGACTCCCCTAAGCAGTTGACCCCATTTGAATATAGGTGTCGCAAGGACCCCTCGTTGAAAGGTCTAGTGTCTGATCTCTATAGCTCGTTATTTTGACAACCTGGGGCCTCGTACCCTTTCTTATGCCTCCTGGAACCAAATCTGGTTTGATTCTTCCAGGTGTTCTTGAAATATTTTTGCCTACAAGCTACTCTCTCACTGGTATATGACTCCAGTGCGGGTAGAAAAGTATGTCCCCTCTGTGGTATTTTCTTGCTTTCAGAGTTGTAGGGAACCTGGTACTCTTTTTCATATCTGGTGGTCCTGCGTGAGAGCCTTAAGATTCTGGACCCAGGTCTACTCATTGATTACAGTTTCTAAACATTTTACTGGTGCGTGATCCCTGGGAAAACTTGTTGCATAAGTCTATCCCGTCCTTGCCTAAAGCCCAGAGAAAGCTAGTGGGGTTTGTCTTCCTGGCAGCTCGGCAGAAACTGGCTAGAACCTGGCGTCTGCAGTTTCTGAACTTCACTGAGGTCAAAATGCGGCTCATGGGGACCATGGTTCATGAGAAACTCACTTCTATCATAACGGATACCCATGCTAAGTTCCTGAAGATTTGGGACCCGTGGATTGCTTTTAATGATCAATTGGGTCTGGACCGCTCTTTGCTATCTATATGACTGCTCAGGTAGTCTGAGTGGTTTTCCAGTGGATTGGATCTTGTGGGAAACCTCCCCTCTTCGCTCTTCTCCCCCAGGCAAATTTCTTTTTCTCCATGTTTCTCCCCTTCCTCTTTTTCTAACTACAGCCCATTGTGGACTACAGGTGGCTACTCTTAATTTCCCCCCTCCCCGTTTCTGGTGTCCTCTTTTCTTTCTTAATGTTTATGCCTTCTCCCTTTCCCCCCTTTCTGCTCTAGCTCAAGTGGACGTTATTTGGACAATATGTCCCTCTACTGGGAAGCCTTCTATGCCATGCTGAGGCTGGCTTTGTACTCATTTTTGATGAATCCCTGTGTATTGCTCTTATGCCTAGATCGATATGCTACTGTGGTTTACTACATTTGTATATGCAAACACATTTGTATATTTTGTATAAAAACTTTAAAACCCAATCAAACTCTTTGTGAAATAATAAAAAGAAAAAGGTCTTACCTTATAGCAGTCATTGGCAATCAGCTGGAGAAGACTAAATGACTCCCCTGAAGTTTCCATTTTCAAATACAACTCCCATGCCATCCTTGGTTTTTTGTTCATGATATCTGTAATTTACAAAATGATTACTTTTTATCACAACTACTTTACAGCAGTGATAAAAGTATATCTAAAGCCAAAATACATTTTTTAATATGCATTGTTATATCCTGTTTATCACTGTAGATGTGTATATATACAGTTGTGTTCAAAATAATAGCAGTGTGTTGAAAAAAGTGAATAAAGCTCAAAATCCTTCTAATAGCTTTTATTTCCATACACACAAATGCATTGGGAACACTACACATTCTATTCCAATTCAAAACATGAAGAAAAATGTATCAAATTTGTGTTCCTCTAAAAACAATTGAAGAAAAGTGTATATTAGACTGTTCAAAAAAATAGCAGTGTTTGTATTCTTTACAAACTCAAAAATTCACTATATAAACTGAAAAATGTTTGAAGATTTTGCTTTCCGTTGAATCACTTAATATTTAGTTGTATAACCACTGTTTCTGAGAACTGCTGTACATCTGTGTTGCATGGAGTCAACCAACTTCTGGCACCTGTGAACAGGTATTCCAGCCCAGGATGATTGGACTACATTCCACAGTTCTTCTCTATTTCTTGGTTTTGCCTCAGAAACTGCATTTTTGATGTCACCCCACAAGTTTTCTATTGGATTAAGATCAAGGGATTGGGCTGGCCACTCCATAATGTCAATCTTGTTGGTCTGGAACCAAGATGTTGCACGTTTACTGGTGTGTTTGGGGTCATTGTCTTGTTGGAACACCCATTTCGAGGGCATTTTCTCTTCAGCATAAGGCAGCATGACCTCTTCAAGTATTCTGATGTATTCAAACTGATCCATGATCCCTGGTATGTGATAAATAGGCCCAACACCGTAGTATGAGAAACATCCCCATATCATAATGCTTGCGCAACCATGCTTCACTGTCTTCACAGTGTACTGTGGCTTGATTTCAGTGTTTGGGGGTCGGCTGACAAACGGTCTCCGGCCACTAGACCCAAAAACAACAATCTTACTTTCATCAGTCCACAAAATGTTGCGCCATTTCTCTTTAGGCCAGTCAATGTGCTCTTTGGCAAATTGTAACCTCTTCAGCACGTCTTTTTTTCAACAGTGGGACTTTGCGAAGGCTTCTTGCAGATAGCTTGGCATCACATAGGCGTCTTCTAATTGTAACAGTACTCACAGGTGACTTTAGACCTTCTTTGATCTTCCTGGAGCTGATTGTTGGCTGAGTCCTTGCCATTTTGGCTATTCTTCTATCCATTCAAATGGTAGTATTTCGCTTTCTTCTACGTCTTTCAGGTTTTGGTTGCCATTTTAAAGCATTTGCGATCATTTTAGCTGAGCAGCCTATCATTTTCTCCTAGATTGTAAGCTCGAAAGAGTAGGGCCCTCTTACCCCTCGTACGTTGTTTGTTGTTGTTGTACTGTGCCATGTATTGTCCCCCCCTCTATTGTACAGCGCTGAGCAAACCCTTTGGCGCTATATAAACTCGAAGTAATAATAATAATAATAATTTTCTGCACTTCTTTATATGTTTTCCCCTCTCCAATCAACTTTTTAATCAAGGCACGCTGTTCTTCTGAACAATGTCTGGAACGACCCATTCTCCTCAGAATATCAGAAAGAAATGCACTGTAACCAGCATGTACAACATTTGCTGCCTTCCTTCCTTAAATAAGGGCAATAATTGCCACCTGTTTTTCAAAGAATAAATGACCTCACTAATAGATCTCCACACTGCTATTATTTTGAACATGCCCCTTTCAATTAGTGATTCAATTACACAGAATCAGCAGCATGCATGTCATGACTGTTGGGTCTGTTGGATTTCTATTACTCTACTACACCTGCTAGTAAATTATTTGCCATGTAGAAATATCATTTCTACCAAAAACAGTGATTGCTCAGGTTACTGATGTCTGACATTTTGAACACAACTGTGTGTATATATATATATATATATATATATATATATATATATATATATAGAGAGAGAGAGAGAGAGAGAGAGAGAGAGAGAGAGAGAGAGAGAGAGAGAGAGAGAGAGGGGGGGGGGGAGAGGGAGAGAGAGAGGGGGGGAGAGGGAGAGAGAGAGAGAGAATGAATACTGCTGCCTACAGGAAGCCTGGATACAGACGGGAATAATTTATAACATTGTGTTGATACTGTTATCCAACCTCCATTATATACCACTAGGTTACTTTACAGTGTAGACAGCAATTTGCCACTCATCGATAAAATACAGGCTGTGGTGTGGAGCCAGCAGTATGTTACAGCATTTATTTTTTTTATACTGTATATATAAATAATGTATGTTACAGTATTTATTACTTAAAACCCAGCTCTGGGCAAAACCCCACCACCATCACTTTCACCTCTCTGTAGCTGGTTGCTACATGCCAATTCTAAATGCCTTATTTATTTACTTGAGGTCACAGTCGCAAGCCTCCTCTCTTTTATACATTCAATTGGTCCAGTGAAGGGACCCAAAACCAAGATAACAAGTGGCTGAAACAACCCAGTCCACATGCCAGGAAACAAGATTTCCAGAACAAGGAAGCAAGCAGAGATTTTCAAAGAAGAGATGAGTGTTGAAGACTGTTTCATTATGTGACAGGACAAAGTGTTTCTGAAACCCACCCAGGCCAAAGATAAGTCATTTATTATATACTCAAACTAAACTTTGCTAAATTTACTCCCAGTTTAGCAAACGTATTCATGCTAGGTGGGAGGAAGATATGATTTATTCTTGGGAGTGGCCTGAACTGATATCCTACAGGTGCTATATAGATGATGTCTTCCTTTTATGGCAAGGAAGTGAGGAAACTTAATTTTTTTAGAACCCTGAATAATAACATTTTTAACATTTGTCTAACCCATTTTTTTTATAAATTATGTTTTTATTGAGTTTTTGAAAGGCATACAACAGACAAGAAGTTGCATAGAATTGTGAGACAACAGTAACATATCAC
Source organism: Staurois parvus (assembly GCF_062004578.1). NCBI lineage: Eukaryota > Metazoa > Chordata > Amphibia > Anura > Ranidae > Staurois > Staurois parvus. Next base: position 334,457 of record NW_028319087.1, read on the forward strand.
AAATCAACGAAAGAAAAAATGAAAATGCACATACATACAATCTCAGAGGATAACAGTGGATTAGCCAGCAAAATCAGACATCTGAATAGACATATTGGAAATAGAAAGGTCCCATGGATCCCAAACTTCTTTGAAAAGGGGGACATGTATGGCAGTTAAATACTCCATTGTTCTCATCTCACCAATAACTTTCAGCAGTTCCCACTGTGACGATCGCGGCGTCAGACCCCAGCCCTTCTCACCAAACTCGGGACCGAAGGACTAGCCAATCTAAAACTGCGCTGTCACATGCATAACAATGCCATGCCCAGCTGCACCCTGCACAAAGATTTTCCAGCTAATGGACCACAACCTGTGTGCTGGCAGCCTAGGAGCGATTGTTACTGGGTCAGGTTAATTACGCAATTAACCCTTCACACTGCCACAACCTCCTTTTTGTACAGAGAAAGAGGAAACTCGGCAATATCAGCAATAACACTATGATGTTGGAATAATCGTCGGTATACCACTGTCACCGCAGGCAGAGATATACGGAAGTTTAAAACACACACACAGTAGCGCTTTTCAGAGGCTGGGATTCTTAGTTTGCATTAAAGAGCTTTAGAAACAGTTCAACACTTTCAGAAAGTAAGATTTATTACTAAAAGGTCAAAAGGGTGCAATAAAAATATTTACAGAAAAAGATGTAGCCAATATATATATAAATATACAGAGAGCAATAACACAGCAAAGAGATAATAGAAAGGAATTTAGGGAGGTAAAGTACTTGCCAAACCAGATCAGGTTTCATGAGCCAAAAGGATGCTTTATCTCCCAAAGTTAGTTCCGATGTTAAAAAGGAGAGTCTTCCACTTCCACTCAGCTTAGCTTTTTCTAGGAACTCCAAGGGTGTCCCCCTGAAGCAGAGAAACAATTGCCTCATTTGGGGAGGGGGTTGTGTAGGCGGGGAGCTCAGGCTATGACCAAAGCCTTCACAAATTATATTATGGCCAATAACTTTTCCTAGGTACATATATAACATTCTATCCACGAGTAGATTAATACCCAGAATCATCTGCTGAACGGTTAGATATGAAATATGACATACCTGCTTGAATGGTTAAGGAGATATAATTTTCTGCTTTCCTGTATATGTCAGATAGGGGGTGTAATGTATCAGGTGATTTGTATTAGAGTGAGCCATCCAAATATGTGCTCCATGTTTGTGTAATTATTTCCTATTTAGAGATATAAAATGATATGGAAAACTGGGTTGTAAAATGTAAGTCTGTTTTACGACTCCCTGGAATGTCTTTTGAAGATCAGTGAGGGCTCGGTTTATGGCTTTACGACCCCTTCTCCAGCAAGAGTCTTGCAGACAGAGGGGCACGAGCTAGTTGTGGGATTTATAACCATGATGCACTCCCAATGAGTTTGCTGCCTGGGATCTGCATCAAACAGACCACATGTCACTCAACAGAGAGGGAGGGGGGATATCAGAGGAATCAGATTTTGGAGAGATACAAAATGGAGGGGTTTGGAGCAAAATGGATGATCGCGTCCATCTCTGTGTGCATGATTGTTACACCCACCATGAGGGAGGTGTAGTAGATAACCAATGCATGGTTATGGTTATCCTGGCCGCTGTTTAGACATAGGAAGATAGTTTCTTAGCAAACTTGGAGAGGCCTGTAATAGGTAGGCCTAATAAAAAAATGGGTGGGGTCAAATGGGATATGAACCCGTAAAAAAAGCCGAAAAAGGCTTAGGACCTCTCTCCAGAAAGGTGCAATGTGTTGGCAAAGCCAGAAAATATGCAAAAGGATGCCAATTTCCTTGCCACATCGCCAGCAGACAGAAACATTTGGATTACGGGCATGGAGAACCTCAGGGGTCATGTACCAAAACATCAACATTTTAAGTATTTTCTTTATATACCACACAAGTAGAAGATCTGGAGGCGGCCTCCCAGATCTTGCTCCATTGATCTAGGGGGATATCTTGTTGAAAATTTTGGGGCCGTTTCCACATGTAAAGATGTATATCTGTAGATAGGGGACAGGTGTCTTGTAATAGCTTATAAATAGAGGAAATTAGGCCCCGTTGGCAAGGACCCTGAATGCAAATGAGTTCAAAAGTGTCAGGGAGGGAATCTTGAAGAAAAAAGTCGTATCTGCAGGTAAACATAATGCTGATGAGGCATGTGTGCAGATTTTTTTAACTCTATAAAGGGTTTAAGCTTCACCAGATGTCTCAGTTGAAATAAATTAGCTTTAGCCCTGGAGCTGTTACGGGCAGGGGTTAAGCTATCAGGGAGATTAGGATTAAGTATAACATTGGTCAGAGGTGAGCAAGGGGAGGACAGAGAGAATCTACTGTTATAACGCCTCCATATGGACAACGTGAAGTGCATTGGCCCGAACAGTCGGTGTTTATGTGAGGCAATTTCAGTGGGGGTCATAGACCAGAGTAGGGAACAAGGGTGTAATGGACAAAGCTGCAGCCATTCAATCTTGGACCATTTATTAGGGGTGTGCTGAGAAGACCAAGAAAAGTACAGAAATGAGTAGCCAAATAATATGTCACAAGATCTGGAGCCCCTATGCCTCCTCTAGGTCATGGTGAAAGGAGAACTGTGCACGCAATTCGGTGAGATTTACTATGCCAGATAAAGTGGAGGAAAGATTTCTCTAGAGAACGTAGCCTGGACATAGGAATAGGGACTGGAAGCATCTCAAACAGGTACAAGAGTTTGGGCAGAATGGTCATTTTTAGTACATTAATCCTTCCCAGGAAAGAGATGGCAAGTTTGTCCCAAGATTTTAAGGATTGAGTAATGATTTGGAAAAGGGGAGGAAAATTAGCTTCGTAAAGGGAGTGGTAGGAGGAAGTAAGGTTGGTACCTAGGTACCTCAAGGAGTGGAAGCAACAGCGGTAGGGGTAATTTAGCTTAAGGGAAGATAAAATGGCTGGGGGTATGTGAAGTGGTAACGCTTCATTTTTAGAAGTGTTAACTTTATATCCGGACAAGGCACCAAAGAGTTGGAGAGTACGATGCAGAACAGGAGTGTGTCAACTGTTTTATTGACAATAGCTAGAAGTAATTTCTGTCCACTCCAGCTTTGTTACATACTCTCCGATGTTTTTTTTAGCAATTTCATATGCTTAATTCATTAATCATTCTTACAGAGGATATTCCTTGTTCTGTGTTCTTTTTTTTAAATTATTGTAATAATTTTTTATTGATCTAATTTGGTGACATTTTGTTTTGGGATTATTCTGAACTATATAATATTTTATATATATATATATATATATATATATATATATATATATATATATATATATATATATATATATACACAGTGGGGCAAAAAAGTATTTAGTCAGCGACCAATTGTGCAAGTTCTCCCACTTAAAAAGATGACAGAGGTCTGTAATTGGCATCATAGGTAAACCTTAACTATGAGAGACAAAATGAAAAAAAAAATCCAGACAATCACATTGGCTGATTTGGAAAGACTTTATTTGCAAATTATGGTGGAAAATAAGTATTTGGTCACCTACAAACAAGCAAGATTGCTCACAGACCTGTACCTTCTTCTTTAAGAGGCTCCTCTGTCCTGTGCTCATTATCTGTATCAATGGCACCAGTTTGAACTTGTTATCAGTATAAAAGACACCTGTCCACAACCTCAAACAGTCACACTCCAAACTCCACTATGGTGAAGACCAAAGACCTGTCGAAGGACACCAGAAACAAAATTGTAGACCTGCACCAGGCTGGGAAGACTGAATCTGCAATAGGCAAGCAGCTTGGTGTGAACAAATCAACTGTGGGAGCAATAATTAGAAAATGGAAGACATACAAAACCACTGAAAATCTCCCTCGATCTGGGGCTCCACGCAAGATCTCACCCCATGGGGTCAAAATAATCACAAGAACGGTGAGCAAAAATCCCAGGACAACACGGGGGGACCTAGTGAATGACCTGAAGAGAGCTGGGACTAACGTAACAAAGGCTACCATCAGTAACACACTACGCCGCCAGGGACTCAGATCCTGCAGTGCCAGACGTGTCCCCCTGCTTAAGCCAGTACATGTCCGGGCCCGTCTGAAGTTTGCTAGAGAGCATTTGGATGATCCAGAAGAGGATTGGGAGAATGTCATATGGTCAGATGAAACCAAAATAGAACGGTTTGGTAGAAACACAACTCGTCGTGTTTGGAGGAGAGAGAATGCCGAGTTGCATCCAAAGAACACCATACCTACTGTGAAGCATGGGGGTGGCAACATCATGCTTTGGGGCTGTTTCTCCGCAAAGGGACCAGGATGACTGATCCATGTACAGGACAGAATGAATGGGGCCATGTATTGTGAGATTTTGAGTGCAAACCTCCTTCCATCAGCAAGGGCATTGAAGATGAAACGTGGCTGGGTCTTCCAACATGACAATGATCCCAAACATACCGCTCGGGCAACGAAGGAGTGACTTCGTAAGAAGCATTTCAAGGTCCTGGAGTGGCCTCGCCAGTCTCCAGATCTCAACCCCATAGAAAACCTTTGGAGGGAGTTGAAAGTCCGTGTTGCCCAGCGACAGCCCCAAAACTTTACTGCTCTAGAGGAGATCTGCATGGAGGAATGGGCCAACATACCAGCAACAGTGTGTGCCAACCTTGTGAAGATTTACAGGAAACGTTTGACCTCTGTCATTGCCAGCAAAGGATATATAACAAAGTATTGAGATGAACTTTTGATATTGACCAAATACTTATTTTCCACCATAATTTGCAAATACATTCTTTCCAAATCAGCCAATGTGATTGTCTGGATTTTTTTTCTCATTTTGTCTCTCATGAGGTCTACCTATGATGCCAATTACAGGCCTCTCATCTTTTTAAGTGGGAGAACTTGCACAATTGGTGGCTGACTAAATACTTTTTTGCCCCACTGTGTGTGTGTATATATATATATATATATATATATATATATATATATATATATATATATGCCATGTCTATGGTAGTGAGCTCTATAAAACCACAGCTTGGGGTTCCCCAGGGTGCAGAATCTAAGCCTCAGCCTGCTTGTTCACCAGGGCCCCTGATGGTGGGGATGGACTTGCAGCAGGCTGAGACCAGGTCGTGGCCCCCAGGTACACCCAGCTGAGGTGGAGGAGACTGCTAGCGGGAGCTGGGTGCAAGGAAGAAGACACAGGGAATCCAATGGGCAAGCTGAGGTCAGAACAGGTGGAAAACTAGCAAGGTCAGGAACGAAGCCGAGGTCGGTACACAGATAGACAACATAGGATACACAGCGGACCACACAGGAGCTCCAACAACACGAAGATGCTCAGGCAATGTGACCTAATCTGAGCACATCTTAAATAGACAGACAGACAAGGAGGCGGGACAAGAAGTGATGGAAGGGAAGGACATAAAACACAGGGAATAGCAGACGACGCCCACAGGTGAGCACAGACAAACACACATGGAAGGAATCAAGAGCAGCAAGGAGGTAAGAGTAAACACACAAGAGGCTGCAAGCTAACTTGTGACATATATATATATACAGTCATGGCCGAAATTGTTGGCACCCTTGATATTTTTCCTGAAAATCAAGTATTTCACACAAAAAAGGTATTGCATTAACACATGTTTTGCTATACACATGTTTATTCCCTTTGTATGTATTGGAACAAATATAAAACAGAGGCAGAAAAGCAAATATGACATAATGTCACACAAAACCCCAAAAATGGGCTGGACAAAAGTATTGGCACCCTTAACTTAATATTTGGTTGCACACCCTTTGGAAAACATAACTGAAATCAGTCGCTTCCTATAACCATCAATAAGCTTCTGACACCTCTCACCCGGAATTTTGGACCACTCTTCCTTTGCAAACAGCTCCAGGTCTCTCTTATTGGAAGGACACCTTTTCCCAACAGCAATTTTAAGATCTCTCCACAGGTGTTCAATGGGATTTAGATCTGGGCTCATTGCTGGCCACTTCAGAACTCTCCAGCGCTTCTTTGCCATCCATTTCTGAGTGCTTTTTGACGTATGTTTGGGGTCATTGTCCTGCTGGAAGACCCAGGATCTTGGACGCAAACCCAGCTTTCTGACACTGGGCCCTACAGTGCGACCCAAAATCCTTTGGTAATCCTCAGATTTCATGATGCCTTGCACACAGTCAAGGCACCCAGTGCCAGAGGCAGCAAAACAACCCCAAAACATCATTGAACCTCCACCATATTTTACCGTAGGTACTGTGTTTTGTTCTTTGTAGGCCTCATTCCGTTTTCGGTAAACAGTAGAATGATGTGCTTTACCGAAAAGCTCTATCTTGGTCTCATCTGTCCACAAGACGTTTTCCCAGAAGGCTTTTGGCTTACTCAAGTACATTTTGGCAAACTGTAGTCTTGCTTTTTTATGTCTCTGTGTCAGCAGTGGGGTCCTCCTGGGTCTCCTGCCATAGCGTTTCATTTCATTTAAATGTCGACGGATAGTTCGCGCTGACACTGATGCTCCCTGAGCCTGCAGGACAGCTTGAATGTCTTTGGAACATGTTTGGGGCTGCTTATCCACCATCCGGACTATTCTGCGTTGCAATCTTTCATCAATTTTCCTCATCCGTCCACGACCAGGGAGATTAGCTACAGTGCCATGGGTTGCAAACTTCTTGATAATGTTGCGCACTGTGGACAAAGGCAAATCTAGTTCTCTGGAGATGGACTTGTAACCTTGAGATTGTTGATATTTTGCCACAATTTTGGTTCTCAGGTCCTCAGACAGTTCTCGTCTCCTCTTTCTGTTGTCCATGCTTAGTGTGGCACAGACAGACACACAATGCAAAGGTTAAGTGAACGTCTCTCCTTTTTATCTGCTTTCAGGTGTGATTTCTATATTGCCCACACCTGTTACTTGCCCCAGGTGAGTTTACAGGAGCATCACATGCTTGTAACATTCTTATTTATCCGCAGTTGTGAAAGGGTGCCAATACTTTTGTCCAGCCCATTTTTGGAGGTTTGTGTGACATTATGTCGAATTTGCTTTCTTTCCTCCCTTTTTTTGTTTTGTCCCAATACACACAAAGGGAATAAACATGTGTATAGCAAAACATGTGTTAATGCAATACGTTTCGTGAGAAATACATGATTTCCTGGAGAAATATCAAGGGTGCCAACAATTTCGGCCATGACTGTATATATATACTATATATATACAGTGGGGCAAAAAAGTATTTAGTCAGCGACCAATTGTGCAAGTTCTCCCACTTAAAAAGATGAGAGAGGCCTGTAATTGGCATCATAGGTAGACCTCAACTATGAGAGACAAAATGAGAAAAAAAATCCAGACAATCACATTGGCTGATTTGGAAAAAAATTATTTGCAAATTATGGTGGAAAATAAGTATTTGGTCACCTACAAACAAGCAAGATTTCTGTCTCTCACAGACTTGTACCTTCTTCTTTAAGAGGCTCCTGTCCTACACTCATTACCTGTATCAATGGCACCTGTTTGAACTTGTTATCAGTATAAAAGACACCTGTCCACAACCTCAAACAGTCAAACTCCAAACTCCACTATGGTGAAGACCAAAGAGCTGTCGAAGGACACCAGAAACAAAATTGTAGACCTGCACCAGTGTCAGGAATGGACTCAGCACTGGTGGTGGGACTCACCTGCCGTGTGGGCTGCAGTACCAGAGCTGACCAGCGGGTGCTCTCAGCAGCCAGAAGCTCACTTCTGCAATCAGCCAAACCTGGGGTTGATTGCAGAAAGGTGTATTTAAGGCATGACCAGGCCTGTGATCTGGGCCTTGGTGTATGTTTTCCCATGAGCCTCTGTACCTGGTATCCTGTGTTCCTGCTTCGTTGCTGACCCTGCTTGATCCTGACCTCTGCTGACCGTCTCCTGTTGAACCCCTGGCTTGCCTGACCATCCTTCTGCCTGATCCCCTGTACCGCGCTGCCCGTGAGTTACTGAACCCAGCTTGTGACCCTGACGATTCTCTGCCTGCTCCTTTGGTACCTTGCTGCCCGCACGTTGCTGACCTGGCCCGTCTGACCACGCTAACTACTCTGCCATCCATCCATCCTGCACGGATCCAGCCGTCCCTGCTCACACCTTCTGCCTCTTCACATCAGGCTTTCTACCTGCACATACCTCTGGCGGATCCCTCTACCACTAGCAGGTGTACTCAGGGGCCGCGACCTGGTTCCTGTCTGCTCCAAGTCCATCCCCACCATCAGGGGCCCTGGTGAATAAGCAGACTGGGACTTAGACTCCGCTCCCTGGGGAATCGTGCCTGAGGAGCGCTAGAGGTACCACCAGGCAGTCGTTACAGAACCCTACGGCCGGCCTGACCATTCCACCTCTCCAGCCCTGACTACGCCTGTGTTCCTGCACCTAAGATTAGTGGAAGGTTGGTTTTTTCACTGTGCGTTTATATATATATATCTGGGTGGCTAATAAACTGTATTATTATACTATACCTGAAACCTGCGTTTCCCTGTGTCAGTCCACACCTTTCTCGTCATTCCTAGATTCCTGACAACCAGGCTGGGAAGACTGAATCTGCAATAGGCAAGCAGCTTGGTGTGAACAAATCAACTGTGGGAGCAATAATTAGAAAATGGAAAACATACAAGACCACTGATAATCTCCCTCGATCTGGGGCTCCACGCAAGATCTCACCCCGTGGGGTCAAAATGATCACAAGAGCGGTGAGCAAAAATCCCAGGACCACAGTGAATGACTTGCAGAGAGCTGGGACCAACGTAACAAAGGCTACCATCAGTAACACACTACGCCGCCAGGGACTCAGATCCTGCAGTGCCAGACGTGTCCCCCTGCACAAGCCAGTACATGTCCGGGTCCATCTGAAGTTTGCTAGAGAGCATTTGGATGATCCAGAAGAGGATTGGAAGAATGTCATATGGTCAGATGAAACCAAAATAGAACGGTTTGGTAGAAACACAACTCGTCGTGTTTGGAGGAGAGAGAATGCCGAGTTGCATCCAAAGAACACCATACCTACTGTGAAGCATGGGGGTGGCAACATCATGCTTTGGGGCTGTTTCTCCGCAAAGGGACCAGGATGACTGATCCATGTACAGGACAGAATGAATGGGGCCATGTATTGTGAGATTTTGAGTGCAAACCTCCTTCCATCAGCAAGGGAATTGAAGATGAAACATGGTTGGGTCTTCCAACATGACAATGATCCCAAACGTACCACCCGGGAAATGAAGGAGTGGCTTCGTAAGAAGCATTTCAAGGTCCTGGAGTGGCCTCGCCAGTCTCCAGATCTCAACCCCATAGAAAACCTTTGGAGGGAGTTGAAAGTCCGTGTTGCCCAGCGACAGCCCCAAAACATCACTGCTCTAGAGGAGATCTGCATGGAGGAATGGGCCAACATACCAGCAACAGTGTGTGCCAACCTTGTGAAGACTTACAGGAAACGTTTGACCTCTGTCATTGCCAGCAAAGGATATATAACAAAGTATTGAGATGAACTTTTGATATTGACCAAATACTTATTTTCCACCATAATTTGCAAATAAATTCTTTCCAAATCAGCCAATGTGATTATCTGGATTTTTTTTCTCATTTTGTCTCTCATGAGGTCTACCTATGATGCCAATTACAGGCCTCTCTCATCTTTTTAAGTGGGAGAACTTGCACAATTGGTGGCTGACTAAATAGTTTTTTGCCCCACTGTATACCCATAGCTAAACTCATAATTTAAAGAAAAACACAAAAATAAATAGAAATAAAAATAAAAAATAAATAAAAATGAAAATAATAAAGAAAAATAAAAAACAAATACAAAAATAACAAATAAATAGAAATAAAAATAAAAAATAACAAAAAAAAAAAAAAAAAAAAAAAAAAATATATATATATATATATATATATATATATATATATATATATATATATATATATATATATATATATATATATATATATATATATATATATATATATATATATATGTATGAAATAAAATAAAAAACTCTACTCTAGAGAAATTATGAATATAACCACCCATATAGGACATAAATTTCACTCAGTTCCTTTACCAATTAGATAAGAAGCAATTATCTCTGCATTTAACCCCTTAGGAATTAATGTTCCCATTTGGTAAATCCACTTCGTTTCATTTTGTGACATGTTTTTAACCATATCACCCCCTCTCCACGGAGCATCAATCCTATCTATTCCACAAAATCTTAAATTTCTTTGTGCGCTGGGGTTTGTGATTACTTATTTTGAGAAGTTTTACCACTTTCTTTTTTGACCTAGCTGCCATGGATATATTTAACTTTGTGTCACAGAAAAGGGTTAATGTGGAAGATATTTTTTCACAAAATCAGGAGCGTATAGATTTAACCAAAGATTTTAGACATCTTAAGAACTCACTTGATAAGCAAGTGAGATCATGGTGGGATGTCTTAACTCTTGAGATGTACATTAAGGAAGGGATTACACCTAGAAGGTTAAGGTGGGATTTGGGTCCTAGTGATGGTCTAATAGGGAAAGAGTTGGATGAAGAATGGTTTTCCTTTTTTAACCATGTTGAAAAGAAGTTAATGGAATTAATTGTGCAAAGGAGGAAGAGAAAATTGAGAATTTTGGAGGATAAAATCCATAATTTGAGAGATAAAATGCAACCTTATAGTGAGTCTAGTGAATTTAAAGAAAAGGCTAAACAGGTTCAGGAATATATTAATAAATTAGATGAGGACACACAGAAGAAAAAAATATTGTAGGGGTATGCAGGATTACAAATCCAATAATGTATATAAATGGCAGGAGGATGACACTAGGGGCATTAATGATTTGAGTAACTCATCAATAGAAGGAGTAGTTGAGGAGAAAAAACCATCTCCATTTAAAACCAAACAAAATTCTACTAACAATCCCCCTCGGAATAGAAACATCAACTCATCCCCTACTGAAAAAAATGAAATATGCATACGGAGAGCATACATCTAGTTATAAAGTACCCACGAAGAACAGATTTGAACCCCTTAATAATTGGGGTATGTCATCCCCTAGGGGATATGGTTACAAAAAAGAGGGAGAGGATTTTCAAAAGGGAGGATATGGAGGACCTCCATGGAGAGGGGGAGGAACAAGAGGTTCTTTCCATATGAGGGGAAGAGGGGGACCCTACCCCCCCCCCCCCCCAGAAGGGGAAGGGGAGGTTGGAGACCACCTGTGGTATATCAGGACCCATATTGGAGAGAGGTAGAAGGAGAGGGTGTAGAGGGGAGCAGAGGAAAAAAAAAAAGGTCAATGTAAATCAAGGAATTTTTAATCTTAGTGATTGTATTTTAAATGAAGAGGAATTGAAAGTTTTATCATTGGGTCTGAAATTTGCACCGGATAAGAAGCTAAATAAATTAAAAATATATATTGATCTACATAAATTCATTAGAAAAATTAACCTCAAGAAATATTGGAATAATAAGATGAATAAAAGGCACTAGTGATGTTGGACCATTATTGGATATAAGGGGTGGTAATTCACATTCCTATCTAGGTAAAGATATGGGAATGGGAACTGAGGGCCCTTATTTAAATTGAGAAACAAATTGGCATTTAATCCCAAGATAGTGAATAACTGCTGTGTTGACACATTCAAAAAAATGGTGGAACATGACTTGGAGAAATTATCTATTCCTAGGTTAAGAAATAAACAGGATATATTATAAGGGGACTTCAGAAATTAGAGAACAATAACAATATTATAATAAGACCAGCAGATAAGGGGGGAGGGGTTGTGGTGTTGAATAAAAATGACTTATGCAGAGTTGAATAGATTAGTAGATGATGTCAATAAGTAGATGATGTCGATGTTGAAAAATAACCCCACTAAGAAATATAAAGCGAAACTAGTCAAACATATCAAAGAAGGAGAGAGGGTAGGAATACTTAACAAAAAGGAAGGTAAATATTTGGTACCGAATGCCTCAAGAGTACCGGTCATCTACCAACTGCCAAAAATTCATAAAAATTTGCAAAAACCACCTGGAAGACCCATCATCAGTGGGATTGATTCCCTATTTTCCAGATTGGGGGAGTATGTAGATACATTTTTACAGCCCCTGGTTCCTATTTTTCCTGCATATTTAAGGGATAGTGGTGATTTAATCAACTCACTTAAGAATATTAGAGAAGAAGGAGATTGTGTCATGGCAAGTGTTGATGTAAATTCTTTGTATACAAATATAAGACATGGCGATGCACTTGAGTCAGTGAAATGGGCACTGGAGACAAAGTCAGGATTGAGATCTGAACAAATAGATTCCATTCTTAAGAGTCTTGATTTAGCTAGGATGCATAATTTCTTCTGGTATTCTAATAAGTTCTATAGGAAAGCCATGGATGTGGCCATGGGAGCCAAATATGGGCCGTCAGTGGCGAACTTGTTTATGAGTATGTGGGAAAGTAAGGCCATTTTTTGAAAATAGGAACCAGGAACTGTTAGTATATAGAAGATTTATAGATGACATTATCATTATTTGGAAGGGCACGAGAGAAGGATTGGAACAATTCATCCAGGAAATGGGGAATAATCCTTTCAAAATATCATTCACAAATAATGTTAGTGAACAAGCAATAGACTTCCTAGACCTTACGGTGTACAGACAAGGTGACAAATTCTGTACACAAACGCATTTTGAAGAGGTTGACAGGAATGGTTACATTCCGAATCATAGTTGCCATCATAGAAATTGGTTAAAGTCCATCCCTAAAAGCAGCTTATCAGATTGAAGTGGAATTGTGATGACAGCATATTTCAGAGTCAATCCGAGATGTTGCTAAATAGGTTTAGGGAGAAGGGATATAAAGAACAGGTTCTAGCAGGTTCTTTAGAACAGGTTAACAAAATAAAAAGGGAAGATCTGCTGGTAAAACAAGAAAACAATAATAGAAAAGTTGGGGATCTAGCCTTTATTACAGGCTACTTGAGTCAATTTAACCTCTTCAGCCCCAGCCACTGCATATGTACGTTTGCAGGGCGGCACGGCTGCGCAAAACCACGTTTTAAAACGTGACTTTGCAAAACAGGTAGTCTCGCGTGCGCCCGCCCTACCTGTCCCGTGGGTGTCAGCAGCGGGTCTCCACTGCCGGGTCACGGCCGGTCATTACCAGCCGTTTCCCCGCGATTCGCGGTGATCGCTAACAGAGAGCAGGGCTGCATTGTTTATACACAGCCCTGGTATCTGTCAGTTCCCTGACAGCTCGTGACAAGCTGAAGAGGAAGAGAAGAGTTTCTCTCTCTCGATCAGCCTGTCCCCATTCAGCACACACCCCCGCCCCCTAGTAAAACACTCCCCTCACACAGTAAACCCTAAAAATGTTAACCCCTTCCTCCCCAGTGCCATTAGTACAGTGTCAGTGGGTTTTTTTTTTCACTGATCACTGTATTGGTGTCACTGGGGATGTCAGTGACCCCAAGTCAGTTCCCCCCCAGTGTCAAAATGTCCGCCACGGTCCCGCAGTCCTGCCATAAGTCGCTGATCGCCGCAATTATTAGTATAAAAAAAATTAAAAATCCTAGTATCTTTCCCGCCATTTGTAAACGCTATAACTTTCATGTAAACCAATTAATTTACACATATTGGGATTTTTTTGTAGCAGAGACATGTCGCAAAATGCATTTTGGATGAAATTTGTGACAAAATTTGATTTTTTAATTTTTTTTACTGGACATGTTTTATAGCAAAATATTGTTTTTTTTTTTCTCAAAATTGTCAGCCTTTTTTTTTATAGCGCAAAAAATTAAAAATGCACAGGCGATCAAATACCACCGAAAGAAAGCACAATTTGTGGGAAAAATAGGATGTAAATTTAATTTAGGTGCAGTGTTGCATGACCGCGCAATTGTCAGTTAAAGTAACGCAGCGCCGTAACACAAACCTCTTCTGTAACCGCTTCCTGACCACCCTACAGCAGAAATACTGCTACAGGGCGGCATGGGTACGCAAAATCACATATATATATATATATAAATATATATATATATATATATGTGATTTGCGCTCCCGTGGTTTTCACACCCCTCCCACATAGCGTCAGATTGCCCGTCAGTACACCAGTCACCACATTTAACCCCTTGATTGCCAGGAGCACGCTCATGTACAATAAACTCCCATTGCTAGTATAGTGTCTGAATGGGTCAATATCTTTGATCAGGTCAGCACTATACCAGCGGTCACATTAGTATAGCGTCCCCAAAAACGCAGCGTTAGCGGGATCAGCCCCGGCACCTGCCACCACCTGCGTTTAGCCCCTACGCTTACCCCCCCTTCTCCCCCAGCAAGTGCAGTGTCAGTAGGTCACTGTCACTTGATACATTGCACACAAAACCGCAGTGTTCGCAGAATCAGGCCTGATCTCTGTAAGCACTTGCCGGTAAATTTTGATGACTCTCATATGCAGCAGAGTGCCAGTACTAGTGCCGCTCTACCTTTTGGTGAAGTTTTGAGTACCAGCGGTCTAGTACATCATGGTCTTTCACATACCTCCTTGATTTTTGGAGCGGTTTTTCACGGAATATCTGTATATGTTGATTGTGGATCAAAGCAGTTTATATGCACAACAATTTATCGCCACCAACCCAAATTCAAACCTTGCCAGACCATTCGCATGGAAACTCATTACGGTTTTCACATTCACATTTTTTTTTGGGCTTAACCCTCAACATGGGCATTACTAAAAGAAATTAATTGCGGTTGTATTGGTCCGCAGACCCGGTTCATCATTTGCCGTGCTGCCATGGCCAGGCATAGATATGAGAGTATAATGTGTTTTATGCATTTCAACGACAATACACTCTGTCATCCTCGGGGTAACCCTGAATTTGACCGGCTCCACAAAATTCAGCCCTCGCAAATCACCTTAACCTAAAATTTGCAGATGTCTATACTCCTCAACAAAACATCTGCGCTGATGAGTCCCTTATTAATTTTTCTGGCCGCTTTGCATTCAAACAATTTCTCCCCTGCACACGTGCCAGATATGGGGTCAAGATGTAGAAGACCTGTGAGAGGACAACAGGCTATACTTATAAGTTTCGGATTTACGAGGGAAAAGATAGTCACGTGGAGCCCACCTGGATGCCCAGACTACATGGGGAGCAGTGGCAAGATAGTTTGGGACTTGGTGTCATCATTTCTCCATATGGGGTACCACTTACACGTGGACAATTTTTATTCAAGCGTGCCACTATTTAGACATTTATTCAATCTTGGAACTGGCACTTGTGGCAAAGTGTGACCTAATGTGTGCCCACCATTAGAAGAGGGTGGATGCAGGGCGGTATATTCTAATGGTGGGCATACCACACACTTTTTCTGGCAGAGATTTCTTCTAATTTTTTCATTCAGTCTACTGGCTGCATACAAAAAAAAAAAAAAAAAGAACATAGCATATATAACCAACAAGGACCAGTGATGTACTGGTACATCACTGGATTTGAATGGTTATACCAGGATGATGCCCACAGCTGCAGGCATCATCCTGGTGTCGTGTTTTTCAGCCGGTGATTGGCTTTCATGTAAAAGCAATCCTAGTGGCTAATTAGCTGCAAGATTGCTTTTACAAGCAGTGGGAGATGATGTCCCCCTCCCCCGCTGCCTTCTCGGGCAGTCCCGTGCCATCAGGGGAACCTGAGAATGCAGCCGATGTTTCTGCCAGCTGACCATAGAGCTGATTGGAGACCAGAATGGTGCCAATCATCTCTATAGTCTAAGAATTCGGAAGCTACAAGCATTTCATCACTTCAGTTTCGCAGGATATAAACAGCCATTTGTAAATTGGGAAAGCATCTGATCACACCGATTTTGGTTTGATTAGATAATGTAAGGGCAGAGAAGATATCTAGAGTCTGATAGACCCCAGATTTCTCAAAAAAGAATATGACAATGCCCATTGAAGTTATAGGGGTTATTTGCATTCCCTGTTATAGCGTTAAAAGTGATAAAAAAAAAATGAAATGTACAATGTAAAAATAATAATAAAAAAAAAAAAAAATTACAAAAAAAAAAAAAAAATTGCCCCTCCCATGCGCGCACACCTGTGTGCACCAGCCTTGACCCTGTGCCGTTATGTAAACAGCGGTTGCACCATGCATGTGAGGTATTGCCATGAACATCAGATCAAGGGCAGTAATTCTAACACTAGACCTCCTCTGTAAATCTAAAATGGTGGCTTTTAAAGGCTTTTAAAGCGCTGCCTATGGATATTAAAAATGTTTGCAGTTTGTCGCCATTGAACGGGGCATGCGCAGTTTTAAAGCATGTCATGTTTGGTATCTATTTACTCGGCATACCATTATCTTTTATATTTTACCAAACAATTGGCCAATATATTGTGTTTTTGTGCATTAAACGTATAAAAAGTGTATTCTTTTTTTAAAAATTGCTTTTGAAAAATCGCTGCGCGAGTACTATGTGCCATAAAAAATTGAAGTACCCACCATTTTATTCACTAGGGTGTCTGCTTTAAAAAAATATATAATGTTTGGGGGTTTAAATTAATTTCCTAGCAAAAAAATACAGATTTTTTTTGTGTGAACAAAAAGGCTTGGTCTTCAGGTGGTTAGAAGAGTGAATGATGTGTGGCATAATCTTCTAATGCTGGGCATAAAACGCCCCCACCCCCCAAAATGACCCCTTTTTGGAAAGTAGTCACCCCAAACTATTTGCTGAGAGGAATGTTGAATCAATAGAAGAATTTATTTTTTTACCACAAGTTTTTGGAAAATGACAAAAATAAATATATATTTTTTTTTTACACAAAATTGTCACTTAAATGATTTACTGCTCACACATGCCATGGTTATATGTGGAATTACTCCCCAAAATACATTTTGCTACTTCTCCCGAGTATGGGGGTACCACGTGTGAGAGACTTTTTGGCAGTCTAGCCAAGTACAGGACCCCAAAATCCAATAAGCACCTTCAGGCTTTTAAAGGGCTTTATTTCCTCATTACACTTCCAGACTACCTATCACAGTTTCGGAGGCCATGAAATGCCAGGATAGCACCAAAACCCCCCAAATTACCCCTTTTTGGAAAGTAGACACCCCAAGGAATTTGATAAAAAGCACGGTAAGTATTTTGCAGATCTCATTTGTTGCCACAAGTTTTTGGAAAATGAAGAAAAAAAACAAAAACATATTTTTTCTATTTTTTTATATTTCAAAACCTTGTGAGAAAAAATGAGATCTGCAAAATACTCACCATGCCTCTTTTTAAATTCCTTGGGGTGTCTACTTTCCAGAAAGGGGTCATTTGGGGGGGGTTTGGGGCTATCCTGGCATGTCAGGGCCTTCGAAACTGTGATAGGTAGTGAGGAAGTGTAATGAGGAAGTTACGCACCTTCAGGCTTTCAAAGTGGTCAACGGATTTCAGGCTCCTGTATGTGGCTAGGCTCCCAAAAAGTCTCACACATGTGGTATCCCCATACTCCGTAGAAGTAGCAGAATGTATTTTTGGGTGTGATCCCACATATACCCATGGCTTGTGCGAGAAATACATCATTTAAATGACAATTTTGTGTAAAAAAAAAAGTTTTTGTCATTTTCCAGAAACTTGTGGAAAAACAATAAATCTTCCATGGACTCAATATGCCTCTCAGCAGATAGCTTAGGGTGTCTAATTTCCGAAAAGGGGTCATTTGAGGGTGTTTGTACTATTCTGGTATTTTAGCACCTCAAGAAATGTGATGGGCAGTCACAAAATAAAAGCTATGTAAATTCCATTATCTATACCATAGTTTGTAGAAACTATAACTTTCACAAAAAGCAATCAATATACACTTATTGGGATTTTTTTTAACCAAAAACATGTAGCAGAATACATTTTGGCCTAAATTTATGCCGAAATTTTAGTTTTTTTTAGATATTTTTTATGACCAAAATGAGAAAATATTTTTTTCAAAAAAATTTTTTTTTCTTCAAAACGTTTTCTGGTTATAGCGCCAAAAATAAAAAAGTGCACAGGTGATCAAATACCACCAAAAGAATGCTCTATTTGTGTTAAAAAAGGACATAAATTTCATTTATGTACCGTATTGCATGACCGTGCAATTGTCCGTTAAACTAGCGCAGCGCTGTATAGCAAAAAAATGTCGTAAATTGCAGTATCTATACCATAGTTTGTAGACGCTATAACTTTCACACAAAGCAATCAATATACACTTATTGAGATTTTTTTTTACCAAAAACATGTAGCAGAATACATTTTGGCCTAAATGTATAACTAACTTTGAGTATACAATATATTTTTTATAGCTGAAAGTAAAAAATATAGTTTTTCTTCAAAATATTTGGTCTTTTTTTGTTTATAGCGTGAAAAATAAAAAGCGCACAGGTGATCAAATACCACCGAAAGAAAGCTCTATTTGTGTGAAAAAAAGGACGTAAATTTTGTTTAGGTGCAGCATTGCATGACCGCGCAATTATCAGTTGAATTAGTGCAGCGCTGAGTAGCAAAAAGAGGCCTGGTCATTAAGGGGGGTAAATCCTCAGGAGCTCAAGTGGTTAAATTGGTAGAAAGGATTATTAAAAAGTATTGACCGATTCTTAAAAGAGATGAGGTCCTAAATAAATTACTTGCAGGGAGACCCATGTTTATCTACAGGAAGCCACCAACATTAAGAAGTAGACTAGTTAAAAATGTCCCTGATATACCTAGTAAGAAGGTAACCTTTTAGGATAGGGTGGGATTTTTCAAATGTAAACAATGTATAGCATGTAAAAACATGAAAGGCGACAATAAAAGATATTATGATAGTTTTCAGTCATGTTCTAATGGTTCATCGTATAAAATTAAGATGTTTATATTGTGTGATAGAACCCATGTTACATATTTGCTGGACTGTTCTTGTAACTTCCAGTACATAGGTAGAACTACTAGAAAACTCTCTGTAAGATTGTGAGAACATATTAGAAATATTAAAAAAGGATTCAAATATCACAGTTTGTCACACCATTTTAGAATGTGACATAATAGGGACCTGACATCTTTAAGATTTTGTGGAATAGATAGGATTGATGCTCCGTGGAGAGGGGGTGATATGGTTAAAAACATATCACAAAATGAAATGAAGTGGATTTACCAAATGGGAACATTAATTCCTAAGGGGTTAACTGCAGAGATCTATATAAATTGCTTCTTATCTAATTGGTAAAGGAACTTAGTGAAATTTATGTCCTATATGGGGTGTTCTATTCAAAATTTCTCTAGAGTAGAATTTTTTATTTTATTTTATTGCATAAATATATATATTTATTTTTTGTTTAATTTTTTTGGTTATTTTTATTATTTTTTTTTTATTATTATTTATTTTAATTCGTATTTTTATTTATTTTTTAATTTTATTTTTATTTCAATTTTTTTTGTATTTTTATTTATTTTTGTGTTTTTTCTTTAAATTAGGAGTTTAGCTATTGGTATATATGTTTGAGAATAATAAATTTGCATTCAGTATCTATGTGGGTATGTAGGAATTCCTCAAATTATACATTTTAAATATTGAATTGTAAATTGTTGATAATATCATTGTATAAAGATTAAACAACTGTGTAATAGATTGGATATTGGATGAATAAGTGTGAAGGAATCTCACACTGGCGAGCAGAGGATGACGTTTGAGGAGTAAGTATCTCTTGGAAAATTAGCATAATGAATGAGAGGGGAGGTGCCCTGGGCTGTATAAAAAGCAGCAGATGACTGGGAGTGATGTCTTGAGAACGCCCTGTGGGAGGGACGAAACGTGTCGACGCACTTCCGGTCTGCCGGCAATACGATCTACGTCACTTCCGATGAGTGGAATGCACGCCGAGCGGTGCGTTCCAAGCGGCCATCTTTGATGTTGGAATACCTGTTATCCTTTGCAAATCGCAAGGCTGTGAGGTTCCTGCTTGTACTGTGGATTTATGGATCTGTGTGAACCGATGAGGCTATTAAACAAATGCTTTTAACCTTCCTTTAACATGTGAGTGGCCTGGTATTATTGTTATTTTTATTTATTTATTTTTTTTTTTTTTAGAGTGTTACTGGCAGTATTACACTATGGTATTTTTTTCTCTTGCACTGTTGGGGAGCTCCTGAAGGAGTGAGTTGGAGAAAAGCAACAGATCAGTCAAGGTGGATAAAGAGATCTGGTGAACTTAGGGGGGGCATAGGATCCCTAAAATCCTAAAAGGCGCAATACTCACCAATATTTGGTGAGTGTGGTTGATGTTGATTTGTCACTGGTGGCTGGTGGAAGCACTATTTCTTTGGGAGAAGAATTGTTTGTTGTGTTTATTATACATTTTTGGGAAGAAGGACTTTTTATTCATTTATATTTATTTATGGACACTTATATTATTGATGTTTATTTATTTATGGTGAAGATTTTTTTGTGTTTTTGCGTTGTTTTATGTTTTGTTCTTTAACAGCAGGCTAAAGCCCACTGGCAGCTGATGTCACAGAAACACTCCAGGCTCTGAAAGGATCCCGACCATATTGTTGGGATACGTCCAGCAGTCTGATGGACAGTGGGCTCCAGTTGTCAGCACATGGCTGAGCAACAAGGCAAGCTGCATCCACCCTCTCTCCAGCCCTGAGCTCTAGTGAACACAGAAGGGGAAGAGTGAAGAGTGGTGACTGACAGTCAGCACCGAGAAGACTGAGAGATGAGCATACAGCGATCATATGATCACTCAGTTTTCAGGTTTAGAGTCAGCGGGGCAAAAGCTGCAGTGTCAACACTAATACTACAAGATAGGGGAGTACGTATGTTTGGGGTTTTTTTGCATACCCTACACATCTCTTTTAAGTGTAGGTGTGTTTGAGGATCAAAGCATAAGGAGTTGATAGTATTAACCTCCCATAGGACAGCACCGAGGGCACAGACCTTAAAAACATAGGTACATGCTGCAGCTGACAAAATACAGGAACACTCTGATGTCACAGAGGATGCAGCACTCTCTGGAGGTATGGGGATGCTTTACACACGAGTGCGCAAACACAAATGCTTGTGACGGCACAAACGGGAGGGATGGAGCAGCACGGACAATGGAATGAGGAAGTCTGTGTGCGCAGCAACATTTGGCTGCACAAAGTAGAGGCTGTTGGTGGAAGAGAGGAAGATTGCTGAATCTCTGGATTGGACAGTTGTTTCCAATCAGGTGTTCAGCAATCCAAAAAGTGGTTAATATAAAGGTTTATTACATTGCTAAAATAAATAAAGGGAAGATTTTTATTTTTAACTGGAATTCCACTTTAATGGCTGACACAGTAGATGCTCTGGTAACTACTTGGATGCAGTACTCCCTTCTATATGTGTTCCTATTTCTGAAACTTCTCCCTTGATTTTTATGGATTCTAAAATTAGAAGGAATCCCCACAATTCCAATGGCTGCTTCTGTCGTGACTGGCCTTTTTAGCTCAAGGCCTGGTTCTCCACCCAGCTTCTCATCTGCTGGCTTTATTGGTATGGGGGTTATCTCTGATGTGGTGATCCCTACAATGTTATCTCACAACCCTCTACTTGCAAGTTTTATCAGTGCATATGGAAGGTGCAAGTCAACCTTTTAAGCTCTAGGAGGCTCACGCATTCTAAGCTTTCTTTGATCACTATAGACCAGCCCTTGGCACTTAGCACTGTAGTGACATATTTGAGCCTTGGTGATCTTTTTTTTCCAATTGACCTTAGCCTCCTCCTCCTTGGTTTGTAGCTTTGTTCAGGATGTCACTCATGTTCAGGGCTGGGACAAGAAGGGGCACTTGCCCTGGGTGCAGTGTTTTCTTTTTGAAGGGTGGAGGGTGCCATGTGGCAAGATTTGCTCTGTTCACATGCAGGAAAAAATATCAATAAAATATCCCAACTATCAATAGATATGATGCAGCTCCCAGTCTCCAGATCTCACCTCGGGCCAAAATAAAGAGATCAGAGGAGGAGAGAAGCCTGTATGTGCTCTTCTCCACTGTCACCCCATACTGGATACCAATTTACCGAAGGTTTAACAGTGTGTATGTGTATGCAAATGTGTGTGTGTGCGTATGTGAGTGTATGTTTATAAGTAGATGTATGTCTCCACTTGTAATTTGGGGATGCTACAAATCCTGCTCACTGCAGGTTGTGACCTATGATCACAGCCATCAAAGGCAAAGCAGATTTGTTTTAAATGACACAGGTTTTTGCATCTCTTGTAACAACTGCTCACAAGACAGCATGCATACTTGGCATTTAGCCACAGCAGCTTTCAGCCTCTCTTAGATTTCCACAGGCTGTCATCAGCGGGGCCTCATGAGTGCCAAAAATGCCTAGTGTGCATAAGATCTAACAAGTCAGTCCATCTACAAGTATACATTTCAACTCATGGTGAAACCTGGCTTTTTAGTCCTTTAAGCTTCATGCACATGGGTGTATTAAAATACTCCGATCTAAGCAGGATCTTTCTGTCAGATGGCAGAAATATCAAGCAAAAAATACTCGCTTTGGATAATTACGGACACATGAATAAATTTACGTGTACTTGTGTATTTAGGTGCAATTTAGGTGTGCAAATTATGCTCTTAAGCTGTTCTCTAAACACAGCTTTTGTGCTTTGTTGTCTCTAAACACTGCTCCTAAATACTAATCTAAACACCTGATGTGCATGGCTGCATAGGCTAACATAGAACTATGTTTAAAAACATAAAAAAATATGCTGAGAGCCTGTAAAATCAGCATATTTTGTATGCCCGTGTGTGAGAGGCTTAATATATTTTCTATATTTAGTGTTGCTGAGTTCACATCTCCACCAATTAGCAGCACACATTTCTTTCTATGAGTTTATGTATAGTATGTATGACAGTGAGATCCTGATTTACTAATTTGCCTAGACACATTTCCGTGGGATAGTACTTTTCGATAGAGTCCGTCTACTTTTAGACATCAAAGACATTTACTAAAGAAAGAGTCTAACAAGTAGACTCGAAAGCGAATTTACTAACTAGGCACAATCCAGGAATTAGTCTAAGAAAGCAGACATGTTAGAAGCACGTCTAACACAACGAAAAATCACTGCAGAAACATGTTCACATTGAAATTTGCTTTCCCAAATATCTGGACTTCACTTTAAACAATATCTTGCATTTCAAATATTTTTTCAATGGGTAAAAAATAGTTTTTTAAGGGATTTCATGACAGTCAAGAACTAGACACTTTTCCAACATCTATGCAGGAATAGAAATAAGCATGTGTAGGACACAATTTAGCCGTCTGCTGTGGGTGCTTTCTTTTTAGACACTGTTTAATAGTAAATCTCTGTGTGGAGTCCTCTGCAAGTTGGCACTCGATCGCGTCTACTGTGTTTAACAAACAGCACTATTTGCAGCTAGTCATATCTTTATGTATTCTAATTTTATTTCCTTAGTTCTGTTGATTCTGGTTTTGTTTCTTATCCTTTATAAATATTTCTGTAATTGTTTTATATATTTCGAAGGTCTATATAATATATATTTTGACAGCTGAATCTCAAAATAAAAGTCGGCAATTAAAAAAAAAAAAAAAAATGCCGTGGGGTCCCCCCTCCCATCCATACCAATCTAAAAGAATGTCCCCCGAAATAGATCCAACGTGAATCCCGATGTAAGCCACCGGTGACCCGAAAAAAGAAAGAAAAAAAAAAGTTCCATTCCCAACGATGGCATCCAGCCCTCTGCTGTGAGCTGGGTTGACAGTTCTTAAATATGTAAGGGGCAGGGCCACCCGGGAACATCATCTGAGTGACCCCGCCCCATGTGACATCATTGATGTCACATGGGGTGGGGTCACATGCGTGATGTTCCTGGGGGCCCCGCCCCTTACATATTTAAGAGCTGTCAACCCAGCTCACAGCAGAGGGCTGGAAGCCATCATCGGGAACGGAACCCTTTTTTTCTTTCCCCTTTTTTCGGGTCGCTGGTGTCTTCACCGTGACTGACGTTGGATCTACTTCGGGGGACATTCTTTTAGATATTTTTTTTTATTAAAGGACTTGTCAAAGACTGAGTCCTGTCTTTTTTTACACTACACTTTTTGTCTTTTGTGAATGAGTTACGGTACCATGTACCCCATACTCATTCACGTGGGGGGGAGGGCGGGACCTGGAGGCCCTCTTGTTAAAGAGGGCTTCTAGATTCCGATAAGCCCCCCACCCGCAGACCCCCACAACCACCGGCCAGGGTTGTAAGGAAGAGGCCCTTGTCCCCATCAACATGGGGACAAGGTGCTTTGGGGGGGGGAGCCCCCCCTGCCCCAAAGCACCCCCAATTGTTGAGGGCATGTGGCCTAATATAGTTCAGGTTTTAATTCAGTTGTCACTTTCCCCCCACTAAAAGAGAAAGTTTCCTTTGAATTTATTTCCCTAAAGGAAACAATGTTTACTTTTAGTTTATTATTATTATTATTATACAGGATTTATACAGCACCAACAGTTTTCTCAGCGCTGTACATTAAAGTGGGAGACAGTACATGAGACAGTACAGTAATAATACAATTCAATACATGAAGGGTTCGAGGGCCCTGCTCCTTGGAGCTTACTATCTAGGAGGGAGGGGATAGTGGTAACAGGAGGAAATAGCTGTGGGGGATGGAGTGGTATGAAGAGTGGAGGAGATCGGCAATTAGCTGAAGGCAGGGTAGGCTTCTCTGAAGAGATGGGTTTTCAGAGTGCGCCTAAAGGTGAGGAGAGTAGGTGATAGTCTGATGGTTTGGGGTAGGGAGTTCCAGAGGATGGGGGAAGCCCTGGAGAAGTCCTGGAGATGGGCATGGGAGGAGGAGACCAGGGAACTAGAGAGTAGGAGGTCTTGTGAGGAGCGGAGAGTACGTTTTGGGTGGTATTTGGATACCAGATCGGTGATGTAGTTTGGGGCAGTATTATGAACAGCTTTGTACGTCAGTGTTAGCATTTTGAATTTTATCCGTTGGGCAATCGGAAGCCAGTGGAGAGATTGGCAGAGGGGGGTGGCGGATACGGAACAGTTAGTAAGGTGGATGAGCCTGGCCGCGGTATTCAGGATAGACTGAAGAGGGGATAGCCTGCGGTGAGGTAAGCCGATGAGGAGGGAGGTACAGTAGTCAAGTCGTGATCTAATAAGGGAGTGAATGAGTTGCTTAGTGGTTTCCGGGGTTAGGAACGGACGTATTTTGGAGATGCTGCGGAGGTGAAGTCTACATGAGTTTGTCAGCGATTGGACCTGGTGCTGGAAGGACAGATTGGAGTCTAGGATGACACCTAGTACTCTGGCTTGCGGGGTGGGACTGATTGTGGCGTTGTTGGTCTTGATGGAGAAGTCGGGGGGGGGGGGGGGGGGCACGGGCTGGGGGGAAAACTAGGAGCTTGGTTTTGGAAAGATTTAGTTTGAGGAAGTGGAGTGACATCCAGTCCGATATGTCGTTCAGTAGGCTTGTGATACGGGCGGAGATTGAAGGGGTGAGGTGAGGGGTAGAGAGATAGATTTGCGTGTCATCGGCATAGAGATGGTAGTTGAAGCCGTGAGAGTGTATCAATTGGTCAAGGGAGGAAGTGTAGATGGAGAAGAGAAGGGGCCCGAGGACAGAACCTTGAGGGACCCCAACAGAGAGGGGGAGTGAAGAGTAGGTGGCAGCGTTATAGGTAACACTGAAGGAGCGCTGTGATAGATAGGAAGAGAGCCAGGAGAGGAGGGAGTCTCGGAGGCCAAGAGAGTGTAGTATTTTGAGGAGGAGGGGGTGGTCAACCGTGTAGAAAGCCGCAGAGAGGTCAAGGAGTAGGAGCACTGAATAGTGGCCATTAGCTTTGGCGGTTAGCAGGTCGTTGGTGAGTTTGAGTAGGGCAGTTTCGGTGGAGTGTAGGGGGCCGGAAGGCAGACTGTAGGGGATCAAGGAGGTTGTTGTCGGTGAGGTGGGAGCTCAGGCAATTATAGACTAAGCGCTCTAGGAGTTTGGATGTAAATGGCAGCAGGGAGATGGGTCTAAGGTTGTTCAGGTCGGTGAGATCCAGGGAGGGTTAAGTATCGGAGTGAAGTGCGCGTGCTTTAGAGGGGAGGAGAATGTGCCAGTAGAGAGGGAAAGATTAAAGATGTGAGGGAGGGAGCGTAGGATGGAGGAAGAGGGTGATCATATGAGTTATGAGGGGACAAGGTCAAGGGGGCAGGTGGTGAGGTGGGCTTCAGAGAAGACCTTAGTGACCTCTTCAGTGGTAGCAAGGTCGAAGGAGAGGAGTGTTGAGGGGGTTTTTGTGTGAGGGATGCTAGGTGGGGTGGAAGTCTGAGCAGTGGTGATGTCCCTACGAAATGCATCGATCTTGTTTTTGAAGTTGTTAGCAATCCCGTGGGCGGTGAGTGAGGTACTGGGTGGAGGTGGGGGTGGAGAGAGTAGAGTTAAAAGTAGAGAAGAGCCGGCGAGGACTGGAGGAGAAGGTATTATTGAGGGTAACAAAGTAGGCTTGCATGGCAGCGTGAAGGGAGGAAGTGTAGGTGAGGAAGGCAGATTTATATCAGGTGAACGCTTGTTGGGATCTGGTTTTGCGCCATAGTCGCTCCAGGGCGCGAATGCGGTGTTTGAGATTTTTGGTATGGTCAGTCTGTCAGGGTTGTAGCGGTCGAGATCGAATGCTTTGTGTAGTTGGGGGTGCTAGCGAGCCTAGAGCAGCTGATAGAGAGTTGTTATAAACAGTAGTGGCCAGGTCAGGGGAGGACAGGGGAAGGATACTGTCGTAGAGTTGGTCAGTTGCAGAGTGGAAAGGGGCAGGGTTCAAGTTGCGGAGGTTTCTGCTGGTGATAGTTTGACGTTTGGAGGGATAGGTGTTTGATGACGAGGAGACAGAGAAGGTAATGAGGTTGTGATCAGAGAGAGGAAAGGGGATGTTTGTGAGGTTGTGGGGAGTGCAGAGATGAGAGAAAACAAGGTCCAGGGTGTTCCCGTCGGAGTGGGTGGTGGACTGTATACACTGCTAGTGCAAAAGAGGAGGTTAAGTGGAGGAGTTGGTGACTTCAGCATCCCTATCAACATCAATAACCCAGCTACATCCCAAGGATGATGGTGGGTAGCTCAGAGGAGAGAAAGAAGGGTAGCCAGGCGGAGAAGTCGTCGAGAAAGCGGGACACGGGTCCAGGAGGCCGATAGATTACTGCAATCCTCAGAGGGGTTGGAGAGAATAGTCGGATGCAGTGGGCCTCAAAGGAGGAGAAGGATAGAGAGGGAGGGTTTGGGAGGACTTGGAATGTGCTCTGCGGTGACAGGAGCATACCAACCCCACCACCTTTTCAACCGCTGGGTCTGGGTCCAGATGAGACCTCCATAGGGGAGTGCCGCAGGGGTGGTAGAATCAGTGGCTTGGATTCAGGTTTCAGTGATCGCTAGGAGGTTAAGGGAGCGGGAGACAAAGAGGTCGTGGATGGCGGTGAGTTTGTTGCAAACCGATCGGGCGTTTATTAAAAGATACAAAGCTTCCTGTAACTCGGGGGTAAGTGATAGCTAAGCTTGTGAACTAAAGTGAAGAAAAAAAAAAAAAAAAAAGGCTGACATTTGCATTTAAAAATCAGCACCGACTGTACCCCGGGCCCTGACCCCCCCCCCCCCGGGGTTCTTCTGTTCCCCCTTTCCTTTTTTTTTCTCTCACCCCTCCCCTGCTTTTGCCCCCTCTTTCTCCCCCTACCCCTCTCTTACTTGCCTCCTGTTGGTGATCCTTTCCCCCATCTCCCTCTCTTTACTATTTCCCTTTTTTTTTGCATCTTCTCTTCTCTTTATACTGCCTTACAAGTCACACCATTGCTAGCTTCTTCCCGCATACAGTTTTTTAAGGTTCTTGCGGTTTCATATTGCCAGGCACACTTTTAATTTCTGAAAACACAATATGTACCCCTTTGCTTGACATACAGTTAACAGAAATTCCAATCTGTATTCCCCTCCCATGTAGACGTACCTGGTTTCATGCCAAGCTTCATCCCTCATTGATCCTCATATGATTCCAAGATATTTTAATTGGCTTTCAGACCAGACAAACATTTATGCCCTTATGCAGACCCCTACACCCAAATCTTGGTTTGGTTTTGCTCTTCCTCTAGTCTGGATGTAATTTCTTGCAGTCTACATCCTCTCTCCACCTTATATACTGATTGAGTGTTTTGGACTAATTGTATAGCCTAAAAGCTTGTGCCTTTCTACATGCCTTGACCATTGTGTTCCTATGATATCGCCTTTATGCTGTATTCTTGACTAGTATTGTTATCTTGTTTCCAATAAACGTTATGGGCAAAAAAAAAATTAGCACCGACATACACTTCGTATTGCGAAAAATTTTTTGAAAAATTTGTAAACCGAGGCATAATTTTTAATGGATTTTCATTCATAAACCGAAAATTACGTTAACCGAGGAGTTGGTAAACCGAGGTATTAGTATTGCAATCCTTTGTATTGGGATACATAGAGCCAACATACATCTGAATTGGCAACATAGCACAACATTTGTGTCACATTTGAGATATCTGGCTAGTTACGCTGACCTTGCCCAGGGACTTAGGGTTGATTCACACCACAGAAATACAGGCTGGATTGGTGTCACAGCTCAGTGGATATGTGGTTAGTACTGCTGCCTCACAACGCTAGGGTCATCAGTTTGAATCCCAACCACGGCAATGAAGTTGCATGTTCTCCCTGGGCGGCTGCCCTAAAATAGATGTGCTGGTGGCAGCATCTTTGCTTTCTGTCTAAATGATCCCTAGAATGTGAATTAGAATGAGGCCTTGTTTGTCCCCCCCCCTCCCAAATCCATAACAGACCCTTATCCGAGCATGCAGATACCGCATGCCTTCAAAGATTTATTTCCTTTGTTGAATTGCCTGCTTGGTACACAGTAGATGCGATCTAAAATTGCACTTTTTGTTGGCAATTTCACCGTGTTTTCTGTAGATTTACCAACAAGTTATTGCGTTTTCAATTGTGTTTTGCATTGCGATTTCTATTGTAGTCTATATATGAAATCATTACAAAATGCAGAAAAAGTTAGACAAGAACTACT
Organism: Staurois parvus; assembly: GCF_062004578.1. Taxonomy (NCBI): domain Eukaryota; kingdom Metazoa; phylum Chordata; class Amphibia; order Anura; family Ranidae; genus Staurois; species Staurois parvus. The sequence goes on from NW_028319087.1 coordinate 363,483, forward strand.
TTTGAAATTGTGCTGCAGCAAATCGCGTATGATAAGACACTCACATTCACATTCATTAGATCCAATATCAGGTACAATTTCAATTCCCAAATCGCACCTGAAATCGTGCATCCTGGATGCGACTTGGCATGCGATTTGCATGCCCTGTGACTTGCAAATCGCATGCCAAATTGCACCCGATGTGACCGGGGGCTAACACTACAGTCACATCTAATACGATTTGGAAATCGGGCAACTTACAGTCAAGTCGCACAAATTCAAAATCAGATTGGATGTGAACGGAGCCTATAGTGGACAATAGGGTGCGATTTGGCCTACAATTTGCAATTCGCCTGTCATGCAAATCACATGCCAAATCGCACCCGATGTGCCTGGGGGCCACCCCGGCCATATCAAAGTGGATTTTGAAGTGGTGCGACTTACAATACGGGCACATCATGTGACTTACAGTGAAGTCGCATGATTTCAAAGTCGGGGGACATGCTTATTTAAAGTGCGATTTGCGAGACATCTGACGCAAATCGCATGAAAAGTTGTATATTCATTATTTTATAAATCGTTGCGGCTCCGACCAAGTTTGAACCACACCAATATGAACGCTCACATTGAGCGCGACTTGACATGTGATTTGCATGATATGCTACTTGCAAATCGTATGCAAAGTCGCGCCCTATTGTCCGCTATTAGAGTGGTCACATGGGTGCGTTTCCAACACTGATTTCTAAAGTAGTACACGTACTACTTTTGTGGTGATTTGCATAGATATCTGTGTCAGATGTCTTGCAAATTGCAAAGACATCGGCAACTTCACTGTAAGTCGCACAATTTCTAAATCGGCTTTGATGCGACCGGGGTGTAAGGCCTTTTTATGTTTGATTTCCTGAGTGTTTTTCCGATTTATGGAAAATCCTGCATACTAGCAAAAGTGAATTGACATTTTCAGTAATGCATGCGAGATGTGGTCATGTGACTGCCTTAACTCATGCGATAATCTGGAGTGAATTGTGCCCATAAATGTTGCCATGGGTTTCCCCTTCACATCCCTGTTCAATGTTCTGTTGTATGCTGCACAGGTACACTTCACTGTGGCTTTCTTTCTGACTCTGATTTGTGGGGCCTGTATACCAGGGGTTAACGCAGGTGGGAAGAGGATTCATTAGGTGCAAACACTTTCTCTGACCCAATGAATGACAGTGGTGGGTGTGGCCTTCACTGGGGGTGGGGCCTTGTTTGGAATGCTCCAAATGCAACCTATGTTATATAAAGACCTGCAGTAGTGGGTGATTTCCTCTTACTAGGCCAGGTTATTTTCAGCAAGTCCTTGCCTGTGGTGGTTTAGGGAGGAAGAGATATTGTGCTGAATTGCCTCAGACCCCACTCTGTGTTTTGATGTGGGCTGTAAATGTTTTGCATTTTTTTCCTTCTAAAGTGTGTTTGCGTATTATTGTACAATGATTGTGTGTTTATTATCTTTGCATTGTAATCCTAACACATGTCAATTGCTCTGTTCTTCAAAATCTGCATTTGGCTATAGTTTGCTTATTTAAACTGAAATGCAGTTTTAGGACAAACCTGATGAGATATGTATGTTTGGGGGATTTTGGGAGGTGGGAAGCGTTTGGTATTTTGGTACTTTATGTAATTGTTTATTGATATTTTGATCTGCAGCCTGTTTTGTGGATAGATAATCCTACTAAGTGATGGTGTGTGTTAATTTTATGGCCCTAAAAATTTTGCTTGATTCATATTAACCGTTTGTTTCCTGTTGTAATCTGTGAAAGCACAGTTCATTAGAAGTATAATCTTTAGATTGTAAGCTCTTATGAGCAGGACCGTTCTATTTTAGCAACATCAATCCTGCTTTTCTTTTTTTTTTCCCACCAAGAAGTTGACTGTACCTACTTGTTGCTGCTGTCCAAACAAATGTGGAATATATATTTGATCAATAAATGTTTGGACTATGTATTTTTTGGAGGGATTATTTCATCTTCAATATACTAGTACCCCTAACACTTATATTTTGCAAACTATATAATATGCCCAAATCTACCTTGTTAGAGCGCACATATGCAAGTACAGTTGTGTTCAAAATAATAGCAGTCAGACATCACTAACCTGATCAATCACTGTTTTTGGTAGAAATTATATTTCTACATGGCAAATATATTACTAGCAGGTGTAGTAGAGTAATAGAAATCCAACAGACCCAACAGTCATGACATGAATGCTGCTGATTCTGTGTAATTGAATCAATAATTGAAAGGGGCATGTTGAAAATAATAGCAGTGTGGAGTTCTATTAGTGAGGTCATTCATTCTTTGAAAAACAGGTGGCAATTATTGCCCTTATTTAAGGAAGAAAGGCAGCAAATGTTGTACATGCTGGTTACAGTGCGTTTCTCTCTGAAATTCTGAGGAAAATGGGTCGTTCCAGACATTGTTCAGAAGAACAGTGTACCTTGATTAAAAAGTCAATTGGAGAGGGGAAAATATATAAAGAAGTGCAGAAAATGATAGGCTGCTCAGCTAAAATGATCGAAAATGCTTTAAAATGGCAACTAAAACCTGAAAGACGTGGAAGAAAGTGAAAAACTACCATTCGAATGGATAGAAGAATAGCCAAAATGGCCAGGACACTCAAAAGTGAGTGTCCTGGTCTGAGGAGTCTGGATTAGCTTTATGCCAACCGTTGCTGGATGTCTGGTGTCCCCCTGCTGGTTAGAGGAAGGAGCATCCCTACCAGAGTGACAGCCTGCTAGATGACCCACATTGTCTCAGCCTTCTAGTACCAGGAGTGGTCTGACAACTCAAATGCGCACATTATGCGCTTTCTGGTGAGTGCATAAAGTTTACCCACCTTTGAGCACGGAGTTGACAACTTTTGCACCTTTTACTGGGACAATTGAGATATCACCTGAGGACGTTGTTTTCACTTTAAGCACTTTAGCCACTACTTATTTTATTTTATTCATATTTTATCAGACTTATGATTTATGTGTCATCTCTTTTCTAGCGCTGCATATGTTATTATTATTTATAGTGTGAAGGTTTGGGTTTTTACCTTTTATGCCAGCTGCTTACCATTTATTTCCAAGCGCTCGTTAATTTTTTACTGTTCTGATATACTGTATTCATCATGCCAAATACACAATAGAACTGCAAACATATATCCGAGAATGTCATATACACAATGGAGCCGCGTGGAAAATGACTATGGTGCACAAATAAACGCCAAGACGGCTGTTGGAGGAGGCGATAGAGCAGCTGTCTTACCGAAAAAACGTAATCACATTTGTGCGCACCCGGAAGTGGTAGTGGGGAGCAGGAGTGGACTCATGGGACCCCTGGACAACAGGAAATCATGGGGCCCCTGTGTCCTCGCCCACACCCAAAAAAGACTATGAAAGGTACCAGGGGCATCTCATGGGGCCCGCTACTGACCCCGGGCCCACGGGCAGTGCCCGAATGCTTAAATAGTCAGTTCGCCCCTGGTGGGGAGTGTTAGTGGATGGGAGTGTAGTTAGCAGAGTTTAGTGGTAATTTGCAAATCTATTTTTTGGCTTTGTGAGTTGTTCTTTTGTGGAATTCCAGACCACATCTGGACATGGCGAGATTGCTGTTCTTGACCGAGGAGCTGATCCTCATTTGCAGGGGAAACATTACTAATAATTGTTGTATTTTCAGTTGAAAACATGTCCGATTCCTAGATACATAGAGGTTCAAGGCATTCCATAGAAGAAGTTATTGTTCTTTCTAACTATACAGGTGGCACAGACACAAGCACACATCTTGATTGATTGAATTGAGTCTGCCTGAATGTTCAGCGTCTGCTGGTAGACTCAATTCTTAGTAAATCAGGGCCTGAGTGTCTATATACAGGTGAAACTCGAAAAATTAGAATATTGTGTAAAAGTTCATTTATTTCAGTAATGCAACTTAAAATGTGAAACTAATATATGAGATAGACTCATTACATGCAAAGCAAGATAGTTCAAGCCGTGATTTGTCATAACTGTGATAATTATGGCTTACAGCTCATGAAAACCCCAAATCCACAATCTCAGAAAATTAGAATATTACATGCAATCAATAAAACAAGGATTGTACATAGAACAATATCGGACCTCTGAAAAGTATAAGCATGCATATATACTCAGTACTTGGTTTGGGCCCCTTTTGCAGCAATTACTGCCTCAATGCGGCGTGGCATGGAAGCTATCAGCCTGTGGCACTGTTGAGGTGTTATGGAAGACCAGGATGCTTCAATAAAGGCCTTCAGCTCTTCTGCATTGTTCGGTCTCATGTCTCCGATCTTTCTCTTGGCAATGCCCCATAGATTCTCTATGGGGTTCAGGTCAGGCGATTTTGCTTGCCAATCAAGCACAATAACCCCACGGTCATTGAACCAGGTTTTGGTGCTTTTGGCAGTGTCGGCAGGTGCCAAGTCCTGCTGGAAAATGAAGTCAGCATCCCCATAAAGCTCTTCTGCGGAAGGAAGCATGAAGTGCTCCAAAATCTCCTGGTAGACGGCTGTGTTGACCCTGGACTTAATGAAGTACAGTGGACCAACACCAGTAGATGACATGGCTCCCCAAATCAACACAGACTGTGGAAACTTCACACTGGACTTCAAGCATCTTGCAGTGTGTGTCTCTCCATTCTTCCTCCATACTCTGGGTCCTTAGTTTCCAAATGAGATGCAAAAGTTGCTCTTATCAGAAAAGAGGACTTTGGACCACTGAGCAACAGACCAGGTCTGTTTTTCCTTAGCCCAGGTAAGACGCTTCTGACGTTGTTTGTTGTTCAGGAGCGGCTTGAAAAGAGGAATACGACATTTGAAGCCCAAGTCCAGGATCCGTCCGTGTGTGGTGGCTCTTGATGCACTTAATCCAGCCTCAGTTCACTCCTTGTGAAAGTCCCCAACATTTTTGAATGGCCTTTTCCTGACAATCCTCTCTAGGCTGCGGTCATCCCTGCTGTTTGTGCACCTTTTTCTTCCACACTTTTCCCTTCCACATAACTTTCTATTAATGTGCTTTGATACAGCACTTTGGGAACATCCAACTTCTTTTGCAATTACCTTTTGAGGCTTTCCCTCCTTATGGAGGGTGTCAATGATGGTTTTCTGCACAACTGTCAGGTCAGCAGTCTTTCCCATGATTGTGATTCCTACTGAACCAGACTGAGAGACAATTTAAAGGCTCAGGAACCCTTTGCAGGTGTTATGGCTTAATTAGCTGATTAGAGTGGGACACTTTGAGCCTAGAATATTGCACCTTTTCACAATATTCTAATTTTCTGAGATTGCGGATTTGGGGTTTTCATGAGCTGTAAGCCATAATCATCACAATTATGACAAATCACGGCTTGAACTATCTTGCTTTGCATGTAATGAGTCTATCTCATATTAGTTTCACCTTTTAAGTTGCATTACTGAAATAAATAAACTTTTGCACGATATTCTAATTTTTGGAGTTTCACCTGTATGTATGTGGGTGTGAGTGTGTTTTGCCACAGACCTCCTAACTCTGTCGGTTACTCAAGCTAACCTCTGCACTCTGTAGGTAATCCACTCCTGACCACCTTGTAGGTTAACTATTTGACCTCTGAAAGGTTTTACCCCCTTCATGACCAGTGCGTTTTTTGCTATTCAGCACTGTACTTCTTTGACTGGTAATTGCGCGGTTACGCAACACTGTACTCAAATGAAATTTATGCAATTGTTCTCAAACAAATAGAGCTTTCTTTTGGTGGTACTTAATAACCACTAGTTTTTTTATTTTTTGCCATATAAATAAAAATACACTGCAAATTTTGGGAAAAAAAAAACACATTCTTATAAAATTTTGCAAACAAAAATTCTTTAGTCAAAAACTTAGGCTAAAATGTAGTCTGCTATATTTCTTTGGTAAAAATAACCAAAATTGTATATTATTAGTCTGTGTAAAAGTTATAAAGTTTACAAACTATGGTATATATCGACTTAGGTTCCGAAAGATTTTATTCCCTTCATGACCAGGCCTTTTTTTGCTATTTAGTACTGTTATACTTTAACTGGTAATTGTACAGTCATGCAATGCTGTACACAAAATTTAATTTATATAGTTTTTTTCCCTACATATAGAGCTTTCTTTTGGTGGCATTTGATCACCACTGGGTTTTTCATTTTTTATTAAAATGGAAATGATTTTAAAAGAAAAACTATTTTTTACTTTCTGTTATAAAACATATACAGTATCTAACAGAAGTGACTACACCCCTCACATTTTTGTAAATATTTTATTATATCTTTTCATGTGACAACACTGAAGAAATGACACTTTGCTACAATGTAAAGTAGCGAGTGTGCAGCTTGTATAACATTGTAAATTTCCTGTCCCCTCAAAATAACTCAACACACAGCCATTAATATCTAAACCGCTGGCAACAAAAGTGAGTACACTCCTAAGTGAAAATGTCCAAATTGGGCCCAAAGTGTCAATATCTTGTGTGGCCACCATTATTTTCCAGCACTGCCTTAACCCTCTTGGGCATGGAGCTCACCAGCGCTTCATGGGTTGCCACTGGAGTCCTCTTCCACTCCTCCATGATGACATCACAGAGCTGGTGGATGTTAGAGACCTTGCGCTCTTCCACCTTCCATTTGAGGATGCCCCACAGATGCTCAATAGGGTTTAGGTCTGGAGACATGCTTGGCCAGTCCAACACCTTTACCTTGAGCTTCTTTAGCAAGCCAGTGGTCGTCTTGGAGGTGTGTTTGGGGTCGTTATCACGTTGGAATACTGCCCCGCGGCCCAGTCCCCAAAAGGAGGGGATCATGCTCTGCTTCAGTATGTCACAGTACATGTTGGCATTCATGGTTCCCTCAATGAACTGTAGCTCCCCAGTGCTGGAAGCACTTATGCAGCCCCAGACCATGACACTCCCACCATTATGCTTAACTGTAGGCAAGACACACTTGTCTTTGTACTCCTCACCTGGTTGCCGCCACACACGCTTGACACCATCTGAACCAAATAAGTTTATCTTGGTCTCATAAGACCACAGGACATGGTTCCAGTAATCCATGTCCTTTGTCTGCTTATCTTCAGCAAACTGCTTGCGGGCTTTCTTGTGCATTGTTTTTTGTTTTTTTTATTTTAAACATCTAAAAAACAGACAACAGATGTCCACACAGGGGCAGGGTCAAAGCCCAACAAAATGTATAGAGAACAACAAAAGTTCAAACAACTCAAGGGAGGGAAACAAAAAAAAGGGGAGGAGGGAGGAAAAAAAAAAGAGGGGGGGGGAAACCACACATAATAATCAAGGCCTAATCATGTATAGACAATGTAACAGGACCATAACATAAAGAAGGGAACCCAGCTCACAACAGAAAAGACAAAGCACCTGAAAGACTATCAAACAATGAATTCCTCACCTCAGCTGCCACAGTGGCGATAGAGACATCATCCAGCCAGCATGACCAAATTTATAAAATGTGTGGGGGCATCCTCTGTTAAAATAGGTAGTCTGATGAAGGGGCAAATTAGAATTCACAAGATTTTTCCAGTAGGTCACGGTAGGGGGAGACCGTTTCTTCCAATGTAGAGTAATCGTTTTACGAGCATAAAACAACAGGACTATTAATAAGGTACGCGGAGCTACAGCAGGAGCCGGCGATTCTATCAGCCCCAATAAACAGAATTTCGGGTCAAGGGGAACACTAATATGTACTACTTCTTCCACTGTACGTAATACCTTCTGCCAAAAAGACATTATAACAGGGCAGGTCCAAAAAATATGAAAAAACTTCCTGTCTACAAGTGAACAATGCCAGTATACTGGAGAAAAAGAGGGGTTAATTCTATGTAACCGATACATAAGCACGGTGTAAAATTTTAAATTGAATTAGTTCATCCTTGGCAGAAACTAGAGGAGAAAAGGGATAATCCCAAACCTTGGACCAATCCTCATCATCTTAATTAGAAACATTCGTCCTCCACATAAAACGTAAAGATACCAATTCGGGGCTAGCCGCCACAAGAAGATATCCTTATAATACCGAAAGGGTTTTTTTCATGCGTGTTACACGAAGGACAGACTCCAACTCAGAATAGCAAATGGAGACCTGAAAGGTATCTGAAGTAGGAGTGCAAGGGCAAATTGAATTTAGCTTGAAGAGTGGGGAAAGAAAGGAGCTTGATGTGCTCCAAAGTTTTAATATGGTACTTAGCCCATAATTGGGGGTCTGGAAGGAAGGCGAAATGAGGAAGAGAAGGATTTAACCACAACAGGGTATGCGGGGAGCAAGTACCAGAGGGGAGAGATTCCAATCGAAGCCCTGCCTCCCAGGCCTAAAAGGTGTTACACATAGATGGGGTGAGACTATGTGGTGATCTGGGGCCTCTAAAAACTAGAAATTGTAGAGATTCCAAGGATTGTAGAATCGCTGCCTCCAAAACAATATAAGTGTTGGAGAGGTCTGGCTGCAGCCACCAATGTACAGTGACCAGTTGAGCAGCAAAAAAATACCGAAAACAGTCTGGCATAGCCAAACCTCCCCTGTCTGTAGTAAGGGTAGAAAATTTAAATCTGGGAGGCTTGGGACCCCATAGAAAGGAAGAAAATAAGTGATTCAGTTTCGTAAAAAATTACTTAGGAAGCCACAGAGGGGAATTGCGAAACAAATAAGTAAACTTGGGGAGAATTTTCATCTTTAACAGATTAATGCGACCAATCAATGAAAGGAGTAAATTGTTCCACGCCTTCAATTTTAATCGTACCTCAGACAGAACGGGGTGGAGATTCAATTCCACATACTTCATAACTGACCCAGAGACCACCACCCTCAAATAAGTAAATTTATCAACCCACTGCAAGAGAGAATCAGGGAGGGTGGAAGCCAGAGCAATGGCATCCACTGAAAAAAGCAACAATTTATGCCAGTTAACTTTCAGGCCCGTGAAATTAGAGAATGAGTTAATGAGAGACAATGATCCCTGAAGAGAAGGTCCAGCATCATTGAGAAACAGTAACAAATTGTCTGCATAAAGAGCCACCTGCTCCTCCAACCATCCCACCCGGAGACCAACAACATCAGGGGAGACCCAAAGAGCCTCTGCTATAGGCTCCATCGCCACAGCAAAGAGGGCCAGAGAGAAGGGGCACCCCTGTCTAGTACCACGTTGCAACCCAAAGGCAGCCGAAAGAAGTCCGCCCAGCCGAATTCTAGCTATGGGTCTCAAGTAAAGGGTTTGCAACCATTCAATAAAACGCAAGGGAAAACCCATCCGACGCAACACTTCCTACAGATAGGCCAATTCCACTGTATCGAAAGCCATCTCCATATCCAACGTAGCCATGGTACGGGAGCCCCCATTTAGGCGAGTCGTATGATTAGAGAACAGACGTCGAATGTTAATATCCGTGGATCTACCTGGCATAAAACCAGTCTGGTCCGAATCAATCACGACATGATCACCTTGTTCAGCCGAATGGAAAAAAGCTTAGTAAGGATTTTAAAGTCACTATTAAGAAGCGCATGTCAGGGAGCAAGGAGCCAGACACACAAGGAGGTGCAATTAAAGGTAGGTTTATTAATATAAAAATAAGACAAGAGTCTATGCAAGTCCAACAGCGGAAATCGTAGCCAAAGCCAGGGTCAAGAGCCAGGAAGAATCGTCGCCAGAACAGGGATCAGGAGCCAGGAAGAATGGTCGCCAGAGCTGGGGTCAGAAGCCAGGAGGGGTCTTAGCCAAAGCCGAGTCGGTATCCAGGAAAGCAATGAGTAGCTAAATAGGAGCTTGCTGTTGTGCAACAGACAGGACACGCAATGGACAGCCACAAACAGCAGACTTATATGTGATAAGCCGCCACCTCCTGGGGGAGGAGCCGCAGAGGGCTGAAAGCATAAAGGATCCCACAATGCTTTGCAGACACCTAAGATGGATGCCAGCACATGGAGCAGCACAAGGCCTGAGGAAAGGTAGGACCTTGACAGTACCTCCTTCTCAAGGGCCCCTCCCCCTCTGCGGTTCAACATAAGGCTTCTGTGGAAAGCGGGCGTGTAAAGCGCGGAGGAGGGCAGAAGCATGAATATCCATGGAAGGAACCCAGGAACGTTCCTCGGGACCATAACCATGCCAATGGACCAGAAACTGCACCCGACCGCGGACCAACCGAGAGTCCAGGATGCGGCTCACCTCATACTCCTCATGACCGTCGACCCGGATAGGACGAGGCCGAGGCGGAGAGGCAGTAAAGCGATTACAGACCAGAGGCTTCAACAGGGATACGTGGAAGACATTGGACATACGCATCCCAGGAGGAAGAGCAAGGGCATAGGCAACCGGGTTCACCCTGCGGAGGATGCAGAAAGGACCAACAAAACGGGGAGCCAGTTTCGGTGCGGGCACCCGAAGATTGAGGTTACGCGTGGACAACCACACCCGATCTCTGACCTGGTATGAAGGAGCGGGCAACCGTCTACGATCAGCCTGGAGCTTCTGGCGCTGAGCCAAGTCCTTCAAGGACCTCTGGATCTGCCCCCACGAGGAACGCAGGGCAGCAAGATGGTTATCCACAGCCATGTCCTGTGGCGAAAACAACTCAGGCAATATAGCGAGTTGGAACACATAGTTGGCCATGAAGGGAGACATCCCAGAGGAGGAGATGACAGCAGAGTTCCTCGCAAACTCTGCCCATGGCAGGAGATCGACCCAATTGTCTTGATGGTCTGAGATATAACAGCGAAGGAATTGTTCCAGGGCCTGGTTGGAACGCTCCGCAGCCCCATTGGATTGCGGGTGGTAGGCCGAAGAGAAGGAGAGCTTGATACCCAACTGGGAGCAGAAGGCGCGCCAGAACCTGGACACAAACTGGCTCCCACGGTCCGAGACTATCACCTTAGGCAACCCATGCAAGCGAAAGATCTCCCTGGCGAAAACCGTAGCCAGTTCTTGCGCAGTCAGCAATTTCTTGAAAGGAACACAATGGCACATCTTGGAGAAACGATCAATGACCATAAGAATGACCGTATGGCCTTGAGACGCAGGGAGGTCTACAATAAAATCCGAGGAGATTTATTCTGGGCACAGACAGAACATGCCGCTACACATGAGGCGATGTCGGAACGGAGAAATGGCCACCAGAATAAACGAGAAACGACCCAGGACAACTGGTTCTTCCCTGGATGACCGGCGGTCTTGGAATTATGGTAGGTACGCAGCAAGCGGATGCGCAATCCCTCAGGTACGAAACATCTTCCAGACGGTCTCTCAGGGGGAGCGTTAATTTGAGCCGCCAAAATCTGCTCCCCAAGGGGAGAAGTCAGGCTGGTATGAATGGCAGCCAGGATCTGATCCAGAGGTATGACCAAGGTCAGCTTAGAGTCCTCCCTGGACAGCACAGAGTATTGCCGCGACAAGGCATCAGCCCTGACATTCTTGGAGCCAGGCAAATAGGAGACCACATAGTTAAAACGCGACAAGAACAGAGCCCATCTGGCCTGATGGGGTGTCAACCTCTTAGCTTCCGAGAGATACGTCAGGTTCTTGTGGTCAGTGAGAATGAGAACCGGAACCGCAGAACCCTCGAGCAGGTGCCTCCATTCCTTGAGAGCCTGAATAATGGCCAACAACTCCCTGTCTCCAATCTGGTAGTTGCATTCTGTGGAGGAAAGCTTCCTGGAGTAGAACCCACAGGGAAGTAGGGGTCCATCGGGCGACCGACGCTGAGACAGGAGGGCAACTACTCTCGTCTCAGATGCATCAACCTCGAGGACAAAAGGCAACCCAGGATTGGGATGAGACAGTATCGGAGCTGAAGCGAAGGCGGATTTCAGAGCTTCGAAAGCTAAGATGGCCTCGGATGACCATTCGTGGGGATTACTGCCCTTCTTGGTCAGATCTGAGAGAGGCTTGGCCAGCGTGGAGAAGTTCCTGATAAACTTCCAATAATAGTTGGCAAATTCCAAAAAGCGCTGAATGGACCGAAGACCACTGGGACGAGGCACTGCAGAACCGCCAAAACCTTCTGAGGGTCCATGGAAAATCCCACAGCGGAAATGATGTAGCCCAAAAAGGCAACCTGGGATCGGTGAAATTCACATTTCTTGAGCTTACAGAAAAGCTTGTTCTCATGTAATCGTTGCAGCACTCGCTTAACATCCTGGATATGAGACTCCATGGACGCAGAGTAAACCAGGATGTCGTCCAAGTAAACCACCACGCACTGCTGCAACAAGTCATGAAAGACATCATTAATGAACTCCTGAAAGACCGCGGGCGCGTTACACAACCCGAAGGGCATAACCAGGGATTCATAGTGGCCGGTTCTGGTGTTGAACGCGGTCTTCCACTCGTCGCCCTCCTTGATCCGTACGAGGTTGTACGCAGCCCTAAGGTCAGGTTTAGTAAAGACTGTTGCTCCCTTGAGGCGGTCAAACAACTCGGTTAACAACGGAATTGGGTAAGCGTTCTTAATCGTGATTCGATTGAGACCCCTAAAATCAATGCAAGGCCTCAATTCACCGCCCTTCCTTTTCACGAAGAAAAAGCCAGCTCCTGCTGGAGAAGTAGACTTGCGAATGTGTCCCCGGTTAAGCGCATCCGCAACGTACTCCTCCATGGCCTGATTCTCCGCAACTGAAAGAGGATACACCCTGCCATGCGGAGGAGTGGCACTGTGTTGTGAGGTTATGGCACAATCGTATGGACGATGAGGAGGCAGAGCACCGGCACGCACCTTGTCAAAGATGTAAGATGAGGAAAAACAGGAATAAGCCCTATCTTGAGGATGGAGCCCACGCCATACCTCAGACATGTTAGCGTCCTGAGCCCAGATGGCCAGATCGGAGTCAAAGGACGCTGGGGGAACCGGCCTATCCAAGGAGGTGAGAGAATAACATTGAAATCCCCTCATAAATAAAATTTTGTCAGGGCAGTGCGGGGGTCAGCTTCTCCAGCAAAAGGTAAAGAGGACCCATTTGACTGGGTGGTGGTAGATACGTATTAACAATAATATATTTTTGGTTCCAGAATGACACAACCAACATAACATACCATCCATTAGGATCAATAGTAACCACATCAACCACACAGAATTGATTTGCTTACAAGTATAGTAACCCCACGAGAGTAGGCAGAGTAGGCAGAGTAGGTGGCATGGACCGTACTCTGCACCCACGTCCTCTTCTGAGCTAGGATTTTGCTGCCCATAAGATGAGTCTCTTGTAGCAGGACTATGTGAGGATTATGTAGTTTAAGACAGGGCTTGAAAAATCCACTCGCCCGCTCGCCATATGCGAGGAGAAATTCTTGTGTGGCAAGCGGCAAGCGCAGATGATGGATGGAGCGGCTGTACCTGCACTCCAAGCCTCATTGTGAAACCAAATTCCGGTTTCCAACTTTCAGTTTCCGGCTTCTTCGGCACCACCATTACACTGGCAGTGCCACTGAGGAGACAGGTGCAGGAGAGGTCCGCTCTCCTCCGCTGAGAGGAGACACCCTCTCCACCGCCGCGGGGGACTTGAGGAGAGGTCCCCTCTCCCCCGTCGCAGGAGACACGAGGAGAGGCCCGCTCTCCACTGCCTTGGGGGATCACTGAAGAGAAACCACTGCACTGCCCTCACACAGAGCTCAGTGGCCTTAGTATACTGCAATATACCTCTGAGAATAGGGCTACAAAATAAACTGTAAGACACTTGTTATTTACTGTTCCAAAACACATTGATTTTCTTTGTATAATTTTCTGCTAAAATACCACTGGACTTTAATAAATGAATAATAAAAATATAAAAGTATTATACAAGAATCAGTTTAAGGAAAAACTGCAATAACTGAAAATATGTGCTCACTAAAAAAAAGCATATCGTCATATTAAAAAGTCTCTTTTTAAAGATGCAGGAGATAAACACAAAAAATACAAAATGTTCACTACAGGTTTAAAGCTGTAAAACTGGATATTTTGATAGCACCCTATTGCTATTAAGCTATTGCTGTTATGTTTAAATTGACATAATAAAGCTATGTTATAATTGCAGTTTTTTATATTTTGGACTCTTTATTCTAAAGAAAAATGTAATTTCATAAGCTTTAAGGGGGCGTGGTTGGGGTGGGTTGGGGGACAGGACGGGGGGTGGGGTTGGAGGCGGACCTGGGCAAGGTTGGGTGGGGCAACTGGTGGAGAGTAAGGTTTGTGCCTGGCTAGTAGGTCTGGACTCAAAATTTCAAGCCCTGGTTTAAGATATTGAAATAGGAGTAAACGTATTTAGAATTCAGCCCCCTAACGTTCCAAGAGAGGATAGAGAAACAATCTTTTATTAGCAGGCTCCATGATAATAGAGACACCTCGGCCGCAGCCACTGAAAAAAAAAAAAAAAATCAGGAAATGGAGCATAAGGGTTCCCATGAGCAGCAAAATCAGATCAGGCCATTGCATAAAAAGGTCCAGATTAACAAAAAAAGCAGTTAAACACCTTCAACTTACAAATAGTCCCCCAAACAAAAATAAAACCCTACCCATGCACCATAAAAAAGAAAAACAGCAAAAAGAGAAGCCAACTGGTGCATGGCCTGTATCCTAAACTGAAGAATAAACGATGGAGTCCAAGCGTTCATCTGGCAGTCCGTCCTTGGAGAAGCTGTAGGTGTACAAACTGGACAAAGGCTTCCGCTCCCAAACCATCATAGCGGGATGTCAGGATGATAGAAGAAGGGGACCAGGACTGCAAACTCCATGCTGGAAGGTGAATCAGACATCCAGGAAAAGTGGAGAACCAGCTCCAGCGCATGTTAATAGCAGGAGAACAGAGTACTTACAGAAGGTTTGAAGAGTCATGCTTCAACGAGATTCTAGCCAGGTATCCACAGCAGCTGGGGTATCAAAGAAACGTACAGTACCTCTGTCCAAAACCCGGAGTCTGCTTGGGTATAATAAGCTGTATTTCAGACCATGGTCACGTAGACATTTGCGAATCTCTGAAGGAGCGACGGTGTTGTTGCACCTCTGAGAAGTAATCAGGATACAAAGAAATTTTGGCATTTTCAAAGAGAAGGTCAGGAGAATTGTGTGTGGCTGACAACATCATATCATGATCCCGATAATTCAGTAATTTAACTAGAAAAGTTCTTGGAGGGGCTCCGGGTGGCAGTGGAGCAGGAGGGACCCTAAGGGCCCTCTCTACCACAAACAGAGAAAAGATGTTGGAGGCCCAGTAACTTAGGCAGGAACTGCTCCGCAAAATCCACGGGTTTCGAACCCTCGGCCTTCTCCGGAAGGCCTAGTATTTGCAGGTTATTCCAGTGTAGCCGGTTCTCCATGTCAACAGATTTAGCCTGAAGAACTTTAACCTGGCCCTGGAGAGCCCTAATTTCTCTAGAATCCTCCATTTGAGATATGCAGTATTCCGCCTCTGAGATCCTGGCGCGGTGCTTTTCCATATTATGTCGACATCAGTGGAGAAAGAGTCTATTTTGGAGGTTAAGGCTTCCTTGCAGGAGCTAATCACCGCCAGGAGGTCCACAGGAGATGGGCCGGGATCCCCCATGTCCTCCCGGGATGTCTGTGTGCCAGCCGGCACTGCTGTAAGGGCTGGCCTCGTGTCCAAGATGGCGAGCCAGAGGAGAGGAGGTCGGGGGAAGCACCGAAGGCTGGCCCGACCTATGCTTGCTGGGGGACATGCGGAGGAGAACGGGGTGCCCAGCAGACTCACCACTACCAGGACGACAGTCCAGCAGCAGAAAGCAGAGGATCAATAGCAGGATGAATGAGGAGCAGAGCTCAGCCACCACATGTCCAACTCTCTTCACATGTGGCCACGCCCACCCCTTGTGCATCATCTTTAGAAGAGGCTTTCTTCTGGGATGACAGCCATGCAGACCAATTTGATGCAGTGTGCGGTGTATGGGCTGAGCACTGACAGGCTGACCCCTAACCCCTTCAACCTCTGCAGCAATGCTGGCAGCACTCATACGTCTATTTACCAAAGACAACCTCTGAATATGACGCTGAGCACATGCACTCAACTCCTTTGGTCGGCTATGGCGAGGTCTGTTCTGAGTAGAAGCTTTCCTGTTAAACTGCTGTATGGTCTTGGCCACCGTGCTGCAGCTCAGTTTCAGGGTCTTGGCAATCTTCTTATAGCCTAGGCCATCTTTATGTAGAGCAACAATTCTTTTTTTCAGATCCTCAGAGAGTTCTTTGCCTTGAGATGCCATGTTGAACTTCAAGTGACCAGTATCAGAGTAAGAGCGATAACACCAAATTTAACATACCTGCTCCCCATTCACACCTGAGACCTTGTAACACTAATGAGTCACATGACTCTGGGGAGGGAAAATGGCCTAATTGGGCCAAATTTGGACATTTTCACTAAGGGGTGAACTCACTTTTGTTGCCAGTGGTTTAGACATTAATGGCTGTGTTGAGTTATCTTGAGGGGGCAGCAAATTTACACTGTTATACAAGCTGTACACTCACTACTTTACCTTGTAGCAAATTGTAATTTCTTCAGTGTTGTCACATGAAAAGATATAATAAAATATTTACAAAAATGTGAGGGGTGTACTCACTTCTGTGAGATACTGCCACTAGTGCAGTACAGCGTCATCATATACATACTGGCTAAAAGACTATTCAGAAAGTAGTGGGTAATGATTCATACTCTGAATGGTCTAAGGATGTTAGTGATGTATCCCAAGGTTTAGTGTTGGGACCCTTACTTTTTAATATATTTATAAATGATATAGAGTCTTGGATTAAAAGTACCATTTCAGTCTTTAGAGATGACACCAAGCTGTGCAGTGGAATAACGTCCTTACAGGATGTCTCCAGCTTACAAGCTGAAACACTGTTTAATTGGGCAACTGTGTGGAAAATTAGGTTAAATATTGATAAATGTAAGGTTTTGCACTTGGGAGCTAAGAAAATACATGCATCAGACATACTAGGGGGAATAAAACTGGGGGAATCACTGGGTCTGGGTGTTCTGGTAGATCATAGTAGATTAATAATGGCATGCAATGCCAAGCTGCAGTTTCCAAAGCAAATAAAAACCTTTGTTGTATTAAAAGAGGTATAGACTCCAGAGAGAGATATCATTTTACCCCTGTACAAATCTTTAATAGGACCTCATCTGTAATATGCAGTTCAGTTTTGGCATCAGATCACAAAAAGGATATTAGGGAAGTGGAGAAAGTGCAGAGAAGAGCAACCAAACTCATAAGAAGCATGGATGAGCTCAGCTATGAGGAAAGATTAGAGGAACTGAATTTCTCTTCTGAGAAGAGGAGATTAAGGGGGGATATGAACAACATGTATAAATACATAAGTGGTCCATATAGTGAATGTGGTGTAGAGTTATTCACTTTAAAGCTGAACTGCACTGCATCTGAGAATCACAAACCAAAAACTATTTATTTAATTTTTAATATTCAAAGCAAACTCCTCCATCCATCCACGTCTTCCTGCTTAGTATTGCTGAGAAATCACTTTGAAATACATCCTGTAGCATTTCTGGCTGCTGCCGTAAGGGCAGTAGCATTTACTTCCAGGAATCCATCTTCCCTTAGCTTAGGCATGCAGTCAGGAGGGTGTGCCTAGCTAAGAAAACACCTCCTTCTCTCCTGAAGACTACAGGAATGTATGACATTATTTTCCTAAGCATGGAAACCAGGCAGTAACTGAAGAAATGTAAAAAAGAAGTTTCAAACAAATAAACATGATACACTTTCCTATCTATTTACTAATACTAGCAGCAGAAGGATTTTAAAAAGTCAGTGTTGATTGGGAGAGTGAAGTTCGGCTTTAAGGTCATCACAGAGGACAAGGGCGCATTTTTTTATGTTTGGAGGAATAGAGGTTTAATCTCCAAAGACGAAAAGATTGTGAAAATGTGGAAAAGATTCCCTCAAGAGCTGGTTCTGGCCAGCTCAGTAGATTGTTTTAAGAAAGGCCTGTTTTCTTTCCTAAATGAACATAATATAACTGGATACCAATATTTATAGTAAAAGTTTATCCAGGTAATATCCGATTGCATCTTGGGGGATCAAGGAAGGAATTTTTGTCCCCCGCTGGAGCAAATTGGATCATGCTTTATCAGGGTTTTTTTTTGCCTTCCTGTGGATGAACTGTGGGTATTGGATAGTGTATATGGGTTTTCTATTTGTGTGTGTTGGTTTTCTTTTCTTTTTTTCTCTATTGGTTAAACTGGATGGGCTTTTTCAACCAGATTAACTATATGTAACTATGATATGACTGGTGTAGCGGTGATCAGGAATACTGACTGGTGACATAATGTTAAAAAAAAATGTAAATTTTTAATTAATTTATTTAACCACTTGGCAACCATGCTATAGCCGAATGACGGCTACAGCGCAGTTGTACAGTCCTGGGAGGGCGTCATATGACGTCCTCCCAGAACGGGCCCTTAGCGATCTCCATGATCGCCGGGCACAGCTGATCATGTGATGTGGTAAAAGGCCAATCACAGGGGCCTTCTACAAAGTGATCAGCTGTGTCCAATGACACAGAAGATCACCAGTAAATGCAGTTGCCGGTTATCGGCTGCACTTTCCACACACTGTCACAGCGTGAGGTAAGTACTGCCGATAACCGGCAATTATCAGAGGATGGATTGGCACCTATCATCAGGACACTGATCAGTGCCCTGATGATCGGTGCCCAGCAGTGCCACCCACCTGTGCCCAGCAGTGCCACCCACCTGTGCCCAGCAGTGCCACCCACCTGTGCCCAGCAGTTGCGGCAGTCAGTGCCATTAGTCAGTGCTGCCCAACAGTGCCGCCTATCAGTGCCCATCATTGTTGCATATCAGTGCAGCATTATCAGTGCCTCCTCATCAGTGCCACCTCATCAATGAAGCCTGTGCTCATCAGTGCAGCCTCATCAACGCACATCAGTGAAGGAGAAAAATTACCCATTTGGGAAATTTTATAATAGAAACAAAGAAAAACTTTTTTTTTTAATTTTTTCTTTTTTTTTGGTTTATAGTGCAAAAGATAAAAACACCCAGCGGCAAATAAATACCACCAAAATAAAGTTCTATTTGTATGAAAAAAAATTATAAAAATTTCATATGGGTACAGTGTTGCATGACCGCACAATTGTCATTCAAAGTGCGACAGCGCTGAAAGCTGAAAATTGGCCTGAGCTTTTACACTGTGATTGTCATGAATGGCTTTTATTAATGACTCATTGTTTACTATTGTGATGCTGTGATTGGCCACAGATAACCACATGGTACAGGGTGCTGTGATTGTCCCAGGTACCATGCGATCACTTATGCCCAATCACAGATCACACACAGTAGTAAACAATGATGTCATGAATGTATTCCATTCATGACTATTGTTTACTAGGTGACGTGATCACAGAGTGATCACGTGGTATCTGGGCTGATCACAGTGACCCGATACTGAGCACTGCACTCCGCTACATCTAGTGGACACAGTGATCACAGGTCACACCGCTGTGCACCCAGGGGGCACGCGCAGTGCGCATGAGCAGAGCAACATACGGGTACCTCAAGGTGCCTGCTCAAGCCTCTGACCAGCAAGTGGTTAAACACTCCTGACCCCTGCAATCTGTACGTGGGTATGACAATAGGGTGCACATTGGACATGGGTAAGGTAACTGTGGAAACACATCCCAAAGCAAGGAAGCACAGTTAGGCAACTTTGCCCTGGGTTCTGTATGACCTTGTCCAGCACTACTCATATTGTCCTTCCTTTAAAGGTAGCCTGACCCCATGGCATATTATCTTGGCTCTTTCTGCAAAGCAAGCCCTCCCTTAAAGGACTGTAGGAGGTTTTTCTTATAACCTTGTCTCAGAAAGTTGACCTTCTTGTTGCCAGTTCTCAAAGCCCTGCCTTGCAAGATGTCTTATCCTTCATAGGAATAAGTTTGCCCTGAGATCTAGTCCCTCTTTTTTTCCCCAAGGATGTGTCCTCTTTAGATCTCAATGCGAAAGTTGTGCTTCCGTCTTTCTATTCATCACCCTATGTGCTACACACCTTAGATGTGGTTGCAACTATCAAGCTTCACCTGATAGCCACAAACTCCTTTTGTAAAACAATTCCAAACAGTCCTTATAGAGGATTCCTAGTTTCCAGGGCGACCATCTCTCCATGGATTCACCTAACAATTTCAGGCTTATTTACCGAAGTAATGGACTCCGCTATTCCCCATTACCACTCATTCTATCAGAAGAAAAAAGAAAAGGTAGAGCGCTTCTAAGAGTAACAATATTATCAGTTGATACAAGTAGATATGTTCTCCTCACCTGAAGCACAAGTATAGTGCATTTCTACTACCAGATGTTACTTTATATACAGTCTTCTTTTGTAAATAATCTTTCTCCTCCTTCTCCAGGCTCCCCGTCACAGGCAGTGTATGTGTTCTGCTTTGGTCTGTGTCTCTAGTACAGGAGTAGACTCTGTCACATTTGTATGGTTGCTGGCTTTTAGACTGCCATGAGCACCTACCATTACTACAGTTTGCTCTATGCTTGCTACTCCTGAGCTTTGCCTAGCATATAACCTCCGAGAGGCAGCAGTGATACTCATCAGTCATTTTTCATAGAATAAGTGAATAAAACAGAGCATTCCAGAGATGTATGATGGAAGTTAGAGTGACTACTTACAACATCGGGCAAGCCAGCTCAGGTAAACATAGTCATTTTTTATCTTCTCACTCTGAATTAATAAAAACACCTGAAAGAGAGTTACAAAATGATAAAATGTATAATTAGTAATGCATTAATCAATCAGAAGTAAGCACCCTAAAAAAAACAAGGATGCTAAATGACCCATACAATAACAACATATGGAACCACCAATGTAAGTTCAAACATTTTTTCAATGTCAGCCCAATGGCGGCTTTAGAATCCACCCACTGTCATCTGATATCAATCATAGCCAAGGCTTTCCTAACAGGGAACTAACCTCAGAGTTTCTAATCAAGTTCGGCCCACCCAAAAGCTCATTTCCACAGCTGTTGCGCTGCTGGGTAGGCAAAGCCTGATGTGGAACTCAGAGACTAGTTCCCCATTAGTTCTGCCTTGGCTGTGATTGACAGTCAGCAGATTTCATAGCTGCTATTGATATTATTACAGGTACTTATATAGCGCCGTCAATTTACGCAGCGCTTTACATATATATATTGTGCATTCACATCAGTCCCTAACCCTCAAAGGACATACGATCTAAAGTTCCTAACTTACATTCATACATACACATACTAGGGCCAATTTAGTCAGGATACAATTAACCTACCAGCATGTATTATGAATAACTGCTGTGGAATCTGCCCACTGCCATTGTCTGTCAATCACAAGCAAGGCAGATCTGCTGGAGAACTAGTCCCCCAGAGTTCCCCGTGAGGTTACATCCACCTCACAACAAAACTCCTCGGCAATGCACATGTCTGTCTGACAGGTGCATTGGCAGGGAAGGCAGTCGCACTGAGGAAGAAATGTCCAGTATGGGCACACCAACCTTAGTGCTCGCCTCTGAAGCTCTATCTAGTTTTAAATGAACCTTTTGGCCTAAAAGCAAAATGCAATGTGTGGCGGAAAACCAACACTGCACATCACCCTGAACACACCATCCTCACCATGAAACATAGTGGTGGCAGCATCATGTTGTTGGGATGCTTTTCTTCAGCAGGGACAGGGAAGCTGGTCAGAGTTAATGGGAAGATGGATGGAGCCAAATACAGGGCAATCTTAGAGAAAACCTGTTAGAGTCTGCAAAAGACTGGGGCGGAGGTTCACCTTCCAGCAGGACAAAGACCCTAAACATACAGCCAAAGCTACAATGGAATGGTTTCGATCAAAGCATATTCATGCATTAGATTGGCCCAGTCAAAGTCCAGACCTAAATCCAATTGAGAATCTGTGGAAAGATTTGAAAATTGCTGTTCACAGATGCTCTTCATCCAATCTGACAGAGCTGGAGTTATTTTGCAAAGAATAGACAAAAATTTCACTCTCTAGATGTGCAAAGTTGGTAGAGACATCCCCAAAAAGACTTGCAGCTGTAATTGCAGCAAAAGGTGGTTTTACAAAGTATTGACTGAATACAAATGCACGTCACACTTTCCAGATATTTTCCTTTCACTTCACAATTATGTACCACTTTGCGTTGCTCTATCACCTAAAATCCCAATAAAATACATTTACATTTTTGGTTGTAACATGACAACATGTGGAACATTTCAAGGGGTATGAATACTTTTTCAAGGCACTGTAGTACTGTTTGGCAGCATGTGCAATTTGCAGTGATTAGATACACAAGGTACAGTGCATGAAAGTAAAGTAGCTCAAAAAGAATACAGAAATCAGCAACATCCCCCCCCTCAGAAGTGCTGGTCAGCAGTGTTTGTGGGCACACACAGACCTAAGGGTCTAAACAGTAACTGAACTTTCACTTAACCATTAGCCACCCGGCCTATAGCCGTTTGGCGGCCACAAAAATGGTTTAGCTTTCCGGGGTGTACGCCATTTGGCGTCCTCCTGCACATGCGCAGTTTGCGCGCTTGCAGAGCCGCGCAGTGGCGCGATCTGTCACCGGCCGTGTACCTCGGACACGGCCGATGACAGATCTGAGTACCGGCCCCCGTTGCCAGTACCATGGGACCTGCTGTGACCAATCACAGCAGGTCACATGACAGTTGTAAACAATGGATGGCTTCATTCATGTCATCCATTGTATACTAGTGCCTAGCTGTGAATGATCACAGCAGGTCACATGCACATGTCATGTGATTAGCTGTGGCCAAATCACAGCTAAGCACAAAAAAAAAAAACCCCCAAAAAAACCTGAATGAATCGATGTCATTCAGGTAAATGCTCGCTTATAGCAAAGTAATTCTTTGCTATAAGCAAATTGTGTAAAAAAAAAAAAAAAAATACTGATCACTTCCCCAAAGTAGTACAATGTTACCATGGTAACATTGTACGACTTTGGTCATAGTAAAATATGAAAAAAAAATCTTGAAAAAAAAAAATCTTAAAAAAAAAAAAAAATAAATAAAACATTTAAAATAATTAAAAAAAAATATATATATATATTTTTTTTTCATACTGTCACCAGTCAGTGTCCCTGTTCACTGCCATGCCAGTTATATGATGACGCTGTACTGCACTGGTGACAGTATGTAAAAAAAAAAAAAAATAGTGAAAATAATTTTTTTCATTTTTTCATTTTCCAAAAAATTATGACAAAAAAAAACACAACTTGAAAAAACTCGCCATGCCTCTTATGAAGTACGTCGGACTGTCTACTCTGCAAAAAGGGGTTATTTGGGGGATATCTGTACTGTTCTGACATTCTTGGACCTCAAGAAATTAGATTGGCTGTCAGTACTTCAGGATTGATCAATTTTCAGATCTATACCATAGTTTGTGAACTCTATAACCTTCCTACAAACTAAAAAATACATCCTAATTTGGGTTATTTTCACCAAAGACATGTAGCAGAATACATCTCGGCCTAAATTTATGAAGAACAATTATTTATTTGTAAACTTTTATAACAGAAACAAAGAAAAACGTGTTTTTTTTTCAAAATATTTGGTCTTTTTTTAATTTAGCAAAAAATAAAAACCCCAGCGGTGATTAAATACCACCAAAAGAAAGCTCTAGTTGTGTGAAGAAAATGATAAAATTTTAGTTTGGGTACAATGTTGTATGACCGCGCAATTGTCAAAGTGTGAGAGCGCTGAAATGTGAAAAATGGCCTGGGCAGGAAGATGGAAAATTGCCCGGTATTGAAATGGTTAAAGTTGTATCTTTACAGATGCCAATAAGATAGTTTAAATTTTTCGAAGAAAACCCCTCTTTCCAGTAATATTGCCTGTAGATACCTGGCTCTATACCCAGCTCTGCTCTGAAAATCTGCTTTTTCAGCTCAATGAAGAACATGTCTTCTATCTCCAAACTGTACCTTCTAGTCATGATCGGTTAGTTTAAAGCAAAGATGTAAACCATTATTTTGAAAGGTATCCAATCATTTGGGCATTTGTATGGGTTGCAGGGTGTAGTATCCATATTTCATGTTGATTTTTTATTCTTATATCAAAACTATTTGATATTTTCAAGCACAACAGAACAAATAATGCAAAATTTGATGGACTCAAATTTTTACAACCTAAAAATTGCATTAGACTGTGGAACTGAACTGTTTGACTATGACAATTACACATTTAATTTAACCACAAATTTACTTGAATCTGAATTATCAAACAAAATTTGAAAATTGAATTAATATCCCCATGGGCCAGAACTACTATCGCATCAGGTGATGTCATCCGAATAAAATTAATGCATTCAATAATTTTGTTTAAACTTTTTTCTGATTCTTTGACATTGGGTACATTTGTGTCCATTCAGAGATTTGGCAAGGGGAGAATGTCACCAGCACACCAAGGATCACCAATATATAGTTAGTCTGGCTGAAAAAAGACAAAAGTTCTTCCAGTTCAGCCATTAACCACTAGGGGACCGTCTGCAGTACATTTACTGCTACAAGGCGGCCCCTGTGTGCAGGATCACGTATATAAACATGATCCTGCATTTCGGGGTAGGAGGCGCGTGACCACCCTACCGGAGCCCAGCGATTGCCGGCAAACACTGACGGGGAGGAAGGATGCATTGTTTTCAATGGAGCTCTCCTCCCTGTCAGTTTTCAACACACTGTTCCGAATTGCTGGACACAGCCTTTCCCGAACAGTGTGTAACAGAGAAGCACACCCCCCCCCGCCCCCTCATGAAACACTCTTCTCACACAGTTAACCCTTTTGTTGCCTCCCAAAGTTAACCCCTTCCTCCCCAGTGCTATTAGTACAGTGACAGTGTTTTTTTGTTGCACTGATCACTGTATTGGTGTCACTAGGGATGTCAGTGACCCCAAGTCAGTTCCCCCCCAGTGTCAGAATGTCCGTCGCAGTCCCGCCATAAGTTGCTGATCACCACTATTATTAGTATATAAAAAAAAAATCCAGTATCTATACCGCCATTTGTAAATGCTCTAACTTTCATGTAAACCAATTAATTTACACGTTTTGGGATTTTTTTTTAGCAAAGACATGTCGCAGAATACATTTTGGCCTAAATGTATGATGAAATTAGATTTTTAAATTTTTTTACTGGACAGGTTTTATAGCAAAGAGTCCAAAATATAGTTTTTTTCTCAAAATTGTCTTTTTTTTAAAATAAAAAAACGCAAAAAAAAAAAAACGCACAGGCAATCAAATACCACTGAAAGAAAGCCCAATTCGTGGGGAAAAAAAGGACGCAAATTTCATTTTGGTGCCGCGTTGCATGACTGCGCAATTGTCAGTTAAAGTGATGCAGCGCAATAACACAAACCGCTTATGTAATCGTTTCCTGGTCGCCCTATAGTAGAAATAATGCTACAGGGAGGCATGGGTGTGCAAAATCACACACACATATATATATATATATATATATATATATATATATATATATTTAAATACACCCTGTTCCAAATTATTATGCAAATTCTATTTAAGTGTCACAAAGACTAAATATTTTGTTTTTCAGTTTAACTCATGGATGGCATTGTGTCTCAGGGCTCTTTTGATCACTGAAAACAATCTCGGACACCTGTGATAATTAGAGTGGCCGGTGAGCCCAATTTAAGGAAAAACTACTAAAGAAGGGTGTTCCACATTATTAAGCAGAGCACCATTTTCAAGCAATATGGGGAAGAAAAAGGATCTCTCTGCTGCCGAAAAGAGAGAAATAGTTCAATGCCTTAGACGAGGTATAAAAACATTAGATATTTCACGAAAACTTAAGTGTGATCATCGCACTATTAAGTGTAACGGGGTTAGCTCGGCAGCGGGTGTGTGTGACCCCCTGGATGGGTGCACAACACAAAAAGACAGGCACAGCACAACAACAGTGGAGGTGAAAACAAACAGGTGCAATTTATTTACAATATTTACAGAAAAATGGTAAACCAAAAAAAGAAACATCAAAATAAATCCTGGCCAACTTGGCTACTTACTGCAACAACAGCTTTCCCTAGCTACCCACTAGGTACAGCCTGCTGCTATACCTAGTTGCTAGTACTTGGAGGCTAGCCACACAGGCTTTGGTCTCTCTGCACACAGATAAGAGGTCAGCTCCCCAGACAGTTCAGGCACAGATCTGGTTCCAGGTTGGAGCAACTCCCTAAGCACTCTGGGAAGTTTTATACAGGTCTTAATGAGCCCACTACCTTCAGCTGGGCTCATTACCTCAGTGCTGAAGGACTCAGCACTTCCCTCTAGTGGGACAAATCCCCATAAAGCCTGAACCTCGGACAAATGTATCGTCCATCCAGGACGCAACCAGGGGATTTCACCTGCCTACTGTCACATAAGCCATTTGTGGATGATTCAGAGCACAGACGGATTTGTGCAGATAAAGGCACATTGAGGAAGATTTCTGCCAGATCCATGCATCGGATCAAGAGAGCAGCTGCTAAAATACCACTACATAGCAGCAAACAGATATTTGAAGCTGCTGGTGCCTCTGGAGTCCCACGGACATCAAGGTGTAAAGTCCTCCAGAGTCTTGCAACTGTGCATAAACCTTCTATTCGGCCACCACTAACCAATGCTCACAAGCAGAAAAGGCTGCATTGGGCAGAAAAATACATGAAGACTAATTTTCAAACAGTCCTGTTCACTGATGAGTGCCGTGCAACCCTGGATGGTCCAGATGGATGGAGTAGTGGATGGTTGGTGGACGGCCACCCTGTTCCAACAAGGCTGCGACATCAGCAAGGCGGTGGTGGAGTCATGTTTTGGGCCAGAATCATGGGAACAGAGCTGGGCGGCCCCTTTAGGGTCTCCGAAGGTGTAAAGATGACCTCTGCAAAGTATGTGGATTTTATGACTGACCACTTTCTTCCCTGGTACAGAAGGAAGAACTATGCTTTCCGTAATAAAATCATCTTCATGCATGACAAAGCACCATCTCGTGCTACAAAGAATACCTCTGTATCAATGGCTGCTATGGGGATAAAAGGAGAGAAAGTCATGGTGTGGCCTCCATCATCCCCTGACCTCAATCCTATTGAGAACCTTTGGAGCATCCTCAAGCAAAACATCTATGAGGGTGGGAGGCAGTTTACATCCAAACAGCAGCTCTGGGAGGCTATTCTGACATCTTGCAAACAAATTCAAGCAGAAACTGTCCAAAAACTCACAAGTTCAATGGATGCAAAACTTGTGAAGCTGCTATCAAATAAGGGGTCCTATGTTAAAATGTAACGTGACCTGTTAAAATGTTTAAAAAGTTAAAATGTTGTTAAAAGTTTGATTGAAATAGCTTTTGATTTCAGTAAATATGCTGCAAACACAACAAATGACAATTTTCAGATCTTTACAACCTATAAAGTGTTTTGAAACTTACTGTGCTTAATAATTTGGAACAGTGCATTGTAAGTTTTTTTATGTTTAAAAAAATACTGTTATCATAGGGGGTTTGTTATTTGAATTGTACTCTTAATAGTTGATAACATGAGAATTATGCTGACTGTTATTTACATCAATTATTTAGGTAAATGCGAAAAATATCATTTGCATAATAATTTGGAACAGGGTGTGTGTGTGTGTATATATATATATATATATATATATATACAGTGGGGATCAAAAGTTTGGGCACCCCAGCTAAAAATTTGTATTAATGTGCATAAAGAAGCCAAGGAAAGATGGAAAAATCTCCAAAAGGCATCAAATTACAGATTAGACATTCTTATAAAATGTCAACAAAAGTTAGATTTTATTTCCATCATTTACACTTTCAAAATAACAGAAAACAAAAAAATGGCGTCTGCAAAAGTTTGGGCACCCTGCAGAGTTAATATCTTGTACTGCCCCCTTTGGCAAGTATCACAGCTTGTAAACGCTTTTTGTAGCCAGCCAAGAGTCTTTCAATTCTTGTTTGAGGTATCTTTGCCCATTCTTCCTTACAAAAGTCTTCCAGTTCTTTGAGATTTCTGGGCTGTCTGTCACGCACGGCTCTTTTAAGGTCTATCCATAGATTTTCAATTATGTTGAGGTCAGGAGATTGTGAAGGCCATGGCAAAACCTTCAGTTTACGCCTCTTGATGTAATCCCCCGTGGATTTCGAGGTGTGTTTAGGATCATTATCCATTTGTAGAAGCCATCCTCTCTTTAACTTCAGCTTTTTCACAGATGGCATCAAGTTACCATCCAAAATTTGCTGAAATTTTATTGAATCCATTTTTCCTTCTACTCGTGAGATGTTCCCTGTGCCACTGGCTGCAACACAACCCCAAAGCATGATTGATCCAACCCCATGCTTAACAGTTGGACAGAGGTTCTTTTCATTAAATTCTGTGCCCCTTCTTCTCCAAACGTACCTTTGCTCATTCCGGCCAAAAAGTTCAAGTTTAACCTCATCGGTCCACAGAACTTGTTTCCAAAATGCATCAGGCTTGTCTATATGTTCATTTGCAAAGTTCAAACGATGATTTTTGTGGTGAGGACGTAGAAGAGGTTTTCTTCTGATGACTCTTCCATGAAGACCATATTTGTACAAGTATCTCTTTATAGTGGAATAGTGTACCACAACTCCAGTGTCTGCCAGATCTTTCTGGAGGGATCGTGCAGTCAAACGTGGGTTTTGAATTGTTTTTCTCACAATCCTGCGAGCTGTTCTGTCTGATATTTTTCTTGGTCTTCCAGATCTTGCTTTAACTTCCACTGTTCCTGATGACTGCCATTTCTTAATTACATTCCGAACAGAGAATATTGACATCTGAAAACACTTTGCTATCCTCTTATAGCCTTCTCCAGCTTTGTGAGCGTCAACTATTTTCAGTTTCAGTTTTCTAGACAACTGCTTAGAAGAACCCATGGTGCTGATTGTTGGGGCAAGGTCAGATGAGTCTGGGCATTTAAAACCTTTGAGATTGACATCACCTGGTCTTCCCAGACGATGATTGAGAACAATCCATGACACTGGCAGGTCTCAGCTTGGCAAAGGGGGCAGTGCATGCTATAAATTCTGCAGGGTGCCCAAACTTTTGCAGACGCCATTTTTTTGTTTTCTGTTATTTTGAAAGTGTAAATGATGGAAATAAAATCTAACTTTTGTTGACATATTATAAGAATGTCTAATCTGTAATTTGATGCCTTTTGGAGATTTTTCCATCTTTCCTTGGCTTCTTTATACACATTAATACAAATTTTTAGCTGGGGTGCCCAAACTTTCGATCCCCACTGTATATATATATATATATATATATATATATATATATATATACATATATATATATATATATACATACATATATATATATGATTTACGCTCTTGTGGTTTTCATGCCCCTCCCAGATAGTGTCAGATTGCCGATCAGTACACCAATAATCACATTTAACCCCTTGATTGCCAGGAACACGCTCATACACAATAAACCTTCATTGCTAGTATAGTGTCTGAACGGATCAATATCTTTGATCAGATCAGCACTATACCAGCGTTCACATTAGTATAGCGTCCCCAAAAATGCAGAGTTAGCGGGATCAGCCCCAGCACCTGCCAGCACCTGCGTTTAGTCCCTATGCTTACCCCGCCCCTTCTCCCCCAGCAAGTGCAGTGTCAGTAGGTCACTGTCCCTTGATACATTGCACACAAAACCGCATGTTGGCAGAATCAGGCCTGATCTCTGTTAGCACTTGCCGGTAAATATTGATGACTCTCATATGCAGCAGAGTGCCAGTACTAGTGCCGCACTACCTTTTGGTCAACGGGTGAGCACCAGCGGCCTAGTACATCCTGGTCTTTCACATACCAGCACTGCAGTATCACTTGGTGACGTGGCATGTCCCATAAGTGCAGTACAAGCTGGTGCACTGGTGAGCACAAGTATTGTTCCGCAACTACCAAGAATTTGCACACAGGCATGTAGAGCCCCTAGTATCCTTCCGGATGTGCTTGCAAATCCCGATTGGCAACCCACAAATTCTGCAGCACCTGTACTTCCCCCATTCACTGTCCAACCCGGAATTCAGGTGGAAACAGTAAATGTAACTCCTCCCCTTGATTTTTTTGGAGCTATTTTTCACGGAATATCTGTATGCATTGATTGTGGATCAAAGCATTTTATATGCACAACACTTTATCTCATTATGGTTTCCGAATTGAAATTTTTTTTGGACCTAACCCTCAACATGGGCATTACTAAAAAAAATTTATTGCGATTGTATTGGTCCACAGACCCGATTCATCATATGCTCGTGTTCTCTGCTGGCATGGCCAGGCATAGATATGAGAGTATAATGTGTTTTATGCATTTCAACGACAATACACTTTGTTGTCCTTGAGTTGACCCTGAATTTGACCGGCTCCACAAAATTAAGCCCCTCGTGAATCACCTTAACCAAATATTTGCAGATGTCTATACTCCCCAGCAAAAAATCTGCGTTGATGAGTCCCTCATAAATTTTTCTGGCCGCCTTGCATTCAAACAATTTCTCCCCAGCAAGTGTGCCAGATATGGGGTCAAGATGTAGAAGACCTGTGAGAGGGCAACAGGCTATACTTATAAGTTTCGGCATTACGAGGTCATGTGGAGCCCCCTGGATGCCCAGGCTACATGGGGACGAGTGGCAAGGTAGTTTGGGACTTGGTGTCATACTTTTTCCATATGGGGTACCACTTATACGTGGACAATTTTTATTCAAGCGTGCCACTATTTAGACATTTGTACAATCTTGGAACTGGCACATGTGGAACCTTGTGACCTAATGTGTGCCCACCACAGCTGCAGGCATCATCCTGGTATAATTTTTTTCAGCCGGCGATCGGCTTTCATGTAAAAGCAATCCTAGTGGCTAATTAGCTGCAGGATTGCTTTAACAAGCAGCGGGAGATGATGCCCCCCCTCCCCCGCTGCCTTCCACGACTTTCTGGGGCAGTCCCGTGCCATCGGGGGAACCTGAGAATGCAGCCGGTGTTTCTGCCAGCTGACCATAGAGCTGATTGGAGACCAGAATGGTGCTAATCATCTCTAGAGCCTAAGAAATCGGAAGCTACGAGCATTTCATCACTTCAGTTTCTCAGGATATAAACAGTGCTATTTGTAAATTGGTAAAGCATCTGATCACACCGATCTTGGTTTGATTAGATAATGTAAGGGCAGAGGAGTCTAGAGTCTGATAGAACCCAGATTTCTCAAAAAAGAATATATGACAATGCCCATTGAAGTTATAGGGGATATTTGCATTCCCTGCGATAGCATTAAAAGTGATAAAAAAAAAAATTAAAAGGGACAGTGTAAAAATAATAAAAAAAAATCAAAATAACTTAAAAAAAAAAAAAAAAAAAAGTACCCTCGCCCCTCAACGCACGCGTGTACCTGTGTTCGTGAGTGTTGACCCTGTGCTAGTATGGAAACAGCAGTTGCACCATGCATGTGAGGTATCGCCACAAACATCAGATCAAGGGCAGTCATTCTAACGCTAGACCTCCTCTGTAAATCTAAAATGGTAGCTTGTAAAGGCTTTTAAATCGTTTAATCGCTTTTAAATTCACCCCGCCCTCCTAGAGTGTAAGCTCCAAGGAGCAGGGCCCTCAAATCCCTCTTGTATTGAACTGTATTGTTACTGTATTGTCTCCCACTATAATGTAAACCGCTGAGCAAACCGTTGGCGCTATATAAATCCTGTATAATAATATAATAATAATAAATCTAAAACGGTAGCTTGTAAAGGCTTTTAAATCGTTGCCTATGGATATTAAAAACGTATGCAGTTTCTCGTCATTGCAAATGTTTTTGTCATTTTCCAGATAAATCTTCCATGGACTCAATATGCCTCTCACCAGATAGCTTAAGGTGTCTACATTCCAAAAAGGGGTTATTTGGGGGTGTTTGTTCTATCCTGGTATTTTAGCACCTCAAGAAATGTGATGGACAGTGAGAAAGTAAACGCTGTGTAAATTCCATTATCTATACCATAGTTTGTAGACGCTATAACTTTCACACAAAGCAATAAATATACACTTATTGGGATTTTTTTCAACCAAAATCACGTAGCAAAACACATTTTGGTCTAAATTTATGACAAAATTTTAATTTTTTTGGATATTTTTTATGACAGAAATTAGAAAATATTGGTTTTTTTTTTAAATTATTTTTCTCAAAACTTTTTTTTGTTTATAGCGCCAAAAGTAAATAGCACACAGGTGATCAAATACCACTGAAGGAAAGCTCTATTTGTGTGAAAAAAAGGACATAAATTTAATTTATGTACTTTATTGCATGACAGCGCAATTGTCAGTTAAACTAGTGCAACACTGTATAGCAAAAAAATGGCGTAAATTGTAGTATCTATACCATAGTTAGTAGACGCTATAACTTTCACACAAAGCAATAAATATACACTTATTGGGATTTTTTTTACCAAAAACATGTAGCAGAATACATTTTGGCCTAAATGTATTTATTTATTTATTTTTATTCCATAACTTTTATTAGGATCAAAAAGACAAAACAAATCAAAAATACAACATAGAGGAGATAACAAAAGGATTGCAATGATCAAGTTAGATAGAAAGGCACCATGTTTTAGATGATACAATGTGTCCGAAATTCACAATCAATAAAAAGATGGGAGAATGGGGACTGCAAGGGATTATCTCCTGAATAAAATAGATGAAAGGCTATTCCTAGTCACGGTTTTGGGCAAGGGGCTCTCGTGAGGGCAAGGATCTCTAACTGATCTAGGAGCAGTATACCCTGGAATCGATAGAAGGTCAGTGGGAGATGGGGCGTGAAACAGAACCAGGTACGTCTATGTAGGAGGGGATTGCGGATCGGGATCTATAGTGGCCTTATATTAAGTCAAGGAGTATGTGTCTTGTTTACCAAAATGATATGTGTGCCTATGAAGATCATCCGAAAAAAAGTCAAGAGAGTGTGAATGGGAAAGGGCAAATGATAGTGTAACTTTGTGTGGAAGGAAGAGAAATAGGAAGATAGCAGAAAGAGGGAGAGGTGGAAAGAGTCGCAGGCAAGAGGTGACTAAGAAGGGGGTAGGGGCAGAAAGAAGGGGTAAGGAAGGAGAAAAAAAAGGGGAGGGGGCAGGGTGTAGGGACAATTCAAAGGGATCAAGGCTGTGATCAGGTTGTCAGGGGCCAGGCAAGTGGGCAAGTTATGTTTCCTTTATCTAATATTAAAGAGAAGGGCACTCAGTTCCAAGGGGGGAGTTCAAATAAGCAAGTCAATTGAGAGAGCGGATAGGGGTTCCAAGGTCGACAGCTGTCAAGGAGGAGAGCCCATAATTGAGCGGTATTCGGAGGTCGATTGGAGGTGGAGCCAGCAGGCCCAAGTGTGAGAAAATTTAGGTGGGTTATCGCGTGATGACTCAATGAGTTCCTCCATCTCTGCCACTCTGTCCAAGCGTGTCAGTCAATCTTGGATCGACGGGGGTTGATCGGGAAGATCTCCATAGGGGTGGCAAGCTCAATTTGGCTGCATTTAGCATGTGCATAGCTAGCGATCTGAAGTAGAGGCGCCTGGGGATGAAGGTATGGTGGTGGAGACATTGGGCTAGGGAAAATAAAAGAGGTAGTGAAGAGACCGACGAGGTTATGCGGTGGACAACCTTCCAGAAAGGTTGGATGGCAGGGCCACCAAATATTAAGAAGTGAACCATCCTCAGAATCACATCTCCAACAAGATTTGGGTATGATCGGATTAAAGCGATGCAGCCTGGAGGGGGTCCTATACCAGAGGGAGGCCAATTTATATCCATTTTCTTGGGTTGAAAAGTTCAAAGAACCTTTATGTGCGCAAGTGAAAATTTGGTTCCAATCCGAGGAAGACAAATCTATCTCCAAGTCTCTCATCCCAGCCCTGCAAGCAGGGAGTGTGAGAGGGTTTTTGTCAGGATACGGGTGTTCTGCGGCATTGTGTCGGGCGGCACATGCGCAGAACACCAACACTCACTACCCGGCGGGCGGTAGGACCTGGGCGCGCATGGCAGCGGCGGGGTTCGTGCATGCGCACTCGGGTTCGCAGACGCGCGCCTGGCACCAATGACAGCGGGAGGCGGGCTATTTAAACATAGGAACAGGTATGTCAAGTTGCCGTTCGGGCTTGTATCTTGTATCCTTTTCCTGTGTTGCTGTATACTCCGTTGCCGACCTCTGCTTGTTCCTGATCCTGCTCTTCTCCTGCTTAACCCCTGGCTTGCCTGACTACTCTTCCGTCTGATCCCTGGTACTGTATTTGCCCACATCCTGCTGAACCTGGCTTGTGACCTGACCATTCTTAGCTTGCTCCTCTTGTACCTCGCTGCCCGCATAATACCGACCCGGCCTGTCTGACCACGCATACCGTACCCGACCATCCATCCATCCGGCTCAGATCAGACCAGTGTATCTGTCTGCCTCTTCCAAATTAGATTCCGTTCCTGCACTCCCCTGTCAGTACTCTCTACCACCGCAGGACGCACTCGGGGGTCGCGACCTGGTTCCAGTCTGCACCAAGTCCATCCCCACCATCAGGGGCCCTGGTGAACAGCAGGCTGGGACTTAGACCCCGCGCCCTGAGGGCGTCCGTGCAGTGGGCTGCTAGAGACTCTGCCAGGCGGTTATAACAGTACCAAACGGCCACAAATGGCGGAACCTGGAAGAGGACCATCTCCCCTGGAAAGTATGTGCCAGCATCTGGCGGCTCTTACTCAGGCGGTAAGGGCGCTGGAGGAGGGCTATAATCACCTGGACGGTCGGATCCAGACCCTAACTACCACTATTTCGGCCCCCCAAGATCATAGTCCCTCAGCTCCGGCCAGTGGTACCCCCGAAACCCCGGCAGGACCAGCAGCACCTACACCTATGCCAGAACCTCATGTTCCTTTCCCAGAGCGATTCAGTGGGAATCGCACCAAGTTCAGAGCATTCCATAATGCCTGCCTGTTGTACTTTAGGCTACAGTGAAGGTGGGGTTCATCATTTCCCTGCTACTGGACGAACCCCAAGAATGGGCTCATTGACTATTGGAGATCCAGCAGCCACCTCAGCTGGAATCTGTGTCAGCATTTTTTGAAGCGATGGGCCTCCTATATGATGACCCCGAACAAGCAGCATCAGCCGAATCGGCCCTTCAGTCTCTCAGGCAAGGTCGTAGGCCTGCGGAGGAGTATGCGGGTGAGTTCAGGCGTTGGATGGGAGACACGCAATGGAACGACGCGGCCTTGTGCAACCAGTTCCACATAGGCCTGTCTGAGTCCCTGAAAGACGAACTAGCTAGGGTAGGCATACCAGCCACACTAGAAGATCTCATGACCCTGGCTATTCAGATCGACCGACGCTTGCGGGAGCGCAGGATGGAGAGGTCAGGTCAGGGCCTGAGGCCTGCTTGGATGTTACCCCATGCTCCAGGACCAGTCAGTAGCCCTACTGGGAATCGCAATCCAGAACCTCTGGATACACCTGAACCAATGCAAGTCGGGCTAGCTCGTCCCTCCCTAACACCTGAGGAGCGTCAGAGATGCCGCCGCAACAACCTGTGCCTCTACTGTGGGGAAGCGGGCCACATGGTACGTTCCTGTCCGGTGAAGGCTGGTAAGTGCACTTCTGTTTACTCTGCCATACCTACTACAGCCAGTCACAATGTCAATTATTTAGCGGTACTCATTTCATTCCAGCTCCCCGGAAGGGTCGTGACGGCAACAGCGATCGTTGATTCCGGGGCCTGTAGCTGTTTTGTGGATCTGGACTTCGCGGCTCAATTCCAGATTCCCTTACAGGTTAAGGAATGTGGGTTTAATATTTTCCTAGCCGATGGATCTCGGATTAAGTCTGGGGTGGTGGACCGGGAGACCCCACCTCTCTGTGTAACTATATCCGAAACTCATCGAGAATTCCTGTTTTTGAATGCTATCTCCTCCCCTCTATTTCCAATTATTCTGGGGCTTCCGTGGCTGCGAGCCCACGACCCCCAGATTAATTGGAAAGCCGGTACCCTCCGGTTCGGCTCTCCATACTGCCAAGAGCATTGTTGTCCACCTGAGCCAGAGGCCCCACGCACACTATTCTGCGTAGATACTGACATAGAGCTGACAAGACTCGTCCCTTCGGTTTACCATCAATACCTTGACGTATTTAGTAGGCGGGGAGCTGACAATCTTCCCCCGCATAGGGCCTACGACTGTCCGATCGATCTGCTCCCGGGATCTGAGGTACCTTTCAGGCGGATATTTCCTTTGTCAGAAAAGGAACTGGGGGTACTAAAAGAATATATTGAGGAAAATCTTCAGAAGGGGTTCATACGCCCCTCCACGTCCCCGGCCGGGGCGGGTATTTTTTTTTGTTGAGAAGAAGGATAAATCCTTAAGGCCCTGTGTGGACTATAGGGAGCTTAACAAGATCAAGGTAAAA
Organism: Staurois parvus; assembly: GCF_062004578.1. Taxonomy (NCBI): domain Eukaryota; kingdom Metazoa; phylum Chordata; class Amphibia; order Anura; family Ranidae; genus Staurois; species Staurois parvus. The sequence continues at coordinate 399,912 of NW_028319087.1, forward strand.
AACCGTTACCCACTTCCTTTAGTACCAGAACTTTTTCAGCGACTCAAGACTGCATCCGTTTTTACGAAGTTGGATTTGAGGGGGGCTTACAATCTGGTCCGTAATCGGGAGGGAGATGAGTGGAAGACTTCCTTCCGTACTAGGTTCGGGCACTTCGAGTACCTGGTAATGCCCTTCGGTCTGTGTAACACCCCCGCCACCTTCCAGCACTTCATTAACGATATGTTCAGGGACTTCTTCGATATCTTTGTGGTCATCTATCTTGATGATATTTAAATTTTTTCTGCATCTCTGGAGGAGCATAGGGGTCACGTCAGGGAAGTGCTGGAAAGGCTCTGTTTGCATGGTTTATACGCAAAGGCGGAAAAATGCAGTTTTGAGCAGCACAGTATTCCCTTCTTAGGCCTAGTTATTTCTACTACTGGAATAGCGATGGATCCCCAGAAGATCTCCGCAGTTCTGGAATGGCCGGTGCCGTTGGATAAAAAGGGGGTTCAGCAGTTCATTGGCTTTGCCAATTTTTACCGGAAATTTATTAGGAATTTTTCAGGCCTGGTTTCCCCTATCACGCAACTTACCAAACAAGGAATGCGTTTCAAGTGGACACCTGAGGCGCAAGAAGCCTTTGAGTCCCTAAAGAGGTTATTCACCAAGGCCCCAGTATTGAGCCATCCTGATTCTTCACTATCCTACATCTTGGAGGTGGATGCATCCGAAAACGCGGTTGGGGCTGTGCTTTCCCAAAGACAGGGCATCAAGAAATTGATGCATCCCGTGGCATTTTTCTCCAGGAACCTGTCTTCTGCCGAAAGGAACTATGACATAGGGGACCGAGAACTCCTGGCCATCAAGGCAGCGTTGGAGGAATGGAGGTACTTGCTGGAAGGAGCCGTGCACCCGATATTGATTTTCACGGATCACAAGAACCTTGAATATTTAAGAACGGCAAAGCGCTTGAGACCAAGACAGGCTAGGTGGGCACTTTTTTTCTCTCGGTTTGTGTTTCACATTACTTATAGGCCTGGATCAAAGAACACGAAACCAGATGCTCTTTCGCGTATGTTCGAAGACCCAGAGAAGTCCCACAAGCCTGACACCATCCTGTCTTCTGGTAATTTTCTGGCATTACAGACTGAGCTACGTTCCCAACTACAGGCAGCATCCATAGGGGCTCCAAATGTTCCAGGGGTGCCGCTACAGAATAGAGACGGATTATGGTGGAAAGAAGGATGAATCTTGGTACCTGACGAATCTCGCACCACGGTCTTGGGTCATTGCCATGACCATCCCCTGGCTGGCCACTTCGGGACCCGGAAGACTCTAACTTCTGCAACGTATGTTCTGGTGGCCCAGCATGTCCAAGGATTGCGAGGCTTACGTAAAGACCTGCGCGGTCTGTCAAAGGAATAAGCCTTCCAGTAACAAGGCTTGGGGGCTCCTGCGACCCTTACCCATACCTAACAGACTGTGGGAAATGATTTCAATGGACTTCATTGTGGAACTTCCTCCATCTCAAGACCATACCGCCATTTTCGTGATTGTGGACCGCCTATCCAAGATGGCCCACTTCGTGCCTCTCAAAGACACACCATCCACTGCGGAGACAGCGCAAATTTTTGTGAGAGAGGTGGTAAGACTCCATGAAATTCCTTAGGATATAGTTTCAGATAGGGGAGCCCAGTTCACCTCCAAATTTTGGAAGGCACTATGCGAGACCTTGGAAATCAAGTTATCTCTCTCCTCGGCATATCATCCACAGACCAATGGACAGACGGAACGTACAATCTAGACCTTGGAACAATATCTCCGATGTTATACGTCGTTTCTTCAGGACGATTGGCTAACTCTTTTACCACTGGCCGAATTTGCTTACAATATTGCAAGCCACTCGACTACTCAGCAATCCCCATTTTTTGCCAATTACGGCTTCCACCCGACCTTTTTACCTGACACAATTCCTGAAAGTTCGGTGCCAGCTACACAGGACATGTTGCACTTCCTTTCTACAAACAATAGGGTCTTACAAGAAGCAATCCTGAAGGCCCAGGAGGGCAGTAAGAAAGCCTTTGACAAAAAGAGAAGAGGGGAGCTTATTTTACACCCAGGGGACCAGGTCTGGTTGGCCACAACAAACCTTAAGATGACATGCCCGTCGAGGAAATTGGGACCAAGATTTATGGGCCCATTTCAGGTAAAGCGGAAGGTTAACGAAGTGGCGTACGAGCTCTTCCTCCCGGGATTCCTTTAGAATTCACCTGGTATTTCATGTATCTCTGTTGAAACCCGCGGCACCGGACCCATTCCCGAACCGGAGATCTAGGCCTCCTGATGCCATAAACGTTGATGGGGAGGAAGAATTCGAAATTGAGACAATTCTAGACTGTAGGAAGAGGGGAGGTCAGACCCAGTTTCTCATTAAGTGGAAAGGGTATGGTCCAGAGGAGAACTCATGGGAACCCTCCCAGAACATTCATGCCTCTAGATTGATTCGGGATTTTTTTGACAGCCACCCACGCAAGAGAGAACTGTTGGGCATCCGGCAGCTGCCCGTTTAAACATAGGTACAGGTATGTCAAGTTGCCGTTTGGTCTTGTATCTTGTATCCTGTTCCTGTGTTGCTGTATACTCCGTTGCCGACCTCTGCTTGTTCCTGATCCTGCTCTTCTCCTGCTTAACCCCTGGCTTGCCTGACTACTCTTCCGTCTGATCCCTGGTACTGTATTTGCCCGCATCCTTCTGAACCTGGCTTGTGACCTGACCATTCTTAGCTCGCTCCTCTTGTACCTCGCTGCCCGCATAATACCGACCCGGCCTGTCTGACCACGCATACCGTACCCGACCATCCATCCATCCATCCGGCTCGGATCAGACCAGTGTATCTGTCTGCTTCTTCCAAATTAGATTCCGTTCCTGCACTCCCGTCAGTACTCTCTACCACCGCAGGACGCACTCGGGGGTCGCGACCTGGTTCCAGTCTGCACCAAGTCCATCCCCACCATCAGGGGCCCTGGTGAACAGCAGGCTGGGACTTAGACCCCGCGCCCTGAGGGCGTCCGTGCAGTGGCCTGCTAGAGACTCTGCCAGGCGGTTATAAGAGTTTTGGTCTCCAAATAGAAGACAAGTGGTGTAAATCAGGTGTCGTTGGGGTTCCTTTTTGGAGCAAAGGGTTTCAAGGGGGGTGAGAGGACGGGTCCATTTGTTGTAGTGGGCTTTGGAGCGGACAAAGTGTCTAATTTGGAGATAGCCCCAAAAAGGGAAGGCACGATCTATCATGTAGGGGGTGAGTGAGGCTAGGGTCTTCAATTGGGCATTTAAAAAAGAAGTTTTCTGCATGAACATGTTGGTGGGCCAGTGCTCAACAAGAAAAGATGGGTGCATGCCCAGTGGGAATTCCGGCTTCATGTGCAAGGAGGTAAGAGGGTTAGGGGCATCAGAAATGGAAGCAGATTTGCACGCCAACCGAAAGATCTTCAAGGTTGCTCCAATCAGCGGGTGTGTATGAAGCACCGTAGGAGTATGTTTCGCTGGGAGCCGAGGAATCAGTGCCAGCAGAGAGGGAGAGAGAGAGTCCTCGAGGTGAACCCAAGCTTTTGTCGGTGAGTGCATGTTCCAGTCGATTATTCTGGTAAGATGACAGGACCAGTGGTATTTTTGAAGATCGGGGAGCCCTATACCCCCCCCCCCCCGATTTGGAGAGGGACAATTGAGAAAAGGAAATACGAGGGTTAAAACTCCATAGGAACTGTGAGCAAAGTCTTCTACAAAAGGGCAAAGAAGGTAGGTGGCAAGTGGATAGGAATGGTCTGGATGAGGTAAAGAAGGCGGGGAAGGACATTCATTTTAAGGATTGCAGCCCTTCCGAACCAGGTAAAACATGGACGATGCCATTTCAAGAGGTCTTTCTGAATGGCTCAAAGGGCTGGGATAAAATTATTAGCATAAAGATCTTGGAGAGTGCTAGGGAGCTGTATTCCGAGATAGGTAAGGGCCTCCTTTTCCCATATGAATGGGAAGTGAGACTTGCAAAAAACGACCTCCTCATGAGGAATGGTAATGTTCAGAGCACAGGATTTGGAGAAGTTGATTTTAAGATTGGAGAGGAATTGGAAGGAATGAAAGTCTTTAAGAAGGTTGGGTAAAGTGGTTCTGGGTTCAGATAGGAAATTTAGGATATCGTCCACGTAAGCGGCAATTTTCTGCGTGTGTCCTGCAACAGAGATTCCCTTGATATTGGGGTTCGCGCGGTGCATACGAAGCAGAGGTTCTAACATTGGAATGAAAAGAAGCTGTGATAGGGGGCACCCTTGACGTGTGCCATTTGTAAGAGGGAAAGGTCTCGACAGGTGGTCATGAACCTGGACGTGGGCCGTTGGACAGGAATACAGGACCATTATGTAGTTAAGCATATTTCCTCTTAGGCCTACTGCGCACAAGAAGGCCTTTAGGTAGTCCCAGGCCACCCTGTCAAAGGCCTTCTCGGCATCTAGGAAAAGGAGGAAGCCAGGTTATTGAGAAGTGCAGAGGAAATGGAGAATGTTCAGGACCTTAGTAGTATTGTCTCTCACTTCCTTCCCAGGGATAAAACCGATTTGGTCTAGATTGACCAGAGAGGGGAGCAGTGGGAGAAGTTGGTTGGCCAACATTTTTGCATAAAGTTTGGCGTCAACATTCAGGAGTGAAATTGGCCTATAGCTGGTAACTGAGGTTGCATCCTTTCCCCCTTTGGGAATAACAGTGATGTGTGCTTCCAGGAGCCGATTTGGAGGGGCAGAGGGGGAGTTTTAAGAATTGAAAGCCTCAAGACAAGGATCAAGTAGGACATCTATAAAAGTCTTATAATAGGCCACAGAAAGGCCATCAGGGCCTGGGCTTTTGCCAGCTTTCATTTGTTTGAGGGCCAGAAGTAACTCATCCGAGGAGATGTTTCATTCCACGTCTTGTGCGAAGTCTTCTGAAATTGCAGGAGGGCTGTAGAGATGTAGGAACTCTGAGATCAGGGTAGATCTGGATTTATCCGATTCAGTTGGGGGACGTTCCGGGGGAAGGTTGTAGAGGGCGGTATAATACAGTTCAAAGTGGGAGGCAATATCAATGTTTGAGGTGGCCAAGGAGCCATCGGCGCCCCAAATTTTGTGGACCGTCAAGTTTGCTTTTTTTGCTCGGAGGGCTCTTGCCAGAAATCTACCACTCTTGTTTGCATACTCATAGAAGAGCTTCTGAGAGACCATAAATCTGTGTTTTACAGCCTTACCGAGCTCCGATATCAGCAGCTGTAAGAGGGTGGTCGTGAGTTCTGCTAAGTTCGTTTGGGCCTGGGTGTGTTTATGAGCTTTTTTGAGAAAACTGATTTGGTCCAGCAAGAGCTTTATGGACGCCTGTCGGTCACGTTTACACTTGGTAGCCATTGCAATGAACGTCCTCGGATTACACATTTATGTGCTTCCCACTGGGTCACGGGAGAGGTATCGGTGGTTTGGTTGATCTGAAAGTATTCCCTAAGTTTGGAGCGCAATTCAGCCTCGTTTACTACGTGAGAGAGGAGGGACATGTCAAGTTGCCACAATTTTGTACGGGAATGCTTTTCAGGGAAGCTCAGGGTCATGGTAATGGAATGGTGATCCAAAAGGAACATAGGATCTATTGAGGAGTGATGCAGAAAAGGTAGGTCCACTTGAGAGAGAAATAGGTCATCGATTCTAGAGTATTTGTTATGAGGGGAGGAAAAAAAGGTGTTATCTTTGACGTTCGGGTGGAGCACTCTCCAAGAGTCATGGAGTTGGAGATCCTGGAATTGGGTATGAATTTGGCGTAGAGATCTGTAGGGCAGAAATGAAGTGCCAGAAGAGGAATCTAATAGAGGGACATTGAGGTCCCCCCCAAGATCAGCATTCCCGATTGGAAGGAGGAGATTAAGGAGGCAATCCCAAGGAAAGAAGGTACCTGTTTGGTGTTTGGTTCATATAGGTTTACAAGAGTGATGGGTCTGTCAGCTAGAGAGCCTTTGAGGAATAAATATCTGCCATCTGGATCAACTTGGAGTTCGAAACAGTCAAAGGAAGGTGTTTGGCAATTAAGATGGCAACTCCTTTAGATTTGGCTAAGGGATTGGGGGCATGAAAGACTGTCGGAAAGTGTGCATCATAAAGTTTGGGGACTGCGTCCTGTCGGAAATGCGTCTCCTGGAGGAAAACCAAATCTGCCTTATGTTTATGCATGTAAGAGAGCAAGAGGGACCTTCTTACAGGAATGTTTAAACCCTTTGTGTTAAGAGAGATTACTTTTAAGGTCGAGGGACCTAACTGAGATCAGGGGGTGGTCATGATGACAAGGGGAGGAGGGGAGAAGCCAGGAGAGGGACAGAAAGAGAAAAAAAAAGGGGGGGGGGGTATTGGTGAAGGGAGAACACAAGAAGGGGGGGGAGGAGAAGCGGGATGAAGAGTAAAGGGGGGAAAGGAAGGGGTAGGGCAAGAGAAGGGAAAACAAGGAGAAGAAGGGGGGCAAAGAGAGGGTGAGATATCCGGAGGAAAGAGTAGACCAGCTCTATCCCCGATAAGGGGAAAGAAAGAGAGAAAAAAAAGGCAGGGGACAGGTAGAGGGGAGAGGGTAGGTAGGAGGAGTAGGAAAAGAGGGAGTGAGAAAGGAAGTGTCTGGAATGGGTCAGTGGAAGCTCAGTGAGACCACTGTGTAGAGAGCGAGGAGGCCGAAAAACCGACAATAGGAGATGCAAGTGAGTGCTGTGAGTGTAGTGGATCGGCTATAACAGTGGCCGGGTGGCTACGTACGCCCACCTCATAGCGAAGGTGATATCAAAGCAACTCATGCCACCGAAGGTGAAGTCTTTTTGCTTGGTGGACTTGCTAGACGCATGTGTAAGGAGTCAGGGTAGTCTGTCTATAAAACATCTGGTATCGGATAGCTGTTAGTTGAGTGTGTAGAAGAGGAGAAAGGGCAGCGTGTTTTCCCAGGAAAATGAGGATCATGGGTGGGGAGGAGGGAGAAGCCTCAGGAATGCATGTGAGGTCCTAAATGGGGTGAGCCTTAGCATGGAAGCCTACAGCGGCTGGGCTGCTCACAGGGAAATCACAGGATCCAAGATATAGCCATGAGGTGTTCCAAGGCGAGGGAACAGGTCACAGCAGGAAATGTAGCAGGCACTATGCGTGTGCGGTGGGGATAAGATCTGGTGAGCCCCCGGGTAGGCTGCGCAGGTCATGCAGAGGATTTCCAAGAGACTCCAATCCGTGCGACCTGAGAGAAGAGGGAGTGGAGGTGGAGGCTCCAGGGTGTAAGGCACAAAAATGTAGGCTGGTACCTGAACCCAGGCACAACAAGCAAATTAGCTCAACAAAAAAGAGAAAAAGAAAAGGAAAGGTGGGAGAACCAATGGAGGGGCCTACACCTCTTGGCGGGGCCACCGGTGTGCTGGCGATGCAGTCGGGCTGTTCACCGTTGCCCTCTGGTAGAAGGTCTTGGAGGCGTCTCAGGAAAGGAGCGGCGACGACGGACAGATTGGCCTTGCTAGTCCATGTCTCCCTCTGCTGGGAGCAGAACAGCTCCTGGATATGGCAGGTCTGCTGCGTGTTTGGAGCCCTCGGGGAGTGGGACCGGGATCCCTGTGTGTTCCGGCCCCCTTTCCTCATCTTATTCTGGGCACTGCTCACCCGATCCTCCTGGTTGTGGGTTCTGGGATCTCCGGTCAGCGGGAGCTCCGGGATTAGACGTCTATTGCGGGACTAGGCAAGCCATGCCCCCCCCCCCCTAAATTTATAACTAACTTTGAGTTTACAATATATTTTTTATAGCCAAAAGTAAACAGTATTGTTTTTCTTCAAAATGTTTGGTCTTTTTTTGTTAATAGCGTGAAAAATAAAAGCGCACAGGTGATCAAATACCACCGAAAGAAAGCTCTATTTGTGTTAAAAAAAGGATGTAAATTTTGTTTGGGTACAGCATTGCATGACCGCGCAATTATCAGTCGAATTAGTGAAGTGCCGAGTAGCAAAAAGAGGCCTGGTCATTAAGGGGGTAAATCCTCTAAAGGGCAAGTGGTTAAAAAAAAAGGTATGATCCTATACCCACAGTTGATCTAGAGGAAGGCAAAAAAACCCAGCAAAGCATGATCCAATTTGCTCCTGCTGGGAAAAAAATTCCTTCCTGATCCCCTGAGAGGCAATCAGATATTCTATGGATCAACTTTACCTATAAATGTTAGTATCCAGTTATATTCTGTGTATCTAAGAAAAAATCCAGGCCTTTTTTGAAGCAATCCACTGAGCTATCCAGAACCAACTCTTATGGGTCCAAATGTTTTAATGAACGATCACATAGTTACAGCAAGGGCAACGTTTCGGAGTCTCGCAGGACCCCTTCATCAGGCATTTGACAAAAAATATATTTTTGTTTTATTTCTTCATTTTCCAACAACTTGTGGCAACAAATGAGATCTGAAAAATACTCACCATGCTTCTTATCAAATTCCTTGGCGTGTCTACTTTCCAAAAAGGGGTCATTTGGGGGGGTTTGGTGCTATCCTAGCATTTCAGGGCCTCCGAAACTGTGATAGTTAGTCAGGAAGTGTAATGAGGAAATAAAGCCCTTTAAAAGCCTGAAAGTGCTTATTGGATTTTGGGGTCCTATACTTGGCTAGACTGCCAAAAAGTCTCTCACATGTGGTACCGCCATACTCGGGAGAAGTAGCAGAATGTATTTTGGGGCGTAATTCCACATATACTCATGGCAGGTGTGAGCAATAAATCATATAAGAGACAATTTTGTGTAAAAAAGAAAAAACTTTTTTTGTCATTTTCCAAAAACTTGTAAAAAAATAAATTCTTCTATTGACTCAACATGCCTCTTTTTCATTTTGATTTTTTAAATTATTTTTACACTGTCCCTTTCATGTTTTTTTTCTAATTACTTTTAATGCTATCACAGGGAATGCAAATATCTATAGATATTCCGGTCTCCAATCAGCTCTATGGTAATCTGGCAGAAACACCGCCTGCATTCTCAGGTTCCCCCGATGGCACGGGACTGCCCGAGAAGGCCGTGGAAGGCAGCAAGGGAGGGGGGCATCATCTCCCACTGCTTGTAAAAGCAATCCTGCAGCTAATTAGCCACTAGGATTGCTTTTACATGAAAGCCGATCACTGGCTGAAAAAAACGATACCAGGATGATACCTGCAGCTGTAGACATCATCCTGGTATAACCATTCAAAGGCCAGTGATGTACCAGTACGTCGCTGGTCCCTGTTGGGTATATATGATACGTTATTTTTTTTTTCTGTATGCAGTCTGTGGGCTGAATGAAAAAAAGAGAAGATATTTCTGTCAGAAAAAGTGTGTGGTATGCCCACCATTAGAATATACCGCCCTGCATCCACCCACTTCTAATGGTGGGCACACATTAGGTCGCACGGTGCCACATGCGCCAATTCCAAGATTGTACAAATGTCTAAATAGTGGCACACTTGAATAAAAATTGTCCATGTATAAGTGGTACATCATATGGAAAAAGGATAACACCAAGTCCCAAACTATCTTGCCACTACTCCCCATGTAGTCTGGGTATCCAGGGGGACTCCACGTGACTATCTTTTCCCTCATAAATCCGAAACTTCTAAGTATAGCCTGAGTGTATTGTCGTTGAAATGCATAAAACACATTATACTCTCATATCTATGCCTGGCCATGGCAGCAGAGAACACGGGCATATGATGAGTCGGGTCTGTGGACCAATACAACCACAATTATTTTTTTTAGTAATGCTCATGTTGAGAGTTAGGCCCAAAAAAAAAAAAAAAATTTGGAAACCGTAATGGGTTCCCATGTGAATGGTCTGGCAAGGTTTGAATTTGGGTTGGTGGCGATAAATTGTTGTGCATATAAATGGCTTTGATCCACAATCAATGCATACAGATCTTCCCTGAAAAAACTCAAAAAAATCAAGGTGAGTAGTTAAATTTGCTGTTTCCACCTGAATTCCGGGTTGGGTAGTGAATAGGGGAAGTATGGGTGTTGATTCTGCAAACACTGCGGTTTTGTGTGCAATGTATCAAGTGATAGTGACCTACTGACACTGCACTTGCTGGGGGAGAAGGGGGGTAAGCGTAGGGGCTAAACACAGGTGCTGGCAGGTGTCGGGGCTGATCCCTCTAACGCTGTGTTTTTGACGACGCTATACTAATGTGAACACTGGTATAGTGCTGATCTGATCAAAGATATTGATCCATTCAGACACTATACTAGCAAGGAAGGTTTATTGTGTATGAGCGTGTTCCTGGCAATCAAGGGGTTAAATGTGATTACTGGTGTACTGACGGGCAATCTGATGCTATCTGGAAGGGGCGTGAAAACCATGGGAGAGCGAATCACGTATATATACATGATTTTGAGTACCTGTGCCGCCCTGTAGCAGTATTTCTCCTACCTCCACTCTTAACTCAAAAACGCATTGACTCCTGCTGCTTTCCTTCTGGGTAAATGCATCTTTCTCCTACCTCCACTCTTAACTCAAAAACGCATTGACTCCTGCTGCTTTCCTCCTGGGTAAATGCATCTTTCTCCTACCTCCACGCTTAACTCAAAAACGCATTGACTCCTGTTAAATTCTGAGTAAATGGTGCATTTATATTTGTGTATATGTTGACCAGTCCTCACCTTTAGCTGCACCCGTTTTTATGACTGTAGTCTGTTTCCTGAGAAACATCCCCCACTATTCATGTGATCCTTATCAGCTTCTAATTGGGGTGGAGTTGAATGCTCATTTGAGTATCTCCCTATAAATTTAGATCAGCTCATGGGGGGAGATCTCTGATGGGGGGCACAGTCTCTGATGGGGGTGCTGCTTCTGATTGAGTGCGGCTTTGAACGAGTACGAAGCAGTTAAACACAGCAGTTGAACTAAAGCAGGAGAACTCAAGCAGCAGGAAGACACAACAACAGCAAGAAGCTCTACTGCACGTTGGACAGACTGCAAGCAAACACCCTGGGAAACCTCTCTTACATACCTGAGTCCCACTCCGTGTACCTTTATATAATACGTCCCTCTTCTCCTTATCATATTACTATCCTCTGTTCCCAAATCTCATTTCTTTACCCCTCTGCTCCACCCCAAAACTTGTACATCTCCCCCTCATTGCTATCATCTCCCTACTATTGCTCTCTTCACCTCCCCAAAATGCCTCTTCTACTCCTCCTTCTCATTTTCCTCTCCTCCGTTCCCAAAATCCATTCACTATATCCCTCTGCCCCTCCCAAACAATTGTATATTGTGTCCTCACTGCTTCCTTCGCCCCTCTACGGCACCCACCACCTCCTCCTGTTACTCCACTCTCCCACTGACCCGAACACCTCCACTAGTAGTTTCTCCGCTCCTGCACATCCCGCTCCCATACCACCTTTCTCACCCTTGATCTTGTCTTCTCCAACCGCTGCGCTCCCCACAACCTCACTAACACCCCCTTCCCTCTCTCTGACCACAACCTGACTACCTTCTCTATCTCCTCGTCCTCCAACGCCTATCCCTCCAAATGTCACACTACTACCAGCCGTGACCTCCGCAACCTTAACCCTGCCTCCCTCCACTCTGCAGCTGATCAACTCGACGACCGCATCCTCCCCCTGTCCTGCCCTGACTTGGCTATGACCGCCTACAACAACGCGCTCTCAACAGCCCTTGACTCACTAGCGCCTTTAACCACATGCAACATCAGACCCCGACCGCTCCAGCCCTGGCAGACTGATCACACCAAAACCCTCAAACGACACAGTCGTGCCCTGGAGCGACTATGGCGCAAAACCAAATCCCAACAAGCCTTCACCCGCTACAAATCTGCCTTCCACACCTACACCTCCTCCCTCCATGCTGCCAAACAAGCCTACTTCCTGACCCTCATCAAGGCCCTCTCCTCCAATCCTCGCCGACTCTTCTCCGCCTTCAACTCTCTACTCTCGCCACCCCCACCTCCACCCAGCACCCCACTCACTGCCCTTGAGATTGCCAATCACTTCAAAAACAAGATTGACACAATTCACAAGGACATTGCCGCAACTCACACGCCCTCTCAACCCATCCCCTCTCACACAGCTACACCCTCATCCCCTCTCCCCCTCGACATAACCCGCAGGGACTTCGTCGCTGCTCAAACTCTCTCCAACCCCCTTCCCCCTCACTCAGCTACCCCCTCATCACCCCTCTCCCACGGCCCCACCACTGCTCTGACCTCCTCTTCCACCCCACCCTACATTCCTCATACTGAAGCTCCCCCAACACTCCGCACCTTTGACCTTACTACCATCGAGGAAGTCTCCAAGATCCTGTCTGATGCCCGCCTCACCACCTGCCCCCTCGACCCTATCCCCTCACAACTCCTACGACCTCCCTCCCCCTCCATCCTACGCTCCCTCACCCACATCTTCAATCTCTCCCTCTCCTCCGGCACTTTCCCCTCCCCTCTGAAACATGCACACATCACCCCCATACTTAAAAAGCCCTCCCTGGACCCCAATGACCCGAACAACCTCAGACCCATCTCCCTGCTCCCATTTACATCTAAACTCCTCGAGCGCCTAGTCTACACCCGCCTATGCTCTCACCTCAACGACAACAACCTCCTCGATCCCCTACAGTCCGGCTTCCGTCCCCTACACTCCACCGAAACTTCCTTACTCAAACTCTCCAACGACCTGCTAACCGCCAAAGCTAATGGCCACTATTCAGTGCTCCTACTCCTTGACCTCTCTGTGGCCTTCGACACAGTCGACCACCCCCTCCTCCTCAAAAAATGACACTCCCTCGGCCTCAGAGATTCTGCTCTCTCCTGGCTCTCATCCTACCTGTCACAACGCTCCTTCAGCGTTACCTATAATGCTACCACCTCCCCCTCACTCCCCCTCTCTGTTGGGGTCCCTCAAGGCTCTGTCCTCGAGCCCCTTCTCTTCTCCATCTACACCTCCTCCCTTGGCCAACTCATACACTCTCACGGCTTCAACTACCACCTCTATGCCGACGATACACAAATCTATCTCTCAACCCCCCACCTCACCCCCTCAGTCTCCGCCCGAATCACACACCTGCTGAGCGACATATCAGACTGGATGTCGCTCCACTTCCTTAAACTGAACCTCTCCAAAACAGAGTTTCTTGTCTTCCCCCCCAGCCCGGACACCACCCCCCATTGACTTCTCTATCACATCGAACAATGCTACTATCAAACCCGCCCCGCAGGCCAGAGTACTTGGTGTCATTCTGGACTCCAACCTATCCTTCCAGCCCCAAGTCCAATCTTTAACAAACTCGTGCAGACTCCACCTCCGCAACATCGCCAAAATCCGCACGTTCCTAACCCCAGAAACCACTAAACAGCTCATCCACTCCCTCATCATATCACGACTCGACTACTGCAACTCCCTCCTCACTGGCCTGCCTCGCCGCTGGCTATCCCCGCTTCAGTCAATCCTGAATACGGCTGCCAGACTCATTCACCTTTCCAACCGCTCCATCTCCGCCACCCCCCTCTGCCAATCCCTCCACTGGCTTCCGATTGCACAACGGATCAAATTCAAAATCCTAACGCTGACGTACAAAGCTGTCCACCATACTGCCCCGAACTACATCACTGACCTAATATCCAAGTACCGCCCAGCACGCACACTCCGCTCCTCACAAGACCTCCTTCTCTCTAGTTCCCTGGTCTCCTCCTCCCATGCCCGCCTCCAGGACTTCTCCAGGGTGTCACCCATCCTCTGGAACTCCCTGCCCCAACCCATCAGATTATCACCTACTCTCCTCTCCTTTAGGCGCACCCTGAAAACCCATCTCTTCAGGGAAGCCTAACCCACCCCCTGCGAACTTGCCGACCTCCTCCACTCTTCCTACCACTCCATCCCCCACAGCTATCTCCTCCTGTGCCACCACCCCCTCCCTCGTAGATTGTAAGCTCAAAAGAGCAGGGCCCTCAATCCCTTCATGTTTTGCATTGTATTGGTATTGTTCTGTCCTCCTCTGTAATATACAGCGCTGAGCGAACTATTGGAGCTTTATAAATACTGTATAATAATAATTTCTGCTATAGGGAAGTCAGGAATCGGTTTGTGTTACGGTGCTGTGTTATTTTAACTGATAATTGCGTGGTCATGCAACGCTGAACCCAAATTAAATTTACATCCTTTTTTTCCCGCACAAATTGAGCTTTCTTTCGGTGGTATTTGATCACCTGTGCGGTTTTTATTTTTTGCGCTCAAAATCAAACTTCGTCATAAATTTAGGCCAAAATGTATTCTGCGACATGTCTTTGCTAAAAAAAAAAATCCCAATACGTGTAAAGTAATTGGTTTATGTGAAAGTTAAAGCGTTTAGAAATGGAGGTATAGATACCGGAATTTGTTTTTTAATACTAATAATGGCAGCGATCAGCGACTTATGGCGGGACTGCGGAAGACATTCTGACACTGGGGGGGGGGGGGGGGAGACTGACTTGGGGTCACAGACACCCGCAGTGACTCCAATACAGTGATTAGTGCAACAAAAAAAAGCACTGACACTGTACTAATGGCACTGGGGAGGAAGAGGTTAACATTTGGAGGCAATCAAAGGGTTAACTGTGTGATGTGAGTGTTTCACTAGGTGCGGGGGTATGCTTCACTGTAAGCACACTGATCGGGACAGTTGTGCTCAGCCATCCTGATCTGTGTGCCCGAACTGACAGGGAGGAGAGCTGCATTGTAAACAATGCAGCCGTCCTCCCTATCAGTGTTTGCTGGTAATCACCGGCTGGGACCGGTGATTGACACCCGCACCCATGATCAGTGGCGCGGGTAGGGTGGTCGCGCGCGCCCCCTACCCGGAAATGCAAAATCACGTATATATACGTGATTTTGCGCAGCGGTGCCGCCCTGCCGCAGTATAAGTACTGTGGCTGGTTGGCAACCAGTTAAATAAAAAGCCTGCCCTACCCAATGCAACTATTTGTTTATTTATACAAGAAGATTCTGTATGATGCTGAGATTATATTGGTAACTGTACCTAGACAATAGCTATTTTCTATTGAATTTAACCCTGACAGGGTGCAATAAATGTATTGTGTTTGTACAGTCTGGTGTTAGCAGAGTGTTCATTTCCTACCATATTGCTTTCTCCTGAGTATTTCTGGGAACACTCTGTTTGATTTTGACTCCATTTGTAAAAAAAAATTTTTACATTGCAGTTCTTGCAATTCTTTTTCCTGATTAAGGAGAAAGAATCGTGATGAATATATTTTGAACATTAAAAAAAAGAGAAAAGCATTGCAGGCAGAGAAAGATAAGTTTACAAAAGGACAATGTAGGTTCTTCAGCAGTAAGCTAATATTCTGAATACAGTATGATGGTTATAGTATGTTCTATTTTAACCACTAGCCTACAGGGTACTTATACCCCCTTCCTGCCTAGGCCAATTTCCAGCTTTCAGCGCTGTTGCATATTGAATGACAATTGCACGGTCATGCAACACTGTACCCATATGACATTTTTATCATTTTTTGTAACAGATAGAGCTTTATTTTGGTGGTATTTAATCACCTCTGGGTTTTTTATTTTTTCTTAAACAAACCAAAAACCACTGAAAATTTTGAAAAAAAAAACGTTTTTTCTTAGTTTTTGTTATAAAATATTGTAAATAAGTGATATTTCTCCTTCACTGATGTACGCTAGTGAGGCTGCAGTCATGGGCACTGATAGGTTGCACTGATGGACACTGATAGGTGGCACTGATGGGCACTGATGAGGAGGCACTGGTGGGTGGCACTGATGGGCATTGACGGGCATCACTGATGGGCACTGAAAGGCATCACTCATATATGGCACTGATAGCTGGCACTAACTGGCACTGTTAGGTGGCACTGACTGGCACTGTTAGGCAGGACTGATAGGCGGCACTGATAGGTGGCACTGACTGGCATTGATAGGTGACACTGAAAGGCAGCTCAGATGGGCACTGATATGTGGCATTGATGTAGCACTGATGGGCACTGGCAGCTGGCACTGATGGACATTGACAGGTGGCACTGCTGGGGCTACACAGATCATCAGGGCACACTGATCATCAGGGTAGACTGGATAACTTCAACAGTACCCTCTGTGATCTAGGAACCAATATGCGCAAGATAGATGTGGGTCTGTTGGATGCTGGGACTCCCTTACACAGTCACATAGACCTGGACACTGCTTACTTTTAGTGCTCTAACCAGTTTGAAAGAAGGAGCAAAAAAAAAGGAGATGGCAGTGGTGGGAAAACACATGAAACAAATTAATTACTTTGTGACAACTTTTATATAGGCATGTGGACCGCGCATAAATTCAGATGGGAAGCACAGTTACAGATGGGGTGCTGCTTTTGCGTGAGTGCTGCTTTGATGGAGTGCTAAAACGCAGTTAACCCCTTGACGCTTATGTCACACAAATATGCGGCCTCAAAGAACTGGACTTTTTTTCTGTGGGGGATAAAAAGATAAAAATTAAAAAAGAAAAAATAAAGAAAAATACCTAGATCAAGGTTTGATCTAGTTCAGTGCCAGGATTAGTGTTTAGGTCAAAGTCAGGGTCAAAGTCAAAGGTCAGGGTCAAAGGTCAGGATTAAAAAAAAAAATTGGTATCAGTGTCAGTGTGTTTTAGGTTAATAAAAAAAAGACAAAAACAAAATGCGCACTATTGTTTCTGAGCGGTACTACCGGTACAAACAACAAATATACACATATATAGTATCGCTGCGATCCTCAAGAGCTGTAGAATTTATTTTGGGTTGTTCTTTGGTGGTAGGTTATGGTAGTAACAAGAAACACACAGCTAAATAAAAAAAAATAATTTTCTTTTTACTATTTTGGGCCAGTTTTCCTCTGATAATAAAAAGAAAATCAGGAGACATCCATTACCATTTACCACCAAATGAAAGCCCAATTTGTCCTGAAAAAATCAAGGTATAATTCACCTGAATATACAAAGTAGTTGTGATGATATGGACGGTTTTACTAACACATGTCAACGTTGCAAAATTGTTCTTAGGCATTTAGATTTGTTTTATCCTTAGGCGTGAAGGGGTTAAACACAGTAGTCTAATCATGGCTTCCCTGCTTTTCACAGGTAAATGCTGCTATCTGCTTCTCCACTCTAAACTACAACAACGCATAGACTTCTGCTATTTCTGGGTAAATGCTGCTATCTGTGTCTCTACTCTAAACTACAACGCATGGACTCCTGTTAATTTCAGAACAAATAGTGTATATATATTTTTGTCTGTTGATTAGTTCTCACCTCTAGTTACACTCCTTTTTTATGACTGTAGCCTGTGTCTGGTCTCTGTTTGAGAAACATCCCCCCCCCCATTCATGTGATCCTTATCAGTTCTAATTGGGGCGGAGAAGAGTGCTCATTTGACCATCTCTCTATAAATTTAGATCAGCTCATGGGGGGAAAATCACAGATGGAGGGCACAGTTACAGATGGGGTGCTGCTTTTGAGTTAGTGCTGCTTTGATGGAGTGCTAAGACACAGTTACACACAGCAGTTGAACTAAAGCAGGAGAACTCAAGCAGCAGGAAGATACAACAACAGCAAGAAACTCTACTGCATGCTGGACAGACTGCAAGCAATCACCCTGGGAAATATCTCTTACAAGTCTGAGTCCCACTCCGTGTACCTTTGTAATATGTCCCCTCTACTCCTACTTTTCATATTACTTTCCTGTGTTCCCAAAATCTCACTTCTTTACCCCTCTGCTACACCCCAAAACTTGTACATCTCACCCTCACTGCTTCCATCTCCCTATTACTGCTCTCATCACCTCCTGCTGATACTTCACTCTCCTGCTGACCCAAACACCAGGACTGGAAGGCATGTGCACTCGTGTACATCCCGCTCCCATGTTACTTTCCTCACTCTTTCTTTCTCCTAACCTCTGGGGATATCTCCCCAAACCCTGGTCCTCCACTATCTCACCCCCACACCAGGCATCCTCTTTCTTCCGGGAATAGCCGCAATCCCCTCAATTTAATATTGGTCCCCGTGCTCCCAAAAACCAAACTCCCTTTTTCATGTGCGCTCTGTCTGTAATAAGCTCACCTCTGTCCATGACCTTTTTGTCTCCCGCTTCCTTAACCTACTAGCAATTACAGAAACCTGGCTTTAAGCAGCAGATTCTGCTTCTCCCGCAGCACTTTCCTATGGAGGCCTCCTCTGGACCCACTCACCCAGACCCAGTGGTCAGAAAGGTGGTGAAGTTGGTTTGCTTCTATCCCCACTCAGCACCTTTCAAGTCCTCCATAACCCTCCCTCTCTATCCTTCTCTTCTTTTGAGACTCACTGCATCCGGCTGTTTTCTCCCATTTCTCTGAGGATTGCAGTAATCTATTGGCCTCCTAGACCGATGTCTCGCTTTCTTGATGAACAATATAAATATCCTCCTGCGCTCCACAGAATAATTAAATATAACTAGCTGCTATCATCTATACCCTATACCTATAGGACAAAGGAAATCATAAATTCTGGATGAAGCACTCAGTTATGAGGGTACTGCACAGAAAAATATATAATATAAATACATAAATAAAAATCAAAGCGACTAGTGCTTTAAATACAAATGTGTAAATCAAATGGGAACAACCAGTCTGCCACCAAATGGCTGAAACTGGTTGTACATGTGCACACACAAACATGTATATAAAGTGACAAAGTGCTCTCAGGATAAATATCAAATCAATAAAATTGTGAAAAATCACAGTGAACAATCTTAAAAAGTGACAAGTGTTAAGATGCAATCAATATACAAACTATATAATAACGTGCAAAACCATGCTATCACTCTCCTGTGATAAACGTAAATAAATATTTAAAAGTGCTGCTACTTCTTCCACTTCAAATATGTGCTTAAGCCAAAGTGTCTCTCTAGTGCATCACTCCTCCAATAGCCCGAGTGCCTCCTCACCTCCTTCATTCGACCCCTAGGGGCCACAGATTATATAATATTGTGATGTTCTACACCGATATCAGGATAAATTTTGTCCCCACGACTCCACAACAACTCCTCTAACACACTGATATCCACTCAAAATCTTATTACCGGCTTAGGAAGACTCAGCCATTTAACCATGGAAGAATAAACAGAAAGGAAAACCTCCATAGTGCAATATGTCTATTTATTAAATCAAAAAAGGCCAAATAAGCCACTCACATGCTCCTAGTTGAATACACACGATTGCCCATATCCTATGGGTGTACTGAGGAAATCAAGATGGCCGAAAACCGGAAGTACATTACCGGAAATACGTCACCGAGCTCCACCGGAAATGACGTCAATGCGCTCCACGCGTTACACCACTGTCACATGGCTTCTTCAGGATCCGGGTGCAGTTATCCTGTCCACTTAGCAGAAAAACACCCCCAAAGCAGAATGTTTTCACATTTTACAGTTGGGATGGTGTTCTTGGGGACGTAAACAGCATTCCTCCTCCTCCAAACACGGCGAGTTGAGTTGATGCCAAAGAGCTTGATTTTGGTCTCATCTGACCACAACACTTTCAACCAGTCCTCCTCTGCATCATTCAGATGTTCAGTGGCAAACTTCAGACGGGCCTGGACATGTGCTTTCTTGAGCAGAGGGACCTTGCGGGCACTGCAGGATTTCAATCCTTGTCGGCGTAGTATGTTACCAATTTTTTTCTTGGGGACTGTGGTCCCAGCTGCCTGGAGATCATTGACAAGATCCTCACGTGTAGTTCTGGGATGATTCCGCACTGTTCTTATGGTCATTGACACTCCACGAGGTGAGATCTTGCATGGTGCACCAGACCTAGGGAGACTGATAGTTGTTTTGTGTTTCTTCCATTTGTGAATGATTGTACCAACTGTTGTAACCTTCTCACCAAGCTGCTTGGCGATAGTTTTGTAGCCGAGTCCAGCCTTGTGTAGGTCTACAATCTTGTCCCTGACATCCTTGGACAGCTCTTTGGTCTTTACCATGGTGGAGAGTTTGGAATCTGATTGTTTGATTGCAAGTGTCTTTTATACAGGTAATAAAATGAGATTAGCAGCACTCCCTTTAAGAGACTGTTTATAATCTCAGCTTGTTACCTGTATGAAAGACACCTGGTAGCCAGAAATCCTGCTGAATGATAGGGGATCAAATACTTATTTCCCTCAAGAACATGCAAATCAGTATATAATTTGTTAGACATGCATTTCCTTTGAATTTTGTGTTGCTATTCTGTCTCTCAGTGTTACAATACACCTACCATTAGATTTTTAGACTGATAATTTCTTTGTGAGTGTTCAAACATTCAAAATCAGCAGGGGTTCAAATACTTATTTCCTTCACTATAAATGACAGTGTAGTTTCAAAAGATCCTTTTTAAACTTCCCCCTCTCCTCCCAGGCAGTAAACCAATTTTCAGCATGTAAACAAAAGCAAACATCCCATAGTGTAAAACCATAAAAAAAAACAATGTTTTGCAAATATACACTGCTGTGTCACACATATTACAGAGCTTGACTGAACTACAGGGGTGCTAAGGGGAGGACTGTGAGGAGGCAGTACAGGAACTGCTTATGGGCAGCAAGGTACCATACAATATTAAGTCATTTGAAATCAAAAGGAAACCAAAGGAATTAGCAAATGAAAAGCTGCTGAACATGCAGGGAACCAAGGAAAATGTGGAAAGCGATGGCCAGCAGACAGACAGCAATCACAACATTAAAGGGGATTTTTTAGTTAAAGCAGATCTTTGCCTGCTCCCCTCAACTTACCAGGTTGTCCGTTATGCACATTTCCAATACTCCCCCACCCACAGAATACAGCATTGTCCCGCTGAGATCCTCTTGTATGCTGCCACCTCTCAGTCCTACGCTGTCATGCTGATTGTGACATCATCAAGATACGCCCATCTCTTACTGATTAGCCAGCGCCTCTCCTGATTATGTGGCGCTAGGCACCTCCCCTCCTCCTTTCTTAACCAACTCCTGTCCGGCCATTGTATATAGATGGCAGTGCAGGGTCGGGTGGCCGTTTATAAACGGCCTCCCCGCACCCTGCTTGTGTGCGCTCCCTGGGAACGTGCAGCACACCAATCTGGTGCCCGCTGTGTCCTCCGGACACAGTGGAACACCGATCGTCGGACAGGACCTCTGTGCGAGGTCCCGATCACGTGATCACTGATTGGCCAATCAGTGATCACATGCAGAGTAGTAAGCAAGATGTCATTTGTGACATCATTGCTTACTATGTGTGAAATCTGTGAATGATCACAAAGGTCACATGGTACAAGGCTATTCACAACAGCCTTTTACTATGTGACAAGCTGTGACCAATCACAGCTCACTCAGTAGTTCTCAATGGCTGCAAGAATACAGCTAGAGAGGAGGAATGATTGCTTTTACAGCCTTTATGGGTGTAAAAGCAATCAGTGTAAAAAAAAATCTTCATCACCCCCCACAAGTAGTAGTGTCACCATGGTGACACTGTACTGCTAGGGTGACAGTATGTAAAAAAATTTTTTTTTTAAATTATAATTTTGGTTATAAACTAATTTGGGTTTTTTTTTTTTTTTTTTTACTAAAAAGATAAAGGAATACATTTTGGCCAAGATTTATGATGAAATACTATTTATTTGCACAATTGTATAAGAAAAACACTTTTTTTCAAAATTTTTGGACTTTTTCATTTACATAGCAAAAAAATAAAAATCTCAGTGTTAAATAAATACCACCAAAATAAAGCTTTATCTGTCTCCAAAAAATGCTAAAAAAGTCATATGGGTACAGTGTTGCATGACCGCGCAATTGTCATTCAAAGTGTGATAGCACTGAAAGCTGAAAATTGGCCTGGACAGGAAGGGGGTAAAAGTGTCCGGACTGGAAGTGGTTAATGAAGCGATATGCCTCCTGGGATATGTAACATTCAATTTCCAGGAGGCAATGGGATATGATGTGCAAGGGGAATGATGTGAAAGGCAATGTGGGCCCCCACTTTTTTTTTCTTACAACCCCCCCCCCCCAAAGCAACAAAGAAAAACACCAGAAGAGAGGAGGGGTGGATAGGAGGGGAGTCTTTTCTGATGGTGAAGATCCCCTCTAAGCTTATATTAGATCACCAAAAAAATATTGTTTGCATTGCTATTACAGTGCTGATGTTATAGTGTATATTGTGACTATAGATCTCTAACTCTTTTTGTTACATATAATCTCCTGATTTGCTTGAAAATACCTGGATAAGTTTACAAAAAAACGAAACAAAATAAGCATAAGGGACATTACTCACCTTCAGTGTGATGCGTCTCTTGTGCTTCGGTGTAGTGGTAGTAATCTTCCTCATCCAATGCACTACAACCCTCGCCTCACCCTCTCCTTCCACCATAATCTTCCAGTGTGGCAGAGGTTATTAGAACTAAGGAGCTATCACTGGCACTTGCTAAGTGCCCAACTATGCCCACCCTTTCTGCTCAGCTCCTCCATTTATAGAAGTCATACTACAGCTTTTATGAATTGGACAGGATTTATGAATGGAGAACGGGTGGATGATTGAAAGGGCCACCCCGTCCATTCCTGGATTTTTCCCAGTGTAACTCAGAGCAAATGCCAAAGTAAACCTAGCACATGCTGGAATAATTATAACTTCCAGATGTCTTGGAATTCCCTAAGAATAGAAGTAGTCCATGGCCAGGGTATAAGGCTTCCTTTCCCTGTGAATATTACTCTGATCACAGATATGAAAAGATAAGAATGGATTGAAAATATCTTAAAGCAGTATTAAACCCAAAAGCACACATTATATTGCAGCTTACCAATTCTTAGGTGTGGTGGTTGTATTCGTTTTCTTTCCTCTATTTTCACCTGGTGATCCAGCCAACAAGTCTTTTTTTTTTTAAAACAGAAAAGTTATCTTGCAGTTACAGGGATGATACAAACCATTTACCACTGAAAGGGGTGCTTACAATGATCAGATTTTACTTATTTTTATCACCTTTATCCTAAAAGGAAACGAAAAAACGGTTTTCTATCACTGATTATAAAAGTGTTAGCTGGAGTTCAGCTTCAATTTGTTACTGTATATAAAACTGCTAGTATGTTTAACACTCCCCTTCCCTCAGAATGAGGATGCTGCTGTCCAAATGTGCCCCCTGTGGGGAGTGGGGGCACGAATACAGGAGGTGTGTTACAGACCAGATCACCAGGTGAAAACAAAGGGGGAAAAAAAGCTTAAAAAAAAGAAAACTAATGCAGCCACCACATATGATTGGTAAGCTGCAAGATATTGCATTTTAGGTTTTGGGTTTAACACCATTTTAAGAACTGTCTCCTTTACATTACTGATAGTGTAATTTGCAAGACTTTCAAATAAATCAACTTACCTCCTCAGCCTCTTTGTAGTTTCCATCTGCAGCTTTGGCTTGGGCATAGTTAAAGTTGAAAGTATCATCATTGTAGAAATAACTCTAAGTTTGAAACAATAAAATGAATATGACAGTGTTAAATGCATAATGCAATTCAGAAAAAAGTTTTGTGATATATATCTTAGCAAGAGTAGTAAACAATACTTGCTCTAATATAAACACAGACTTTGGAAAAATTCAAAACAGCACAAACACAAAAGACCACTTGTACAGACTGCGAAAGTTCGTACATGTCCCCAGTGTGCATAGCTGCCATACTACATTTATTTTTTTTATTATATGTTAATAATCAAATAACATGCTGAACTACAGACTAAAAAAAAAAATTGTGAAATAACCTGCACCAAAGAAATAACACACAATCAAACAATGCTGCTGCTCAAAAGATGAAAAAAAACCCATCAAAGTACAAACAAAAAATAAAAACAGCGCAAACCAATTAAAAGAAAAAAGAAAAAAAAAAGTCCAAATAAAGTCCCAAAGAGAGAAAGTCTCGTGTTTCAAAAAACTTACTAAAAGAATATAGTTCTCAACGTGTTCAAATCATCTGTAGTAATTCAAATATTCACCCACCCTCACCCAATCAGGTGATTACCAAGTGGGTAATGGCTTTAGGAATCAGACACACACTTTGGGTGTGAGTTGAGATCTCCACAATTGTATAACACTAAACGAATCTCCAAATTTCTTCAGCATTTTTCTGAACAATGCCTCACGGGTGGATGAAAGAGAGAAAACAGAAAAAACAAATCGTGTAATACTGCATAAACTAAAAAATATAGCTATATATTATGTTCATATATTATATTATGTTCATATATTATGTTCATGTATATATATATGTTCACCATAACACTCATTTAAAAAATCAATTGCAAGCTCAGATGGACATGAAATCCATGCAAACGACCCCCAGCAATCCTTTCCTGGTAATCCGCAAACTCTTGCTTATGGATGGATGGTGGATGCAAAGAAAAAAAGGAGGAAAGCCTAATAGCATAATACTGTATAAATCCTTTAATATACAAAAATGTTTTTTCCATATTGCACTCACACTTTAAAATAATAAAACAAGCCTTTAATATATATAAATTCCTTCAGACAAGCTGAAAATCTATTTTGGCATGTATAGTGATCATATTGGCATGGAGAGAAATGAACAGGCAGCAATCAGGGAATTTTGCCTGTCTTGCCCACATCAAACATGGCCGCTTAACACCGAACCAGTGTACGTTCCACTCACCGGACGTGCCGTCACACATTGTGGATCGAAAACCAGAAATTACGTCAACACGTTTCGCACCTCCTCCAAGGTGTCGTTACGGACCCATAATCTCCGTCTTTTATGCTAAATATACCTCACAGCACTCCTCCTCACTCTATGATTCGCCAATTTCTCAATGGGTGGGAAAACTTTAATTACTACCTTTATACACACC
Source organism: Staurois parvus (assembly GCF_062004578.1). Lineage (NCBI taxonomy): Eukaryota > Metazoa > Chordata > Amphibia > Anura > Ranidae > Staurois > Staurois parvus. The sequence continues at coordinate 424,765 of NW_028319087.1, forward strand.
CCTCCTGATCGTATTACCATGGAAAGAAACTCACCTTACTGCAAATTCACCTCTCAATTGAAATTGCCACCATAGATGATACAATTCACATCACAACAATATATGAATATATTTAAAGAAATATTTAAAGAATATTACAAAGATTTTAGGCTATCATTACTTAAATAATAAAAAACTACAACAAATCCTACTAAAATTAAAAAAAAATAATAATTCAAAAATAAAAAAAATCCGAAAACAAAAAATATATATATTTTTTCTCTTAAATGACGAAAATTAAATATACTCAATAATATATTATACCTCAATGATCATTACCCACAAAAATTACCAATTAGATAAATAACAATTCATGTCTATATCAACATTGAGCCCCCTAGGGACCAGACAACCTAACTACAAGATCCACTTTGTTTTGTTCTGTGAGACCGACTTCCTCCTATCGCCACCAGGCCAATGAGGATCGATTCTATCGATCCCACAGAGCTTGAACAAAGATGGATCTCTATTATGGAATTTCCTAAAGTGATAGGATAAACTATGATGTTTAAAACCTTTTTTAATGTTTCTAATATGTTCCCCTAATCTCACAGTCAATTTTCTAGTAGTTCTCCCTACATACTGCAGATGGCACAGACACTACAAAAGATATGTGACATAATTACTATTGCATGAAATGAACTTCCGAATTTTATAAATGTCCCCTTTCAGTTGGGATTGAAATTCCAAAGTTTTTTCTATTTTTTGTGACCCCCACAACCCTACATGCTATACATCTGCCACATGTAAAAAAGCCCACCTGATCAAGAAAGGTGATGTTCTTGAGAGGTGGATCTGGGACATTCTTTACCAATCTCGTTCTAAGAGTAGGTGGTCTTCTATAGATAAACTTGGGATTCCTAGGTAGAAACTTAACCAATGTGTCATCATGTAACAAAATTGACCAATGTCTTCTAAAAATATTCTCAACTAATCTATGTTGTTTAGAGAAACCAGTTATAAAAGCCATATCAAAATTTTTACCCTTATGCACTTTCTTCTTAAACAGATCATTCCTATCCTAATTCCCAATCTTGCCTCTGATCTCCTTACTTTTATATTCTTTTTCCTTGAATCTCTCAATCAACATATCTGTCTGCTTCCTATAGTCATCTTGTTCATCACAATTCCGTTTTATCCGTGTAAACTGACTCTTAGGAAGAGCTTTGAGCCATCAATGGTATTGACAACTGTGTAAGGGAATGTAACCATTTCTATCAACTTCTTTGAAGTGTGTGCGTGTGTACAATCTATTCCCCCGTTTGAAAATCGTTAAATCCAAAAAGTTAACAGAATCTACATTAATAGTCTCAGTAAATGATAAGTTAAATCTATTCCTACCCATTTGCTCGATGAACTCCTTTAATGATTCTTAAGTGCCTTCCCATACAATATAGATGTCATCTATGAATCTCTTATAGAGTTTTAATTCTGAATCATAGGGGGAGGAGGAGTGCTCATTAGGTATATTTAGCATTAAAGCCGGAGATTCTGGGTCCGTGATGACACCTTGGAGGAGGGGTGAAACGCGTTGACTTAATTTCCGGTTTTCGATCCACGACGTGCGACGTCACGTCTGGTGAGTGGAACGCACTCTGGTTCGGCGTTCCGTGGCCATATTTGATGTGGGCAAGACAGGCAAAATTCCCTGATTGCTGCCAGTTCATTTCTCTCTATGCCATTATGATCATTATACATGCCATAATGGATTTTCAGCTTGTCTGAAGGAAATTATATCTATTAAAGGCTTTTTTTATTCTTTTAAAGTGTGAGTACAATATGGAAAAACATTTTTTATATTAAAGGCTTTATACAGTATTATGCTATTAGGCTCTCCCCCTTTTTTTCTTTGCATCCACCATCCATCCATGAGCGAGAGTTTGTGGATTACTAAGGAAGTATTGCTGGGGGTTGTTTGAGAGGATTTCATGTCCATCTGAGCTTGCAATTGATTCTTTAAATGCAAGTGTAATGGTGAACATTGGCTATATTTTTTAGTTTATGCAGTATTCCATGATTTGTTTTTCTCTCTTTCATCCACTCGTGAGGCATTGTTCAGAAAAATACTGAAGAAATTTGGAGAACTACAGGCTGCCTCAAAATGCAGCTAAGTAGCTAGAGTCTAGCTCAGGCTGGTTGTTATTCTTACAATGAAAGCTTTGTTCACTTTAGACCACTAAATGTTCTTATGGCATCCCCACATGTATAGATTTCTAGTCTGCACTGTTGCATGAACTGGCTGCTGGCAAAAAACAGATTGATACACAGATCCTAAAAGCGGGATACAGTTTATATGCATTGTCAAAATAAATCAACTAAAATGCATCAAATAACATAGATCAATATTTAAACTAATACTCAGTACTAAGTGTTACTAAACCCAGGACCCTGCATTCACTATATCTGGTCTCCCACAGTACACAGAACATGGAAATGCAATAATTTTAATAAATAAAAACTGCTAAATACCTTTTCTCATCAGCGGCTACAGCAGTCTACTGACTTCTGTCAGTGTGCAGAAGAGCACTGGTTAAGGCTTGTAGGAGTTTTCTATCTCCTCTACGAGGCTGTAGGGCCCCTGACCCTCTGCCTGGACAGTGCCGATTGGCCCTGTGCTGATCACATGCACTCTCCCAAGAAAAAACTCTCTAGCAATACACTCCAAACTGAGCATGTGCAGCTTTGCCTCCAAGCCTTTGTCCTATCAGGAGATATATTGGGGACAGTAGAAGAATGGAAGGATCAGAGAAGACAGGATCAAACATCCTCTTTACACAATGCAGAAGATTAACCCCTCAGGTACCACAGTGAGTATAATAAGCATGCTTTACTGCATATACAGACTGATTTTACTGTTGTGGGTTTAGTAACATTTGAAACAAAATATTATGTGACAAAAAAACAAAGTTCATCATGAAATAGTAAATGCTCCTTAGTGCCAATATAAATACAAATGTGCATACAAGTCCTTTGAAATAAAGTCCATAAAATGTGAATCCTCCACCAATCAATCCTGATCCATGCCAAATCCTTTTGTGTATGGATATACACCAACCACCACCTCATGCAATGGAAACTCACTGAAAAATAGTGATACAAGAGGCATTACAAAGACATCGTATTCTTTCAGGTAAAAACCATCCCTAATCTGCTTTATCCAAACAAAATGCAATAATAGAGTAGGATTTTATTTATTAAAACATACAGTGCATCCTTCATAAACATGTCACATACAATGCATCTTTTGTAAGGTAAGCTAAAACAAAGACTGCTTCCAACTCACAAGTAAAGCCCTTGTCGACAGAGATCATGCAGCGGCTTTACATGTGAGTTTGTTTTAACTTACTTTATGAAGGAGGCATTGAACGTGACATGTTTTAATAAATAAAGTCCTACACCATTACCATGTTACTTTGCTTCTGTGTGTGCATTATTTGCCACAGCTTTGACCGATATAGTAACATAGTTAGTATGGCTGAAAAAAGACAAGTTCATCCAGTTCAACCATTAAAGTATTGGAGAAAGGAGATGACCGTGAGCTGCATTTGGGATGGTTTTTACCTGAAATAATACGCAGTGTTTGCTACGCCTCTTGTAGTATTCATTTTTGATGAGTGTCCATTGCATGAGTTGGTGGTGTTTGGTGTATATACATACACTGAAGGATTTGGCATTGATCAGGATTGGTTGGTGAAGGATTCATGTTTTATGGACTTTATGTCAAAGGACTTGTTTGCACATTTATATTGGTACTAAACAAGATGTAATATTTCACACTTGACTATGGTATTTCTTTCTGTCACAATATATTTTTTGTTTTTAAGTATTTAAGTATTGATGTATGTCATTTGATACACTTTACTTGATGTATTTTGGTGCTGCATATATTTACTTTATTATCCCCACATGTACCCACTCTCCCTCTTCCACTAAATAGTTAGCACTTCCACCTGGCAGTACTAAGGTCATTGGTTCGAATCCCAACCACGGTACCACCTGCCTGGAGTTTGCATGTTTTTCCTGTGCCTGCGTGGGTTTTCTCCAGGTACTCCGGTTTACTCTGACACTCCAAAGACGTGCTGGTAGGTTAATTGGCTCCTGTCTAAATTGGCCAATGTATGAATGTGAGTTAGGGACCTTAGATTGTACGCCCCTTGAGGGTTAGGGACTGATGTGAATGTACAATATATGTGTGTAAAGTGCTGTGTAAACTGACAACACTATATAAGTACCTGTAATAAATAAATAATACTCCCATATCCAGTTTGGTAATCTGGATTCCAGATGCATCTGTTCTACTACCCATGGTTGTTTTCCCCCTAACCTATTCCCCTTCCCCAAGACACCACTTTGCTAGCCAGTCTACTACTGAAGTCTATGCTTCAGCCGTCCTCTGGCTGCAACCAAACTCCTATCTTCCAGCAGCATAACACACACCATGTACTGAAGTACAGCATTTTACTCTCTATCTACTGCCAATACTGGTAGTACCTTTATCCTCTCCATTTTCCTCCGGCACCCACTCACCTGTTGACCAGGTGCTGCAGACTCGGATGACATTTCTTTTTTGGGTTGCATGATGCTGTACTGCTATCTTTCCCACCGTAGAGGCGAGCAAGTTGAAGAAATGTCAGCCGAGCCTGCAGCCATTGCTTCACTGACAGCTGCAGCTCACATTGAGAGGCAGTTTCCTCCCCTCTCAGCTCATATGGCAGAGCCAAGAGTGGGACTTCCATTCACTGTCAGCTCCCACCCCATATGGTGAGTGTGTTTAGGGAGGGGAGAAATATATGCTTCTGAGGGACCTGTCTATACTGACTTTATATGAGATTGGGGGAAACGGTCTATACTGGCTCTATATATGATGAGGGGGTTTATACGGACTTTATATGGGATTGGGGTAAAGAGGGAAATGTCTTTACTGAGGACTCTATATGGGATGAGGGATATGGGATTACTCCCCCACAATTCGACACAACACACAAAGCACTCCACTTTATATTACCTTGCCAATTTTCTTGGGGGGGGGGGTGTGTGCAAGGGTGCAAAAGAAATGATCAGCCCCAGGTGCCAAATGTGCTAGGTACACCACTGAACTGCCCCCCTGTCCTTAATGTGTTTTTTCCTTTACCTTAGCCCCAAGCTAAGTTGTTTCCTCTACCCTGATGCTATATTCAGTCCCCTGACATGCTGGCTTCTTTTCTCTGGCACCTTTTTTTTTACTGTCTTCCAGTTCTCCAGCATGTTCTCTTTTTCCCAAGACATGCCTTTCTTTGTTGACCTCTAGCCTCTCTCTGTGTTCTCCCCTGTTCTCTGGTACCCTTTTTATGGTTTTCAATAATCAAATTGTGTTCTCTTTTCTCACCCGGTAACCCTTCCTTACTGCCCCCGCCGTGTTTTTTTTTTTTTTTTTTTTTTTTTCGGGCTTTTCCATTTTTCAGTATCCAGACCAGAAGATTGATTATTTTATAAATACTCCATTTTGCTACATACCAGCAAAGCATGCACATTAGCGACTGGGGTAAAACAAAACCTCTTACTAACCTATTATTTACCATCATTGTGAATTAAACATTGTTATTGAAAGCATATGTCAAGGAGAAGTGAAACAAAAAGATCATATAGGTTACTTCTCTGTAATACATGCACATCTCTTTAAAGGCTGTGCACATACCGAAAAATACCAGATGGTCTGCTAGAAATGCATTTAGCTATGTTGAGACATGACAACACACATGAATAGAGTGTTGTCAGCTTTGCCCACTGTCTTTTGCTTAACTCTGCAGGCCATAGCCCACTATCAGCTGACTCTGGGTCACAGAACTACATTCGTAAATATACTCCTGTGACCCAAAAGCGAAGTATAGCCATAAGACCCGGTTCTCATATATGCAACCTGGATGCATTTTTAAACGCATTCGATTTACATGACATGTTAACCAAAGACTTTTTCTATGGAGCCGGTTGACATACTGTATGTGGGGGCTAGCCAGAGTACGATTTGTAAAACAGTCCTGTGCAATTTTCAGGCCTGTTAAGGTGTGATTTAACAATCCGCATTGGAAACACACCTGAACCGCTGAACAAAATCACACCAGAGTCTTTAACAAATCACATTGCAAACCGGGCCCACACATATGTGAGATCAGGCTAAAAAAAAGTTTGGTCATACTTCTTTTTTCCTCTTCTCTTTTCATCTTCCTCTACAATGCTAATTCTTTTACAATCAGTATTAAAATGAATACTTATATCCATTACACCCCAGTCATGCAAATTGGCATGTGATTTGCATGCCATGCGACTTGCAAGTCACATGCTAAATCACAGAAGGAGAGGTGAGCACAGGCAAACACACATGTGAAGAAATCAAGAGCAGCAAGGAGGTTGGTCATCGGCTCTGAGGAAAGGGATTCAGCCCCGAAACGCGTCAGCCATTTGACTGCACTGACAGTGAGAACACCTTGCCTGCCGTTGTGGGCATTGTCATTTTTCTATGCTTTTTAGATACATGCTTCGTCTGTGAGTATGTTTTTATTATTCTTTCACTCCTACAATAAACCTTGGATAATGCACTAGGTGTGTGCGCCACCTGTTTTCTCTATCCAGTGGCTGATTTCCCCGTCTGAGGAGGGCTGCACCCCTGAAGCATTTCCTTTGGTTGTCGCTGTCCTGGTACCCTTGGCTTCCCTTTTGGCTGTGCATATCCTGAGGCACTGGGGAGTACATACGACATGCTAAATCACAGCCTACTGTCCGCAATTAGAGTGGTCATATTGGTGCGGTTCCGACTTGGTTGGAGCCGCACCGATTTCTAAAGTAGTACATGCACTACTTTTGGTGCGATTTGCATAGACATCTGAGTTAGATGTCTTGCAAATCACACCTGAAATCGGGATGTCATCTGACTTTGAAATTGTGCAACTTCATTGTAAGTCGCACGATTTCAAAGTAGGGTTTGATGTGACCAAGGTGTTAATCTTATACAAAAAAACAAATAAACGGTGTATCATTTCCAGGATATAAACCTCAATTTCACAGACATACCACTTGACCTGTCGACAACCTGTGTTGTCATAAATCTGGTTATTTCTTGGATACAAATGTGTCACAATGTCACCGTGATAGGGTTGAAACAAACAAACAAACAAAAAAACTAGTGCACATTTTACATGCCACTAAATATAACATCCATCTGACGGTATGCTGCTGTCAGCTGAAAACAGGTCACAGGAGTGCAAAACAAACTGCACTCCTGTGATCTATAGAAGTACGAAAACTTTGCCTATACTTCTCCTTTAATCTCTCTGCACTGATGGTCAGTGGCAGTGCTATTTCAAACATCATCCCCATTGGCAGGAAGTGGAGGTATTAATTAACCCCTTTCTGCTGCATTAGTAGCAACTGGCAGCATTTATTAACGCCTTCATGCCGTAGCATAACGGGGTTAATTTACCACTTGCAGAACAGCGACGTATCCATACATCGCTGGACTTCAAGCAGTTATACCAGGGTGATACCTGCACCTGTAGGCATCAGCCCGGTACTGTTTTTTAGGAGCCAGTGGTCGGCTTTCTTGTAAGAGCAATTGGAACGCCTTTTGCAGCTCTCTCGGGCTCTCCTGTCCCATTGGGAGATCTGAGTGACCAGCCGGCACTTCCGCCGGATGGCTGGACAGCTGAACAAAGCCAGGACTGGCTTTAATTGGCTATCTGCTATAGTAACCTGGAAGTGATGACCTGATATCACTTCCAGTTTACTTGGCACTAAACGGTGCCATTTTAAAAAAATTTAAAGCATTCAAAAAAACTGATCTTGGTGTTTTGAATGTTTTTAAGTGCAGAGGTGGGATTTTGGGTCTTATTGACCCCATATCCCTTCATAAAGAGTACCTTTCACGTGCCTATTGCTGTCACAAGGATGTTTACATTCCTTGTGACAGCAATAAAAGTGATCAAAATTGTTTTTTTAAAGCAACAGTGTAAAATAAATAAATAAAAAAAATCAGGGGGCTTGGCTTGGCGCTCGGCAAAGATGGCGACTTAACCCACGAGCTCCGTGAGACCCGCGGCTTCTCAGCACACCCACTGGCTAGGCATGCACTGAACATGGGCAAATTAGTGACATATCCTTCAGGGACCCATTCACGCTGACCTTCTTCCACCGCTGGTGTATTCAAGAAATCTTCAAAACTAAGCCGCATTCTAACTGAGGCACCCTGGCCAAGATGGCGCCGGCACGAGGAGAAGACGAGGCCAGTGAGGGATCGCAAGCGACCTCTGAGGATCTGGCAAGAGACACTGAACTCCAAGACCATCCGCCAACACTGACTGACATGACTACGATAGCGGCTGATATTAGAAACAACTTTTCATCAGCCATCACTGACCTAAAGGCAGACTTACTAGCTCTGTCATAAAAATGGCCACGATGGAGAAAGCTGATAACAGGAGAGACAGAGCTATAATTTGCCTGGAAAAAGCTACAGAATCCCATTCTGCTTATCTAATCGGAATTGGAATTTTGAAGACTTAGACAGTAGGGTACAGGTGACAGAGCATCAGGGTGAGAGGCATACCTGAGACAGTCAGCACAGAGAAGATTGACTGGGCACTACATTCTGTCTTTAACAATTTGCTGGAAAGGCCTGTTGATTCCCCCATAGAATTTGTGAGAGCTCATAGAGCCTTAAGGCCAAAACCATCTGACTCGGCTCCACCAAGAGACATAATTTCCTGTCTCTAGAACATTAAACTGAAAGAAGAAATCCTTACTAAAGCATGTCATAATGATCTTATTATGTTCAACGACTGCACTATATTTTTATATCAGGATCTATCTCCCATTATATTACAAAATAGAAGAGCCCCCTACTGGAGTCACTCAGGGAGCATGGCAATACCTATAAATGGTGCTTCCCATTTGTGCTACAGGCCACCTATAATGGGAATCACTGTTTCTTGCAGATGCCGGATGAACTACTCTCTTTTTGCGATAACCTGCATCTACTTCCTATTGATCTTCCTGAATCATACACAGAATTTTGTCTCCCTCAGGGATCATGCAGCCCTCTTAATATGCCGCAGTCAACTTCTACAAAGCCACCTATTAAAAAAGGGAGATACAGCAAGTTACCTGGAGGAAACCCTGGCCATTCACCCTTTCCTCATAAGCAACAGAAATTGAGAGATTTAACATGAGCATGGTAGCTTTTAAAAAGGGTGATGTATACAGTTAGATATATATATCAGTGGTTACATTACATATTCTTATCCTTTTTTCTTTTAGTTCAATTCGCTTATAGTTGTTTGTTTCTTTGGACTACCTTACCCGTGCTACCATGCACTTGATTTCTCAAAGCCTTTGATTCTAGGATAGCACTTTACCCTGGATACCAAAGACCTCCTAGGAAATGCAGTCACCAGATTGGCAACATGACCCATTTCATTATTGGAGACTATAGTGCATGATACTGACTCTAAATAGACAAACTATTATATTTTGGTTTTAGTTTGTCATTGATATATAACCTGGTCTTTAATAACTGTAACCCACTATATGATAACCTCAATCTATAACCCTATGATGGTATTTTTGTCACATCCAACAAACTCTGATACACAACATTTAATTATAGTCCTATGCAGCTAGTTCTCTCTAAGAAGTAGGTACCATTGAGGTTAATGGTGAGCTATACCACCACTTGTTTTAACGGTCATGTTAAGTCGAGACCCAAAGCTGGTCTTTGACTTTATTTGCTCAGAGTTTGTTGGATGGCTTATTTTTTAAGGTAGTAATCTTTAGCTATCTTTGTGTCCTTTTAGGATGTGCTTTTTATAATTCATGCTTGCGAGGTGGATTATAAATGGCTAACTGATTGATTTTTTTTATTTCTAATGTTACTAGTTTGCTCCTCATGGCTCACATATAACTGTAGCTATCACTCACTGGATTTAGGATTTATTCTTCTATCCTGAGAATTGGAAGCCTAGGGCAAAGGAGATACTTAAGCTTTATATACATAGGGCTGCGGGTCTCTGATGGCTCCTTTTTCTTATGTGACTGTTTATTGTATTGCTCTCTGTTAGAGCATAATATGTTGTGTGGTAGTCACATTAGCATGTAACTCACACCTAGTCCCTCCCACAGTTCTCCCCAAGTGGGTCTATACTTGTTCCTTTTTTGTTTTACAAACGCAAGTTACCCACATTTGATGCTATAACTCCAGATTTAGTTATTGGGGGTTGATTCCCAGCCTTCTTATAGCCTTACCCCTTTTTTACAAGGGGTTTCTATTCTAATTCTTTTTCATTTTGATTTCTTTTCTTTTATTTAGTTTTTTTTTTTTTTTTACAGCTGCTTAACTTCAAGAATGGCTTACACCTCATTAGGGCGCAACCCCACATTGATCTGTCATAATTTTAATTGGCTCAATACTCCCGAAAAAAGAGCATTACTTATGAGAGAACTCAAAAAACCTAGACTTATTTTTGTGTTCCTGCAAGAAACCCATTTTCATTCGAAATACATCCCAAGCATAGCAAATAAATACATATTTGGTTTAAATAAAGGTTTACCATGACACCCTTGCTAAAACTAAAGGGATAGCTATACTTGTTGACAAATCAGCAAGTTTTGAGGTCACCCAACAACTCGCTGACCCTGAAAGAAGATAAGTTTCTTCTTAAGAGCAAAATGGGAGATACTGCTTTGACTTTGGCAAATGTGTATTTTCCAAATTCAGCAGAAGTTAAATGGTTCGTCATTATTTTCTCATTATGGATATAAAAATCAATTATACCAAATTTAAAGAATTAAATCTTTCCTTTTCACCCACCACCTTAAATGTGTCACAACAGAATATTCCTTTCCATTGGGTTTCTTCTGCCATCAAATACCTGACTCTTAACATCAGTAACATTTATTCTTCTAATTTTAAGCCCCTATTGCACAAAATTAAACTTGACCTTTCCAATTGGACTATAAAAATTTCTCATGGTTTTGGCCGTGCAGCCATAGGTCAAAATGACAATACTTCCTAGATTGTTGTACCACTTTCACACCTTACCAGTTGCAATTCCTTCTAGTTTTTTCAATCAATTACACTCTGTCGTTGGTAAATTTTTATGGGCAGACAAGAAACCCCATGTTAGTCTACGCCTTCTCATGAAATTCAAATCGGAGGGAAGATTGGGTTTTCCAAAAATATTACTATGCTACTCACTTAGCAAGAATCATTGAATGGAATTGTCACTTTGAAAAGAAAGACTGGGTAAGTCTTGAAGAAAGCTGTACAACATACTTTAAATATTATCCTTGGATACCCTGGTCAAAATGCCCTACTGAGCTTAAACAACACCCACTCATACATACTACTCTGCCTATCTATCGTAAGATTAACCAGTCCTTCAAAATTTCTTCTTCTCAGGACCCTATAACACCTCTCATAAATGATCCAGATTTTCCCCCGGGACGAACCCCATCAGTTTTTCCAATGAAAAAAGAGCACACTCCCTTATTACTGACTCACTGCGTCGCTAAAAACAGGATACTACCATATGCTAGATTGTTGGGCGACCTCACTCCTTTTACTAGAACGCCATGGTCTTACAGAGCTTTGCCACTTTATCTCTTCCCACACAAACAAGCCCTGATCTTTATCGTTTGAATCCCTACAGTGCCTTGAAAAAGTATTCATGCCCCTTGAAATTTTCCACATTTTGTCATGTTACAACCAAAAACGTAAATATATTTTATAGGGATTTTATGTGATACACCAACACAAAGTGGCACATAATTGTGAAGTGGAAGGAAAATGATAAATGATTTTCAAAGTGTTTTACAAATACATATTTGAAAAGTGTGGTGTGCATTTGTATTCAGCCCTGAGTCAATACTTTTTAGAACCACCTTTCACTGAAATTACAGCTGCAAGTCTTTTCGGGTATGTTTCTACCAACCTTTCACTACTAGAGAGTGAAATTGTTGCCCATTCTTTGCAAAATAGCTCAAGCTCTGTCATACTGGATGAAAAGTGTCTGTGAACAGCAATTTTCAAGTCTTGCCACAGATTCTCAATTGGATTTAGGTCTGGACTTTGAGTGGGTCAGTCTAATACATGAATATGCTTTGATCTAAACTATTCCATTGAAGCTCTGACTGTATGTTTAGGGTCATTGTCCTGCTGAAAGGTAAACCTCCGCCCCAGTCTCTAGTCTTTTGCAGACTTTAACAGGTTTTGTTCTAAGATTGCCCTGTGTTTGGCTCCATCCATCTTCCCATCAACTCTGACCAGCTTCCCTGTCCCTGCTGAAGAAAAGCATCCCCACAACATGATGCTGCCACCACCATGTTTCATGGTAGGGATGGTGTGTTCAGGGTGATGAGCAGTGTTAGTTTTCCGCCAAATATTGCATTTTGCTTTTAGGCCAAAAAGTTAAATTTTGGTCTCATTTGACCATAGCACCTTTTTCCATATGTTTGCTGTGCTTCTTGCAAACTGGAAACAGGACTTCTTATGGCTTTCTTTCAACAATGGCATTCTTCTTGCCACTCTTCTATAAAGGCAAGATTTGTGGAGTTCACGACCAATAGTTATCCTGTGGACATTCTCCCACCTGAGCTTTGGATCTTTGCAGCTCCTCCAAAGTTACCATGGGCCTCTTGGCTGTTTCTCTGATTAATTCTCTCTTTGTCTGGCCTGTCAGTTTAGGTGGACATGTCTTGATAGGTTTGCAGTTGTGCCATACGCTTTCCATTTTTGGATGATGGAATGAACAGTGCTCTGTGAAATGTTCACAGCTTGAGATTTTTTTTTATAACTGAACCCTGCTTTAAACGTCTGCACAACTTTATCCCTGACCTGTCTGGTGTGTTCCTTGACCTTGATGATGCTGTTTGTTTTGTTGAAAAAATTCCTTCCTGATCCCCCGAGATATTCCCTGGATCAACTTTACCTATAAATGTTAGTATCCAGTTATATTCTGTGTATCTAGGAAAGAATCCAGGCCTTTTTTAAAGCAATCCACGGAGCTGGCCAGAACCAACTCTTGAGGGAGTCTATTCCACATTTTCACAGCTCTCATTGTGAAGAAACCTTTACATGTTTGGAGTTTAAATTTATTTTCCTCCAGACGTAAAGAGTGCCCCCTTGTCCTCTGTGATGATCTCAGGGTGAATAACTCTACACCGAGTTCACTATATGAACCATTGATGTATTTATACATGTTGATCATATTCCCCCTTAATCTCCTCTTCTCAAGAGAAAATACATTCAGTTCCTCTAATCTTTCCTCATAGTTGAGCTCCTCCATGCCTCTTATCAGTTTGGTTGTCCTTCTCTGTACTTTCTCCAGTTCTCCAATGTTCTTTTTGTGAATTGGTGCCCAAAACTGAAGTGCATATTCCAGATGAGGTGTTACTAATGATTTGTACAGGGGTAAAATGATATCTCTTTCTCTGGAGTCTATACCTCTTTTAATACAAGAGAGGATTTTGCTCGGTTTAGAAACCGCAGCTTGGCATTGCATGCCATTATTAAGCTTGTGATCTACCAGAGCTCCCAGATCCTTCTCCATCATTGTTTCCCCCAATTGTACCCCCCCCCCCATGATGCATGCATATTCTTAGCCCCCAAGTGCATAACCTTACATTTATCAACATTAAACCTAATTTTCCACATAGTTGCCCAATTAAACAGTGCATTGAGGTCAGCTTGTAAGTTGAAGACATCCTGTAAGGACGTTATTCCACTGCACACCTTGGTGTCATCTGCAAAGACTGAAATTTTTAATCCCAGACCCTATATCGTTTATAAATATTGTGGCAGTGCGGTATCATGCCATGGTGGAAATCATGATGGAGACTAGAGATGAGCGAATCAAACCAGGCTAACCGGAATTCGATACGAATTTCAGGAAAAATTCGATTCGCGTCGAATCCGAATATTTGCCTACTTCGGGTGCGAGAATCGGATTTTTCCCGATCAGCCGGCAAAAGTGTCCCTGCGGAGAGCTCCGCTATTTCTGACATTTCTCTGACAGTTCCTTCACATGTACAGCGGTTGAAACATTGTATCTATTAGTTTCCATTTAAGATACAGATGTTTCAACTGCTGTACATGTGAAGGAGCTGTCAGAGAACTGTCAGAAATAGAGGAACTCTGCACATACACTTTTTGCCGGTTTGGAATTCTTATTTTCATCCTACTTCTTCTTCTTCTTCATCCTCATCCTCAGAAGAAGAAGAGGATGAGGATGAAGAAGAAGTAGGATGAAAATAAGAATAATTCCAAGCCGGCAAAAAGTGTATGTGCAGAGTTCCTCTATTTCTGACAGTTCTCTGACAGCTTCTTCACATGTACAGCGGTTGAAACATCTGTATCCTAAATGGAAACTAATAGATACAATTTGTAGGAGCTGTCAGAGAACTGTCAGAAATAGAGGAACTCTGCACATACACTTTTTGCCGGTTTGGAATTCCTATTTTCATCCTACTTCTTCTTCTTCTTCATCCTCATCCTCAGAAGAAGAACAGGATGAGGATGAGGATGAAGAAGAAGAAGAAGAAGAAGTAGGATGAAAATAAGAATAATTCCAAGCCGGCAAAAAGTGTATCTGCAGAGCTCCTCTAAGTGTATCTGCAGAATAGAGGAGCTCTGCAGATACACTTTTTGCCGGCTTGGAATTAATCTTATTTTCATCCTACTTCTTCTTCTTCTTCTTCATCCTCATCCTCAGAAGAAGGATGCCGTCCACCAAGAAAAAAAAGGGACATGCCCAGAAGTCCCTCACAACATACCTACTTAAGGCACACGAAATTTGCGGCATGTCTCCAGTCAATACAGAGCGAGCATCCCTGTCCGATCCCACACAGGATACCACAGCTCCTTTATCGGCCTTGGTCAGCGAAAATACACAGCAACTCACAAAAGGGGACTTGGAGTCCTGCTTGGAATCTATGTACGCCAAACTAGCCGCCAAATTTCAATCAGAATTGCATAAAAGCACTAATGTTCTCTCTCAGGAAATAGCCGCGCTGGGCTCCAGGACAGACCGCTTAGAAACCAAACACGATGAACTTAGCCTGGCCTATGGTGAACTTTCCAAGGAGCATGATCATTTACAAACGGCCTTTTTTCAACTGCAGGCGCAGGTTGAGGATCTTGATAATCGCAATCGCAGGAATAATCTGCGAATCAGGGGAATCCCGGAGTCTATGTCTGACCTCTCCTTAACCGTGACCAAATTATTTAAGTCACTCCTCCCGGATCGTGATCCTGGGTCTTTTGCCTGTGACCGCATTCATAGAGCCCTGCGCCCTAAGCCTCCTACTGACAAGCCGCCTAGGGATATTATCCTGTGTATGAAGGATTTTTTAACCAAAGAAGAAATACTCAGAGCTGCTCGCAATACTCCAACGATATCCTTTGAGGGTTCGGTTCTACAAATCTTTGCGGATGTTTCCCCGGCCACGTTGGAGAGGCGTAGAAAAATGAAAGAAGTTACAACGGTTCTGTTCTCAGCTCGTATCCGCTACAAATGGGGCTTCCCCTTTAAGTTGATAGTTCCGCATAATGGGAGCACATATATGGCTACATCCCCTTCTGAAGGTAGAGCAATCTTGGCCAAATTAGGCCTAGCGGATGCCCCATCACCTCAACGTCCGCCCTCCACCCCTCGTATCTCTCCCATTTGGCATACCCCCTCTCCACGGAGGGATAGAAGGAGAGTCAGACAGGATCCGGGCTGACAGATCCATTCTCACTTGCCTACTACCCACTGTTTGACGGTCCTTGGTCCTGCCTATGGTCTCTTATGACTTTCCCAAGAATTGGGACACGGATTTTGCTCTTTATATCTTACATTGTCAGGATGTGTATTTCTATGGTTACTGCTGTGATAATTTAGTATTTCTAAGTATTATGTGTGCCTTGCATTGATAGCTGGACGAGTTAAGGTATAACAAGGGTCCTCGGACTCTCCTAATGACGCCCATTGGTTTATGGTTTTACAACTCTTCGACACGTTACGACACCCTGCCTCCTGACATGGCCGGAGGTGTCGCCGCCCGATTGAGGGGTGGCAGCTCCGTTTTCCATGTTTTAGGGAGACAGGGTTTGGGCCCATTCGGCCCCTTAAGATTTGAACTTTTTGTTTTATCAGGTATGATAACTTTTCTGCCTGATCCATGTTCTTCAGTTACCTTCTCAATTGTAGGAGCTATTAAAATCTCCTCTCTATTGTTTTTTGTACTCTCTTTTCTCAAAACTTTAGTGCATGAGGATGGTATTGTGTCGGTCTGTGGACGTCACGGCCCCCATATTGGGGCCGGGGGGTCTTCTGGGCTGGTTCTGCCACCTGTACGTCTGTCTGCTGTAGACCTGCGGATTTCTATGTCTAGCCAAATAATTTTAGGGGATATCCTTGTAATGTGTACTTTTATGATGATAGTCGTAAGCTCTGTTTATTATGGTAATTCAATGTATTTCGCATAATGTCCAGGGTTTCAATTCACCAAACAAGCGCAGAACAGCCTTTCTTCAATATAAACGACTGGGAGCCAAAATTATCTTATTACAGGAAACACATTTTGCAGCCGCAAAGCACCCGACATATTTTCATAGATCCTATAGGCAGGGGTATTATACCCTGCATTCCTCCAA
Source organism: Staurois parvus (assembly GCF_062004578.1). Lineage (NCBI taxonomy): Eukaryota > Metazoa > Chordata > Amphibia > Anura > Ranidae > Staurois > Staurois parvus. Next base: position 441,464 of record NW_028319087.1, read on the forward strand.
GAGTAGGGGAGTGGCCATCTTTCTACATAACTCATTCCCCTTTGAGGTACAACATGTGTATCGTGATCCAGACAGTAGGTTTATCATTCTTAAAGGCACCCTTTCAGGTCGAGAACTTACTATTGCTAATGTCTATGCACCGAATTCAGCACAAGCTACCTTTTTTTCTAAATTTTTTGGTGCTCTAGATAAATTTTTGTCCCCCCATCTATTGGTGGGTGGTGATTTTAATCTGGTGGCAAATCCTCTTTTGGACCGTAGCTCCTCCTCGCACACTTCCCAAGCTTTCCCAAAATCCCTTACTAAGAAACTAGACGCTCTCCAGTTGGTGGATGCCTGGAGAGCGCATAACACGGGTGCCAGGGATTACACATTTTATTCCCACCCACATGACTCTTATGCTAGACTAGACTATATCTATTGTACCCCTATTTTGCTAGCTAATTCTAGGATAGCTAGTATTCACTTGAGCACCTGGTCGGATCACAGTATTATGGCCTTATCTATCACGTTTGTGGGATTGGCACCTACTCCCTTTTCATGGAGACTTAATGATTCTATGTTAACGGATACTGACTCTCGCCAGGAGGTGGTTACGTCTCTTAAGGAATACTTTCAATCTAATTCAACTCCTGATATTTCCCCAGCCACACTCTGGGTAGCCCACAAGGCGGTCCTACGAGGCCAACTTATCTCTATGGCTTCGGCCAGAAATAAAAAACGTTGGCAGCAGATACTACTTCTAACCCGAGAATTAGAAGCACACTATAGAAGCCATGTAGCTAATCCATCTTTACTCAATAAACAGCTTTTGTCCCAAAAACGCTTGGAACTGAATGCCCTACTTTCCCAAAAAACTGAAAAGGCCCTCCGCTGGTCGAAGGCCTCGTTCCTATTACATAGCAACTCAGCATCTACCATGTTTGCAAGGAAATTGAACCATTCTTTGCGCCCCCCACACGTGTATAAATTGCGTACTAATTCAGGTGCTATCTCATCTTTACCTCGGGAAGTATTGGGTATTTTTGAAAATTTTTATTCTAAACTACTGGCTTCTCCACAGTCGGATTCTGTTTCTCTATCAGATTCATGGCTAGATTCTATACCCCTTCCTGCTCTCACACCTTCTCAGATTGCCTCTCTTAATGCCCCCTGTACTTTGGAGGAAATAACATGTGCGATAGGTACGCTGAAACGCTCTACTGCACCGGGTCCTGATGGATTTACTGCTAGCTATTTTAAACATTTCACCTCTATATTGGCTCCATACTTGATAACATTATTTAATGATGTTTTACAGGGGGGTAAGTTCCCCGAGGAGATGTTGTTAGCTAACATGTCTCTAATACCCAAGCCACAGAAAGACCACTGTTTGCCGCAAAACTATAGACCAATCTCAGTAATGAATAACGATCTGAAGATATTTAGCCGCATTTTGGCGAACAGGTTGGCTCCTATCATCTCCTCTTTGGTTTCACCAGACCAGTCCGGTTTTATTCCCGACAGATTTATTACTGATAACATTCGTCTCACTCTAAACGTTATTCAAGATGCCAATTTACATTCCAAAGAGGTTCTGCTGATGAGTTTGGACATAAACAAGGCCTTTGACAGTGTTCTTTGGCCCTACCTGTTCTCCTTGCTACAGAAAATGGGCTTCAGTGATGGGTTTTTGGCAGGCATACATGCCCTATACGACTCTCCTAAAACAAGAATAAGGCTTCCTGGCTGTAACTCTGACTTTTTTACATTGGGTAGAGGTACCCGTCAGGGTTGTCCTCTTTCGCCCCTTTTGTTTGCGCTGGTGTTGGAACCTTTGGCTTTGGCGATCAAATCACATTCGGATATTTCTGGCTACTCATTATTAGTTTCACATTTTAAGCTGAGCATGTATGCTGATGATGTTATGCTTTTTATTACTAACCCATTGACTTCTTTGCCTAATTTGTGTGTCGTATTGAATGATTTTGCTAAAGTGTCAGGTCTCACCGTTAATTTTACCAAAATGGTAATTATGCCTGTTAATGTTCCTGACTCCCTAAGTGCATCTCTCCGTAGTTCTTTTCCATTTCGCTGGGTCAAGGACAGGATATCCTATTTGGGGATTAATCTTGTTCCCAGATACTCAGATATGTTTACGGCTAATTATCCACCATGTGTGTTACGTCTCTCTACTCTACTGAAGATTTGGCATGGTTATCATATCTCCTTTCTGGGTAGAGTCACGGCGGTTAAAATGAATATCTTGCCCAAATTACTTTATCTTTTTAGAGCACTTCCAGTTCCGGTTTCAAAAACGTTTTTGGATCATTTTCAGCGGACTATTAACAATTTTATTTGGGGAAATAAGCATCCACGTTTTGCCTCATCCATTTTGTATCGCTCACAACGGACGGGAGGTCTTGGTCTTCCCAACTTTTGGCTATATTACCTCTCGGCTCGTTTTGCGCAATTATCACAATGGGCTACTATTAACTCTCAAATCCCATGGATTAAGTTTGAGTCTCAGTCGATACGTCCTTTTTATTTACCGGGAATTTTATGGTCTAAAATCTCCCCCCGATCGCTTACTTTTCATAACTCTATAGTGACCCACTCGCTGACACTTTGGTCTAAATACAAGGCTAAGTTCAGTTTAGTCTCTCATACTCCCCCAGGTGCTTCTTTTTTTGGCGATCCTACTTTTGTTGTAGCCTTTTCTTCCCCTCACATGTTTCGTTGGTGGTATGATCGATCCTTTATCAGATTATCAGATTTCCAAAGAGGAGGATCTTATATTACCTTCGATATGCTGCGTGTGTTATTTGATGTTCCTCTTCGTGAGTACCTTCGTTATAGACAGATTAGGCACTTTTTTAATGCGCACTTTGGTCTTACCCCATCTTCTCCGATCTCTTTTTTTGAGCGTGTCAGCCGTGATTCTCCTAGAGGTAGGGGTCTTATTTCAGATCTTTATCACCAATTTTTGATCTGTCTTTTTCATGCTCCTCCTTTGTACAGACAGAGGTGGGAGGAGGATTGTGGTATCACTTTTTCGGATGAGGATTGGGACTCCATGGTGGATAATATATGCAAGAGCTCTAGATCTCTTTCGGTTCGTGAGACGGCCCTTAAAGTTTTAACCAGATGGTATTATACTCCGTCCAGACTACATACCTTGTTTCCACAAACATCCCCTTTATGTTTCTGGGGCTGTGGCCGCACAGGTACTTTGGTCCATATATTTTGGGATTGCCCGAATATATCTTTGATCTGGCGTAAAATATCTGAGGTGGCTACCTCACTATCGGGCAACCCGATACAATTGTCCATACAGACCTGTTTATTGGGGGTTCATATCCCAGGGGTCCCTGATGCCACTCTGAGATTGCTACATACATTATGTATTGCCACTTTATGGTCCATTGCCCTGCATTGGCGGTCCAATGTTGTACCCTTGGACTCCGTTTTGCACAGAATTGACGCTGTAATGCTTATGGAACGCATTCATTATACACTACTGGATAAGATGCACTTATACGATAAAAAATGGGAGTCATGGAGGGATTGTAGACATTTATTGCATGATTGACAACATCCCCGGTGAAGATTGGCTGACATGTATTGTTGATAGATGTATCACTCAATCTATTTTATCATTTATGTATCTCATGTACTTATAACTTTCTTGTTTCCTCTATCTTCTTTCTTATGTTAATATACTTTTATGTATTGTACATTTCAAATATGCCTTATTTTTTTGGACAATATCACTTTCATACTGTGCTGTTGTTTTACTGTCTACTTATGTACAATAAAATCGTTTGTAAACAAAAAAAGCTAACTCTACCTTTCTGACCATGTTTCAGGTAACACCCTTATTTAGGGTATAACATGAAACAGAAGCGGTGTCCACAGAGCCCACCCTCAAACCAGACCCCCATTCACAAAATCCATATTTTATCCCCAGCCCACTCCTGTCAACTTTGAATTTGATGCAACTATGCATAGATCTGCTCATACAGCTGCATCATTAATATATAGAGAATCATGCATTAAAAAAAAAACTACAAGTCTTATCTTTCACTGTGGCAGAGAAATTGTAGTTCTAAATGGTACCCAAGTGTGGTGACATCACCGAACTAGTAGTCCCGATACTTCCTCCAGCTCTGTTGATCGTCAATACCTCACTGTGGATCTGAGCTGGAGAAAGAGTCAGTGGAAGCCTGAGTACTGCACCTATGATCTACTGATTGCAACTGCAATGCTTTGCAGGCTCAAATGTAAAAAAAGTAATAAATATACATTTTAGATTTTTGCAGAATGGGTACGTGTTATTTTTTTTTTACAAAAAGTGGAATTTTACTTTACTTTATATATTAGTTTTATAAAAAAAAATATTATTGAGACTGCATGCAGGATTCTTAGGATTCTACATTATTGTACTTTAAAAACTGTTCATATAGAACACAACATCAGGACTAACCTTAATAGAGTTAAGATAAATCAAGACATCATCAAACTGGCGCAGAAGAAAAAAGCAAGAGGCCATACACTGTCTTCCCGGTATTGTATCTAATAAAAGAATATAACATTTTTACTATACATACCTACATAAATATATATTCAAATTGCAAATGGGGTCAGTAAAAAGGAAAATCTGAACCCCTTCATGCCTAAGGGTAAAACAAATCTACATGCCTAAGCACAATTTTGCAATGTTGACATGTGTTAGTAAAATGGTGACACTGTACTGCTAGGGTGACAGTATGTAAAAAATAAATAAAAAATAATAATATAAAAAAATAAAATAAAAATGTAAAAAAAAATGTTTAAAAATTACAATTTTTGGTTATAAACTAATTTGGATTTTTTTTTTTTCATTTTTCATTCATTTGGGTACAGTGTTGCATGACCGCGCAATTGTCATTCAAAGTGTGATAGCGCTAATAGCTGAAAATTGCCCTGGTCAGGAAGGGGGTAAAAGTGTCCGGTCTGGAAGTGGTTAAAGCCTAACTCCAAGTTTAGTATCCTTTTAAATAGTTTGTTTGGCCAAACTGGCCCAAATGAACTATTTACTGCACTAACAGGTACGCTTGCTGGGCACAATGTATTAATCGTATGTAGCCCCAGCTACATATAGAATACAGTGCTGTGTTCTGGCAGTGGGACAGAGACTTCCTGTCCCACTCCTGGAACACAAAAATACAGTCAAGCTGAGTGCTGCTCAGCGATTCATGGGAAGTTCTGTATTCTATAAATTAATACAAAATTTCCTCTGATTGGCTGAGGAGTAGAGGCCGGCGGATGTTGTAAAAAGTACATTTTGTGAAGAAAATAAAGAAGTATTAGGCCCAAAAACAAAAACTTCCTTTAACAGACCAAGCTGCCCAGCGCCAACATGGCAGGTTAAGACAAGCCATCTAGCACTAACAGAGGTGCCTACAATGGTCAGATTTAATTTATATAAAATCTTTACTGTAAATGGAGAAAAAAAAAACATAAAATGTAACATTACACTCCATTAGCTTAAGTGTTGTGCAGGGGAGACATCAGGGGTCTAATATACGCCTAGTGTTTCATTAAAGAGAACCTCTCACAATACAAAGTCTACCATAAAGGGGCTATTGCTCCCCTATGTGATAGCAATAAAGTTAAGTGAAAGAAAAGGTGTAAAGTGTACATCGAAGCACTGACACCCTGGAATTCAGCATGTGGGTACGGGGTGGGGGGTGTCATCAGTAACTTTTTCTCAGCTCTGTGAAAGTTATGTGCACCACAGAGAGTTAAGGGGCGGTATAAACACACAGTTGCACTGTATTTGTATAGCCCCCCCAACCATTCCTGCTTAAGCTTCAAAGGCAGGGGACAGGGATGTACACATATCACTGCTGTAATGCTTTGTGGCATGGCAAAAATGATCCCTAGTCATGTTCAGCACGCAGTACCACCTGTCAAATTCGACCCATTCAACTGCATGGGGCCATGCTGCAACTGCACTGCAACCAGGTGCAATATGTAGTTTTGCCGCGATGGTGCAGCTTTTTAGGGGTTAAAACAGGAAGTGAGGAAGTGACACAACATCTCCTTACTGCCTGTCACCCTCTGAAACACAATTTGCCCCAGTTTCTCTTCAGAGGACACAGCTTGTATAAATGAGCCCTTAGACAGTCAGTGGTCTTCTGGGAAACTGGATGTCTACAGTGGGGATGGGCTAATCTGTATGAGTTTAACTCACTTCCTGTTTGGAATTTGTGAAGCAGTTCCATTTGGACTACTTCGGTAGAGCGACCATAGAAGAAATCATGATTGCTGACCATGCACCTGCAACCGTACAAATTTTACTAACTAACTTGGCCCATAAACACTGGTCATGGTGGCTGATATTCTGAATAATAACACTGTTAGTGCCCCCGTAGAAGCTGCCATAAAAAGACTATTTTGAGTTCAGCATCCCTGGGGAAATGTGTGAGGGCTCAGTGTGGAAGAGACATGAGGCAGTCATATGCGGAGAGCATATTCCCCACAGTTCTAACCTCAAAAAGGAAAGACACAAATGTTACACCTTCACTGGATTTTGCATAAGTGTGCAATCTACAAATATCAATTATAAAAAGTGCTGTGCTATACAAGAAATAAACAAGAAAATAAAAACATATATGCAGTGTACAGCAACTGAAAATGAAACTAAATGTATCATAAATAATCAAAACAATCTGTAATAAAGTCCTGAACAGCCTGTGATTAACAAGTGCATTCATAACTATGTTGCCATATACCATTAATGATGTCAGTGATAAAGTCTAAATAAAACAACTAGATATAGTTTATGCAGTATGTATTGCCAAGACTGGAGGAGGGAGGTCAAACTATGCAACAGAAGGTAATAATTAGCCTAGAACAATGTGGAGTAGGAGGAGGTGAGCTTAATTCCCAGATAATCTATAGAGTGGGGTGCCCAGTGGTATGGAAACTGTGCTTGAAAGTATGCAGTCAAAGAAAAGGTGATAATCAGCGCATTTGTTTTGGATAAGTTAATTCGGAGGCCAGAAATGGTGGAAAAATGGTCCAGCCTAACCTGCAGGTTAGGAAGGATAATGAGGGGGTTGGTTAAAATTAGAAGGACATCGTCAGCATAAACGTTCACCTTATAATGATTACCCACGCAAGGGACACTGGATATGTTAGGATTATCTCGGATGGCCGCGGCAAGAGGTTTGAGGGCTAAAATGAAGAGTGCAGGAGACAGTAGGCAGTCCTGCCTTGTACCCCAAAACACTGGGAAGGGTGAGGGAAAAAAAACAGCAAACCTGACAGAAGCCAAAGGGGAAGAGTACAGAGACAAAAAGGCATCTCCAAACCCCCATGTGAATAGGTTAATCCTACTAGGTAATCCCACAAAAGCCAGTCGGATGCCTTGTATGTGTCTAGGGACAGGAGGAAACCTGGTATTTTTTGCTGATGTAGAATGTGGAAGACTTTACGGATATGAGCATTTAACTTTTTATTAATAGCAATACCTGATTGATCCTGCCATTTCCAAGGGCTTCCTTATTGTTAATAGCAACAATATAACAGCTGATCCTCTGGCTGCACTGTTGCCAAGTGCCCATCATTAGTGTCAGTAGGAGGAACAGTGCCCCATTGCTGGCATAAGTGAAAGGAACAGTGCCCCATCATTGGTGCCAATGGAAGGAATAGAGTCCCATCATTGGTGTCAGTGGGATGAACAGTGCCCCATCATTGGTGTCAGTGGGATGAGTAGTGCCCCATCGTTGGTGTCAGTGGAAGCAATAATGCCCCTTTGTTGGTGTCAGTGGGAAGAGTAGTGCCCCATCGTTGATGTCAGTGGGAGGAGTAGTACCCCATCATTAGTGTCAATGGAAGGAGCAGTGCTCCATCCTTGGTATCATTGAAAGGAATAATGCCCCATCATGAAGATCAGTGTAAGAAATAAAGTTCCATTGTTTATAACAGTGGGAGGAATAGTGCCACATTATTATTGTCAGTGAAAGAAATAATGTTTCAATGTTTATATCAGTGGGAGGAATAGTGATTCACATCTGTAGGAGGAATCTCCAAGCACTGGATAAATTCAAGTGAAGGGCCGCATCCGGCCCACAGGCCACAGTTTGGAGATCACTGATCTACACCTTCTCCGCTCTTCTCCGCTCTTCTCCGCCCAACCAGCATTTTTTTTTTTAACAGAGATTGTGTTTCCTGCTTGTTGTGCTTCCTTATTCCTCAGAACAGTTCAGAGGAAGTGCATTTTACCACGTGATCAAGCATTATAGAAAAAAAAATGTATTTACACTTTATTGTTACAGGAAATTGAACACTTTCGTTCTGTTGTAAGATTTGCTAGTAATAAATGAGAACTGGTCGAAATGGGTTTAATGACTGCTTAGAAGACATAGTCCCATCAGGTAGCAGGAGAGCAATCTGCAAGACTAGAAAAGCTTACTGAGACCTAACAACCATCATATAGCAACAACCCACCAAAAAGAACACTTGTGCATAGGGGAGACCACCAGCTGCAGTTAAGCCATACTGATGCTTTAAAAATTGACCTCTAAATGCACATAGTTAAAATCTTCATGTTTTGTTCAACATTTTGTTTTATCGTCACTCAACTTCGGATAGATTAATGATGTGCCAAAAACATAACAACATTAGAATATATAAAACAACTTATTTAAAGTGTTACTAAACCTAAGGGGTTAATCCTCTGCAATTTGTAAAAATGCGCTTTGATCTTGACTTTTCTGATCCTCCCCTTCTTCCAGTGTCCCCCTCTTATTTCCTGATAAGACATATTGTGTGGAGACACTTTGCACATGCTCAGATTGGTGTGTACTGCTAGAGAGGTTTTTGTTTTCTTGGGAGAGTGCATGCGATTAGCACAGGGTTCAGCACAGAAAACTCCTCCTACAACCTTTAACACTGATAGAAGTCACAAGACTGCTGATGAGAAAAGTTACTTAGCAGTTTATATTTACTAAAATAATTGAATTTCCAAGTGTGTACTGTGGGACACCAGATAGAGTGAATGCGGGGTCCTGGGTTTAGTAACACTTTAATTGTAAGATACAGATTATATGGCATGAAAATACTGTATATGTGAATATGAATACCTAGAATTAAAGAACATGAACACAATGATACATTACTGTATGTAACAGTTTTTAAACTTACCACATTCACTGGCTGAGCCACCAACAAGTTGAAAGAATTGCTGAGCAGTTTTGAGGTGATCTCTCTAGACATTAAATCAGGCATAATCATATTAAAGGGATACAAAAGATAATATTTATATTACATATGACATTGATGATATACTTTGTTAAAATATTATTATTTTGGAGGCAGAAATGAATGTTTTGGCCTACGTTGACAGTATACTACTTACCATATTAGACCATGTAGCATTTTTACAAAACTGGATTTAACCGCCTCCCGTCCGCCGTACAGGAAAATGATGGATGGGTGGGAGCTCTCTTGCTCTTAGAGGACGTCATATGACATCTTCCCACTCTAGCTGCGCATGCACACCCCTAGGGGAGCGCAGTGATCGGTGGTGCACTGTGTCCATTAGACACAGTGGATCACCAAATGTGGAAAAGAGCCAATTACTTAGGCTCTACCATGTGAGCAGCTGTGTCCAATCATAGCTGATCAAATGTAAACAGGAAATGCCACTTATCGGCAGTCCTCTCCTCAACATGGACAGTGCGCGGGGATAAGAGAGCAGGTAGGCGGCATTCCTCAGAGGGGAAACCTACCCAGATAATCAGGGCACTGATCATCAGTGCCCTGATTATCAGTGCAGGCCCATCAGTGCTGTTTTTCTTGCCCATCATTATCACCGAACAGTGCCCAATCAATGCAACATATCAGTGTCCATCAATGCCACGTATCAGTGCCCATCAGAGCAGCCTTTCAGTGCCCATTAGTGATGCCTGTCAATGTCCATCAGTGCTGCCTATAAGTGCCTCCTCATCAGTGCAGTCTATCATTCCCCATCAGTGCCAGCCAGTGCCGCCTATCAGTGTCACCAATGAGTGCCACATATCAGTGCAACATATCAGTGCCGCCTTTCAATGCCCATCAGTGCCGCCTATCAGTGCTTCCTCACCAGTGCAGTCTATCAGTAGTCACCAGTATCACATATCAGTGCCCATTAGTGCTGCCTTTCAGTGCCTATCAATGATGCTGGTCAGTACCCATCAGTGCCTCTTATCAGTGTCTATCAGTGCTGCCTCATCAGCACACATCAGTGAAGGAGAAAAATTATTTATTTACAAAGTTTTAGAACAGAAACTAAAAATCTTTTTTTTTTCAAAATGTTGTCTTTATTTTTTTTCAGTAAAAAATAAAGACAACCCAGTGGTGATTGAATATCACCAAAAGAAAGCTCTATCACAAAAAAAAAAGATAAAAATTTGGTTTGGGTACAGTGCTGCATGACCGCGCAATTGTCATTCAAAATGCGACAAATGTGACAGAGCTGAAAGCTAGCCTGGACAGGAAGGGGGTGAAAGTGCCCAGTAGGCAAGTGGTCAATACTTTAAAGTAGAACTAAACTCAAAAAAGTGTTAATTTTGCTATGTTACAGGTGAGTTGTCTCCAGACTTTCTGAGCAAAGGGCCAGTTTATTGTCCTTTAGACCTTAAAGGTCAGACTGTGGCCAGTAGAACAGTGCCCCATCTATGATATACCTGGCACTGGTGGGAGGAATAGTGGTCCATCATTGATGCCAGTGAGAGAAATAGTGCCCCATCATTGGTGTCAATGGAAATAAAAAAGCCTTGTAGGGGGGCCTGGCCGACAGCCGAGAAGATTGCCACAATGTGAGATTGCTCAGGGAGCCTCCACGATGGTATAGCGACGAGGGTCAGTGGGAAACCTGCTCTCACCATCCTTACACAGTGGGAATCACCTAGGGAAGCATAGGGAAATGCAAGATGAAGGAGGGACCCCACAATCTTACGGAGTTCTTTACTCTGGCAGGAACTTCCTCTTCCCAAGATGGTGCTGGCTCCAGCAGATCTCTGGCCTCACAAGCAGGCAGAGAGCATGACAGGCAGCGTTCCTCTCCACCAGCCAGGAACTACAAACAACACAGCAGCCATGGAGGATCAGCAAGAACTCCAACTGGCAGCCCACAAAAATCTGACCATCTTCAGTCTGGTGAGCATTCTACTGATTCTGTCTCTCAAAACACTAGAGAGTTTATAGAACAGCTTGAAGATTTCCCAGCTGACGATATGCCTTTGACAATTTCTATTATGAAAGATATGCTGGTTATTCTTAAAGGTTCCTTACATAAAGATATGGTCAGCTTTATGTCTCAAGTGAATGCTCATGTGAATACTCTAGGTGAACGTATGGAGCATGTAGAATCAAAGATGGGAGAGTTTGCTGCAGCTCATAATGAACTATTAGATGCCAATAATGAGATGGAGGAAGAATTAAAAGCTTTAAAACTGAAGCTAGTGGACTTAGAAGACTGCTCCCACAGAAATAATGTTAAATTTCGGGGGGTGGTGGAGTCTGTTCCTGCTGCAGAGCTGAGAAAGTATGTGCAACAAATTATTTCTACACTGCTGCCTGAGATTCTGGAAAGAGAAATAGTAGTAGACCATGCACATAGATTGCTGAAACCTTCCTTTCTTCCTGCTCATGTCCCAAGGGATATAATTGCAAACATCCGTTTTTATCATGTGAAGGAGGATCTAATGCTATATGCACAGAAGCATAATCCATTTACCAGCTCCATACAGCACGGCCTCTCTTTTTACAGATCTTTCACAGCATACTATCTTGACCCACAAAAAATTGGTCTCCTTCACTAAACTCTTGAGAAACAATAATCTCAAATATCAATGGAGGCTTACTACCAAGCTAATGATCACTAAAGATAAATGTACAATCACTGTACATTCTGAAGAAGGTCTTCAATTTGCAAAATAATGGGGATTCCTACCCGCAGGAAATAAATCTTTACATTCTGAATCCCCCTCTGGCAGAATTTCTCATATGTGGGAAAAAGTTGCTGAATGACTTCCTTCTACATAATGCACATGCAGCGTGAGAGTTGGAAGTGTCATCTTCTATTTGAAACTGTCTTTATTTCTTTTTGCTCCCAGGAATCGAACTCCCTGTTGTGTGAAGTGATTTTGGATCACCCAAAAATTTTTGGCGCCAATTTTCCTCACATCTTTTATTTTTCACAATGGTCTTGAAGTTCCGCAGAGATGTAATTTGTGTTCAAGAAACTCACTTCCAAGATTAAAGCACCTAGATCAGGGGTGGGCAAACTTTTTGACTTGAGGGCCGCAATGGGTTCATATATTGGACCCGGGGGCCGGACCAAGAGTAGATGAATGATGTGTATGTGTCATCCATAGTAAGTATAGTAATATTCCCCCATAGTAAGCATAGTAATTAATCCCCCATATAGTAATTCATCCCCCATAGTAATTCATCCCCCATATAGTAATTCATCCCCCATATAGTAATTCATCCCCCATATAGTAATTCATCCCCCATATAGAAATTCATCCCCCATAGTAATTCATCCCCCATAGTAATTCATCCCCCATATAGTAATTCATCCCCCATAGTAATTCATCCCCCATATAGTAATTCATCCCCCATATAGTAATTCATCCCCCATAGTAATTCATCCCCCATATAGTAATTCATCCCCCATAGTAATTCATCCCCCATATAGTAATTCATTCCCCATATTAATTCATCCCCCATATTAAGTCCCCAAGTCCCCCCTGTGTCAATTCACTTACCTTTGCTCCGCGCGTTCCTCTCGCCGTTCCAGTGTAGCATGAAAATCTGTCTCCTATGAGGATCTGCCCCCCTCGACGTATTTGCGCATGTGCCAGTTTCAGGCATTAGCAGCCGATCGGCGATCTCCGGCACATGCGCAGATACGTCGAGGGGGACAGATCCTCATAGGAGACAGATTTTCAAGCTACACCGGTCTTCAGGGTGGACTGTGAGAGGAGCCTAGCGGGAGCCTAGCTCCGCAGGCCGGATTAAAAGGTCCGTCGGGCCGTATACGGCCCGCGGGCCGTAGTTTGCCCATTGCTGACCTAGATGTACCCACAAACATTTTCCTCATGGTTTTATGGCCAACGCAAATGTAACAAAGAAAGGGGTGTTGATAGCAATCAAATATTCTGTGTCTTTTACCCTCCATTCTTTGGAAGTAGATCAGAAAGGCAGGTATTTGATCCTGGTATGTGACAAGTAATATTTCTTATACTATTGTGAACCTAAAATGCCCCTAGTCTGAAACAAATATCTTTCTTGAACTCATTGCAAAAAAGTATCCAAGATTCAAAAAGGCTTCTTGCTACTCTGTGGGGATTTTAATACCATTACTGATAAGACCCTTGATGTATCAGGATCTTCACCCACTACTGGGCATGCTTTATCTTTCCTTTTGAAAGAAGGTAATGTATACGATGCATGGTGCTGTCTCCATGCCTCCGAAATTGACTACACTCATTATTCTGCACCTCGTAAATCATACAAATCAATTTATTCCTAACAATTCTTCCAGTATTACAAAAGGTCTCCCGAGCAGATACCTATCCTTTAACATGGTAGGACCATGCACCAATTTCTCTGACTGTTGAAGAGAACATTGGGACTTCACCTGTGTTTTTTTGGTGCAATGATTTCTCTCTTTTCTCTAAACCTAGTCATTGCTCTGGTCTCCACAAGAACCTAAAATTAGTGGTGCACCGAAATGAGAATTCTGGTGCCAAAACTGAAAATTCAGGATGCACTTGGCTGAAAACCAGAATGGACAGTTTTTAAAAAATAATATATATATATTTGGAAAGAAATACACTTTAATGATTAAAAAAAACATGAATCTATCTAATGAAATCTATGAAAGATGATGCTACACCGAGTAAATAGATACCCAACATGTCATGCTTTAAAATTGCACATGCTTGTGGAATGGTTTCAAACTACAATACTTAAAAATCTCCATGGGTGACACGTTAAAATTTTTTACAGGTTACCAGTGTAAAGTTAGAGGAGGTCTAGTGCTAGAATTATTGCTCTGGCTCTGACATTTGCAGTGATACCTCATATGTGTGGTTTGAACACTGTGTACAAATGTGGGCAGGGCCTACGTATGCGTTCACCTCTACGTGTGAGCATGGGGGGGGGGGCACTTCAAGGTTTGGTTTTTTTTTACACTATCCATTTAAAAATTGAATCACTTTTATTCTTATCACTCTTATCACAAGGAATGCATGCATCCCTTGTGATAGAAATAATTAGTGCCAGGTTCTCTTTATGGAGAGATATGGGGTAAGAAAGACCCCTCATTTCTCCTCTACAATGTAAAGCATTAGATCAAAAAAAGCATTGATCTAGTGCTTTAAAAAAAAAAAAAACGGCTTTGTTTACAATGCGCCGGCACCGGAAATGGTATCACTCTGGTCCTCCAAGGGCATAGAGATGAGTGGAGGCCATCTTTCCTTCACATATCTCTATGCCCAGCGCTGGGATCATTTGGGTGGTTTCTCAGGTAAGGGTGAGAACTACCGAGCGGTGGCGGGTGGCAGCCGATGCAAAGGGGCGGGGTTATTTTCAGCACCTGTATCGGTCCTAATTTTCATATCGGCCAATGGCCGATAGGGGTGTTTTCGGCCAAAACATTACGGCCACTGAAAGTTCGGTGCACCCCTACCTCAAATAATTTTTTAGACTAAATTCTTTACCCGACACTAATGTATTTACTCTATGGTGTGCACATAAGGCCTACTGTAGAGATCTTATGATTAAAATGTATTCACAGGAGAGGAGGCAGAGGAAGCAGGAAGTGTCTGACACCTTAACTAAAATTACCACTTTGAAGTCTCAGTCCACACAGATTTGTACAAGAATTGCAACAATGTAGGAATGATTTTAGAAAACTATTACTATTACAGCATGAGAAATCTCTTAAAAGGTTTAAAGCCACCTACTATACACAAGGCAATAAAGCAGGAAGATTGCTTGCCAACTATATTAAAATCAAACAGTCTAAATCTAAAATATCTAGCATGGTAAACCCTATATCAAAAAGGGTAGACTGTCACCCTAACGAAATTGTGGAAGTGTTTAGAATGTACTATTCCCAGCTGTATAATCTTAAAGATGATCCTAACATATATCAACCTTCTTGCCTTTCTTGACATGCTTCTTCTACCTCACATTAATAAACGGGTTTTGGAAGATCTGAATCAACCAGGGCCAGATCTAGCCTGTCCAATATGGGGGTGCAGTAAAAAATGTCAGGGGGCAGAGGATGGGAGGTCAGCAGGGCAGTGTACAAGAGGTCACCAGGAAAGAGGATAGGGACATCACTTTGTAGGGCAGGGAACAGAGGCCATTAACTTGTAGAACAGTGTACAGGAGTCCACAGGACAAAGAACAGGGGTCAGCAGGAAGGAAGACAAAGGTCACTGCTGGTAAGGCAGATAAGAGTCAATTCTGGAAAGGCAAAGGTAGAAGTCACTGCTGACAAGGCAAAAGGCAGAGGTCAGGGGTCACTGCTGGTAGGGCAGAGGACATGGTTCACTGTAGGGAGAACTCAGCAGAGGTTAGGAGGCACTCAGCAGAACTCCTTTCCCATCCCTGCACTGCACACAGGTTGGGCACAGGCAGCAAATCTTCTCCTTGCCACACATTACACATAACAGTGTGTAGCTGGCTACCATTCTGGCCATGGAATTTCACAGGTCAGAGCTGCAACATAGCAGCCAGCTACACACTGTACAGATCAAGGTTGTATGTAAGGGAATCTGATCTCAGCTATGTGCTGTGTGGGGAGCAGGAGCTCTGCTGCCTTTGCCCAGGCTGTGTGCAGTGCAGAGATAGGAGAAGTAGTTCAGCATAGATGCCAACATTTTAAAAACACTTCCAGGGTCACCTTTTTTCACTATGCGCCCAGAAAGTCACTGTAGATGAAGAACGTACTTAAATTAGGGATGAGGCATTCATTACAAACAGGGGTGGTTTTCAAAGCAGCATATCACTAACCTAATGCTATACTTTATTTACACATAAATAAGAGAGATGTGGTTATGCTAGTTCAGCATAGTGGCAGGCTAGAGCAATATACTGGCAGTATAGTGGCAGACTGGGGCAGTATAATGGCAGTATAGTGGCAGGCTAGGGCGGTAAAGTGGCAGGTTAGAGCAGTGTGGTGGCAGGCTAGAGCAGTATAGTGGAAGGTTAGGGCAGTATACGGGCAGGTTAGGGCAGTATAGTGGCAGGTTAGAGCAATATAGTTGCAGGCTGGGGCAGTATAGTGGCAGGTTAGGACAGTATAATGGCAGGTTAGGGCAGTATAGTGGCAGCTTAGAGCAGTATAGTGGCAGCTTAGAGCAGTATAGTGACAGGCTGGGGCAGTTTAATGGCAGATTAGCGGACAATTATTGCAGTATAGTGGCAGGTTAGGACAGTATAGTGGCAGGTTAGAGCAGTACAATGGCAGTCTAGGGCAGTATATTGGCAGGTCAGAGCAGTATAGTGGCAGGCTTGGGCAGTTTATTAGCAGTATAGTGGCAGGTTAGAGCAGTATATTGGTAGGTCGGGGCAGTATAGTGGCAGGTTTGGGCAATATAGTGGCAGATTGGGGCAGTATAGTGGCAGGTTGAGGCCGTGTACTGGCAGGCTGGGGCAGTGTAGTGGCAGGATGGGGCAGTGCGGTGGAAAGCAGGGGCAGTGCAGTGGAAGGCAGGAGCAGTGTATTCTCAGGCTGGAGCAGTGTAGTGGCAGGCTGGAGCAGTGAAGTGGCAGGCTGGGGCAGTGAAGTGGCAGGCTGGGGCAGTGTAGTGGCAGGCTGGGGCAGTATAATGGAAGGCAGAGGTAATGTACTGGAAGGCTGGAGCAGTGTAGTAGCAGGCTGGGGCAGTGTAGTGGAAGGCTGGGGCAGTGTAGTAGCAGGCTGCGGCAGTGTTGTGGAATGCTGGGGCAGTGTAGTGGAAGGCTAGGGAAGTGCAGTGGAAGGCTGGGGCAGTGCAGCGGCAGGCTGGGGCAGTGTAGCGGCAGGCTGGGGCAGTGTAGCGAAAGGCTGGGGCAGTGTAGCGGAAGGCTGGGGTAGTGCAGTGAAAGGCTGGGGCAGTATAGTGGCAGGCTGGGGCAGTGTAATGGAAGGCTGAGGCATTGTAAAGGAAGGCTGGAGCAGTGTAGTATCAGGCTGGGGCCGTGTAGTTGCAAGCTGTGGCAGGCTGAGGAAGTAGTGGCAGGCTGGGGCCGTGCAGTGGAAAGCTGGGGCAGTGCAGTGGAAGGCTGGGGCTCTATGTAGTGAGAGTGTGCTCAGTGACTTACAGTACAGCATGGTTTTGGCTGAACACTTCCCGGGGCTTGGCTGCTGTATCCACTTCTCTTCCTGAGCAAAGGTGTCTATGGGATGAGTGAAGGAGGCAGCCACAGCCACAGCCACAGCCCCGACCACTAACTCCGGCTGCCTCGGAAGACAGTGAAGATAACCGAGGGATAGCGACCTGTATTAGATGACAGGGGAGAGGTACAAGCAGCCTCCCCCATGCCACTGGTCCCCCCCTCCCCCTCTGACTTGATGAGAAACTGTCCAGTACATCTACTATGTGTACAAAGCTGCAGGGTAGAAAGTGCAGCTGTCTGAAGTATCGTTCGTAGTACAGTATCCATGGAGGAGGAGGGCGGTAGTTAGCTTTTGGGGGGCGCAACTTAAATTTGGGTGGGCTTAGCCCACCGCAGCCCCTCCCTAGATCCGGCTCTGGAATCAACCATTTTCAGATACAGAGATGCTCTTCACTATCAAGTCTTTACCTAGAGGGAAATCACCTGGCGCTGACGATTTTTCAGCAGAATATTAGAAAGAATTTTACTATCTCTGACTCCCTTATTTAAAAAAAAATTTTGACACTGCCACAACCTCAGCTTCCTTTCCAACTGAGATTCTCAAGGTGATTACTGTCACACTGTCTAAACCTGGCAAGGCCCTCGATCCTCCTCATGACTTCCGGGTAATATCCCTCTTGAATACTGACCTCAAATTGTATGCAAAATTAATAGCAAACCCGATTGCTAAAGATAATCCCATCCCTAATTCCAACAGATCAAGTGAGCTTTGTCAGAGGTAGTTTTGTTTTGTTTGACAGGACTAATTGGGGGTACTTACTGTGCATTCTACCCTAAACAAATTTGGTCTACAAGGGTATAAATAAATCTGCTATTTCTGCTTTATATGTTTCTTCTGCTCAGGTACATACCTCTAATGCTTTATCTGATCCATTTTTAATTACTAACGGCACTAGGCAGGGGTGCTCCTATTATTGTTTCCTTTATGATGGAACCTTTGGCAACTATGATTATAATAAACCCATCTATAACAGGCATAGAAGTGGCAAATTATTCTCATAAAATCCACTATATTGCTAAAAGTATTGATTCACCTGCCTTTACACGCACATGAATTTTAAGGCATCCCAGTCTTAGTCCGTAGGGTTCAACATTGAGTTGACCCACCCTTTGCAGCTATAGCAGCTTCAACTCTTCTGTGAAGGCTGTCTACAAGGTTTAGGAGTGTGTCTATAGGAATGTTTGACCATTCTTCCAGAAGCGCATTTGTGAGGTCAGGCACTGATGTCAGATGAGAAAGCCTGGCTCACAGTCTCCGTTCTAATTTATCCTAAAGGTGTTCTGTCGGGTTGAGGTCAGGACTCTGTGCAGGCCAGTCAAGTTCCTCCACCCAAACTCACTCATCCATGACTTTATGGACCTTGCTTTGTGCACTGGTTCGCAGTCATGTTGGAACAGGAAGGGGCCATCCCCAATCTGTTCTCACAAAGTTGGGAGCATGAAATTGTCCAAAATGTCTTGGTATGCCGACGCCTTAAGAGTTCCCTTCACTGGAACTAAGGGGCCAAGCCCAACCCCTGATGAACAACCCCACACCATAATCCCCCCTCCACCAAACTTTACACTTGGCACAATGCAGTCAGGCAAGTACCGTTCTCCTGGCAGCCGCCAAACCCAGACACGTCCTTGTGATTCGTCACTCCAGAAAACACGTCTCCACTCCTCTAGAGTCCAGTGGTGGTGTGCCTTACACCACTGCATCAGACGCTTTGCATTGCACTTGGTGATGTAAGGCTTGGATGCAGCTGCTCGGCCACGGAAACCCATTCCATAAAGCTCTCTACACACTGTTGTTGTGCTCATCTGAAGGCCACATGAAGTTTGGAGGTCTTTAGCTATTGACTCTGCAGACAGTTGGTGACTTCTGCACACTGTGCACTTCAGCATACGCTGATCCCCGCTGTCATTTTACGTAGCCTACCACTTCGTGGCTGAGTTGCTTTTGTTCCCAGTTGCTTCCACTTTGTTATAATACTACTAACAGTTGACCATAAAATATTTAGTAGCAAGGACATTTCACAGATGCACAGGTGGCAACCTATCACAGTACCACTTGAATTCCCTGAGCTCCTGAGAGTGACCCATTCTTTCACAAATGTTGGCAGAAGCAGTCTGCATGCCTAGATGCTTGATTTTATACACCTGTAGTCATGGAGGTGATTGGAACACCTGAATCCAATGATTTGGAGGGGTGTCCCAATACTTTTCGCATTATAGTATAGGTCTATTTGCAGATTATGTATTATTAATCCTAACTGATCCCTTGAATTTATTAAAAGCAGTAAATTCTGTATTAGACACCTTTAGCAAGGTCTCTTACTATAAAGTGAATACAGCCAAATCCTCTGCACTTCCTATTCGTCTTAAGAAAAGTTGTTTGCAGTGTCTTCAAGCTAATTTCCCATACTGCTGAGTATTAAACAAGCTTGAATACTTGGGTATAATTCTCTCAACTCCTACTTCCCACATTTATGAGGCCAACTACAAGAAATTACTTCAGACAATAATTTTACATTTTGGCCAATATTTCTGAAGAAAGATTATTTATTTGCAAAAATAAGAAAAACACTTTTTGTAAATTTTTGGACTTTTTCACTTATATAGCAAAAAAATTAAAATCCCAGTGGTGAATAAATACCACCAAAATAAAGTTTTATCTGTCTCAAAAAAAATGCAAAAAAAATCATATGGGTACAGTGTTGCATGACCGCACAATTGTCATTCAAAGTGTGACAGCGCTGAAAGCTGAAATTGGCCTGGACAGGAAGGGGGTAAAAGTGTCTGGACTTGAAGTGGTTAATCTTCCAAGTAACAGTGGTAATTGCCTCTCTGACACCTCATCTGGCTTTACTAAACTTCACTATGGACATTTTCCCTGTTCAATATAGAACAATAGCCTCTCGTATTTTAATCGCTGATAGACTTATCATACTGTAGGTAATGCATCAATATTAGTTAACACTTATTATATATATGAAAGGACCTTAAGCCTTCTCATCCCACAACACTACGACCTTCAATGCAAAATGGTCCTGTTGAGATAAACATATTTAAAATATCTGATCTTTGAGATGGAACAATGTTATTTTCCTACTGTGTACTTCATGAGCGGATGATGGTGCTAACAGATATGTTATATTCTTTAATACCCAGTTTCAGATCCTAAACTCTCCTTATCCTTTTTGTCCTTTGTTGTAGACAGTCTAAACCCATATTTAGTACCTCAAATATGGACTATGTTCTTAGTCTGATACATAATATTGAGCAAGAGTGATAGCGTTTATTGACATTCCCTTGTATGCATCCACCAATCCTGTTCTTGGTATGCTTTCCTATGGGACTTGATGGAATATACCAATATTGTATTGGCTATTACGGAATGTCTATTTTGTATGCTTGTAACTGTCTTTAAACTTTTCAATAAAAATTAATTGAAAGAAAAATGCCTTGTATCAGTGGGAAAAGCAGTTTAGCCAACCCTATATTCCCCCATACTCCAGCATTTGGCTGTTCCTCAGGGTCCTTATCAGTGGCAGAACTACCAGGGTCGCAAAGGTCACATTTCCAGCCAGGCCCTGGCAATCTGCCATTGCAGGGTGCCACAAGACAGCAGGAAGGGGGACGCTCTGTGTTGTAAAACCTGGGCATTTTTTTCCTGTTCTTTTATGTCCATGACAGGAGAACAGTGCTCGTTAAACATGACTGTGCTGTAGTGTCAACCCAGAACTACCGGATTGCTGCTACTGCTTGGGTAGCAGGAGGCAGGTCAGCAGTGGCAGTGTGAAGAAGCCCCAATACCGAGCTGGGAAGATAGTGGCAGAGGCTGCTGGGCTGACCTGAGAGCTGGAGGAGAACGCGGTGTACGGTCCCAGGGCTCGGGGTGATTTTACTTGTGTAGACCAAACTCCTCCTCCCTGCACTCCACCGCAAAGACGGAGGACACCTGCTGCAGGAAGTGATGCTGACAAGGAGCCAAAGTAATCCACAGGTAAAGTTACCACAGGAACGTACACCAGAAGGTGGACTGTGCAAATGTCTGTGGCAGGGAGGACTAGCAGGACAGGAATAGGGCAGCGGGAACACACTGGTCTGCTTGGCCCAGATCAATGGCAGCCATCACTCTTCAGGGCTTTCTAGCGGTACTACCTTAGTGCCTCTGGAGATACTAAGGGGACACTCTGGAGGATGTAAAGGGGGCACGCTGAAGGATCTAAGGGGGCAGTCTGGAGGTACTAAGTTACTATTGCCAGAGTGCCCCCTTAGATCCTCAAGAGTGCCCCCTTTCATCCTCTAAGTGCCCCCTTAGTACTACTAAGGGGCCACTCTGGAGGATGTGAGGGTGCACTCTGGATGATCTAGGGGGCATTCTGGAGGTACTAAGTACTGCCTTAGTGACCACTTAGATCTTCCAGGGTGCCCCCTTTTATCCTCCAAGTGCCCCTTAGTACTACTTAGGGGTCACTGTGGAGGATGTAAGGGGCCACTCTGGAAGATTTAAGGGTGCACTCTGGAGGCACAGATGTAAGGGGCCACTGATGTAGGGGGTATTCCTGGGGGCACTAATGTAGAGGTGCAGTAAAAAAATGTGCTCTGTCAATAAATTTTCATGCTTTGTCAGTAAAAAAGTAATTGGGGAGCCAATGCCAGCTTCTGCTGGAGCAGAGGATCCAGTAAGTAAAATTGTTTTTCCCCTAGACATAAATGAGCTTTCAAATCATACAGTTAGGAGCATTTTTACTTTTCCTGGAGTTCAGGCTTTAATTGTGCCTATGCAGTACCCTTTAAAATGTACTTTTTGTTTGGAATTACTCCTAAAAATGTGAGTGTGCCTAGGCACCCCTATGCCTTCAGCCTCAAAACTCTATATCTGCAGTTAAGGCACTGCTACCTCTGCTAGTTCTATGAGATTTTCAGTGAGATTTGGTGATGTCACAGCTGTGCTGTTGACTGTCCTCCTTTCTGGACACTCTGACACGAGAAAGCCAAAGTCCTGCCTCCACGAAGATGCCTGCCCCCACACACAGAAAAAGTGAAAAACTAGCCATAGTTAGTCAATAATGGGGAAAGATCAGCTGCAGGAGGACCACAGCCAATATTAGTGACTAGTTATTTGACTAGTACTTTTTGGGCAGTTTCCAGGGTTTAGTTTATCTTTAAATAACCAGTAAAATAGTAAGATATATGTAAATAAATATCTATGTAGTTTTTTGCATTGGAATACACCAATTTGCTTCACTTTTATTATTTTTTTAAGGAAAAACAAAAAGAAAAAGGTGAACCCTGTTAAAGGTAGAAGCTTGACACACTTTTTCCCATTCTTACTGATGCACGATCCTCTTTAGCTTCTTTTTATTTCACTATGTTGCAACAAAACCAAGGCAAACTACACACATACATGCATATTTAATGCTTAAACATTTACTAAACCCACAACAGTAAAATCAGTCTGTATATTCAGTAAAGCATGCTTGTTATACTCACTGTGGAACGTAAGAGGTTAATCCTCTGCACTGTGTAAAAAGGCTATTTGATCCTGACTTCTCTGACCCTCCCCTTCTTCCGGTGCCCCCCCTCTTATCTCCTGATAAGACATATCGTGTGGAGTCACTCTGCATATGCTCAGTTTGGTGTGTATGGCTAGAGAGGGTTTTTTTCTTTCTTGGGAGAGTGCAGACAGAGGTCAGGGGTTCTGCAGCCTCCTAAAGCAAAATAAAAACTCCTCCTACAAGCTGACATATGCTTTGCTGGACACTGATAGAAGTCACAAGAGTAACTGCTGATGAGAAAATGCATTGGGTATGAATGTATGTATGTATGCATGTTTCCATATATGCATACATAATGCATAAACTGCATCCATACATGCATATCTAATGCATACAATGCATTCGTACATGCGTACCTAATGCATAAGCTGCATCCATACATGCATAACTAATATATAAATGGCATCCATACATGCATACACGGCATCCATACATGCATATTTAATGCATAAACTGCATCCATACATGCATACTTAATGCAAAAACTGCATATGTAAGTGCATACTGAATTACATAAACTGCATACAAACATGCCTATTTAGAAGCATAAACTGCATATGTACATGCATACTTAAACAGAAACCGAATAAAGACATACATACTTAAGTTCATACTTGCATAGACAGCATACTTATACTTGCATAAACTGTATACTTTTATACATTCGTATGTGAACTGCGTACTTGTATAAATCTGCACACTTGCAAACCTGAGTACCTGTATACTTGCATAAACTAAACTGCATAAATGCATACTTGTAAACCTTCATAGCTACATGGATCTGCATCCATGTGGGACTGCATAGTTAGGTGAAAATATATAGTTGCTACATTGAGTTAAATGGTCCCAGAAGAGAGAGGCAGGTACACTGCCCTCAGGTTCAGTGGACTCGGGGGGGGGGGGGGGGGTAATCACAACTTACCAGTGGGGACAGTTTCATCTGAGGAACTGCGTTTGTCTGACACTGCAGCTATTCCTGGTGGTAGGGCTGTAGTGGGATGCGGCCACATCGCCCTGATCCTGTCTGAACTTGGAAGCTCAACAGGGTCAGCCCTGGTTAGTACTTGGATGGGCCAGGTGCTATAAGATTTTCCCCTCCAGAGTCTGAGGCTACTGTGTTTTGAGAAGTATCTCGGGCAGAGGATACCGGGGCAGTCTCTGAGGTGACTTGCTCAGTCTTTAGTGGCAGAAACCTAATAGGTTAAGTACACCTCTTGGGGCTTTCTGGATTCATCGTAGAGTTATCAGGTTTTTGCCTTTGCATTTTCGCTTGGAGCAGAAGTTATAGGCTAATTATTGCAGGGCACACAACAGGTTCGTAGGCCCAAAACCAAACAGGGACTGGAGGTATATCGTAGATCTCAAGGCACTAGATATAAGTCTAAGTGTCCTTCTGTTTCAAATGGGATCAGTCTGATCAGTGGTGGTCTCTCTGTAAGAGATACATTTCAGGTGTCTATAGTCCTAAATATTGCATATTTTCGTGTGCCAACTTTTTTCAGGCTCTTCAGGGTTTCTGCGATTTGCAGTAAAGAATCAACATATTTGTTTGGGGGCACAGCCCCACCGAGTGTTCACAAAGCTCCTAGCCCCAGTGTTGGGCTTGCTAGGGATATAGGGGGTATCAGTCTCAGAATAACTTAATGTTCCTTTCCTCAGGGAGCGGTCAGATTTAAAATTTAAAGCAAAATAGAAGAAGCAAAAGGTATCCTTCGGTACCTCTCTGCATGAGGAAATGGTATCTACGTTGAAGCAGTTTCCTACGTGCAGTTCCACTCTAGTAGAACTTGCTGTCTGTCTGGATCATGAAGCTCCAATGACTGAATTGTCAGAGGGCTTTGTCCCCGGGGTATTGCAGAGTCTGAATTGTCGGTTGTTGTTTGGAATCTGGAGAAGGGGTAATTTTTTCTTCCTGGGATATGGAAGATGGGAACCATCAAAACTAGTCTCTCTGGTTGGGGGGCTGGTTTGGAGGTGGCCACAATTCAGGGTACTTGGTCTCCACAGGAGGGAATACTGCCCATCAATATTGTGGACCTTCAGGCAATACACCTTGCTCTAGAAAAACCAGTTGCACAGGTTGTGGTAAGGGTTCGGTCCGACAATGCCATGACAGTGGTATATATCAACAACTAGGCCTTCACTAGGAGTCATGCGGTTCAGGGAAAGGTGAACCACATTCGTCGGCAGTACATATTCCAGGTATAGAAGACTGGCAGCATTTTTTTTCCCCAGTCGACAGCACCTAATATCGGGAAAGTTGGCCCTGCATCCCTGCAGTATGTTATTGGCACCCTGCCAGAATTGGGGAACTCTTGATGTGGATCTACTGGATTTCAGGTTCTACAAGTTAGACAGGTTGTGTCCAGAATGAGAGTCTCACAGGAAATAAGGGTAGAGGCACTGATAACACGTTAGGAAACCAGTTCTCTCTAATCTATGCCTACCCTCGATTCAACTATGGTTGCATTTTAGAGCAGGACCCGGGAGGAGGTAACACTGATAATAGTGGTTGTCTACCCTAGCTGAGCAAGGGCTTGGTACACTGACATAGTGAATCTAGCAGTGGAGGCTCCTAGGACACTTTCGGTCAACCCAGATCTATTGTCTGGAGTCCAATAATGTATCTTGCTTACAATCTCTAGGATTGAAGACTTGGCTATTGAAGCCCAGGTTTTCAAGGATCAGGGGGTCTTGGGTCCAGTTATTTCCACACTGTTGAGCATCAGGAAGCCAGCTTAAAAGGAGCTTCCATTACAGGATCTGGAAATCTGCATAGTGTGAAGTTAGGTCATCTCTGCGGAATGGCATCCACAGAGATGAATTGACCTTAAGTACCATTAAGGGTCAGACTTCGGAGCTATCCTTTTGTTCCCAGAGACTATTGTTTCTCACCCCTTGGTCCCGTGTCAGGCCACCCTTGTATCCAAGAGACTTAAACTTGGTCTTGGCTGTCATTGCAGAAGCCAACTTTTGAACCAAAGTCAGGAAATTCTATTAGTCTTGTGACTTGGAAGATGGCTTCCTTGGTTACCATCACTTCGGTAAGAAGAGTGTCAGAGCTGGTGGCTCTTTCATGTAAGCCGTTTTTGGTCTTACATCATGATAAAGTGATGTTGCACCCTCATCCATTTTTCTTGCCTAGAGTGGTTTCTAGTTTTCACTTGAATTAGGACAGTGTTTTGCCTTCCTCTTTTCTTAGTACACAGTCGGCAGGGGAAGGATCACTGCATACTCTGAATGTAGTTCGGGTGGTCATGATTTACTTGAATTTGGCGGCACAGGTCAGGAATCATGGTTTGTGCTGCCAGAAGGGCCCAGGAAGGGCAGGCGGCATTCAGGTCAACTATTTCTCATTGGATCCGCCAGTTAATCATTCAAGTCTATGGTTTGAAGTTTAAGGTCCCTATCTTTCTTTAAGTGGTTAAAGAGGAACTAAACTCTATCTGATTACCACAAACTGAAAATGCAATTAAACTAATTTTTAATATTAAAAGCAAACTAACTCACCCATCTTTAGATGTGTAAAAAAAACCTAAATAAATCTACACTAGGTGATAATAACCAAAATTAAATCTTACAAAGAAACAGCACTCAGTGATTGTCTGTATACAAAACAAAACCTTTTAATATCCATGAACCAACAAAAGTGCAATAAACAACCAAAACATACTCCTATGCTCCAACACCATACACAGCCTCCTCCCAGAGATATCACCTCTAACATAAAGGTCATAAATGCATAAGGACCATCCATCCAGGGTATCTGTCAGATTAACCCCTTCAGGTAAGCATCACAATTCCTCAAAACATTATAAATGGGCCATAGAGAAAGGAAAAGGACAAAATCATATCACAATATTGTCATACAGCTTTATTACAAAAGGCATCAATGGGTAGTCACATGAGAAAAAAAACAAGTCACAGCATGTACAGTATCAGCGAAACACTGTTCACCAGCAAGCGTGAAAATGTCAGCCACTCAGACTCTGCCCAACATGTTTCATCGCAAAAGGGGCTAGTGCATGCTGGCTGACACATTTGGGTGCATTATAAAAGCTAAATGAAAACACTGAGCAGGAGATTAGGTCACTTCCACAGGAAATGAACTTCAGACTGAAGAATAAAAAAACAAAAAACAAAACTGCCTAAACTACATAAACAAAGTATAAATTTAGAATGGATATAAGATACAGTAAATATAAAAAGTCCATTTTTATTATGAAACAGATTAAAAGGTTAAATAATATGTAAACCCTCGCCTTGTAAAACAACCCATTTAGGCTAAAATATAAATGAAAGGCAAAACATTTATGTATACATACATAAACATTATAAATACCTTTTCCCCCTTTAATAAGTGATCACATACCCTCCTAATCTCAGCTGCATAAGGAGCTGGGGGGAGAAGAAACAGCACGACACTGAACTTCCCAGTGAATGGCTGTGTAGAGGGTGTGTGTCAACACAAGCCTGATCATTGGATTAGCTCCCACAGCCAGAAAACTGACCACGCTTTGCTCTCATGCCTAGCGTGGTCAGCTTTTAATAGGAAAGCTGAAAGACTGGCAAGAACACCAGGAAGCAACACAAGAGAACAGGATACTTTCTCATACCAGTACATGGTACAGCAGGCACATATCAGGAATACGAAATGTTGGGTTTACATAATCTTTAAAACTGCATACCAATGTGTTTTTATGTGTATCTGGCACACCGCCATATAGCGGCCGAACAAATTAGGACACTGAGCAATATACAGTATATGTAAACCTTAAAATTAATTGCCACCCAGAAAAAATTACAATGAAAATACACCAATCTTCTCAATCCTGAACAGATGGTAACAATGGTAGAAATAAATAAAATTAGGAAACAGAAACAAATGCCACAGACATGTTCTATAAACACCAAAAACACAGATCTGAAAAGTTACTAGTATGTATAAAACAACTGATGTCCTAGTCCATATTTAATCCCTACGGGGAGTAAGTCTTCATATTATAAATCTATCTGGTTTCTAGACAGGGTATTTCACGTCTGTTATTATTCCCCCTCCAACAAGGGACCAAGTTGTGTCCCTAAAACCCTTATGCCAGTGTGATCTGTTATGGAAAGCAGAATAGTGTCTTGAAACACTATGACCTTTTAAACTCTTGATAATATTGTCAATATGGTTACCAACTCTCACCTGTAGGGCCCGTGCGGTCTAACCAATATACTATAGGCCACACAGGCACTGCAGGAGATACACCACATTCTTTGTCAAGCAAGTGATGAATTCTGAAATGTTATAAGACAATTTGTTACATTCTGACATGAAAACCTTGGCCAGTGCCACATTCCAGCCACCACATTTACAAACACAACTTTTTTTTTTTTACACGAAAAAAGACACGCAACCCCCCGAAAAGTTGCAGATTTTTAGGAGGCTCAACTATATTAGAAACTATTGGCTGTGCTTCTCCTTTAAAGTAAGTTTTGGTACAGAAACGATTATCCTGAATGAAAATGGTTAAATCTGGAGTACTACTTACAGTGGAGAAACTGAATTTTTTTCAGAAGAGTTTATTTAGAACTGTTGCAGGATGGACTAATCTTTGTTTGTCATATGGACATTTACAGTGGTATTTTTTTTTTTTTTATATAATACACATTTTGTGTTCATAGCTCCTTTCTTCTAGTTAAATTGTGTTACATATTTTGGATACATTGAATCGGAAGCTGCAGTGCATCTGTATTGCACATTGTATTATTTGTGGGTATTATATGACTGTAGTGCTGTGTTGGGTAGTTTTCTAGACATATTTACCCACTCTTGAGGTTAGTGAGGCGATACCACTTATAATGAGTTGACCTGGTGATTGTACAGGATTTCTATGTACCTTGGCCAAATAATACACAATGGGTGCACTTGGCATCAGGTGTGTTCTCTCTTTTTTTTGTCCAAAATTTCCTCTAAAAACCCAGCATGTAGCAAGCTATCCAATACTTACTTAAATTGTGGAGTGGGATCATTTTTCAGGACCTCAAAAGATAAGATCAAATACTATTCATTTCACCCAAATAGTCATCCTTATTTAAAAGCATTATACACCTCCCTTGTCAGCAGGACAGACAACTAGATTTTTCGATCACATAATAATTTAATACCCTTTGGTACAGTATCATTTGAGTTCTTCCTAATTTGCACATTCTCAATATCCTTTAACACTACAGGTGAAACTCGAAAAATTTGAATATCGTACAAAAGTTCATTTATTTCAGTAATGCAACTTACAAGGTGAAACTAATATATGAGATAGACTCATGACATGCAAAGCAAGACAGTTCAAGCCGTGATTTGTCATAATTGTGATGATTATGGCTTACAGCTCATGAAAACCCCAAATCCACAATCTCAGAAAAATAGAATATTACATGCAATCAATAAAACAAGGATTGTACATAGAACAATATCGGACCTCTGAAAAGTATAAGCATGCATATGTACTCAGTACTTGGTTTGAGCCCCTTTTGCAGCAATTACTGCCTCAATGTGGCGTGGCATGGAAGCTATCAGCCTGTGGCACTGCTGAGGTGTTATGGAAGACCAGGATGCTTCAATAGCGGCCTTCAGCTCTTCTGCATTGTTCGGTCTCATGTCTCTCATCTTTCTCTTGGCAATGCCCCATAGATTCTCTATGGGGTTCAGGTCAGGCGAGTTTGCTGGCCAATCAAGCACAGTAATCCCATGGTCATTGAACTAGGTTTGGTGCTTTTGGCAGTGTGGGCAGGTGCAAAGAAAATGAAGTTAGCATCCCCATAAAGCTCGTCTGCGGAAGGAAGCATGAAGTGCTCCAAAATCTCCTGGTAGATGACTGCATTGACCCTGGACTTAATGAAGCACAGTGGACCAAACACCAGCAGATGACATGGCTCCCCAAATCAACACAGACTGTGGAAACTTCACACTGGACTTCAAGCATCTTGCAGTGTGTGCCTCTCCATTCTTCCTCCATACTCTGGGTCCATGGTTTTCAAATGAGATGCAAAAGTTGCTCTAATCAGAAATGAGGACTTTGGACCACTGAGCAACAGACCAGGTCTGTTTTTCTTTAGCCCAGGTAAGACGCTTCTGATGTTGTTTGTTGTTCAGGAGCGGCTTGACAAGACGAATACGACATTGAAGCCCATGTCCAGGATCCGTCTGTGTGTGGTGGCTCTTGATGCACGGACTCCAGCTCCTTGTGAAAGTCCCCAACACTTTTGAATGGCCTTTTCCTGACATTCCTCTCCAGGCTGCGGTCATCCCTGCTGCTTGTGCACCTTTTTCTTCCACACTTTTCCCTTTCACATAACTTTCTATTAATGTGCTTTGATACAGCACTTTGAGAACATCCAACTTCTTTTGCAATTACCTTTTGAGGCTTTCCCTCCTTATGGAGGGAGTCAATGATGGTTTTCTGCACAACTGTCAGGTCAGCAGTCTTTCCCAGGATTGTGATTCCTACTGAACCAGACTGAGAGACAATTTAAAGGCACAGGAACCCTTTGCAGGTGTTATGGCTTAATTAGCTGATTAGAGTGGGACACTTTGAGCCTAGAATATTGCATCTTTTCACAATATTCTAATTTTCTGAGATTGTGGATTTGGTGTTTTCATGAGCTGTAAGCCATAATCATCACAATTATGACAAATCATGGCATGAACTATCTTGCTTTGCATGTAATGAGTCTATCTCATATATTAGTTTCACCTTTTAAGTTGCATTACTGAACTAAATGAACTTTTGCACGATATTCTAATTTTTTGAGTTTCACCTGTAGATCCCAAAAAAAGAAAAGATAGAAGAAACACCTCTTGGAGATTGAATATAGATGTATTAGAAAATACTGTATGCCTAACGTCTCTAGAGGATTTTACTAAAGTGAGCTGCATTAGAATTAAAAATATTTAATGTTGATTGAGAGAATTTAGTTCTGTAAAAAGTTTTAACCATGGGTTAAATGCTGCCACCTTACAGTGATTTGCAACTTGCAAGTGTGGGAAAGCCCATAAAACCCCTCCCACTTTCTACAATCCTGTTTTGTACCAAGCCATAAAAGGAAAATGCCAGAACAGAGAGGAGGGTGGACTGTGCTTTACTGTACCCCAAGAGAAGGATTTTACAGTAAGTCAAGAATCCTTCTTTTCCTTACCATATAGCACAGGTTATAGGCTTTTTTTAAGTTTATTTAAGTGATTCTAAATCTACATGCATCTACGTGCAGAAAGTGTTTTTGAATACATTAAAGTAAAAAAACCCTCTGCCTTTAGAACTACTTTAAGTCCTGCTGTGTACCCCATCCCTCAGTTGTATTGCAGCACATCGAAACAATAGATAAATCTCCTTGGGATGCTTAGATGAAGGACACAGATGCAGGAAAGACACTATCCCAAATAAGGTTGAAGGAGGGAACCACCTTGAGAACATAGGAGATCTGAGGACTCAGAATCAGTCAATTTTGAGACACGTCTCACTGATTTAAAAGCCACAAGAAAGGCCACCTTTGGCGTAAGCTCAGCCAGAGGAATATCTCAGTGAGGCTCAAAGGGAGGCTTCTAAACAATTTATAAAACCAGACTAAGATCCCATGGTGACATCGGAGATTAAATGGGAGAAGGGGGGACCTATGTGAGCTACCCCCAAACAAAGGCATTCACCAGAAAGTGAGTGGCAAGAGGTCTCTGCAAAACAATATTCAAGGCTCAAACCCGACCCTTGAAGATACTTCAGTCCAAGTGCTGATCCAGGTCAGATAGTTATACGGCTGCTGTCTTGTACTTAGTACATGATCCGCGCTCCCGGGCAGGGAGCACGCTCCCACCATCCTGGCAGTGCTGTGATTCGTTACAGCACCGATCAGTAAACGGGTCCAGGTTTTTGGGCCTGGACCTGCTGATCGGTTCTACCGAATCACAGATCACCTTATGCCTGTGTTCAGGAAATGATGCAATCTTCTCTCCTGGAGCCCTTTTCCGTTCCAGTGAAAGAAGAGAGAACATCTATGTGAGTAAATGCACCAAACTTTGAACTAAAACAGTTAGTCACATTTAACTCCGTGATAGCCCCCTAGTTAACCCTTTTACTGCCCTGCCACCAGTGTCATTAGAACAGTGTACAGATTTTTTTTTTATTGATCACTGTACTAGTGTCACGGGCAACTTCAGATCGCGCCACATATTCACCATCACATTTAACCCCTTGATTGCCAGGAACACTCTATCAGACACACTATACACCTCCATTACTAGTGTCTGAATGGATCAATATCTTTGATCAGATCAGAACTATACTAGTGTCCCCCTTAGTATAGTGTCCCCAAAAATGCAGTATTAGCAGGATTAGCCCCAACACCTGTAAAATACCCCCAAGGCCAAAGTCCTTGTCCTGGGAATAGTATGTATGCTGATGCCTAACCCTACATATTAGGGGAGGTGCATCCAAAACCAATACACTTAAGCAAAAACCCAAAGAAAAAAATATAGCACCTCAAAAGGCTAATCAGCAGTATAAATATAATGTATTAAGGATGTAAAAGGTGTATACAACACACATCATATCATCATACAATGCACGTACCCTGTTTCTATCCACCCCTCCCAACACTCCACCCCCTACCAATCTCCCCCACCCCAGTACCACACAACCCCAACCCTCTCTCCCAAGGCAACCCCAGCACCACCACAAGCCACCCCCCAATCCACAAACCAGAACACCAAAGGCTAACCCCCCCAACACCCGCCAACACTTGCGTTTAGCCCCTCTGTTTCCCCTTACCCCCCCTTCTAACAAGTGCAGTGTCAGAAGATCACTGTCACTTCTAATATATTGCACACAAAACTGCAGCATTAGTAGAATCAGGCCTGATCTTTGCTAGCTCTAGCAGGTAATTTTTTTGCAGCAGTTCAAGCAGTCACTGACAGCCAGGTGCTCTTTTGCCTTTGGCCAAAATGTTCAGAGAAAGGTACACTAGTGAAGAGGCCTACAGGATTCTGAGTCAGATGAGAGTGAAGGGGAGTCCTCACTAATAGAATCAGGTGCAGAATAAGAACCTGTAGAGAGCAGTGACACCCTGACAGATAGCTCAGAAGATGAAGAAAAGGTCTCTGCTAAGGTCAGGCGTACCTGACCTCATACCCAGGTTGCTGAGGTGCTAGAAACACATGATAAATCTCATATGCAGCAGAGTGCCAGTACTAGTGCCACACTACCTTAAGGTGAGCTGGCAAGCACCAGGGGCCTAATGCATCCTGACATTTTACATACCAGCACTGCAGTATCACTTGGTAAAGTGTCAAGTCCCATAAGTGCAGTCCAAGCTAGTGAGGTGGTGAGCACTAGTAACATCCCACAGTCACCAAGAATTTGAACACAGGCCCGAAGAGCTCATAGTGTCCTTCCAGATGTGTTTGAAAATCCTAATTGGCAACCCACAGATTCTGCAGCACCCCTATTTCCCCCATTCACTGCCCAACCCAGAATTCAGGTGGAAACAGCAAATTTAACTACTCCCCTTGATTGTTTTGAGCCATTTTTCACAGAAGATCTGCATGGGATGATTGTGGACCAAAGCAATTTATATGCTAATCAGTACATTGCTACCAACCCAAATGCGTACCTTGCCCAACAGAATGGAAATGTATCCCGCATGGTTTCCGAGTTTAAAATTTTTCTGGGCCTGACCCTCAACATGGGCATTAGCTGCGGACATATTACGTGATTAATCATCTGCCTGTGTTTTTTGCTGCCGTGGCCAGGCATAGATATGAGATTATAACGCGATTCATGCATTTCAATGACAATACACTCTGTCGTCCTCAGAGTGACCCTGAATATGATCGGCTCCACAAAATTCAGCCCCCTCGTAAATCACTTTAACCGGAAAGTCACAGATGTTCCTCATTAATTTGTCTGTACTCCTTGCATTCAAACAGTATCTCCCCAGCAAGCGTGCCAGATCTGGGGTCAAAATGTAAAAGCTCTGTGAGAGGGCAACAGGCTATCCATGTCATTTTCAGATTTACGAGGGAAAAGATACTTATGTGGAGCCCCCGGATGCCCAGACTACATGGTGAACAGTGGTAAGCTACTATGAGGCTTGGTGTCACCCTTGTTCCGAAACGGGTACCATTTGTGCATGGACAACTACTATACAAGCGTACCATTTTTAGACACTCATGCAATCGTGGAATTGGTTCATGTGGTACCATACGACTTAATCGTAGGGGCTTCCCCCAATGGCTTAAAAATATCCGACTTAGAAAAGGGGAGAAAGCCTGCTTGAGATATGATGAATTGCTCACAGTGAAGTGGAAGGACAAATGAGATAGTTTGGTCCTGTCTTCTATTCACGCAGGTACAACAGTCCAGATTTGCACAGTATCTGGTGTTGTTGCCTCTCCGTGTCCATGACTATAACCTTAACATGGGAGGGGTGGACTTCAACAACCAGATGATGAAGCCATACTCAGTTTCCCATAAAGCCAGACACTAGTACAAAAAATGTGTCTGTATATTTATTTCAATTGGCTCTGTATGTTTTTATGCTTTACAAAGCAACTGGAAGAAGTGGATCCTTCCTAAAATTTCAGGAAGAGATCATCCATGGCCCTTTTGTATCCAGAAGGTGCTTTGGCCCAATCCCCAACCCTAGATTCAGTTAGCTGGCTACATGATGGCTACATGAGAGGCATTTTCCAGATGTCCGCACTGGTATCCCGACCCAAAAAGTTACCCCAGAAAAAGATGTTGTGTCTGTAGCAGATGCAGAATTAGGCGTGACACCTGCTTTTTATGTCCCTCCTGGTCTCACTTCAAGGACTGCTTCTGTGAGTACCACACACTAGTGGAGAATTAGTATAGGGTACAGCATGACACAGTCTGGGGTACACAATCACACAAGGTCTCGAAAGATGTTATGTAGTCAAGAAACTGTCTATTGCATTTTGAGAGACTTTGAAATCACAGCCTGGAAAGTTTATGGTTACAGTAAAGTTACAAAAGTAAAAAAATAAACAAAAAAAGTAAAAAAAAAAAAGTTGTTGTTTTATTGAGTTAATGTTATATTGTTACTGTGTTTTATTGTTAACCGTTGTTGTTTGCCAATTAGCTGCAGCACTGATCTGTTTATTCTGACAGCAACAAGGTGTGCTGTCAGTGTCTCATCCGCAGCTAAAAAAAGAAAATATATGCCCAAGCATGGGGGCCTGGGGTGGTCAGTGGGTGGATCACTCCTATGCTTTGGCATATATTTGTTCACCTTTTTTTCCGTCACAGAATTCGAACGATCAATGTGAATGGAGGAATCTGTTTGGCTTCTTCTTTTTGTTCAGTCCATGGGCGTGAACTAAAAAGCCCATCTGCTGAACAAAAAAAAAAAGAACATTGCATATATGCCCAACATTAGAAGTGAGTAGATGCAGGGTGGTAGGATCTAATGGTGGGCATACCAGACACATTTTCTGGCAGAAAGTTCTTCATCCACATCCGTGTGAATGGTGGAATCTGTTAGCTTCTCTTTTTTCATTCAGTCCACAGGCTGCATGAAAAAAAAGAACATTACATATATGCACAACAAAGACCAGCGACATACCAGTACATTGCTGGACTTTGGTTTTATAAGGGTGATGCCTGCAGCTTCAGGCATTATCCTGGTATTGTTTTCTTCAGCCTTTCAGCCGGTGGTCAGCTTAAAAGCAATCCAAACTGCTAGTTTGCAGCTGAATTGCTATTACAAGCTGCGGGAGGTAACCCCCACCACCTTCCACGGCTTTCTTGGGCTCTCCCGTTCCACCGGGGAACCTGAAAATGCAGCTGGCAGTGCTGTCCTTCTATCCTGACAAGTGCTCCAGTCCTTGATGCAAAGAAAAACAGTAACCTTCATGCTTTACTGTAGGAATGGTGTTATTTGGATGGTGAGCTGTATTGGATTTCCTTTAGACATAATGTATAATGCTGAGGCCAAATAATTCAATATTAGTCTCATCTGACCATAGCACCTTTTTACATGGGGTCTCAGAATCTTCAAGGTGCGTTTTGGCATAACTCAGTGGTGACTGCATGTGGCCTTTCTTGAGGAGTGACTTTTTTCTTGCAACCTTCCCATACGAGCCATGTCTGTGGAGAATTTGTGATATTGTTGTCACATGCACACAATGAACACGCTTTGTCATAAATTCCTGCAACTGCTTCAGAGTTGCTGTAGACCTCTTGGTAGCCTCTCTGACCAGTTTCCTCCTGGCTCTTTCACCCAGTTTGGAGCTACGTCCTGATCTAGGGAGCGTATGCATTGTATCAAATACTTTCCACTTATTAATAATAGACTTCACTGTGCTTCCAGAAATAAAGCCTTTGAAATGTTTTTGTCTCCATCTTCTGACTTGTACCTGTCCACAATTTTATCCTGGAAACCTTTTGACAGTGCCTTGCCACCCATACAGTCAGGTCCATAAATATTGGGACATCTACACAATTCTAACATTTTTACACCACTCTATACACCACCACGATGGATTTGAAATGAAACAAACAAGATGTGCTTTAACTGCAGACTGTCAGCTTTAATTTGAGGTTATTTACATCCAAATCAGGTGAACGGTGTAGGAATTACAACAGTTTGCATATGTGCCTCCCACTTGTTTAGGGACCAAAAGTAATGGGACAATTGGCTTCTCAGCTGTTCTATGGCCAGGTGTGTGTTATTCCCTCATTATCCCAATTACAATGAGCAGATAAAAGGTCCAGAGTTCATTTCAAGTGTGCTATTTGCATTTGGAATCTGTTGCTGTCAACTCTCAAGATGAGATTCAAAGAGCTGTCACAATCAGTGAAGCAAGCCATCATTAGGCTGAAAAAATAAAACAAATCCATCAGAGAGATAGCAAAAACATTAGGTGTGGCTAAAACAACTGTTTGGAACATAAAACTTAAAACTTAAAAAGAAGGAACGTGAGCTCAGCAACACCAAAAGACCCGGAAGACCACGGAAAACAACTGTGGTGGATGACCGAAGAATTCTTTCCCTGGTGAAGAAAACACCCTTCACAACAGTTGGCCAGATCAAGAACACTCTCCAGGAGGTAGGTGTATGTGTGTCAAAGTCAACAATCAAGAGAAGACTTCACCAGAGTGAATACAGAGGGTTCACCACAAGATGTAAACCATTGGTGAGCCTCAAAACAGGAAGGCCAGATTAGAGTTTGCCGAACGACATCTAAAAAAGCCTTCACAGTTCTGGAACAACATCCTATGGACAGATGAGACCAAGATCAACTTGTACCAGAGTGATGGGAAGAGAAGAGTATGGAGAACGAAAGGAACTGCTCATGATCCTAAGCATACCACCTCATCAGTGAAGCATGGTGGTGGTAGTGTCATGGCGTGGGCATGTATGGCTGCCAATGGAACTGGTTCTCTTGTATTTATTGATGATGTGACTGCTGACAAAAGCAGCAGGATGAATTCTGAAGTGTTTCGGGCAATATGATCTGCTCATATTCAGCCAAATGCTTCAGAACTCATTGGACGCCGCTTCACAGTGCAGATGGACAATGACCCAAAGCATACTGCAAAAGCAACCAAAGAGTTTTTTAAGGGAAAGAAGTGGAATGTTATGCAATGGCCAAGTCAATCATCTGACCTGAATCCGATTGAGCATGCATTTCACTTGCTGAAGACAAAACTGAAGGGAAAATGCTCCAAGAACAAGCAGGAACTGAAGACAGTTGCAGTAGAGGCCTGGCAGAGCATCACCAGGGATGAAACCCAGTTTCTGGTGATGTCTATGCGTTCCAGACTTCAGGCTGTAATTGACTGCAAAGGATTTGAAACTAAGTATTAAAAAGTGAAAGTTTGATTTATGATTATTATTCTGTCCCATTACTTTTGAGCCCTTAACAAGTGGGAGGCACATATGCAAACTGTTGAAATTCCTACACCGTTCACCTGATTTGGATGTAAATACCCTCAAATTAAAGCTGACAGTCTGCAGTTAAAGCACATCTTATTCGTTTCATTTCAAATCCACTGTGGTGGTGTATAGAGCCAAAAAAGTTAGAATTGTGTTGATGTCCCAATATTTATGGACCTGACTGTAGTTGTTTCCTTCAGTTGCACTACCAGGGACTGAAATGCTCCAAGAAAGCACTTTTCATGCTGGGCTAATCAAAGTGAGCACAACTAATCACAGTTGAAAGTCAAATGGCTTTGTGTGCCATCGAGAGGGTGATTAGCTATACCTGATTAAATTTACAAGTAATTTTTAGAAGGGGTTGATCCTTTTTCCAACTCGGTGATTCCGATTTAAAAAAAAATGTTTCTGACATCTTGGTGTTATCTCTTTCACATGGATGTCATAAGTTCTGCTGAGTAAATACAGGATAAAATAAAAACTGAGTCTGCCTTCATTTCAGGAGGCAAAGCAACAAAATGTGATAATTTTAAAGGGGGCGATTCTTTTCTATACCCACTATATGCACCTTCAGGCTTTCAAAGGGGTCATTGGATTTCAGGCTCCTGTGTGCGTCTAGGCTCCCAAAAAGTCTCCCAAATAGACTCGGGAGAAGTAGCAGGCTGTGTTTTGGGGTATAATTTCACATATACTTATGGCATGTGTGAGCAATATATCATTTAACCACTTGCCCTCCTGAGGATTTGCCCCCCCCCCCTTCCTGACCAGGCCATTTTTTTGCTTAACGGTGCTGCATTAACTGACAATTGCGCAGTCATACAATGCTGCACCCAAATTAAATGTACGTCCTTTCTTCCCACAAATTGAGCTTTTTTTGGTGGTATTGATTTCCTGTGCAATTTTTTATTTTTTGTGCTATAAAAAAAAAAAGACAATTTTGAGGGAAAAAAACAATATTTTTGATTTTTGCTATTAAACATGTCTAGTAAAAAAATTTTAAAAATGAAATTTCGCCATAAATTTACGCCAAAATGTATTCTGCTACATGTCTTTGCAAAAAGAAAAAATCCCAATACGTGTCAATTAATTGGTTTACGTGAAAGTTATAGCGTTAACAAATGGCAGTATAGATACTGGAAATGTTTGGTTTTTTTTACTAGTAATGCTGGCAATCAGGGACTTATAGCGGGACTGCGGCAGGCTTTCTGACACTGGGGGGAATGGACTTGGTGTCACTGACATCCCCAGTGACACCAATACAGTGAACAGTGCTAAATAAAAAGCACTGACACTGTACTAATAGCACTGGGTGGGAAGGAGTTAACACGATGGGTGAACAAAGGGTTAATTGTGTGTGGGGAGTGTTTTACATAGGGGGCGGTGTGTGTGGGCTTTACTGTAATCACACTGCTCTGTGTCCAGAGCAGTGTGCCCGAGCTGACAGGGAGGAGGACTGTTAGTAAACAAAGTAGTCCTCCTTCCCATTGGAGATGCTTGGTAATCACTGGTAATTAACAGCCACGGCGCCCCCTACCCGAAAACACAAAATCATGTGTATATATATGTGATTTTGTGCACCCCTGCCATCCTGTAGCAGTATATCTGCTATAGGGCAGTCAGGAAGCAGTTAAAAGACAACTGTGTAAAAAAAAAAAAAATTGTCATTTTCCATAAACTTGTGGCAAAAAATTTAATTTTCCATAGATTCAACATGCCTCTCAGCAAATAGCTTGGGGTATCTACTTTTCAAAAAGAGTTCATTTGGGGGGTGTTGTGCTGTCCTGGCATTTCAGGGCTTCTGAAACTGTGATAGGTAGTCAGGACTTGAAATGAGGAAATTACACCCTTTGAAAGCCTGAAGGTGGCCATTGGTTTCTGAGCCCCGTACACAGCTAGGCTTCCAAAAAAAAAAAATGTCTCACACATGTGGTATCCCCAAACTCGGGAGAAGTAGCAAAATATGTTTTGGGGTGTAATTCTACATACAGTTGTGTTCAAAAAAATAGCAGTCAGACATCAGTAACCTGATCAATCACTGTTTCTGGTAGAAATAATATTTCTACATGGCAAATAATTTACTAGCAGGTGTAGTAGGGTAATAGAAATCCAACAGACCCAACAGTCATGACATGCATGCTGCTGATTCTGTGTAATTGTATCACTAATTGAAAGGGGCATGTTCAAAATAATAGCAGTGTGGAGTTCTATTAGTGAGGTCATTCATTCTTTGAAAAACAGGTGGCAATTATTGCCCTTATATAAGGAAGGAAGGCAGAAAATGTTGTACATGCTGGTTACAGTGCATTTCTCTCTGAAATTCTGAGGAAAATGGGTAGTTCCAGACATTGTTCAGAAGAACAGCGCACTTTGATTAAAAAGTTGATTGGAAAGGGGAAAACATATAAAGAAGTGCAGACAATGATAGGCTGCTCAGCTAAAATGATCGCAAATGCTTTAAAATGGCAACCAAAACCTGAAAGACGTGGAAGAAAGCGAAAAACTACCATTCGAATGGATAGAAGAATAGCCAAAATGGCAAGGACTCAGCCAACAATCAGCTCCAGGAAGATCAAAGAAGGTCTAAAGATGCCTATGTGAAGCCAAGCTATCTGCAAGAAGCCCCCGCAAAGTCCCACTGTTGAAAAAAAGACGTGCTGAAGAGGTTACAATTTGCCAAAGAGCACATTGACTGGCCTAAAGAGAAATGGCGCAACATTTTGTAGACTGATGAAAGTAAGATTGTTCTTTTTGGGTCTAGTGGCCGGAGACAGTTTGTCAGACGACCCCCAAACACTGAATTCAAGCCACAGTACACTGTGAAGACAGTGAAGCATGGTTGCGCAAGCATCATGATATAGGGATGTTTCTCATACTACGGTGTTGGGCCTATTTATCGCATACCAGGGATCATGGATCAGTTTGAATACATCAGAATACTTGAAGAGGTCATGCTGCCTTATGCCGAAGAGGAAGTGCCCTCGAAATGGGTGTTCCAACAAGACAACGACCCCAAATACACCAGTAAACATGCAACATTTTGGTTCCAGACCAACAAGATTGACGTTTTGGAGTGGCCAGCCCAATTCCCGGATCTTAATCCAATAGAAAACTTGTGGGGTGACATAAAAAATGCAGTTTCTGAGGCAAAACCAAGAAATAGAGAAGAACTGTGGAATGTAGTCCAATCATCCTGGGCTGGAATACCTGTTCACAGGTGCCAGACAAAAACTGCAATTTTTTTGAACAGTCTAATATTCACTTTTCTTCACTTTTTTTTAGAGAATCAACACAAATTTGATATATTTTTCTTCATGTTTTGATTTGGAATAGAATGTGTAGTGTTCCCAATGCATTTGTGTGTATGGAAATAAAAGCTATTAGAAGGTTTTTGAGCTTTATTCACTTTTTTCAACACACTGCTATTATTTTGAACACAACTGTATGCCCATGGCATGTGTGAGAAATATCTTATTAAAATTAAATTAAACTTTGTCTTTTTTTGTTTATATCGCAAAAAAAAAAAAGTGGTGATCAAATACCAGCAAACGAAAGCTATATTTTTGTGGAAAAAAGGATACAAATTTTGTTAGGGTACAGTGTTGCATGATTGTACAATTACCAGTTAAAATAGCACAGTGCCGAATAGCAAAAAAAAAAAAAAAGCCATGGTCAGGAAGGGGGTAAAACCTTCCAGAGGTCAAGTGGTTAAAGAGAGAGCCTGATCCCAGTGCCTCAGCTTATACAAATTAATGCTAACAATATTTCTCAGTTTGTTTTGGTAAGGTAATGTTTTTAATTTGTATACATTATATACCCAAAAATAAATACTCTGATATGCAGCCGGACATTTTTATGTGCAGTGTTGTTATGCTACATTCCTATTCAGGATTGGTGGGCTAAAAACTCCCTGATTCTGAATGTAAATCACGATCAGTAATTGTTCTTGTAATGTATGGTTGCTGCACAGTAGTACTTCTCTGTATGCATGGTAGAATTCTCAGTATTGTTTTAGGCAGAGATTAGAAAATATGTT
This sequence comes from Staurois parvus, assembly GCF_062004578.1. Classification (NCBI taxonomy): domain Eukaryota; kingdom Metazoa; phylum Chordata; class Amphibia; order Anura; family Ranidae; genus Staurois; species Staurois parvus. The sequence goes on from NW_028319087.1 coordinate 483,392, forward strand.
CCTGTCACTTAAGCCTACCTCAGGAAAAACTGACACTGAAAGAGTGTTGTGGGGTGTCTTGAATGGCTCCCCTGCCACTACCCCTCAACAGTCCAATAAGGAGCACTTAGGTGATTATTTATGCATTGAGCTGTGCTAGAAGACATTGAGAATTATTTACTAAAGGCAAATAGACTGTGCACTTTGCAAGTGCAGTTGCACTCATTTTCCTTAGCAAATGTAATATGATAGAGCTACAGTATGTCAAGAATACCCAATCGGGAGCAAGGAAAAAAAAATGTGTTTTTCTTGCACATGAATGGGTGATGGAAATCAGCAAAGTGTTGCCACATTTACTAGGATCTTGGGAAAACAAGTGCAACTACACTTGCAAATTGCAGTCTATTTGCCTTTAGTAGATCCACCCCATTATGTCAGATTGGGAATCCAAAGGTAGTTTTATTCTAATTAAGTTGCAGTTGCCAAAACATACTTAAGACCTCTTACACACCTAGAACTATGTTCTCAATATTATAAACAAAACATGCACACATGACTACCCAAAAATACTGTAGTCAGATCTTAAAGCAGAAGTAGTTTAAAAAATTGCTCACGGGTAAGGATTTTATGACATAAAAGATTTAGTATGTACCTTTTGTCATAAATGCTTCTTTTTGCCTTTCATCTTTTTTTCTGTTCTCTGCTATTCTGAAGTTACTCATATACACAGAAAACCAAAAAAATTAATGTCCTTGGTAACTCTGCCATAATATGCTTATATGCTATGCACATCAGCTCAACATGAGAAAAAGCTATTGGAAGCCCATCATTTTCTTTTTGCTGTGGAAGTCCACTTCTGCTTTAAGGTTTTTCTTTTTGATGTGTATTTTAGATGATAGTGTCTCTTTACCACTGATTCACACTAATCCGACTTTGAAATCGTGCAACTTCACTTGAAGTTGCACAATTTCAAAGCCTCAGGTCACTGTGATTTCAGGTGCAACAGGCCTGACATCTTTGTGACTTCATGCACAGATGTCTATGTAAGTCGCACTTGAAATCACAAAAAATAGTGCAGGAACCTATTTTTCAAATCCGTGCAACACCACAAAATCAGAGTCGTACCGATTTGAACGGTTCCATTGCCGACAATAGGGTACAACTTGTCATGCGATTTGGAATTGCCAAATCACAGAAAAATAACAGCGGTGTGAACCAGGGCTAAATTTGAAAAGAGCCACCCAGTCAATTTTAAGGGAAACTGGAATCATAGAGGCTACTGTTTCTGAATTGCTAGTTTCCTGGTTGTTGCTCTGGCTTTCATGTAGCCTATGTTGTTGAACCATTAGATAACTGTCCAAAGGGTAGAACGGCTTACATCTCAAATAGGCTTAATTTGAAGAGAGAAAAGCACCAAGCAAGTTATACAGGGCCAGAAATAATTTTATTTAAAACTTGCTTTGCAGTAAAAAAAAAAAAGACAAATGTGTTGTAGGGGTTCTGAGGGTGCCATTTCATCAGGGCCAAAAGAATCACATAGCATTTACAACAAATGAATAATCTAAATGTTCAATTGCTTGGTAACACAAATTGCTAATCAGCCAATCACATGGCAGAAACTCAATGAACAATTGCTGAGGATCAGAATGGAGAAGAAAGGGGATTTAAGTGACTTTGAACATGGCATGCTTGTTGGTGCCAGATGGGCAAGTGTGAGTATTTCAAAAATTGCTGATCTACTGGGATTTTCACGCACAACCATCTCTTGGGTTTACAGAGAATGATCCAAAAAAAGAGAAAATATCCAGTGAGAGGCAGTTGTGTGGACGAAAATGCCTTGTTGATGTCAGAGGAGAATGGGCAGACTGGTTCGAGACGATAGAAAGGCAGAGTAAGTTATGTCAATATGAACCAAAATCTCTGAGGAATGTTTCCAACACCTTCTTGAATCTATGCCACAAAGAATTAAAGTAGTTCTGAAGGGAAAAGGGGGTCCAACCCGGTTTTTGCTATCTCTCTGATGGGTTTGTTTTGTTTTTTTCAGCCTAATGATGGCTTGCTTCACTGATAGTGACAGCTCTTTGGATCTCATCTTGACAGTTGACAGCAACAGATTCCAAATGCAAATAGCACACTTGAAATGAACTCTGGACCTTAAATCTGTTCATTGTAATTGGGATAATGAGGGAATAACACACACCTGGCCATGGAACAGCTGAGAAGCCAATTGTCCCATTACTTTTGGTCCCTTAACAAGTAGGAGGCACATATGCAAACTGTTGTAATTCCTACACCGTTCACCTGATTTGGATGTACATACCCTCAAATTAAAGCTGACAGTCTGCAGTTAATGCACATCTTGTTCATTTCAAATCCATTATGGTGGTGTATAGAGCCAAAAATGTTAGAATTGTGTCAATTTCCCAATATTTATGGACCTGACTATATAGCACATATCAGGTCTATGTTACTACTTTTTTTTCTTACATGAATATGTTTAAAAACATACAGTGAGGGGGGGCGCTCGTGAGCAGCAGCCAGGATGGCTGCCTATTAATTTTACTGTGTCGGCCGCCGGACACATCGGCCGATTTCTGACCCTCAGGGGGGGTCCCTCCGCTCCATCCCTGGCCCCCTGTCCTTCCAGCACCCTGATGGGGAAAAAAACCCCGGCCCCCCGCACCTCCAGCGTCCGGCGGACCGTTCGGGAGGTTGCGGCCTACCCGCCGGAGATCGCGGGTGAAGCCGCGGGCTCGATTTTAGGACGGCCGCCGGAGGCTTCCAGGACCCCGGCCGCGGATTCGCGGTTTTCGCCCCGGACAACAGCTGAAGCCCTGGCTGCAAGTTTGGGTCCCCTGCCATCACTACCTGCAGGTGAGATGGATCCTGGCAGTGGGGAGGACCTGGATCCCGAGCCATCCCAGCGGTCGCACATTCCATCCCTGCGGGATGCCGAGCTCCTGCGCCGCTTTAAAAGTATGCTGCAAACAGAATTGTCCTCCGCTACCACCAAGCTGGCCGACCGTCTTTCGCGGGAAATTCGGGATTTGGGCAATCGGACGAATGATCTCGAAGATAAAATGGACGCTGCGGCCACAGTCATTGAAAATCACGAACAGGACCTGTGCGACCTTAAGAAGGAATTGGCGGACGCACTTCTGCGGCTTGAGGATTTCGAAAACCGTTCCCGCCGTGGCAATTTGCGATTAAGGGGTATTCCGGAAACGGTCACGGATCTTACCTCCACTGCTACTGCTCTGTTTCAGGAGCTGACACCCACTATTCCCATTGACCGGCTCGAATTTGACCGCATACATCGTTCTTTGGGCCCCAGACGACCGGATGGGCCCCCGAGGGACATTGTCATCAAGTTTACTTATTACCGCACTAAGGAAACTATCCTCTTGGCGGCCAGAAATAACCCTGATCTTAGCTTCCAGGGGCACCGCTACCAGCTTTTCGCGGACCTCTCTCAGACCACTCTCCAGAAGCGACGCCAGTTGAAGCCCTTCACCTCGGTCCTGGTGAAACACAGAATTAAATATGCCTGGGGCTTTCCGTTCCGCCTCACCTTCACCTACCAGGGCCGCAGTCATTCTGTGGCTACGCCGGAGGAGGCCCATTCTCTCCTGGAATCTCTACATCTTCTCTCGCCGGAAGCTGCTGATCGGAGCCCGGCTCATTCCTCTGGATCCTCGGCAAGGCCGCCCCCTCTGGGCCGCATCTGGGAGCGGTCGTCCAACAGGAGGGGGGCTCTCCCTCAGACCCCTTCGCGATCAAGTCCTTCCTGTTCTTCTCCAGGCTGAAGATGCGCCTTGGAACTCCCACATATCGTCTCACCGAGGGACTACCCTGATGAGATTGTGAGTTTGGCCCTTAGGGCCTCCCCGGTTTGTCGACATTCTAGGTTGAGACTGCTCCGGCTTGCCCTTTTGGGTTTCATCCCGGGTTGGGGGGGGGTCTCTTCCTGGACTTAGGAATCGGGACTTTTTGCTGCCGCAGCCTGTTTTGGGTCCATGTGATGGTGCTTGGGTCTACGTTTGTGGCATTGGGTGATGGTTCCCTTGGGCTCCGGGGTGGGAGGTTGACCCGGTGGGCCTGGTTGGGTGGAGGGGGGTTGGCCCCTGTGGTTCTCTGGGTTTCTATGGGAAGGTCGTCGCGGAGGTTCCTGCTCCTGGGACTTTTAGTTTATTAAGATTTACTATATTCTATTATGTACATTGCCTTTTTGCACCCTGAGGGCTTCTGTTTTGATGTTTCCATTTGCAGCCATGTGTCCGGTGGTAGAGTTACCCCTAACTGTATCCTTCATGTGTAGGATGCACGTCACCATTGGTGTGACACGATTGCACTGTTGTGTATACTTTTTGTGTCTTTTTCGTTTTTTCTTTCTTTGTTCTTCTCTTTTTCTCTGGTTTTTTTTGTTTTTGTTTTCTGCAGGGTTCCGGGACCCCATGGTCCGATCGCCATTGGGAGTGGAAATTGCTGGCTGCTTTGGGCTTTTTTCTGCTGAGCGTGTTGCGTTGATACCGCCATGGCCTCACCCCTTTTGAAAATACATTCACAAAATGTTCAGGGCTTCAATTCGCCTCAGAAACGGACTAAAGTTTTTCATCACCTTAAGTCGCAACAAATAGATGTGGTATGTCTACAGGAGACCAGGTTTTCTCAGTCCTCCGCTCCGCGTTATCTTTCACCTCACTATCCCATCTTTTACACGGCCTCGGCTCCTGAGAAGCGTCGGGGTGTTCTGATAGCTTTTAAACGCAATCTCCCCTTTGTCTGTGCTCGGAATATAGCGGACCCCACGGGCAGGTATTTGCTTCTGCAAGGCACTCTCTGGGACCAGGAGGTTACCTTTGTCTCTTACTACGCGCCTAACCGTTTCCAGCATAAATTCTTTTCGCGTCTTTGCACTATTATTTCTCGACACTCTAAGGGTCTTCTTCTTGTTATGGGGGATTCGAATGTTACCTTAGATTCCACACTGGATAGGCGCTACGCACAAGGAGCGACCCCCTCTCATGACTTGGTGCTGGAGGAACGTATGCGCTCTCTTTTGCGGACGGCGGGGCTAGCGGACGTCTGGAGGGAACTTCATCCAACTGAACGCGACTTTACGTTCTATTCTAACCCTCATGACAGTTTCTGTAGAATTGATCATATATTCATGCAGGTCCAGCAACTCCCCTCGGTCCGGCGGATAACTATTCCCTCCTCACCCTGGTCAGACCATGATCCTTTGGTACTCCTCCTTGCCCTTTCCGGGTCAGAACGACGCCCTTTTCATTGGCGCATCAATGACTCTTTACTGACCACTCAGGCTACCTGCCAAGAAATAGAATTCTTCTTACGGACATACTTTACGGAAAACTCGGGATCGGTCTCTTCAGCAGTGCCCCTATGGGAAGCGCATAAGGCCACGGTGCGGGGTCATGTTATACAACTGGCTGCAGTCTGGAAGCGGGAGCGGGAACGTCGACTCTCGGAGCTTCATTCTCTCCTGGCCTCTGCGGATGCGCGTTGGAAGTCATCTCCATCCGTGGCCCATAAACGCACTCGGGACGCTCTGGCGACAGAATTGGACCTCCTTGCCTCTTCGGAGGCGGAACGGGCCTTGCGTTGGACCAAACATAAATTCTATTCCTGTGCTAATAAGCCCGGTCCCATGCTAGCCAGGAAACTCAATTCTGTGGGGAAACCCCATAAACCGATTCGGCTTCGACTTTCCACGGGTGGCTGTACTTCTAATCCCCAGCAGATTGTTTCCCGATTCTCGGACTTCCTTTCGCGCCTCTATGCTGCCCCAGATCCCTTCCCTGTGGCCCAGGCAGAGGCATTCTTTCAGGACCTCCATCTTCCTGGATTAACCGAGGCAGCACAGGTGGCCCTCAACGCAGGTGTCACCGTACCGGAAGTGCTACAAGCAATCAAATCTTTACGGTCCACCGCGGCCCCAGGTCCAGACGGCTTCTCCGGTCTCTATTATAAAAAATTCTCAGCCCTATTGGCGCCCTTTTTAGCTGCCTACTTTAATGAGTTACGACAGGGCTCCTTGCCCTCTCCGGACGCACTTAGGGCACATATCTCTATGATTCCTAAGACGACCGCTGATGTCCAGGAACCGCAAGCCTTCCGGCCCATCTCTCTTCTTAATGAAGACTTGAAAATATTGGGCAAGATCCTTAGTTTTCGCATCAATAAATATTTGTGTAGCCTGGTCCACAGGGACCAAGTAGGGTTCGTCCCCGGGAGGCAGGCGGGTGATAATGTCCGTAAGGTGGTCCATCTTATACATTTTCTGCAACAACGGAAAATCCCAGGATTCTTACTGTCCTTGGACATATATAAAGCTTTTGATTCTCTATCCTGGGAATATCTGCGGTTTGTGCTGTCTCGCTGGGGTTTCGGGGATTCTATTCTCTCTTGGATTCAAGCCTTGTATTCCTTTCCTTCGGCTTCCGTTAAATACGCTGGGTATTTCTCGGATCCCTTTCCTGTTGGGCGAGGGACGAGGCAGGGCTGCCCGCTGTCCCCGGCGCTCTTTGTCCTGGCGCTTGAGCCACTGGCTTTAGCGCTCCGGACCGACTGCAATGTATCGGGGGTTCCATACGCGGGACAGGAGTTTAAGCTGAGCCTCTTTGCGGACGATGCCCTCTTGACCCTTACTAATCCTCTGACGACGCTTCCTAATTTGCAACGGGTTCTTGAGCGCTTTTCCTTGATCTCGGGTCTACGTATTAATTTGGATAAAACCGTTGCTCTCAATATTACTTTGGCTTCAGATTTGGTTTCGCGCCTACAATCCCACTTCCCTTACCGGTGGGCTTCCTCTTCTCTTGAATACTTGGGCATTCGCTTGACCCCCACCTATGACTCCCTTTTTGCTGCAAATTATTATCCTTTGCTTAGCTCCTTATCTTCTCTTATGCATTCCTGGCAATTTCCACACCTGTCTTGGATAGGACGGGTTCATTCAGTGAAAATGACCATCTTGCCGAAATTGTTATATTATTTTCGCACCCTCCCAGTGCAAGTTCCCTCTCATTTTCTTCGGTTGCTTCAGGTGAAGTTTATGCGTTTTATCTGGGCCAATAAGCATCCCAGAGTTTCTAGAAATACGCTCTTTGCTCATAGACTCCAAGGTGGTCTTGGGGTACCCAATGTAACTAAGTATTATCAGGCGAGCCAAATTGCCCCGCTGTCTATGTTGCACGCTTCCTCCGATGTTCCTCTCTGGGTCCTGCTGGAACTGCCTAATTGTGCCCCTATCGCACTATCGACACTTCTATGGCTTCCCCCTGCCCTGCGCCCTACGGTGCTGAGTCCGATGTTGCTCCATGGCCTACGAGTCTGGGACTCGGTACGTTACTCCAGTGGCCTGATGTCACCTTTCTTGCCCTTGCTTCCAATCGTTAATAACCCTCTTTTCCCACCGGGTCTAGATCACCCGAGGGCATTTTCTTGGTGGGTGGCTCATGGTTTCTCACAGGTGCGACACTTTTTGATTTTTCGGTCCTTTCCCACCTGGAATGTCCTCCAGGAGTCTCGGGATGTTCCCCCAGCGGAATTTTTTCGGTACCTTCAATTGCGGCACTGGCTACTCTCGCTGAGGGCCACTTCTGCTTTCCCATATCAGACATCTGCCTTTGAACGGCTTTGCCAGCAGCGTCCGGGCGCCCCGGGCCTTATCTCCCTTCTTTACGCAGCTTTGAACAGATGCTCGTCGCACACTTCTCTTTCATATGTAGTTCAGTGGGAACGTGACCTGGGAGTGGCTGTGGATCCGGAGGACTGGAATAAAGCCTGGTCACTCATAGCTAAATGTTCGTTTAATACGACCACGCTGGAAGCAGCCTATAAGGTATTGTTTCGTTGGTATTGGGTGCCGGCTCATTTGGCCCAGGCTAACCCTGCCTGTAGTGATCGATGTTTTCGGGGCTGTGGCCATCGTGGAGATGTACTGCATATCTGGTGGTCATGCCCGAGGTTGGTTCGTTTTTGGTCTCGTGTGTTTGGCCTCCTTTTCACTTTGTTTCATCTCTCCATACGCCGGGATGCTCGGTATGCTTTGCTTCATTGCCCCATACCGGGCCTCTTGGCTCGTCAGCAGCGATTGGCTTCCTATTTGTTTTTATCGGCCACTAGGACAATTGCCCAGGCCTGGAAGAGTCCGTTTGTACTTTTTCAGGGGGTGCGGGATCGTATGACTACTATGATGCTCAATGAACAGATGTCGAGTATATGCAATGACTCGCAACATAAATTTTTGAAAATATGGGAACCGTGGTTGCAATATGCCTTTCCCACGCTCCCCCCGGCCAGTGTAGGGAGGTGATGGAGTTTTGTATTGGCGCTCATGGACCCTTGCTCTCTGGTGTGTGTTTTTGTTTTTTCTCTTTCTTTCTTCTCTGCTTTTCTTCTTTCCTTTTCTGTTTGTTTTGATGTGACAGTGGACAGCTGTCTTTAGTTGCGATAATCTGAGTTTCACTGATGTTATTGTAACCTATGTGCCATTGATAGCCCCTGCGCGGGCATGCGTTTTGCCTTATTGGAATTAGAGCGTTGTCTGCTCTATTATACATTTTCTATCGGTGCAATTGATAGCCCCTGCGTGGGCGTGTTTTGTTGCCTCTGTTTTATACTGTTTAAAATTAATAAAAACCATTGAAATACAAAAACATACAGTGCATATTTTTGTGTATAATAAGTATCCCTAAAAGAAAAACTAGTATCATAGACTTGATATGTAACATGTAGACTGGATAATTAATAAATACTTTATAAAATCTTTCTTGGCCCCCATAGCCTTCAGAACCCTGAAATACATTGAGGTTGATTTACTAAAAGCAAATAGACTGTGCACTCTGCAAGTTGCAGTTGCTCCAGAACTTAGTAAAAGAAGGTAAGCTCTGCTGACTTCTGTCATCCAATCATACGCAAGCAAAAATGCTATTATTTTATTTTCTTTGCATGTTATTGGGTATTCTTCGCAAAATGAAGCTTTACCTAATTTCCTAAGCTCTGGAGCAACTGCACTTGCAAAGTAACTTTAGCAAATCAACCCCATTGACCTTTTACTGATATTTCAGGAAGAATTCTGACATTTTTCTTTTCATATAAACAATATCTGTTTCAGATCTGTGGCTCAAAGGTAAATAATCCAGACAGCTAGGTATCTAGCATTTTCAGATGGAGGCCAGCAATACAGCCCCTTTACTTCTCTCATGACAGTCACTTTAACCACTTAAATACAATAAAGAATGTAGCGCTACTCCCAAAAAATAAATACACTCATAAATAATAAAACATGTGAAATTACAAATTTACAAAATTACATAGAAAAAATAATTAAAAAATATAAATATAAATGTGATGGTGATATCAATTAATAATAATTAGTGCCTATGATTAATTGAATCCACACAATAAAATAAATAACTCAAAACATGTGAAAAAAACATTTCCATATATATATGTATATAAAAACGCATACATATATATAATTATATGTAACTATAATCACACGTGCCTCTTATGTAGTGAAAAAACCACTATAATAGTACAAACAACAGTGCTCTCAAAGTCCAATAAATGTTGCTGGTGACCAAAGAAAAACAGTGCTTCCATTAACTACTGTTAGTGACCAAAAACTCGTGTAGATCTCTGAGTGCATGTGAATCTGACAATCCGACCACCATCTGGATAAGCCTCTCACCTCATCACTTCGACCCTTGCGGATCAAAGAGCTTTTGTGGATCCCCCTCACGGATCCTCCAAGATAGCTATCACTCCAAATGTTGCTCTCTCAGAAAAAAATTTCCACCTCTGGCTCCTCTCCAGGTAAGTTTTGCAGCATCAATCTCTCAAATGAGACAAAATGGATCCTCCCATAGTGCAGTATATTTTATTTGTAAAGTAGGGACAGATAACATAAAACTTTTCCACTTACATAGCAGCCAGTCCAAAACCTCATGCTTTCGGATGAGGGTATGTATGTATGGGTGTACAGCTGAGTCTACAGGTGTACCAAGATGGCCGCCACGCCAGAAATACATCACCACGTCTAGCCGACGCGTTGTGTCACAATGTCATGTGACTTCCTCAGGGCTGTCAATCATGGTGACGATCTCTCCTCATATACCCATCTTAATGAGAGGAAACGCCCTCCTGGGGGGTAATTCCCTCATCATCGATCCCCCTCTACTTCCCGCGGCCATAACTATGGAGACCACAGAGGACTACTGTGCAATTAATTTATACTATTAACCAAAGTAGGCACACATATATACGGATCACAAGGAGACATATATATTACCGCACCAACTCAAATGAGTACAACCCTAATCTTATAAAATATTTCTGCCATTATATGGAACCATATACATATATAATATTAATCTTTTGATTCAATTCATAAAAACTAAATTTTATTAAAATAATTAAAAAACCTCCATTTAAAGCATAATTAAATACAATATTAATAAGAACCTAATCTCAATCCCTCTAATGAATTTATTCAACCAACATGATTTCTCCTATACAATATATATACAGGAGCATATACAAAAATATAAATTAAATAATACAACAAAATGTTTTTTTTAATTAATTTAGATATATGAAAAAAAATATATATACATGTATAAATACACGTACATACATATATATTCCTCCCTTTTTCTTCTTCTTTCTTTCCCTTTCTATTTTAAATATTACAACACTAAAAAACTTTTTAAATTCAAAAAAATATTTTAAATTTATATAAAAAAGAAGAAAAAATATATAAAAATATATCCAAAACAAACTAGAGGTCAAGGTAAAGGGAGTCCCCAAATTAATTATCCCCAAGGAGAAAAGGGATATCATACACCACATAACGGATGGAGAAAAAAGGAATGGAGGTTCATTCCATAAAAAGCCACAGGGGAAGAATAATGGGTATGGAAAACCTTATCGCCCCCCATATAGACCTTACTACCCTAAACCTAATAATAACTATTACCAGCAGCCATATAGACCTCCTAATTTACCTAGGCAGGATTACAGACCATTCTATCCTAGAAGTCCGAGACAGGAGAATAGGCCTTTCTATCCTAGAAGTCCTAGACAGGATTATGAAGGATGGCAAGGTCCAAGATTTGAAGGGAGGAGTCCTATCCCGTTATATAATAGATTTGAACCATTGGATTATGATTATCAGCAGAAGAATTTTTTAGGGAAGGAGTATGGGGAAAGAAGTCCCAGGAGAGAAGGATGTACCAACAGAAGTTCAGGAAGGCAAGAGGATGTAGAGCAGGACGGAAGGTCCAAGAGAAAAAGAGAGTAGTAGGAGAAGGTGTCTTTAATATTAGTGGCACTGTACTTACCAAGGAAGAAATCCTTGTGTTGGACAAAGGATTGAAGTTTCCCAAACAAGCAAATAAATATGATCTATTCATAGATTTACAGAAATTTATTAGAAATGTCAATATTAAAAAGTACTTTATGGGTCTGCCTAGTACTAGATATGTGGTTAATAGTGTACCAGATAGTAATGTTCATCATACCCGATTGAGGAACAGATCTTTATTCAATCCTCAGATTAGTAACAATTGCCAAGTTGAGTCTTTTAAAAAAATGGTGAGTCAAGATTTAGAATCTTTGAAACTCCCTAGGATACGGCCTAATATGGATATACAAAAAGGAATGAAAATGTTAACACAGAGAAATGACATAGTGGTTAGGCTGGCCGATAAGGGAGGGGGAATAGTGGTCATGTCTAAAGAATATTATTTAGAAGAATTAGGTACTCAATTAAGTGACATTAGCACCTATGAAATTATTAAGAAAGACCCTACGGTTAAATATAAGAAGGATCTAGAAAAATTGATTAAAAGAGGATGTGAGAAAGAATATTTAAATAAAAAAGAAGCCAGATATCTTGTTCCAGAAATTTGTAGGATTCCGATTATTTATACCATTCCCAAAATTCATAAAAATAAAAATCGACCTCCAGGACGTCCTATAGTGAATAGCATTGGATCATTATTAGCACGATTGGGACAATATGTGGATGTGTTCCTACAACCATTAGTGAAGGAAACCAAGTCCTTTTTGAGAGATACCAAGCACTTAATACAATTGTTGGACAAATTAGATGGTAATGATGTAATCTTGGCGACTGCAGACGTTTCATCGTTATATACAATTATTGGTCATACAGAAGGTATGGAAGCTACTGAATGGGGTTTAAAAGAATATGGGAATTTGAGAAGAGGCCAGAGAAAATATATTTTAGATTGTTTAGAATTTTGTTTGAAACATAATTATTTTTGGTATAATAATGTTTTTTATAATCAAGTTAAGGATGTAGCCATGGGAGCCCGTTTTGCCCCTAGTGTGGCAAACATGTTTATGGCATACTGGGAAGAGAAGGCAGTATATTTGAGACCCCCTAATGACTTAATACTGTTTAAAAGATATATAGATGATATAATTGTGTTATGGAAGGGAAAAGAAGAAGATTTATTATGCTTCAGTGAAGATTTAAATAGGAATAATAATAATATCGTTCTATCTTGGGAACATAGTCGGGAGCAGATCAGCTTCCTCGACTTAGATATTAGAATTATACAAGGTAAGATTATTACCAAGACATTCTTTAAGAGTGTCGATAGGAACGGTTACATTCCTCAAGATAGCTGCCATTTCCCACCGTGGTTACTGAATATACCAAAAGGACAAATGATCAGGCTTAGAAGAAATTGTACGACACAGGATGATTTCTTTAGCCAAGCAAAAAATATAGGTCAAAGATTTGGAGCCAAAGGTTACCCGCAACATATAATAAGTAAGGTGACTCAAGAAATAGGAAATATCAAAAGAGATTCACTTCTTATAGATCGAGAGAAAAAAGAGGAACAAAAAGATCAATTGGCAATGTGTCTAGATTTTAACATCCATTATAGGAAAGTGGAGACCATTTTTAGAAAACATTGGCCATTATTGAAAGCTGATCCGGCCTTAAAGGAGATGTTACCAGAATTCCCTATTTTTAGATATAGAAAAGCCCCATCACTAAGGGATAAAATTGTCAAAAGTGTTATTGACCCGCCTATTAAAAATAATAAAGTCACATTTTTGGATATAAACGTTTTTTTCCCGTGCAAGGCATGTTATGCTTGCAAATCTACAAAAGGAAAAAATAAGAAAATTATGTGTTTTACCTCATCTGTGAGTGATAAAGAATTTAAAATTGATGAATTCATTTCATGTAGGATGGAGGGGGTCGTGTACGCACTGCAATGCAGTTGCGGACTGCAATATATAGGAAGAACTAAAAGACCCCTCTGGGTCAGGCTCCGGGAACATGTACAAAATATCAAGAAAGGGTTCCCGAAGCACAGCGTATCAAAGCATTTTGCCAAATTTCACAATAAAGACCCCAGTGATTTGAAATTTTGGGGTATTACCAAATATAAGAGGCATTGGCGAGGCAGCCATAAGGTGCGCTCCTTAACCACTTGCCTACCAGGCACTTATACCCCCTTCCTTACCAGGCCAATTTTCAGCTTTCAGCGCTGCCGCACTTTGATTGACAATTGCCCGGTCATGCAACATTGTACCCATATGAAATTTTGATCATTTTTTTCTCACAAATAGAGCTTTCTTTTGGTGGTATTTAATCGCCACTGGGCGCTTTACTTTTTGCGCTATAAATTAAAAAAGTGCAAAAAATTGGAAAAAAAAAAAAAGTTTCTTTGTTTCTATTATAATATTTTTCAAACAGGTAATTTTTCTCCTTCACTGATGTGCGTTGATGAGGCAGCACAGATGGGCACTGATAGGCCGCACTGATGGGCACTGATAGGCAGCACTAAAGGGCACTGATAGGCAGTACTAATGAGGTGGCACGGATAGGCGGCACTGATAGGCAGCACTAATGAGGTGTCACGGATAGGCGGCACTAATATGCAGCACTGATAGGCGGCACTGATAGGTGACACTGATGATAGGTACTGATAGATGGCACTGACTGGCATCACTGCTGGGCACTGACTGGCGGCACTGACTGGCACAACCGCTGGGCACTGACTGGTGGCACTGACTGGCAGCACTGCTGGGCTGCACTGGTGGGTGGCACTGGTGGGCAGCACTGGTGGGTGGGCACAGGTGGGTGGCACTGGTGGGCACAGGTAGGTGGCACTGCTGGGCACAGCTGTGTGACACTGCAGAGTGGCACAGGTGGGTGCACTGCTGGGCACAGGTGGGTGCACTGCTGGGCACAGGTGGGCAGGGCTAGTGGGCGCACTGCTGGGCACAGGTGGGCGGAACTTGTGGGTGGCACTGCTGGGAACCGATCATCAGGGCACTGATCATCAGTGCCCTGATGATCGGTGCCGATCCTCGCTCTGACAACTGCCGGTTCTCGGCAGTACTTTCCTCACGATCTGACAGCGTGAGGAAAGTGCAGCCGAGAACCGGCACTTGCATTTCCCTGTGATCAGCGTGTCATTGGACACCGCTGATCACGTGGTAAAAGGCCGGTATGATTGGCCTTTTACCACATCTCGTGATCAGCTGTGTCTGTAGGACACAGCGATCACGGAGATCGCCGGGTGCGCGCCCCCTGGGGCGCGCAGGAGAGCGCGTTCTGGGGGGACGTCATATGACGTCCACCCAGAACTGGCCGGCCGCAGTGAAGCCGTCATTCGGCTATCTGCGGTCGGCAACTAGTTAAGTAAATTAGAATCAAAATAGATTTATAATATGCACACGTATTTTCCTAAAGGATTGAATATTGAATTTGACTTAAATTGTTTCATCTCGGATTTTTGATTTAATAAGGGTATAGAAATGGTGCTATTTTACTTTTTGTTTTTATGACATGATTGCTATATATTAATCATTCAGTTATGTTATATAAAAAATTTTTTATATATTTTAATACGTATTGATTATATGATATATAGTGTAAACTCATGCTTTTGGATAGAGAGGTATTTATGTTTATTTGAATAGGTCCTTTATTGCTGGAGAAGAGGTGGAGCTGATTTGGATATTTTTATCAGTTTTTAAAATATTTTTTATAGAATTTTTTATAAAATTTGGATATATTTTATATATTTTTTCTTCTTTTTTATATAAATTTAAAATATTTTTTTGAATTTAAAAAGTTTTTTAGTGTTGTAATATTTAAAATAGAAAGGGAAAGAAAGAAGAAGAAAAAGGGAGGAATATATATGTATGTACGTGTATTTATACATGTATATATATATTTTTTCATATATCTAAATTAATTAAAAAAAAATTTTTTTTTTTGTATTATTTAATTTATATTTTTGTATATGCTCCTGTATATATATTGTATAGGAGAAATCATGTTGGTTGAATAAATTCATTAGAGGGATAGTTATGGCCGCGGGAAGTAGAGGGGGATCGATGATGAGGGAATTACCTCTCAGGAGGGCGTTTCCTCTCATTAAGATGGGTATATGAGGAGAGATCATCACCATGATTGACAGCAACATTTATTGGACTTTGAGAGCACTGTTGTTTGTACTATTATAGTAGTTTTTTCACTACATAAGAGGCACGTGTGATTATAGTTACATATAATTATATATATGTATGCGTTTTTATATACATATATATATGGAAATGTTTTTTTCACATGTTTTGAGTTATTTATTTTATTGTGTGGATTCAATGAATCATGGGCACTAATTAAAATTAATTGATATCACCATCACATTTATATTTATATTTTTTATTTATTTTTTCTATGTAATTTTGTAAATTTGTGATTTCACGTTTTATTATTTATGAGTGTATTTATTTTTTGGGAGTAGCGCTACATTCTTTATTGTATTTATTTATCACAATCACTGGTATATGATTTAATGTTAGCAGCTTCCCCTGGGATTTATAGATTTTTATATATAGAGTTTAAACACTTGGGAGCGCAGGAGGTTCACACCACTATTGTTACACTTTAACCACTTGTCCTCCAGAGGATTTACCCCCCTTAATGACCAGGCCTCTTTTTGCTACTCGGCGCTGCACTAATTCAACTGATAATTGCGCGGTCATGCAATGCTGTACCCAAACAAAATTTACGTCCTTTTTTCACACAAATAGAGCTTTCTTTTGGTGGTATTTGATCACCTGTGCGCTTTTTATTTTTCAAGCTATAAACATAAAAAGACCAAAAATTTTGAAGAAAAACAATATTTTTTACTTTCGGCTATAAAAAATATATAGTAAACTCAAAATTATAGATTTAGGCCAAAATGTATTCTGCTTGTTTTGGTAAAAAAAATTCCTAACAAGTGTATATTGATTGCTTTGTGTGAACATTATAGCGTCTACAAACTATGGTATAGATACTGCAATTTAAGCCATTTTTTTTTTGCTATACAGCGCTGCACTAGTTTAAGGGACAATTGCGCAGTCATGCAATAAGGTACTTAAATGAAATTTATGTCCTTTTTTTCACACAAATAGAGCTTTCTTTTGGTGGTATTTATTTTTGGCACTATAAAGTATGGGGAAGTATGGGGAGTATGGGGATACCACATGTGTGAGACTTTTTGGGAGCCTAGCCACATACAGGAGCCTGAAATCCAATGATCACTTTGAAAGTCTGAAGGTGCGTAACTTCCTCATTTCACTTCCTCACTACCTACCACAGTATAGGAGGTTCTGAAATGTCAGGATAGCACCAAACCCCCCCAAATTACCTTTTTTTTGGAAAGTAGACACCCCAAGGAATTTAAAAAGAGGAATGGTGAGTATTTTGCAGATCTCATTTTTTCTCACAAGGTTTTGAAATGTAAAAAAAGAAAAGAAAAAATATGTTTTCGTTTTTTTTAATTTTCCAAAAATTTGTGGCAACAAACTAGATCTGCAAAATACTCACCTTGCTTCTGATCAAATTCCTTGGGGTGTCTACTTTCCAAAAAGGGGTCATTTGGGGGGGGGGGGGGGGGGTTGGTGCTATCCTGGCATTTCAGGGCCTCCGAAACTGTGATAGGTAGTCAGGAAGTGTAATGAGGAAATGAAGCCCTTTGAAAGCCTTAAGGTGCTTATTGGATTTTGGGGTCCTGTACCTGCTAGACTGCCAAAACATCTCTCACATGTGGTACCCCCATACTTGGGAGGAGTAGCAGAATGTATTTTGGGCAGCAATTCCACATATACCCATGGCATGTGTGAGCAATAAATCATTTAAGAGACAATTTTGTGTAAAAAAAAAAAATGTTTGTAATTTTCCAAAAACTTGTGGTAAAAAAATAAATTCTTCTATTGATTCAACATGCCTTTCAGCAAATAGTTTGGGGTGTCTACTTTCCAAAAAAGGGTCGTTTTGGGGGGTGGGGGCATTTTATGCCCAACATTAGAAGTTTATGCCACACTTCATTCACTCTTCTAACCACCTGAAGATCAAGCCTTTTTTGTTCACATGACAAAAATCAGTATTTTTTGCTGCAAAATTAATTTAAACCCCCAAACATTATATATTTTTTTAAAGCAGACACCCTAGTGAATAAAATGGTGAGTACTACAATTTTTTATGTCACATATTACTCGCGCACTTTTTTTTTACTTTTAATGCACAAAAACACAATATATTGGCCAATTATTTGGTAAAATATAAAAGATGATGGTATGCCGAGTAAATAGATACCAAACATGCATACATTTTTTATATCCATAGGCAATGGTTTAAAAGCCTTAGCAAGCTACCATTTTAGATTTACAGAGGAGGTCTAGTGTTAGAATTACTGCCCTTGATCTGACGTTCATGGCGATACCTCACATGCATGGTGCAAACGATGTTTACATACCGCAACAGGGTCAACGCTCGTGCACACAGGTGTGCATGCGTGGAGGGAGAAGGGGCGCGAAGATTTGTGTTTTCGGTGTGAATAGATGCTTTCCCAATTTACAAATGGTGCTGTTTATATCCTGCAAAACTGAAATGATGAAATGCTCGTAGCTTCCGATTTCTTAGACTATAGAGATGATTGGCACCATTCTAGTCTCCAATCAGCTCTATGGTCAGCTGGCAGAAACACCGGCTGCATTCTCAGGTTCCCCTGATGGCACGGGACTGCCCGAGAGGGCCGTGGAAGGCAACGGGGGAGGGGGGGCATCATCTCCTGCTGCTTGTAAAAGCAATCCTGCAGCTAATTAGCCACTAGGATTGCTTTTACATGAAAGCCGATCGCTGGCTGAAAAAAATTATACCACGATGATGCCTGCAGCTGTAGGCATCACCCTGGTATAACCATTCAAAGTTCAGTGATGTACCAGTACACCGCTTATCCCTGTTGGGTATATATGCTATGTTCTTTTTTTTTTTGTGTTATGCAGCCTGAAAAGGCCATAAGACTGTATACTATTCTGGATGATCAGAGTAACAGATCTCTTGCAAGAACACAGTTTTTTGAACTGTTGAACATAAATGCTCTGCCTTATACTGTAAGCACTTGTTCCAGCACTACAGAGAAGTCTTAGGTAGGAGAGCCAGTGGTCTTGTAGTTACTCCTCTGAATGACAATGTGGAAATATCTTTGCCCACTATCACTGAGTGCAACCAGATTCCAAACATCAAAGAGGAGATCCCTATTCCTGAAGCTGCTTTTCACCATTCTCACTTAAAGCACATAGCCAACCAAATACTAGCCCTCGATGAAAGTGCCGATATCCTGCTGTTACTTGGTCAAGACATCCTAAGGGTGCACAAAGTTTGTCATCAAATCAACAGTCCACACAATGCACCATATGCTCAGCGTCTGGATCTAGGATGGGTCATCATAGGCAATGTCTGCCTAGACGAGGACATGAGTCCTACTCAGTCTCTTCCTTTAAAACACATTTCCTGTCAAATGGACGAACAACTTGTTCTGCACAACGACCACATAAATATATTGTGAAAGAAAGACTGTTTGAAAAAGGTGCACAACAGCACATCATACAAGACAATAAGAAAGCTCTTAATCTCTGGGATTACAGCATAAGCAACACAGTGTTCGAGGTAACCACTAAAGACAATGAGTTGGCAGCCACCATAGAAGACAAAGAATTCTTGAAAACCATGAGTAAAGAGTTCTACCAAGATGATTCCAACAGTTGGGTAGCACCTCTACCATTTTGTACCCAAAGAAAGAGACTACTAAACAACAGGGTACATGCAGAATCACGGTTTGTTTCTTTAAATAGCAGTTTGAACCAGAAGCCTGAGATGAAAAAGCACTTTGTGGACTTTATGCAGAAGGTGTTTGAGAGAGATCATGCTGAGCATGCACCTCCTCTTACAGAAGGAGAAGAATGCTGGTACGTACCATGCTTTGTTATCTACCATCCTCGCATGACTGATCAAATTAGGGCGGTCTTTGACTCAAGTGCTCGTCATGAAGGTGTCTCCCTCAATGACTATCTTCTCACTGGGCCTAATGTGAACAACAATCTCATAGGAGTGTTACTTCACTTCAGACAAGAGCCAATTGCTGTTATGACTGACATTCAGCAGATGTTCCACGGTTTCATCTTCCGGGAAGACTACAGAAACTTCCTCAGGTTCCGATGGTACCTCAATAATGATGTCAACGATGAAGTCATAGACTATCGAATGAAGGTACATGTTTTCGGTAACAGTCCTTCTCCTGCAGTAGCAATTTATGGACTGAGAAAAACAGCTCAAGAGGGTGAGGAAGGTGAGAAAGAATTTGGATCTGATGCAAAACAGTTCGTCGAAAGGAATTTCTATGAAGACTACAGACTCAAATCTCTGCCCCATGAAGAAGAAGCTATTGACCTTCTTACTAGAACCCAGAACATGCTTGCCACTGCAAACCTCAGTCTTCACAAAATCATCTCTAACAGTGACAAGGTCATGATAGCCTTTCCTTCTGATGACTACGCTGTCAGTGTGAAGAAATTCCAACAAGGATCTGACCTTTCTGTTACACAATGCAATCTTGGATTGTTTTGGAATGTTAAACAAGACACATTCACATTTCAAGCCTGTGACAAGCCCTTCACAAAGCAAGGAGTTTTGTTTACAGTGAACAGCATTTATGATCTCACCATTCAGGGTAAGATACTGCTGAGACAACTTACTTCTGAAAGCTCAGACTGGGATACCCCCTTACCCAAGGAGAAACAACAAAGGTGAGAATCCTGGAAACAATCTCTAAATCCTGGACAATGGCACTATGTTCCCACTAGCCTCAACCCTGCTGACTGCGGCAGTACCTACTTCTGCATTTCGGGACACATCTTGGTTATATCCACCATGAAAGAAGGTTCTGCACACCTTTACCCCAGGCCTATAAAGGAACTACCGTATTTGCCGGCGTATAAGACGACTTTTTGACCCTTGAAAATCTTCTCAAAAGTCGGGGGTCGTCTTATACGCCGGTACACATGTTTAGGGGGGCTGCGGCATTAAGTACAGGGGTTTGCAGGGGCTGATGTCTCTTACCTGGATCCAGTCCCACGACGATCCGGTCCAGGAGGCGCGGCGTCTCCTTCAGTTCGGCCACTGGATGTTCGTGCGGCTGCTCGGCTCCGCCTCCTCACCGGTGATTGGCCGCCAGAACTGTAGCTCAGGAAAGGCACACAGGCGGCCAATCACCGGCGAGGGGGCGGAGCCGAGCGGCCCCGCGAAAATTGAGTGCCGGAGCAGCAGGTAAGTGTTCTGTGTAGAGGTGCTGCTGCAACCACATATGCTGGCTGCAGCAGCACCATACGAGAACAGGGTCAGCAAGTCTCAGTGGGAGGAATAGTGCCCCATCATTGGTGTCACTGATACCAATGATGGGGCACTATTCCTCCCACTGACACCAACGATGGGGCACTATTCCTCCCCCCCACTGACACCAATGATGGGGCACTATCCCCCCCCCACTGACACCAACGATGGGGCACTATTCCACCCCCCACTGACATCAATGATGGGGCACTATTCCACCCCTCACTGACACCAATGATGAGACACCATTCCTCCCACTGACATCAATGATGGGGCACTATTCCTCCCACTGACACCAATGATGGGGCACTATTCCTGCCACTGATACCAATGATGGGGCACCATTCCTGCCACTGATACCAATGATGGGGCACCTATTCCCCCTACTGATACCAATGATGGGGCACTATTCCTCCCACTGATACCAATGATGGGGCACTATTCCTGCCACTGATACCAATGATGGGGCACTATTCCTCCCACTGACACCAATGATGGGGCACTGTTCCTCCCACTGACACCAATGATGGAGCACTATTCCTCCACTGATACTAATGATAGGGCACTATTCCTGCCACTAATGCCAATGATGGGGCACTATTCCTGCCACTAATACCAATGATGGGGCACTATTCCTCCCACTGACACCAATGATGGAGCACTATTCCTCCACTGATACTAATGATAGGGCACTATTCCTGCCACTAATGCCAATGATGGGGCACTATTCCTGCCACTAATACCAATGATGGGGCACTATTCCTCCCACTGACATCAATGATGGGGCACTATTCCTCCCACTGGTGTGCATTGGAAGAGGGGTAGTCTTATACGGCGAGTATAGCCCAAACACTACATTTTAGCAGGAAAAGTAGGGGGGTCGTCTTATACGCCCAGTCGTCTTATACGCCGGCAAATACGGTAGTACTTCTTTTGCCCATAGAGGAAGACAAGTCATCAACCTGATTAAAAGGGAGGTAAGAAGGAATAGTGCATGTTGCTGCCTTCCCCTCTGAACATGGATTTCCATGTCTCAGCCTGGACTTTCGAGACCAACATCTGCAAGTATTATGCTAAATGTTTGCATTGTTTTCCTTTGTTCTTCACTTCCCTTTTGTTTTGCAGATGTTCCTGGAAAGAATCTTCAATCTTATAATAGAAATCATAGATTTCAACGGGGAGTGTCATGCTTCACATGACTGTCATATTGACTGTCACATGCCTTTAAGTGTTTCTATATTTTGTTTCTGCTCCTCCCTTTCCTTTGGTTTAGTTAATGCTGTATAGATAGCCCTCCCCCTTTCCCAGAATGCATTGCAGCTCTAGCCTCATGTCATGAAGCAGGAAACATTATGATCTTTTGACCTATCGAATGTTCATTGTTGTAAGATTCTCTCAGTTTATGGAATAAACTTCACAAGATGTCCTATCGATTGAGTCACTGACTGGCATCCAACTGAGGTTAAAGTTATCGCTATCTCATCACAACTGTAAGTTACAGAGATCACACTATCAATGCTTAGATTGGAGAGACAGAACAGGTAGTGTGGTACTAGTACTGGCACTCTGCTACATATGAGAGTCATCAAAATTTACCAGCAAGTGCTAACAGAGATCAGGCCCGATTCTGCCAACACTGCGGTTTTGTGTGCAATGTATCAAGTGACAGTGACCTACTGACACTGCACTTGATGGGGGAGAAGGGGAGGGGGGGGTAAGTGTAGGGGCTAAACGCAGGTGCTGGAAGGTGCCAGGGCTGATTCCGCTAATGCTGCATTTTTGGAGACACTGTACTAATGTGAACGCTGGTATAGCGCTGATCTGATCAAAGCTCCTGATCCGTTCAGACACTATACTAGCAATGGATGTTTATTGTGTATGAGCGTCTTCCTGGCAATCAAGGGGTTAAATGTGATGACTGGTGTACTGACAGGGAATCTGACGCTATCTGGGAGGGGCATGAAAACCATGGGAGTGCGAATCACGTATGTATATGTTATTTTGAGCACCTGTGATGCCCTGTAGCAGTATTTCTGCTATACGGCGGTCAGGAAGCGGTTTGTGTTATGTCGCTGCGTTACTTTAACTGATAATTGCACGGCCATGCAACGCTGCACCCAAATTAAATTTATGCCCATTTTTCCCCACAATTGAGCTTTCTTTCGGTGGTATTCAATCGCCTGTGTGTTTTTTTCTTTTTTGCACTATAAAAAAAAAAAAAAAGACCGGCAATTTTGAGAAAAAAAACAATATTTTGGACTTTTTGCTATGAAACGTCTAGTAAAAAAATGTAAAAATCTAATTTCTTCATAAATGTAGGCCAAAATGTATTCTGCGACATGTCTTTGCTAAAAAAAAACCTCCCAATACGTGTAAATTAATTGGTTTATGTGAAAGTTATAGTGTGCACAAATGGCGGTATATATACTGGAATAAAAAATTTTTTAATACTAATAATGGCGGTGACCAGCGACTTATGGTGGCGATAAGCGACTTATGGCGGGACTGTGGTGGACATTCTGACACTGGGGGGGAACTGACTTGGGGTCACTGACATCCCCAGTGACACCAATACAGTGATCAGTGCAAAAACAAAAACACACTGACACTGTACTAATGGCACTGGGGAGGAAGGGGTTAACATTTTTAGGCAATCAAAGGGTTAACTGTGTGAGGGGAGTTTTTCACTAGGGGGCGGGGGGTGTGTTCACCACAGGAACACACTTATCCGGAAAGCTGAACTTTGCTCTCAACAGTGTGCTGTAAACTAACAGGGAGGAGAGCTGCAGTGTAAACACTGCAGCCGTCCTCTCTGTCAGTGATTGCCGGTAATTGTCGGGCTCCGGTGGGTAATCACCAGCCGGGATCCGGTGATTGACACCTGCGGCCGTGATCGGCAACGCAGGTAGGGCGATCGCTCGTCCCCTACCCGATATGCAAAATATATATACGTGATTTTGCGCAGCGGTGCCGCCCTGCCGCAGTAAATGTACTGTGGCTGGTCGGCAACCGGTTAATTCAGTTTATTCTGTGGACTTTTTTTATAATAATAATAATACATCTGGCTCCAGTATGTAATCCAAATTCATCCTAATTGATCTAACATAATATTTACCAAGTGATTGTTAGAAAAGTAATTTCAAATTTAGAGCGCACATATTTAATACAAAATACAACTTAATCACATACAATGTTTACATTCATTTTGTAGGGTCAATAAACTCATTTAGTTCTCATATGACATAATTATTGTCCAGGAGATCAGGAAACATAGTTATTAGTTTTAACAAGAGTGATGTGAGCTCTGGAAAACATAGTTACAAATTTTCAATATTTCATAAAACAAATGATATATGGCTGTAAAACTGAGATAACGCTTAGTATTGTTTACTTATCTTAAATGTATCATCAGAAAAACGCACAGATGGCAGCTGGCCCTCTATTGCAATAATAGAAATGAGATTTCCTGTTCAAATCTGAAAAATGCTTCCTGCAACAGTAAAGTCCTTGAGGTTTATTCATTATCACATCAGTGGCTGATACTGCAGGAAAATTATCATTATTAGCTTTTTGCAGTTAACCATAACACATTGAGGGAGACTTACTAAAGCTGGAGCACTCAGAATCATGGTGAAATGTTTGTTATTTTTAACCACTTTCGGGCCGCAATGTACTGCTGGTCTTTTGCCAACACAGGGAGGTGCTGCGCGCAAACCCCCCCAAGTCCGGAAGGAGAATCCCAGTAATCGGGACCTGGTGATCATGTGATGGGTAAGCGCTCACATGATCACAATGACAAAAAAGCTTTTATAAATCAATCTGATTCACAAATGCTTTGCTTTTCTTCTTGGTGAGCTGTGATTGGTCCACAGCTTTCACATGACACACACATATGGGGCCAATCACACCACCCTGTATCATGTGACCAGCTGGAGCCAATCACAGATCAATATTTTATTGAACTGTCAAGAACTTAACACATTCATGACAGTTCAAAGAAAGCTTTGCATTGCAGAGCAATGATTTTCTTGCTTATGCAATGCAAAGTGTAAACATTTTTTTTAAACTACTTTTTGCCCGCCCACCCACCAACAATGTGCAGGCGAGCAGCAGCTCTGGGCAAAGCGACGTAATCTTACATTGCTTTCTATTTCCAGGTGTGCATGCGTGCGCCCCTCGATGCCCTCTATGCTGTCCAGTGAGAGAAGAGAGAACACAGCACTGAGTAAAAGCACTACATTTTACACACACATCAGATTCACACATTTAACCCTTTGATTACCCTTACTCTTTGATCACCCCATCACCCAGCCAGTGCCATATAGCATCAGTCAGTTAGCGCCCCTCCCAGCCAGGGTCAGCTAGCGTTTGATTGCCCACACTATTGCACTCACGCTATGGGTGGCTGATCACCGCCATTACTAGTATAGTGTTTGTACAGATCAATATACTGATCATGAACAGAACTATACTAGTACCTCCTTAGTATAGTGTCCCCAAAAATGCAGTCTTAGCAGGATCAGCCCTGTTCACTGCCAGCACTAGTGTTTAGCCGCTCACTGTTTTTCATGGAAGATTTGTATCAATTGATTTTGGGCCAAAGCAATTTATATGCACCCCAATACATCCCCGCCCACCCACAGTCAGCTCTTGCTAGACAATTCGCATGGAAACCTATAACAGTTACTGAGTTTAAAACATTTTTGGGCCTAACCCTCAACATGAGCAGTACAAAAAAAAAAAAAATAATTGCAGTCATATTGGTCCACAGATCCAATTCATCATCTGCCCATGTTCTCTGCTGTTACATATATGCCCAACATAGACCAGCAACACACTGGTACATCACTAGACTTTGAGTGGTTATAGAGGGATGATGCCTGCAGCTACAGGCATTATCCTGGTATCGCTTTTTTTCAACTGGTGGTCGGCTTTCATGTAAAAACAATCCTAGCCACTAATAAGCTGCTGGATCACTTTTACAAGCAGTGGGAAGGGACTCCCCTATCCCTCCTGCCACCTTCCAAGGTTTTCTTGGGCTTTCCCATACACAGGAACCCAGAAATGCAGCCAGCAGGTCCACTGGCTGACAATAGAGCTGATCGGAGACTGGAATGCCTCCAATCATCTATCAATAAAACAGAGGTCTACAAAATTTCAAAACAAAGGGCCAGTTTACTCGCCATCAAACTTTGGGGGGGGGGGGGGCTGGAATGTGGCCAGTGGGAGTAGAAAATGCTCTGGCATTGGTGAGTGGTAAACTTGCCTGGTGGTCAGTGGGAAATAAAAAAAATTACCCTATTGCTGGTATGGGTTGGAGGTATAGTGCCCCATTGCTGGTGTCATTGGTAGGTATAGTGCCCCATTGTTGGTGTCATTGGGAGGTATAGTGCCCCATTGTTGGTTTCAGTGAGAGGTATAGTGCCCCATAATTGGTGCCAGTGGAAAATTAGTTCTCCATCTCTAGTGTCAGTGGAAGGAATAATGTCCCTTCATTGGGGTCAGTGGCAGTGGTGTCATTGGGAGGTATAGTGCCCCATTGTTGGTTTCAGTGAGAGGTATAGTGCCCCATAATTGGTGCCAGTGGAAAATTAGTTCTCCATCTCTAGTGTCAGTGGAAGGAATAATGTCCCTTCATTGGGGTCAGTGGCAGAATAATGCCTCGTTTCAGTGGAAGGAAAGGTTCCCCAAGGGCCAGATAAAGGCAAACAAAGGGCCACATTCGGCCCACGGGCCACAGTTTGGAGACCCCTGGTCTAAGAGACCAGAAACTATGAGCATTTCATCATTTCCATTTTGCCAGAGATAAACAGCACCATTTTACAATTGGGAAAACATCTGATCACACCGATCTTGGTGTAGCATCATCGTTTATATTTTATCACACAGTTGGGAAATATATTGTGTTTTTGTGCATTAAAATTCTAAAAAGCGCATTTTTTTCCAAAAAAATTTCATTTGAAAAATTGGTGTATATATATAATGTTGTTCAAAGTAATTTTCTAGCAAAAACAAATTTTTTTCAAGTAAACAAAAAGTGTCACAAAAAGGCTTGGTGTATGACCTAAGCTTCTAATGTTGACCCTGAAATGCCTGGATAGTAGAAGCAACCCCCCCCAAATGAACCCTTTTTGGAAAGTAGACACTCCAAGGTTATTGCTAAGAGGCATGGTGAGTATTTTCCAGATCTCATTTGTTGTCACAAGTTTTTGGAGAACAGAGAAAGAAAACAAAAATGTATTTCTTCTTTTCTTTTATTATTTTTCAAACCCCTGTGAAACCTCAGTTTCAACCCTGAGATATTAGATTCTAATATTGACTCATCAGGATGTTTTATTTGACTGGAATATTTGAATTTTGTGTTTACAGTGGCTAGCACTAATTCTCCCAAGCTGGAGAAGCTGCTTTTTCTCTCATCTGTTCTTTTTCATGTTAACGCACCCTTGGTCCCTCGCCTAGACACCTTGATGGGTAAGTCTTCGTCATCACCTGCTCTTCTGACCAAAATCAAACATACTCTGAAAATTACACTTAGAAAATGTATGGCATGTTTTCCACTGCCCTCCACCCTCTTCTAACTCTGCAATCGGAGAATCTCGGTTGGGTGGAAATGCTACAAGCTGTCAAAGGGCTGAAAAATGGGAAATGTCCTGGCCCAAATGACTTTTTATTTTATAAAACCTTTGCCATGCTGTTGACACAAATAATGACGAACGCCTTTAACACATTAGACAGGGATTATCCTCTGTTGACAAAATTGCTCAAGGCTCAGATAGACATCCTCCCTAAACCAGGTAAGGATCCATCTAATTGTAGCAGCTATAGGCCGATCTCCCTCCTAAACATCAACTTATTTTTTTTTTAAATGCTTGTGAACCAGATATCTCTTTTTCCTTACATTATACATAAAGATCAAGTGAGTTTTGTCCTTGGCCATCAAGCCAGCTTGATATTCACCATATATCCACCAACAGAGACTGCCAGCTTGTCTCCTGTCATTTGACGTGGAAAAGGCATTTGACAGGATCAACTCTATAAATTCTGAAGGAAACCTTTTCACACTGCTACATACCCTTTCCAGCAAAAAAACTTTGTGGGAAAAGGTATATAGCAGTGTGCAGAGAGTTCCTTCAGAATTTCTAGTGTTAATATGTGGTTACACCCCTTTAGCACCTGATAGTTAAATGCATGTACAAACTATTGGCATTTGAGCACAGGTATATCTTGTTTGTGACAGAATCAACTGGCGGTTCCTACGTCTTTCTCTGGAATAAACTGGCCTGGAACCCCACATGATTTCTAGGATTGTCTCTCTATTCCTCTCCCCAGCAATGTTCTTAGTAAACAGCTCCAGATATGAAGCTTTTCCCATCACCAACGGGACCATGCAGGGCTGCCCCTGTCTCATTTACGGTTTGTGATCACTACTGAACACCTAGACCAAGAGATCAGACAGAGCAACCCTATTAAAAGTGTTCAAACCCTTTCTGCCCACCATAACTATTATTATATGCTGATGACCTATTGCTATACCTTCAATAGGCACATGCCAGTATACCCTCAAGACTTTCAGAAATCCTTTATTTTGGCTTGTTTAGCAAATTTAAATTAAATGTCTCAACATTGAAGCCCTTAACGTATCTCTTCCCTCAGAGACATTATCCCTTCTTAAGGATACTTTTCCCTTTCAGTAGAAGTCTAAAAGTATAGCATACTTAGATAAGATGATACACAGAAATGAAAGAAATCCTCCTACATAAGTTTCACTTGATTATCTGTTTTCTTCTCTTTTTTACATTGCTTAAAAAGGGCTGATTTTAGATAATATCCTTCTGCATTTGCCAGCATCACAGAGGTGGGGGCAGGGTGCTGCAGTTAGGGCTCTGTGAGAGCTGACTGGAGAAAAGACACCCCCCCCCCCACTTCACATCACACCTACACATGGGGGTTTCCATTCTCTCTTCGCTTCACATATCAAGGTTCTAAGCATACCTGCAGAACCCCAGAAAACCTCCAGCAATCCTTCAGGAGCTACGCCTGACCTCTCACTGACGACGTTGCCCAGCTTCTTGTTCCCCCTAGAAGACGTCCAATTCCAATCGAGATGGCAACCACAGGGGAACACACAAGAGAGGTCGCTTCTTATCTCCTGCTATGGATCCTGTGGACTCAATGGACTGTTGGACCTCCAAAAGCCCACATTACTTACTTCACCCCCCCCCCCCCCTTTTTACTTTTATTTCTAGCGGTATGCTGGAACCTGGGTTAATTTTTGGTCTGATTTTTGACCCTCCAACCAATGGGGCATGGTCACTTAACGAATGACCCCATTTTGCTTAAGTGGTGAGATTTGCAGTCCTTCCCACAAACCCCTATTTTACCTATTCCCTTCATTTTCCTTCCTTCCTACTCCCACTCCTAATCTCCTGCTTCGATGACCCTCTCCATTTCTCTACCGCCTATTCCCTTTCCCCCCTTCCCATTCCCTTTCCCCAGTCTTCCCCCACCACCCTCCTCGAAAATCTGCGGTAAATTGTTTTATCAATATCTTGTTAAAATTTACTGAGTTATCTAGCCTCATGATCATTTGGAGAATCCCACCAAACCTCTATATTAATCTATTCAGCCCATACCATCATATATTAGCTAGACGCTGCTCTATAACTATAAAACAATTCTTGGAGATCTCCGAAACACCATGTGTGCCATAAGCATATTGTGTTAAAATATTGCTTTGAAGTTTTTCATATCTACTACTAATTGCTAATCTTTGATTCCTTCTGTTCACCTTAAGGTAAGAACCATCTTAAAACATATTTAATACAATTGTACAATTTTGCAACTAACTGCACGTTACTGTTAGCTAAACCATCTACCAATGGCTGGGCAATGAAATAAACAGATAACCCTTACAGCCAGCTGTGGTCTATTACTGTTTAATGTCCACGACACCCAGCCAAGCATAGTCTCTTGGAATGATGCATACTCTTATCAACTGCTTATATTTGCAGGCTAACAACCTAATCCCGACAGTATATCCTTGGTCAAGCTCTTCTATACACTTGTGGCCTCTGCGGCTTCTGAAGATGTTCACTGCTTCCCCCCCCCATTTTCCTAGGTAGTCCCCAGTTGGGTCTACCCAGGACTGTTTTTTTTTGCCCTCCATCTATGTGTCATTGACACAGACAGATGGGCAACCTACCTGTGCTCACATCATGGTGGCCTTTAGGCCTCCTCACCTTTTGTGTCAGACATTTCTTTCTCTCTACTAACCTCGCTTCCTCCACTTTTCTTCTCTTTCTTTCTCCTATTTCTCTGCCCGGGGGATGATATTGCCAAGTAGCAACACATACAACCAGCTTCACATCTGTCCTTTAACATGGCTCCACTAAGTACAATTACCCTTCAAATCTTTTGACTCTGCCAAATACGTGTGTACCTACAGGAGATTCATTTTACTACCAGTCATACGCAGAATATCTCAGCTCTTACTACTCACAGGTTTATACAGCTTCAGCCGCAACTAAATGCAGAGGTGTACTCATAGCATTCCACCGCTCAACTCCCTTTACACCCAGGGCAGAGATCAGGGACCCATCGGGCCACTACATTACCTTAATGGGTCACCTCCTTGACTCAGAGGTCACTAAAGCCCCATACTACGCTCCCAATCGCAATCCTAACTCCTTTTTCCATTTACTACAAGTAATAGATTCCCATAAATCAGGTACACTTTTACTATGCAGCAATTCTAATCAGGTAATTTATCCCTTTCTAGACAAATCTCCCATTCTCATATCCTCTACCTCATCCAAATCCTACTTCCACCAACAACACTCCCTCATAGACACATGGTGGGAAGCTAACCCAGATAGAAGACAATATACTTACTACTCATGCCCATATAAAACCTTCCACCGCATGGACCATACAGTGGGGAAAATAATTATTTGATATCCTACAGATTTTGTAAGTTTGCCCACTTACAAAGAAATTAAGGGTCTATAATTTTTATCATAGGTGTATTTTAAATGAGAGAGACAGAATATCAACCAAAAATCGAGAAAAAACACACAATAAAAATGTTATAATATGAGTTGCAGTTCACAGAGTAAAATAAGCATTTGATCCCCAAACATAAAATTACTTAATACTTGGTGGAGAAACCCTTGCTGGCAAGCACAGAGGTAAGACATTTCTTGTAGTTGGTTACCAGGTTGGACACAGGAGGGATTTTGGTCCACTCTTCTTTACTGATCTTCTCTAAATCCTTAAGGTTTCTTGGCTGTCGCTTGGCTTTTTGAAGTTTGAGTTTCTCCATAAATTTTCTTTAGGATTTAGGTCTGGAGACTGGCTAGGCCACCCCATGACCTTAATGTGCTTCTTCTTCAGCCACTCCTTTGTTGACTTGGTGGTATGTTTTGGGTCATTGTCATGCTGGAAGACCCATCCATGACCCATCTTCAGTGTTCTGGCTGAGGGAAGAAGGTTCTTATTCAAGATTTTACAATACATAGCCCCGTCCGTTGGCCCCTCAATGTGGCAAAGTGGGCCTGTACCTTTTGCAGAGAAACAGCCCCAAAGCAAAATGTTTCCACCTCCGTGCCTGACTGTAGGGATGGTGTTCTTAGTAAGCATTTTTCTTCCTCCAAACACAGCAAGTCGAGTTAACTTCCCTGGCGGTATGATTATTTCAGATTTTTGGTGCTGAAAGCGGTACCATTATTTTGCATGGAAATATGTCATTTTTTTATTGTAGGCCGGTAATTCTTAGGAATAACTCACTGAAATCTGTCCGAACAAGAGTCTAGTAAACATCCCGGGTAAGATAAAACTTGAAACACGAAATCATAAATTATAATTTAATAAATAATCATAAAAAATAATAATAATATAATAATAAATTTAATTCAATAATATAATCAAACCAAAAACACTGAAATTTGAAATATAGCGCGAAGTTCGCACATCACTGAGCAAAGTCGCAAAATCGTTTTCAGTGTCTGATGACGAATTTCTCCACGAATCATTATAACTCAATTCTGCAAGTAGTTCTAATTTACCATCGCTGTTCTCTAGCTGGTCTAAAACCGCTTTTGACCTAAAGGGACGCTTTTTGGACGCCATGGACATTTCTCAGTTTCCAGGTAGAAAGAACAGTAAAAATGAAGGCAGGGCACAGGACAAAGCACTAGTGACAAAATGTATGTGAAATGGTTTGGTACAGTAATGTTTTACTATGTGATTTTACTGATTTTTGTGAATGTCACTTTTTTGTAATTTTCAAATCTCCCGCCGTTCCATCCCCCGTACGTCCCGACGCTCGCAGAGGACGGAACCCAGATGACAGATGCTGGCATCCGCCGGATTACATTGCTGGGGACACTGCAGGAGTGACATCGCGGAAGCGCAGGACAAGGTAAGTGCTGGAGGGATCGCGGAGCAGCGCCGCATGGTAAGCCCGAGTGTAGCTCGGGGTTACCGCTTGTGGTACTGAAACTTTACCCCGAGCTACACTTGGGAATACCACCAGGGAGGCTAATGCCAAAGAGCTCAATTTTGGTCTCATCTGACCACAGCACTTTCTCCCAGTCCTCCTTTGGATCATTTAGATGTTCGTTGGCAAACTTCTGACAGGCCTGTACATGTGCTTTCTTGAGGAGGGGGACTGTCCGGGACCGCTGCGGCGCCTTCCCCGGCGCACACGCACTAGCAGCGGTTCGCGCCGGGATACAGGCACCAGGTCCCGGCGGGCCGCGGCTGACAGGAATCCGTGCATGCGCAGTAGTAGCCGCGGGCGCGCCCTGGGCGGCCAATGACAGCCAGGGGCGCGTCCTGGGCGGCCAATGACAGTGCAGGGCGCGATATTTAAAGATGCCCTGCACTGTCACAGGTTGCCGCAAGGTCTGATCTGTTACCTGAGTTCCTGTGCCCTGTGATTGTTGACCCAGATTGTTTGACCTCTGCCTGCTCCAGCTCTGTACCTCGCCATCCCCCACGGTGAAAACCGCCTGTTTATCCTGCCTGGTCCTGCCGGCCTCCTCACATCTGGCTCTCTTCTGGAGTACACACATCCCCGGAGGTTCCCTCTGCCACTGGTGGGATTGCACGGAGGTCATGACCTGGTCCTGCTCCAAGTCCATCCCCACCATCAGGGGCCCTGGTGAAAACGCAGACCGGGACTTAGACTCCACGCTTCGGGTAATCCTGTCAAGTAGGCTGCCAGAGGCACCACCTGGCGGATCCGTAACAGGGACCTTGCAGATGGTGCAGGATTTCAATCCATGGCGGTGTATTGTGTTACCAATGGTTTGTTTGGTGACTGTGGTCCTAACTGCCTTGAGATCATTCACATACCCCTCCTGTGTAGTTGTGGGCTGATCCCTCACTTTTCTCATGATCATCCTTACCCCATGAGGCGAAATCTTGTATGGAGCTTCAGGCCAAGGGTGATTGATGGTTATCTTGTATTTCCTCCATTTGCGAATAATCGCTCCAACAGTTGTCTCCTGCTCACCAAGCTTCTTGCTTGTGCAGGTCTACAACCTTGTCCCTGATGTCCTTTGGCAGCAATTTTTGTTCTTAAATGAATAAACAATAAAGTGTAGTGCAGCAAACTAATGTCTCATATAAAAAACAATAATTAAAGTCCCATGAAAAAAATCTCTTATAACCCCACTATGCAATGTGTATAAAATAAATCTCTCTTCTTCAGTGCCAACTGTGCCACCACCATTAGGTGAAAAACCTGCACACCTCACTTTATGACCTCATCAATAAGTCATTATGCGCTCAATATATAGCCAGACTTGTGTACACCCTCTGTGGTCTTCTTCCAGCTCCTCTCCCGGTACCGCCATAGCATACACTCCTCCAGCTAACAAGCTCATATAATATGTATTATGAAAAACAGAAAAGTGGAACCATAGTGCTCTCTATTTATAAAACAATTTATTAGCACCCAGATTAAAAACACTTACAAAATGTAAGAAACAAGCCAGCATATAATGTATATTTTGTATATTTTGTTAAATGGTTCACCACCCCGCTCTCCCAGATGGTCATCAATTCAAAATGTCTAGGGTTCAGCTTCTTCCACCTATAAACGTTATGGCTCAGATTCGGGATTCTTCAGTAGGCCCCTCAGTGGGCTGCCCTTTTTCCAAAGGCTGCCCTTTGTCCCCCCTCCTTTTCGCTCTAGTGATTGAACCTTTTAGCACAGCTGATAAGCACTTGTGAATCCCAAAATGTCTACAGCTCTTAATATACAGGTGAAACTCGAAAAATTAGAATACCGTGCAAAAGTTCATTTATTTCAGTAATGCAACTTAAAAGGTGAAACTGATATATGAGATAGACTCATTACATGCAAGGCAAGATAGTTCAAGCTGTGATTTGTCATAATTGTGATGATTATGGCGTACAGCTCATGAAAACCCCAAATTCACAATCTCAGAAAATTATAATATTGTGAAAAGGTGCAATATTCTAGGCTCAAAGTGTCCCACTCTAATCAGCTAATTAAGCCATAACACCTGCAAATGGGTTCTGAGCCTTTAAATGGTCTCTCGGACAGTAGGAATCACAATCATGGGAAAGACTGCTGACCTGACAGTTGTGCAGAAAACCATCATTGACACTCTTCATAAGGAGGGAAAGCCTCAAAAGGTAATTGCAAAAGAAGTTGGATGTTCCCAAAGTGCTGTATCAAAGCACATTAATAGAAAGTTATGTGGAAGGGAAAAGTGTGGAAGAAAAAGGTGCACAAGCAGCAGGGATGACCGCAGCCTGGAGAAGATTGTCAGGAAAAGGCCATTCAAAAGTGTTGGGGACTTTCACAAGGAGTGGACTAAGGCTGGAATCAGTGCATCAAGAGCCACCACACACACAGACGGATCCTGGACATGGGCTTCAAATGTCATATTCCTCTTTTCAAGCTGCTCCTGAACAACAAACAACGTCAGAAGCGTCTTACCTGGGCTAGAGAAAAGCAGACCTGGTCTGTTGCTCAGTGGTCCAAAGTCCTCTTTTCTGATGAGAGCAACTTTTGCATCTCATTTGGAAACCAAGGACCCAGAGTAAGGAGGAAGAATGGAGAGGCACACACTGCAAGATGCTTTAAGTCCAGTGTGAAGTTTCCACAGTCTGTGTTAATTTGGGGAGCCATGTCATCTACTGGTGTTGGTCCACTGTGCTTCATTAAGTCCAGGGTCAACGTAGCTGTCTACCAGGAGATTTTAGAGCACTTCATGCTTCCTTCCGCAGGCGAGCTTTATGGGGATGCTGACTTCATTTTCCAGCAGGACTTTGCACCTGCCCACACTGCCAAAAGCACCAAAACCTGGTTCAATGACCATGGGATTACTGTGTTTGATTGGCCAGCAAACTCGCCTGACCTGAACCCCATAGAGAATCTATGGGGCATTGCCAAGAGAAAGATGAGAGACATATGAACCGAACAATGCAGAAGAGCTGAAGGCCGCTATTGAAGCATCCTGGTCTTCCATAACACCTCAGCAGTACCACAGGCTGATAGCTTCCATGCCACGCCGCATTGAGGCAGTAATTGCTGCAAAAGGGGCCCAAACCAAGTACTGAGTACATATGCATGCTTATACTTTTCAGAGGTCCGATATTGTTCTATGTATAATCCTTGTTTTATTGATTGCATGTAATATTTTGATTTTCTGAGATTGTGGATTTGGGGTTTTCATAAGCTGTAAACCATAATCATCACAATTATGACAAATCACGGCTTGAACTATCTTGATTTGCATTTAATGAGTCTATCTCATATATTAGTTTCACCTTTTAAGTTGCATTACTGAAATAAATGAACTTTTGCACGACATTCTAATTTTTTGAGTTTCACCTGTATCTCTTTACCTTCCTCAACTGTGTCACAACTACAAAACTCTCTACCCTTCTCTTGGTCCAATCAATATATTCCTTATTTAGGATCCAAGCTGAGAGCTGACCTCAATACTCTTTATTCTGTTAACCACTTGCCCTCCAGATGATTTACCCCCCCTTCCTGACCAAGCCATTTTTTGAAATACAGCACTGCGTTACTTTAACTGACAATTACGTGGTCATGCAATGCTGCACCCAAATTAAATTTATGTCCTTTTTTTCCCACAAATAGAGCTTTCTTTTGGTGGTATTTTGATTGCATCTGCAAATGGTGGTATATATACTGGATTTTTTTTTTTTAATACTAGTAATGGTGGCAATCAGCAACTTATAGTGGGACTGTGGCGGGAATTCTGACACTGGGGGGGACTGACTTGGTGTCACTGACATACCCAGTGACACCAATACAGTGATCAGTGGTAATAAAAAGCAAAAACACTGTACTAATTGAAAGGATCTAGATAACCTCCGTTTTGTTTTATGTACGCCATTTTAAGTATTAAGTTAGGTTTTTGCAGATATATTAGAAGTTTAATGAAACTGTTTTAGTTGCTCAAGGATGTATAAACAGAAGCTAACATGACCCTGACAATGTCTGTGTCTGGTTGTTTCTCAGAAAGCTAGCCAAAACAATTTGTACCAAGAAATGTATATGTCATGTTTCATGTAGTTAGCTCATGATGGAAACTTACAAGTTACAGTTTTTGAAATTCGCTCCCCCCTCCCTTATTTTTTCTGTATCCTATATAATCTTAGTAATGTCTAATAAACTTTGAACATCTCTGAACATAAGCTGCCGTTATTTCTGTGTTCAAGGGGTGTTCCC
Organism: Staurois parvus; assembly: GCF_062004578.1. Taxonomy (NCBI): domain Eukaryota; kingdom Metazoa; phylum Chordata; class Amphibia; order Anura; family Ranidae; genus Staurois; species Staurois parvus. The sequence continues at coordinate 519,853 of NW_028319087.1, forward strand.
AGAATTCTGCTGATAAACCAGGAATCTCCACAGACCGGGGGGCTCTGAGCGGATAAAGAAAATCATCCTTTCACTAATGACACTGGGCAGGAAGGGGTTAACATCTGGGGCGATCAAAAGGTTAACTGTGTGTTGTGTTTTGCTGTGTGCTCTTTACTGTGTAAGCACATTGCTTTGTAGCTATGCAGAGCAATACAAAGCAATGTGCAGGAGTTCACAGGGGAGAGATCTGTATTGTTTACATATAGGTCTCTCCCCCATTGGTGTTACACGGCGATCACCACGTGCAGGTGGGGAATCACTGACCGGGACCTGGTGATCGACATGTGAGGCCGCCAATGGCGGTTGTGGGTAGGGTGCGTGTGTGGCCCTCGCGCGCCCCCTACCCAGAGATGCAAAACCATATATATATACACACACACACACGATTTTGCGCACCCCTGCCACCCTGTAGCAGTATTTCTGCTATACGGCAGCGGGAAAGTGGTTAACTGCCCAGCTATGTTAACACACCTTACTAATCTTCTGATGATATCCTAGTCCAAACAAACCCTCTCATGGATGGGTCGCATCATGGTTTTAAAAATGACAATTCTGCCCAAAATCTAATACCTTTTTCAAGTTCTACTCATATCTATACCTTCCCATTTCCTCCCTATATTATAGTGTTACACAACCACTTATGTATGTGGCACTGTTAAACCGAGCCTACCCAAATCCATTCTCACCTTTCCGAAACTTAAAGATGGTTTTGGGCTTCCGAATTTTGCGAAATATTTCCAAGCAGCACATCTACTACCAAAATGCCATGCAGTAAAACAAAATCCTCTATAGATTGCTATAGAGTCAGTAGATTGTGACCCCTTATCAGTTGCCAATCTACTATGGCTACATCCCAGAGACCACAGCTCACTCCAAAGCCCAATTAGGCAACACTACCTATCTATCTGGGATAGTCAAAAGTTCCAACATGCCTTACAGTCACCTCATAACCCACTCCTGTCATACCTCTGCAATCCAGCCTATTATCCAGCATAGGGGTCTCCATCTTCTTTTCATGCTTGGTCTAGAGTTAGTCTACATCGAACTTACAATTTCATAACACCAGACTCCTGTATACCTTTCCAAACCCTATGCAACTCCCACGAAATTTCTAGAGCTGAAATTTTTAGAAATCTTCAGATCAAACCCCTTTATTCCCCCCTTTTACGCACCAATACCTCCCTCACAGGCATGACTAGGTTTGAACACATATGTAAACATGACCCTCATGCCAGAGGTTTGATTTCCACCTTATACAGTGCATCCAGAAAGTATTCACAGCGCTTAACTTTTGCCGCATTTTGTTATGTTACAGCCTTATTCCAAAATGTAATAAATTCATTTTTTTTCCTCAACATACTACAAACAATACCCCATAATGACAACGTGAAAGAAGTTCGTTTTGAAATCTTTGCAATTTATTAAAAACAAAAAAAAAAAAACACATGTACATAAGTATTCACAGCCTTTGCCATGACACTCAAAATTGAACTCTGGTGCATACTGTTCCCACTGATCATCCTTGAGATGTTTCCACAACTTGACTGGAGTCCACCTGTGGGAAATTCAGTTGATTGGACATAATTAAGAAAGGCATAAACCTGTCTATATAAGGTCTCACAGTTAACAGTGCATGTCAGAGCACAAACCAAGCCATGAAGTTCAAGGAATTGTCCGTAGACTTTTGAGACAGGATTGTATCAAGGCACAAATCTGGGGAAGGGTACAGAAAAATTTCTGCAGCATTGAAGGTCCCAATGAGCACAGTGGCCTCCATCTTCCGTAAATGGAAGAAGTTTGGAACCAACAGGAATCTTTCTAGAGAGGGCCACCCAGCCAAAAGGAGTAGTCGAGGGAGAAGAGCCTTAGCCAGGGAGGTAACCAAGCATCCAATGGTCACTCTGAAAGAGCTCCAGCGTTTCTCTGTGGAGAGAGGAGAACCTTCCAAAAGAACAACCATCTCTGCAGCACTCCACCAATCAGGCCTGTATGGTAGAGTGGCCAGACGGAAGCCACTCCTCAGTAAAAGGCAAATAGCAAACCTGCAAAAGCTCTTCGGTCTGATGAAACAAAGATTGAACTCTTTGGCATGAATGCCAAGCATCATATCTGGAGAAAACCAAGCACCACTCATCACCTGGCCAATACCATCCCTACAGTGAAGCATGGTGGTGGCAGCATCGTGCTGTGGGGATGTTTTTCAGTGGCAGGAACTGGAAGACCAGTCAGGATCGAGGAAATGAAGAATGCAGCAATGTACAGAGATATCCTTGATGAAATCCTGTTCCAGAGCACTCTGGACCTTAGACGGAGGCGACGGTTCATCTTTCAACAGGACAACGACCCTAAGCACACAGCCCACATAACAAAGGAGTGGCTACGGGCCAACTCTGTGAACGTGCTGGAGTGGCTCAGCCAGAGCCCAGACTTGAACCCGATTAAACATCTCTGGAGAGATATGAAAATGGCTGTGCACAGACACTCCCCATCCAATCTGATGAAGCTTGAGAGATGCTGCAAAGAAGAATGGGAGAAATTGCCCAAAAATAGGTGTGGCAAGCTTTTAACATCATACTCAAAATTAATTGAGGCTGTAATTGGTGCTAAAAGTGCTTCAACAAAGTACTGAGCAAAGGCTGTGAATACTTATGTACATGTAGGTTTATTTTAGTTTTTTATTTTTAATAAATTGCAAAGATTTCAAAATTAACTTCTTTCATGGGGTATAGTTTGTAGAATGTTGAGGAAAAAAATAAATTTATTCCATTTGGGAATAAGGCTGTAACATAAGAAAATGTGGCAAAAGTTAAGCGCTGTGAATACTTTCTGGATGCACTGAATGCACAGTTACTGGCTCCGTCACCTTACACTTCCATACCATATACATCCAAATGGGAACGGGATTTATATCTACATTTGGAAGCGATAGATTGGGCTAACATATGGTCTGCTACAAAACCCTCATCCCAAAATATAGTAGCCATTGAGACCAGCTACAAAACCCTCATGTACTGGTACCTGGTCCCTGCCCTGATTATTAAATTAGTCCTGTCCTACTCCCAAACTTGTTTTCGTGGCTGCTCTGAATCAGGCAGCCACCTCCACATTTGGAATACCTGCCTGGTTATCCAAACATATTGGTGAAATATTCTGTATGCTCACTGTTCTTTTTGGACAACCTATATCTATCAATCCGGCTACTGCCATAGTTAACCACAAGCCCCAAAAACCAGCACACTGGCCATTCAAACTACTCCTGCAGGTCACCAACGCGGCTAAGCAAACTATAGTGAAGGCCTTAAAGTCCTCCACCTCAATACCACTGAAACTAAAAATAGGGTCACTTGAGCCATGATACATGCCAAAGTAGAAGCAGTTCAATTAGACAGAGTGCATAAAAATGAACAACTATGGCAACCATGTGTTGACTATTTCCTACCATCAATCGTTGATGAAACCTTACTCTCCTTGTAGTAACCCGCTTGTCAGTTGCTACTCCATACAGAAACACATCCTCCCCTCCTTCCCCCTTATCTGTACCCCTTTCTTCACTACTCTTGCTCTGATCTCTCCATTGTTCTCTTCCTTTTCACCTTTTTTCTCACACTCTAGTTAGCTCTTTATCCCTTACGGGGTTTTCCCTAAAAGAGGCAACCTGCACTATCAAATGTAAACACGAATAAGAAAGGAAGCGCTAAAAATCCAAAGCTGCTGTAGCACCAAAAAGGTAACCAAATAAACCTTCCAAAGTCGCTGATAAATAATAGGTGCAGCGCTAAAAAGACTTAAATGACTCTAACTGGTATACGTGATAAAGTGCAAATATAATAAAGTGCTGATGCAATCATCAAAGTAAAAAATTATATATATATCTATATAACTGCCCCAGATAAGTGGTAAAAATAAATAAATAAATAAGGTGACTGTTAGTGCTGATAAAGTGACAAATATGATTAAGCAACTAACAATTGCACAGATATGTCCATAAAGTGACAAAGCGGAAATCAAGGTGAACGTGATCACACTATAGGGTGTCACAAGTAACTGCTAGTGATGATAAAGTGACCAATGCAATAAACAAATAACAATTGCACAGAAATTACAACATAATGTCCATAAAGTGACAAAGTGGAGATCTGGGTATGTATGATCTCAAAATCAGTGATCCACACGCTATACTCAATGATTCGGTGATGTACCAGGTAAGTAGAAGAATTACGCACTCACCAGATGCGTAATAATAATACGCATGTATAGATATATACTGTGGTCAGCCGGAGGTCCCTTTAAGGATGTCTACAGCCTGGTCTGGAATCCCCCTCTCTGGGTCATCTGCAGTACCTCTGCCGTCCTCCGTATTAAGCTCTGTGGGTTGGTAAGCTCATAAAGAGCCCAAAGAAAGGATGCCAATGGCGTGATACTGCTTAAAAGTATATTTATTCCTTCCGTTTGGTATACAATAATAAGAGCACAAAAAACTGACCATGAGAGAAATCTAAGATGGCCACCGGACCTGCTCGAGGCTCCGGCAGCGTGACGTCACGACGTACAGCTCCTCCCTGACACGTTTCGTGCCAACGCACTTAGTCATAAGGGGTGTGCTTGTATCATCTGACAACTGTATATATAGCGTATTTCGCGCACGTCATTTTGTTGTGGATCATAGATATTTCACACATATGTCACACAGACCACCAGGGAAGTTGTAAGAAGAATTTCTGCCCAATATCAAAGCATTATGAGCGCAAAACAAGAGTATCAAAAACTCCTTAAAAATAATGGAAACAATGTGACCTATTTTTGACAAAAGAACTGGTATATAAAATCCACCCAGAATCGTAACTGATGTGCATGCGCATTACCGCACAACCTCAAAAAATAAGTATGTATAACTTATCCATCATGATAAAGAATATTCATTATGGTAGAATGATATTGTATATATACATGTATTATATTATAATAATAACAGTTGCTGATGACAAATCAAGGCGGATGTATATTATGCACTATATTTGCACTTTATCACGTATACCAGTTAAAGAGTCATTTACCGTATTTTTCGCTCCATAAGACGCACTTTTTTCCCCCCAAAAAAGGGGGGAAAATGTCAGTGCGTCTTATGGAGCGAATGTAAAGCGGCTGGTCCGGTATTTCTGCCGCCACCATGTCAGAATATCGGGCCGGCCGCTTAGCTTTTCTCTCCTGCAGGACCTTACCTGTTCCTCTCTCCAGCGCTGCAGTCTTCCCGCGGCAGCTTCTGTGACAGCCGGATGCCCACTGCGCAGAAGGCTCCGGGCCATTCACAAAGCGCAGCGCTTCTCGCGCATGCGCAGTGGGCACCCGGCTGTCACAGAAGCCACCGCGGGAAGAAGAGGGAAGGACAACTCCACGGAAGTGGGAGCGGGTACCCGTCAAATTAAGGTACCCGTTCCCCCTCCCTCCCCAAAGGTCCGCAGTCTCTGGTAATCTCCTTTACTGTCTGCAGTCTCTGGTCATCCCTTGCACTGTCTGCAGTCTCTGGTCTTCTGTACTGTGTCCGCAGTCTCTGGTCATTTCCTGTACTATGTCCGCAGTCTCTGGTCATTGCCTGTACTGTGTCCGCAGTCTCTGGTCATCGCCTGTACTGTGTCCGCAGTCTCTGGTCATCTCCTGTACTGTGTCCGCAGTCTCTGGTCATCTCCTGTACTGTGTCCGCAGTCTCTGGTCATTACCTGTACTGTGTCCGCAGTCTCTGGCCATCTCCTGTACTGTGTCCGCAGTCTCTGGTCATCTCCTGTACTGTGTCCGCAGTCTCTGGTCATGTCCTGTACTATGTCCGCAGTCTCTGGTCATCTCCTGTACTGTGTCCGCAGTCTCTGGTCATCTCCTGTACTATGTCCGCAGTCTCTGGTCATCTCCTGTACTATGTCCGCAGTCTCTGGTCATCCCCTGTCCTGTGTCCGCAGTCTCTGGTTATCTCCTGTACTATGTCCGCAGTCCCTGGTCATTTCCTGTACTGTGTCCGCAGTCTCTGGTCATGTCCTGTACTATGTCCGCAGTCTCTGGTCATCTCCTGTACTGTGTCCGCAGTCTCTGGTCATCTCCTGTACTATGTCCGCAGTCTCTGGTCATCCCCTGTCCTGTGTCCGCAGTCTCTGGTTATCTCCTGTACTATGTCCGCAGTCCCTGGTCATTTCCTGTACTGTGTCCGCAGTCTCTGGTCATCCCCTGTACTGTGTCCGCAGTCTCTGGTCACCTTCTGTACTATGTCCGCAGTCTCTGGTCATCTCCTGTAGTATGTCTGCAGTTTCTGGTCATCCCCTGTATTGTGTCTGCAGTCCATTGGTTCAGAATATTTTTTTTCTTGTTTTTCTCCTCTAAAACCTAGGCGCGTCTTATGGTCAGGTGCGTCTTATGGAGCGAAAAATACGGTAAGTCTTTTCAGCGCTGCACCTATCTGTTTGAATTTACAGTGAGACAAGTCACCCACTTGTCTGCTACTACCTGCATATATGTTGAAGTACCATATCTACACTCTACTGTGAGAGTACCAGAAATATTATAGTATACAGTTGCAAGAAAAAGTATGTGAACCCCTTGGGATTACGTAGAGTTTTGCATGAATTGGGCATAAAATGTGCTCTGAACGTCATCTAAGTCACAACAATGTCAGGGCAGGGGCCGAGGAACGGACAGGCAGGCCTAACAATGTAAGGCACTGGCTGACGACAACCACTACCCACAGACCGAAGTCCCTCAGGGCGCGGAGTCTAAGTCCCAGGCTGCCCTTCACCAGGGCCCCTGATGGTGGGGATGGACTTGACGCAGCCAGGAACCAGGTCGCGGCCCCCGAGACACCTCAGCTGCGGTAATGGCCGCCGCCAATGGCGTGTAGCTGGTGGAAGAGACAAAAGAGTAGTCAGACAAGCCGGGTCAACAACAACAGGACAAAACAGTACAGGACAGCAGACGAGAATCACAGGTCACGAGTCGGGTTCAGCAACAGAGGGTCAGATCAAGGGAGAATACAAAGAATAGTCAAGTCACAAGCCGAATCAGATACCAGGAGAGTCACGAGAGTCAGAACAGAGTAATAGCAACACAAAGACACAAGACACAAGTGCAAAGAGCATGTGCGGGCCACAGGCTTATATGTCATCAGCCACACCCCTCTGGGGGATGGACCACAGAGACCTGAAGGCATAAAAGGATTCCCATCATGCACAGCAGAATCCAAGATGGACACCAGCACATGGAGTAACATAACCTCAGGGAAAAGGTAGGACCTTGACAAACAATAGAAGAACACAGTCTGCTGAACATAATACTACACAAACATTAGATGTTGCCATGGTTTAATTGCGCATAACATGTAAACATTCACAGTGCAGGGAGGAAAAAGTATGTGAGGCCCTAGCTTAATGACTTCTCCCAGAGCTAATTGGAGCCAGGAGTGAGCCAACCTTGACTCCAATCAGTGTGATGATATTGGATGTGTTGCTGACAGCTATCCTGCCCTTAAAAAACACACACCTGTTTTGGGTTTACTGGTTTCAAGAAGCACTGTCTGATGTGAACCATGCCTCACAGAAAAGATCTCTCAGAAGACCTACGATCAAGAATTGTTGACTTGCATGAAGCTGGAAAGGGTTACAAAAGTATCTCCAAAAGCCTTGATGTTCATGTGTTCACGGTAAGACAGACTGTCTACAAATGGAGAAAGTTTAGCACTGTTGCTACTCTCCCTAGGCATGGTCGTCCTGTAAAAATGACAGCAAGAGCACAGCGCAGAATGCTGCATGAGGTAAAGAAGAATCCCAGAGTGTCAGCTAAAGACCTACAGAAATCTCTGGCACATGCTAACATTTTTGTTGACACATCTACAATAAGGAAAACATTAAACAAGAATGGAGTACATGGGAGGACACCACGGAGGAAGCCATTGCTGTCCAAAAAGAATATTGCAGCACGTTTGAAGTTTGCAAAAGAGCACCTGGATGTTCCACAGCACTGCTGGCAAAATATACTGTGGACAGATGAAACCAAGATTGAGTTGTTTGGGAAGAACACACAACACTATGTGTGGAGAAAAAAAGGCACAGCACACCAACATCAAAACCTCATCCCCACTGTAAAACATGGCGGAGGGAGCATCATGGTTTGGGGCTGCTTTGCCGCCTCAGGGCCTGGACGGATTGTTGTCATTGATGGGAAAATGAATTCCAGAGTTTATCAAGACATTTTGCAGGAAAACGTACGACCGTCTGTCCGCCAACTGAAGCTCCGCAGAGGATGGGTGATGCAACAGGACAATGACCCAAAGAATACAAGTAATTCAACAAAACAATGGCTGCAACAGCACAGAATATGCCTTCTGGAGTGGCCCAGAGTCCTGACCTCAACCCGATTGAAATGCTGTGGCATGACCTTAAGAGAGCGATTCACACCAGACATCCCAAGAATATTGCTACACTGAAACAGTTTTGTGAAGAGGAGTGGTCCAAAATTACTCCAGATCGTTGTGCAGGTCTGATCTGCAACTACAGGAAACGTTTGGTTGAGGTTATTGCTGCCAAAGGAGGGTCAACCAGTTATTAAGTCCAAAGTTTCACATACTTTTTCCTCCCTGCACTGTGAATGTTTACATGTTATGCGCAATTAAACCATGGCAACATCTAATGTTTGTGTAGTATTATGTTCAGCAGACTGTGCCCAATTCATGCAAAACTCCATGTAATCCCAAGGGGTTAGCATACTTTTTCTTGCAACTATATATAACACGTGGCAGTCTCTTCACATTCACTCTACCCTTGACACAATAGCACTTTTATCTTTTGCTTAAGTTAATATATGAAAACATTATTTGTACTGTACAGATTACATCCTGTTCGTTACCTCTGAGGGTTGCACCCCTTCTGACTTACGGTTGTTGATTTTTTGTCTACTCAGTTCAACTGAGTCCTGCAATCACATTGTAATGAGCTCCTTGTAACACGATTATCTTTTCCAATAATCAAAGAAAACTATTCAAATTACATTCCATGAGACTTTACCCACTTTCACCAAATCTTAGTCTACAGACCTGGGACGCGAGATCTCTCCCGAGGATTGGCAGACTGTAATTATGTCTACTCACAAATCCTCTCTATCATGTAATGCACAAGAAAAAAAATTACAAACTACTTTCGAGGTGGTACAGGGACCTGGTGTTGTCACTCTGCATATTCCCTTTAGTTCCTGAAAAGTATTGGCGGTGTAATTGTTTACTGCAACATTTTAATTCCATGAAATCCATTCTATAGAAATCCATGTCCATCCCCTCAGTGGGTAAATAGTGTCAACGACATAATGCAGATGGAGGAGCTTGGAGCACTGGATTCCAATAAATGAGATAAATTTACAATTTAGTGGCTGGTGTGGATTTGCTATTCTTATCAAATGCCTTAGAGAAGCTAACCTCAGCATGATCCCAATAGAGCACCTTTGTTTTCCTGTTACCTTCTCATTATATAAACCTCTGCAGTTGGTTCAAGACACTACCCTCATGTCTCTGTCTCCACCTAGAATCTTTTGAATTCCTGTACACAATGCTCAAGAGTCCCCAGATCCAGAACTAACTTCTTATCTTCATAACAAAACAAAAATACCACTTTCCTCTTATTTTTTTTCTTTTATCCCCCTATGCCATTGATGGTATTTTACAACACCCCAGGTCTCACTCGTTCATATATCTCATCTGTTATTTAGATTTTACCTACAACACTGCCATCTTAGACCCTGTTAGTATATTATGTCTGTATCAATAACCGTAAAATAAAATACCTAAGGTTTTGATGTAAACTGTCACCTGACTCCCACTGCTTTTTTTTACATAGTTAATCTGGTTTGGGGATTTAGGCACCATCCAATTGCCATTTGACCCTACCATACCAGCATAGGTGGTGTTCAAAAAAGTTTTTTTTTTTTAAATGGTCTCCCTGGTTGTCCCCTTCGTCGTTGACCTCACCCACTACTAGCTATACTAAATAGTCGCATTAATACATTTTTTACTTATTCTTTTTCAACTTCTTTTTAATCTTGTTTTCCACTACAGCTGTATAAGAAATGGTGTTTACGTGATTGCTTACATATTATACAGTTGTGCTCAAACATTTACATAGCCTGGCAGAAATTTTGACATTGAAAATAAAACTGGTCATGTAAAAAAAACTGTTTTTTATTTAAGAATAGTGATCATATGAAAACTGGAGCACATAGAATCTGGTGCAGCAGTGCATATCAGCTCCTAACTTCAGCTTGCTCAATTAAGCTTTGCTAATTAAACCTGGAAGCGGATTGGTTTCTATGCAGAGCTGCACCAGAATCTGTGTGCTCCAGTTTTAGTAAATTTCCCTCATTGTGTCTTGTAGGTGTTATGAATAACTGTTTGGCAGTCTTTTATACCAAGTTCATGACTAGAGATGAGCGAAGAAATGAAAAATTTGATTCGACTGATTTGGCGAATTCGTGGACAATATTCGATTCGAGTCGAATAAATTCGCTGTGAATTTAACTTAAAAAAGGGTGTTTCTAGGCTTCAGAGAGACTTAATATTAGTGCAGAACACTGTACCTTTAATTTAAATGCCCTTGGAGTCTGCTGGGGAAGAGAAATAATACTGTCACTCAGTATGACATGCAGATGAGTGCCGTCGATCTTAGAATCACCGCACACTTCACTCATTTGGCCAGTCACGGGGCCAAAACCAGTGTTTGGAGCCACAGTGTGGCGGTGGAGGCAGCAGCAATGGGAGGCCATACAGCAACCTATGACAAAATGGAAACCAGCAGGAGTGTGAGGAGACCTGAAAGTGGCACATGCAGTGGGAGCAATGGGAGGCGGTACAAGGACCCATGTCACACTGTGGACCCAGCAGCAGCGTGACCAGGCGGTACGGGGGCCCATGGCAGATTACAGGCCTGGCAGCAGCAATGGGAGGCCCGTAATCTGCCAGCACCCTATGACAAAAAATGGAACACACCAGCAGTGTGTGAGGAGACCTGAAAGTGGCACATGGCAGAGTGTGGCGATGGAGACAGCAGCAATGGGAGGCCGTACAGGGACCCATGAGAGACTGTGGACCTGGCAGCAGCATGAGGAGGCGGTATAGGGGCCCATGGCAGATTAGGGGCCTGGCAGCAGCTATAGGAGGCCCGTAATCTGCCAGCACCCTATGACAAAAAATTGAACACACCAGCAGTGTCTGAGGAGACCTGAAAGTGGCACATGGCATGAGACACTCTGGACCTGGCAGCAGCATGAGGAGGCGGTATATAGGGGCCCATGGCAGATTAGGGGCCTGGCAGCAGCTATGGGAGGCCCGTAATCTGCCAGCACCCTATGTCAAAAAATTGAAAACACAAGCAGTGTGTGAGGAGACCTGAAAGTGGCACATGTTTGGGGCATGATTCATGGCGGATTTAGTCAGTTGTGTCAGGAACTAGTGGTTTGAAATCCAGACTAATCCACGCCTGATTCATTTTCACAAACGTGAGTCTCTCCACACTTTGGGTGGACAGTCGTGTCCTCCGCGGAGTTGCAATACCTCCTGCCGCACTAAACACGCGCTCCGATGCCACGCTACTAGCCGGGCATGACAGCCTTTCAAGGGCAAATTCAGCTAGTTGGGGTCAAAGGTCAAGTTTCGTTGCCCAGTAGTCAAGGGGATTGTCTACCTCGGTTGGCAGGGTGCTGTCCAAGTAGGCCTAAGCCTGTTGTTTGAGGTCCTGCTCCAGGTCCACCTGATGCTGCTGCTGCTGCGGCTGGTTAGTAGTTTCCTCACTGCGCTGGTGAAGAAAGCTACTCATCATCGACTGCAGACTGAGGCAGCCGCTGCTGGTGGAGCTGCCACTGCTCCTACCACCCCACCCCTCCCCTGCTGCCATGGCAGCGTAACGCGAGCGCACAGGGCCCACAGTGTCTGAGGATGGACGTTGGCGCAGAAAGGCAGAGACCAGCTGACTACATAGGTGGTTTTTATAGTACGTTATTTTGGCCTCCCTCTCAGCAGGTGTGAAAAAGGCCACCATTTTTGAACGGTAGCGAGGGTCCAACAAGGTGGACAGCCAAAAGTCATCCCTCTGTCTGATGGTTATTATTCGGCTGTCGCTACACAAGCAAGCGAGCATGCTATGGGCCATTTGTGCCAAGGAATGCGAGGGACTCCCTACCTCCATCTCCACAGCATACTGCCACGGTGCGTCTGGGTCCTCTGTCTCCTCCTCCTCCTCCTCTACCAGATGCTCCTGCTCCTCCACTCCTGTCCGCTGAGTGGAAAAACCACCCATTTCACTCAATAATTCCTGAGCACCAATGTCCTCCTCTACCTCCTCCTCTTCTTCCTGTCCTGCCCCCACAGGGGTCATGTGGCGTTGAGATCTGTGCGCCACGTCTACCGCACCCTGACCAGCCATTGTTAACAGCATTTGTTCCAGGACGTGCAACAGAGGAATGACGTCGTTCATCCCATAGTCCTGCCGACTCACGAATAGCGTGGCCTCCTCAAAGGGCCTGAGCAAGCGCAGGTGTCACGCATGAGCTGCCAATGGCTGACATCTAAGTTACACAGGGAGTACCTTTATCCGCTTTTAACATCAGGAAATCTGTGATGGCCTTTCGCTGTTCGTAAAGGCGGTCTAACATATGTAGGGTTGAATTCCACCTTGTTGCAACGTCACAGCATGAGGAGTCGGTACGGGGGCCCATGGCAGATTACGTGCCTGGCAGCAGCAATGGGAGGCCCGTAATCTGCCAGCACCCTATGTCAAAAAATTGAACACACCAGCAGTGTGAGGAGACCTGAAAGTGGCACATGGCAGAGTGTGGCGATGGAGACAGCAGCAATGGGAGGCCGTACAGGGACCCATGAGAGACTCTGGACCTGGCAGCAGCATGAGGAGGCGGTATATAGGGGCCTATGGCAGATTAGGGGCCTGGCAGCAGCTATGGGAGGCCCGTAATCTGCCAGCACCCTATGTCAAAAAATTCTACACACCAGCAGTGTGAGGAGACCTGAAAGTGGCACATGGCAGAGTGTGGCGATGGAGACAGCAGCAATGGGAGGCCGTACAGGGACCCATGAGAGACTCTGGACCTGGCAGCAGCATGAGGAGGCGGTATATAGGGGCCTATGGCAGATTAGGGGCCTGGCAGCAGCAATGGGAGGCCCGTAATCTGCCAGCACCCTATGTCAAAAAATTCTACACACCAGCAGTGTGTGAGGAGACCTGAAAGTGGCACATGGCAGAGTGTGGCGATGGAGACAGCAGCAATGGGAGGCCGTACAGGGACCCATGAGAGACTCTGGACTTGGCAGCAGCATGAGGAGGCGGTATAGGGGCCCATGGCAGATTAGGGGCCTGGCAGCAGCAATGGGAGGCCCGTAATCTGCCAGCACCCTATGTCAAAAAATTCTACACACCAGCAGTGTGTGAGGAGACCTGAAAGTGGCACATGGCAGAGTGTGGCGATGGAGACAGCAGCAATGGGAGGCCGTACAGGGACCCATGAGAGACTCTGGACTTGGCAGCAGCATGAGGAGGCGGTATAGGGGCCCATGGCAGATTAGGGGCCTGGCAGCAGCAATGGGAGGCCCGTAATCTGCCAGCACCCTATGTCAAAAAATTCTACACACCAGCAGTGTGTGAGGAGACCTGAAAGTGGCACATGGCAGAGTGTGGCGATGGAGACAGCAGCAATGGGAGGCCGTACAGGGACCCATGAGAGACTCTGGACCTGGCAGCAGCATGAGGAGGCGGTATATAGGGGCCTATGGCAGATTAGGGGCCTGGCAGCAGCTATGGGAGGCCCGTAATCTGCCAGCACCCTATGTCAAAAAATTCTACACACCAGCAGTGTGAGGAGACCTGAAAGTGGCACATGGCAGAGTGTGGCGATGGAGACAGCAGCAATGGGAGGCCGTACAGGGACCCATGAGAGACTCTGGACCTGGCAGCAGCATGAGGAGGCGGTATATAGGGGCCTATGGCAGATTAGGGGCCTGGCAGCAGCAATGGGAGGCCCGTAATCTGCCAGCACCCTATGTCAAAAAATTCTACACACCAGCAGTGTGTGAGGAGACCTGAAAGTGGCACATGGCAGAGTGTGGCGATGGAGACAGCAGCAATGGGAGGCCGTACAGGGACCCATGAGAGACTCTGGACTTGGCAGCAGCATGAGGAGGCGGTATAGGGGCCCATGGCAGATTAGGGGCCTGGCAGCAGCAATGGGAGGCCCGTAATCTGCCAGCACCCTATGTCAAAAAATTCTACACACCAGCAGTGTGTGAGGAGACCTGAAAGTGGCACATGGCAGAGTGTGGCGATGGAGACAGCAGCAATGGGAGGCCGTACAGGGACCCATGAGAGACTCTGGACTTGGCAGCAGCATGAGGAGGCGGTATAGGGGCCCATGGCAGATTAGGGGCCTGGCAGCAGCAATGGGAGGCCCGTAATCTGCCAGCACCCTATGTCAAAAAATTCTACACACCAGCAGTGTGTGAGGAGACCTGAAAGTGGCACATGGCAGAGTGTGGCGATGGAGACAGCAGCAATGGGAGGCCGTACAGGGACCCATGAGAGACTCTGGACTTGGCAGCAGCATGAGGAGGCGGTATAGGGGCCCATGGCAGATTAGGGGCCTGGCAGCAGCAATGGGAGGCCCGTAATCTGCCAGCACCCTATGTCAAAAAATTCTACACACCAGCAGTGTGTGAGGAGACCTGAAAGTGGCACATGGCAGAGTGTGGCGATGGAGACAGCAGCAATGGGAGGCCGTACAGGGACCCATGAGAGACTCTGGACCTGGCAGCAGCATGAGGAGGCGGTATAGGGGCCCATGGCAGATTAGGGGCCTGGCAGCAGCAATGGGAGGCCCGTAATCTGCCAGCACCCTATGTCAAAAAATTGAACACACCAGCAGTGTGAGGAGACCTGAAAGTGGCACATGGCAGAGTGTGGCGATGGAGACAGCAGCAATGGGAGGCCGTACAGGGACCCATGAGAGACTCTGGACCTGGCAGCAGCATGAGGAGGCGGTATATAGGGGCCTATGGCAGATTAGGGGCCTGGCAGCAGCTATAGGAGGCCCGTAATCTGCCAGCACCCTATGTCAAAAAATTCTACACACCAGCAGTGTGTGAGGAGACCTGAAAGTGGCACATGGCAGAGTGTGGCGATGGAGACAGCAGCAATGGGAGGCCGTACAGGGACCCATGAGAGACTCTGGACCTGGCAGCAGCATGAGGAGGCGGTATATAGGGGCCTATGGCAGATTAGGGGCCTGGCAGCAGCTATAGGAGGCCCGTAATCTGCCAGCACCCTATGTCAAAAAATTCTACACACCAGCAGTGTGTGAGGAGACCTGAAAGTGGCACATGGCAGAGTGTGGCGATGGAGACAGCAGCAATGGGAGGCCGTACAGGGACCCATGAGAGACTCTGGACCTGGCAGCAGCATGAGGAGGCGGTATATAGGGGCCTATGGCAGATTAGGGGCCTGGCAGCAGCTATGGGAGGCCCGTAATCTGCCAGCACCCTATGTCAAAAAACTCTACACACCAGCAGTGTGTGAGGAGACCTGAAAGTGGCACATGGCAGAGTGTGGCGATGGAGACAGCAGCAATGGGAGGCCGTACAGGGACCCATGAGAGACTCTGGACTTGGCAGCAGCATGAGGAGGCGGTATAGGGGCCCATGGCAGATTAGGGGCCTGGCAGCAGCAATGGGAGGCCCGTAATCTGCCAGCACCCTATGTCAAAAAATTCTACACACCAGCAGTGTGTGAGGAGACCTGAAAGTGGCACATGGCAGAGTGTGGCGATGGAGACAGCAGCAATGGGAGGCCGTACAGGGACCCATGAGAGACTCTGGACCTGGCAGCAGCATGAGGAGGCGGTATATAGGGGCCTATGGCAGATTAGGGGCCTGGCAGCAGCTATAGGAGGCCCGTAATCTGCCAGCACCCTATGTCAAAAAATTCTACACACCAGCAGTGTGTGAGGAGACCTGAAAGTGGCACATGGCAGAGTGTGGCGATGGAGACAGCAGCAATGGGAGGCCGTACAGGGACCCATGAGAGACTCTGGACCTGGCAGCAGCATGAGGAGGCGGTATATAGGGGCCTATGGCAGATTAGGGGCCTGGCAGCAGCTATAGGAGGCCCGTAATCTGCCAGCACCCAATGTCAAAATATTCTACACACCAGCAGTGTGTGAGGAGACCTGAAAGTGGCACATGGCAGAGTGTGGCGATGGAGACAGCAGCAATGGGAGGCCGTACAGGGACCCATGAGAGACTCTGGACCTGGCAGCAGCATGAGGAGGCGGTATAGGGGCCCATGGCAGATTAGGGGCCTGGCAGCAGCTATAGGAGGCCCGTAATCTGCCAGCACCCTATGTCAAAAAATTCTACACACCAGCAGTGTGTGAGGAGACCTGAAAGTGGCACATGGCAGAGTGTGGCGATGGAGACAGCAGCAATGGGAGGCCGTATAGGGACCCATGAGAGACTCTGGACTTGGCAGCAGCATGAGGAGGCGGTATATAGGGGCCCATGGCAGATTAGGGGCCTGGCAGCAGCTATGGGAGGCCCGTAATCTGCCAGCACCCTATGTCAAAAAATTCAACACACCAGCAGTGTGAGGAGACCTGAAAGTGGCACATGGCAGAGTGTGGCGATGGAGACAGCAGCAATGGGAGGCCGTACAGGGACCCATGAGAGACTCTGGACCTGGCAGCAGCATGAGGAGGCGGTATAGGGGCCCATGGCAGATTAGGGGCCTGGCAGCAGCTATAGGAGGCCCGTAATCTGCCAGCACCCTATGTCAAAAAATTCTACACACCAGCAGTGTGTGAGGAGACCTGAAAGTGGCACATGGCAGAGTGTGGCGATGGAGACAGCAGCAATGGGAGGCCGTACAGGGACCCATGAGAGACTCTGGACCTGGCAGCAGCATGAGGAGGCGGTATATAGGGGCCTATGGCAGATTAGGGGCCTGGCAGCAGCTATGGGAGGCCCGTAATCTGCCAGCACCCTATGTCAAAAAATTCTACACACCAGCAGTGTGAGGAGACCTGAAAGTGGCACATGGCAGAGTGTGGCGATGGAGACAGCAGCAATGGGAGGCCGTACAGGGACCCATGAGAGACTCTGGACCTGGCAGCAGCATGAGGAGGCGGTATAGGGGCCCATGGCAGATTAGGGGCCTGGCAGCAGCTATAGGAGGCCCGTAATCTGCCAGCACCCTATGTCAAAAAATTCTACACACCAGCAGTGTGTGAGGAGACCTGAAAGTGGCACATGGCAGAGTGTGGCGATGGAGACAGCAGCAATGGGAGGCCGTATAGGGACCCATGAGAGACTCTGGACTTGGCAGCAGCATGAGGAGGCGGTATATAGGGGCCCATGGCAGATTAGGGGCCTGGCAGCAGCTATGGGAGGCCCGTAATCTGCCAGCACCCTATGTCAAAAAATTCAACACACCAGCAGTATGAGGAGACCTGAAAGTGGCACATGGCAGAGTGTGGCGATGGAGACAGCAGCAATGGGAGGCCGTACAGGGACCCATGAGAGACTCTGGACTTGGCAGCAGCATGAGGAGGCGGTATATAGGGGCCCATGGCAGATTAGGGGCCTGGCAGCAGCTATAGGAGGCCCATAATCTGCCAGCACCCTATGTCAAAAAATTCAACACACCAGCAGTGTGTGAGGAGACCTCAAAGTGGCACATGTTTGAGGCATGATTCATGGCGGATTTAGTCAGTTGTGTCAGGAACTGGTGGTTTGAAATCCAGACTAATCCACGCCTGATTCATTTTCACAAACGTGAGTCTCTCCACACTTTGGGTGGACAGTCGTGTCCTCCGCGGAGTTACAATACCTCCTGCCGCACTAAACACGCGCTCCGATGCCACGCTACTGGCCGGGCATGACAGCCTTTCAAGGGCAAATTCAGCTAGTTGGGGCCAAAGGTCAAGTTTCCTTGACCAGTAGTCAAGGGGATTGTCTACCTCGGTTGGCAGGGTGCTGTCCAAGTAGGCCCAAGCCTGTTGTTTGAGGTCCTGCTCCAGGTCCAACTGATGCTGCTGCTGCTGCTGCTGCGGCTGGTTAGTAGTTTCCTCACTGCGCTGGTGAAGAAAGCTACTCATCATCGACTGCAGACTGAGGCAGCCGCTGCTGGTGGAGCTGCCACTGCTCCTACCACCCCACCCCTCCCCTGCTGCCATGGCAGCGGAACGCGAGCGCACAGGGCCCACAGTGTCTGAGGATGGACGTTGGCGCACAAAGGCAGAGACCAACTGACTACATAGGTGGTTTTTATAGTACGTTATTTTGGCCTCCCTCTCAGCAGGTGTGAAAAAGGCCACCATTTTTGAACGGTAGCGAGGGTCCAACAAGGTGGACAGCCAAAAGTCATCCCTCTGTCTGATGGTTATTATTCGGCTGTCGCTACGCAAGCAACCGAGCATGCTATGGGCCATTTGTGCCAAGGAATGCGAGGGACTCCCTGCCTCCATCTCCACAGCATACTGCCACGGTGCGTCTGGGTCCTCTGTCTCCTCCTCCTCCTCCTCTACCAGATGCTCCTGCTCCTCCACTCCTGTCCGCTGAGTGGAAAAACCACCCATTTCACTCAATAATTCCTGAGCACCAATGTCCTCCTCTACCTCCTCCTCTTCTTCCTGTCCTGCCCCCACAGGGGTCATGTGGCGTTGAGATCTGTGCGCCACGTCTACCGCACCCTGACCAGCCATTGTTAACAGCATTTGTTCAAGGACGTGCAACAGAGGAATGACGTCGTTCATCCCATAGTCCTGCCGACTCACGAATAGCGTGGCCTCCTCAAAGGGCCTGAGCAAGCGGCAGGTGTCACGCATGAGCTGCCAATGGCTGACATCGAAGTTACACAGGGGAGTACCTTTATCCGCTTGTAACATCAGGAAATCGGTGATGGCCTTTCGCTGCTCGTAAAGGCGGTCTAACATGTGTAGGGTTGAATTCCACTTTGTTGCAACGTCGCAGATCAGGCGATGATGTGGAATTCCGTTCTGCCGCTGCAGCTCAAGGAGGGTGTGCTTTGCGGTGTAGGAATGGCTGAAATGCATGCAAAGTTTACGTGACATTTTAAGGATGTCTTGCAGTGGGATGGTGGATTTTAGGAACCGCTTGACAACCAGATTGAACACGTGAGCCATGCATGGCGCATGGCACAACCTTCCTTGACGCAGAGCAGACACCATGTTCTTTCCGTTGTCGGTCAACATGGTTCCGATTTTCAGTTTGCGCGGAGACAGCCATCTGTCGATTTCTCTGTTCATTACACTCAGAAGTTCCTCCCCTGTGTGACTACGTTCGCCAAGGCATACCAGGTGCAGAACAGCGTGACACCGTTGCGCCCTGCACATGTGATATGCCGGTCGGGTAATGGGACTTGGCCCGGGGGTGGCGGCTGAGGACACGGCGGAAGAAGAGGTGGTAGAGGCGGACATCTTTGCCGGACCAAGGACGTGCAAACGTGGAGGCAAAAGCGGCGTGACCTGTCCAAGTTGCTGGTGCGGCTGTGACGGCACCACGTTCACCCAGTGGGCCGTAAATGACATGTACTGTCCCTGACCGTAGTTACAGCTCCACACGTCGGCGCTGCCGTGCACTTTGGCAGAGACCGACATGCTCAAAGACTGGCCCACCATCTCTTCTACATGTGAATGCAGGGCTGGCACTGCCTTTTTGGCGAAGAAATGACGGCTTGGCACTCTCCACCGCGGCGCGGCACAAGCCATCATTTCTCTGAAAGGTGCTGAGTCCACCACTTGGAAAGGGAGGGACTGCAGCACCAGCAACTTGGACAGGAGGACGTTCAGCTTTTGCACCGTCGGGTGCGTGCTCGCAAACTGTTGTCTCTTGGAAACGGATTCCAAGAAAGACTGCTGACGGAATCCGTGAAGAGGAGTAGCAGGAGAAGGAGCATCTGAACGAGCGGAAGATGCCAACGAGCGACAACTCCCCTCAGCAGAGGTGTTGGAGCCTTGACTGGCTGATGGAGGGCGATTGACGTCGGGTGACGGAGCAAGTAACGGAGCGGGTGATGGAGCGGGGGCTGGGGCGGGCAGAACCGCCGTATCTTTATCACGGTTTTCCCAGGCCACCAAATGGCGACGCTGCATATGCTGCCGCAACGCTGTAGTCCCAACATGGGCCCCCTGGCCACGCTTGACTTTCTGGCCACATAGTCGACATACGGCTACGTTTACTTCCTCGGGCGGCTTGACGAAAAATTGCCACACCGCCGAGTAGGAAACTTTGCCCCCGATACTCCTCACTGGCTGACTGCTGCTTCCTCCGTGCACACCGGCACCACTACTGGCCGTGGTGGTAGGCTGCAGTGGAGCTGGTGCTCTACTCCGTGGCCGTTTGGCTCCACTGACACTGCTTCCACTGACACTGCTGCGACCCTGCTGCTGTCTCCTGGGCAACCCACCGACTGTTTCGCTCACTGCCAAGCTGCCACCCTCTTCTCCTGATGATGCGGAAGAAATTGCCTGATGACGATGAGGCTGCCAAGTGCGATCAACCTCCTCATCATCAAGTAGGGTCTCCGCCTCACTACTAGCCCCCTCGGCTGCGTCTGGGTCAGGAGACAGACCTGTCTCTAGACCGGCTACCGGGCCACTCTCCTCGCCACTACTTCTTCGCCTGGCTGCTGAAAAGGCGGATGTCTCCCCCCGTTCCTGACCGCCCTCTGTTAGCTCTTCCTCACTGTACAGTGGGGCTGAGCCCACAGCATGCGATACTTCGCTTGGTGAGGGAACACCAAAGGACAGGGGCAGGTAGAGGACACGTGATTTCAGTGGGCTTGGTCCCGGGCCATGCCAACTAACGGTTGTGTCTGACGTACCCACCGACCGTTGGCTGTAGGTGTCAGAGGTGACCTGGGAAGAGGAAGACGACCGAGCCAACCAATCGATGACGGCAGGGTTGTCGGTGGAGACACGACCGCTGGATGACACCGGGAGCACTGGCCTCTGGCTGCGAATAGTGCTGCCTCGACCCCTTCCTCTGCTGCCACGTCTGCTCGCTCCTAAAACATTGCCTCCTCTGCCACTCCTCTGCATGTTGTCTGACATACTCTTTAATTAAACGATTATGTGTCCCTGAGTAACAATTCTGTGTCCCTGAGTAACAATTCTGTGTCTGTGCGAGTAACAATTCTGTGGCCCTAAGTAACAGTTCTGTGGCCCTCAGTAACAATTCTGTGTCCCTGATTAACGTTTCTGTGGCCCCAAGTAACAGTTCTGTGGCCCTCAGTAACAATTCTGTGTCTGTGCGAGTAACAATTCTGTGTCTGTGCGAGTAACAATTCTGTGGCCCTAAGTAACAGTTCTGTGGCCCTCAGTAACAATTCTGTGTCCCTGATTAACGTTTCTGTGGCCCCAAGTAACAGTTCTGTGGCCCTCAGTAACAATTCTGTGTCTGTGCGAGTAACAATTCTGTGTCTGTGCGAGTAACAATTCTGTGGCCCTAACTAACAGTTCTGTGGCCCTCAGTAACAGTTCTGTGTCCCTGAGTAACAATTCTGTGTCTGTGCGAGTAAGAATTCTGTGGCCCTAAGTAACAGTTCTGTGGCCCTCAGTAACATTTCTGTGTCCCTGATTAACGTTTCTGTGGCCCCAAGTAACAGTTCTGTGGCCCTCAGTAACAATTCTGTGTCTGTGCGAGTAACAATTCTGTGGCCCTAAGTAACAGTTCTGTGGCCCTCAGTAACAATTCTGTGTCCCTGATTAACGTATCTGTGGCCCCAAGTAACAGTTCTGTGGCCCTCAGTAACAATTCTGTGTCTGTGCGAGTAACAATTCTGTGTCTGTGCGAGTAACAATTCTGTGGCCCTAACTAACAGTTCTGTGGCCCTAAGTAACAGTTCTGTGTCCCTGAGTAACAATTCTGTGTCTGTGCGAGTAAGAATTCTGTGTCTGTGCGAGCAACAATTCTGTGGCCCTAAGTAACAGTTCTGTGGCCCTCAGTAACAGTTCTGTGTCCCTGAGTAACAATTCTGTGTCTGTGCGAGTAACAATTCTGTGTCTGTGCGAGTAACAATTCTGTGTCTGTGCGAGTAACAATTCTGTGGCCCTCAGTAACAGTTCTGTGTCCCTGTGTAACAATTCTGTGTCTGTGCGAGTAACAATTCTGTGGCCCTAAGTAACAGTTCTGTGGCCCTCAGTAACAATTCTGTGTCTGTGCGAGTAACAATTCTGTGTCTGTGCGAGTAACAATTCTGTGGCCCTAAGTAACAGTTCTGTGGCCCTCAGTAACAATTCTGTGTCCCTGATTAACGTTTCTGTGGCCCCAAGTAACAGTTCTGTGGCCCTCAGTAACAATTCTGTGTCTGTGCGAGTAACAATTCTGTGTCTGTGCGAGTACCAATTCTGTGGCCCTAACAGTTCTGTGGCCCTCAGTAACAATTCTGTGTCCCTGATTAACATTTCTGTGGCCCCAAGTAACAGTTCTGTGGCCCTCAGTAACAATTCTGTGTCTGTGCGAGTAACAATTCTGTGTCTGTGCGAGTAACAATTCTGTGGCCCTAACTAACAGTTCTGTGGCCCTAACAGTTCTGTGTCCCTGTGTAACAATTCTGTGTCTGTGCGAGTAAGAATTCTGTGTCTGTGCGAGCAACAATTCTGTGGCCCTAAGTAACAGTTATGTGGCCCTCAGTAACAGTTCTGTGTCCCTGAGTAACAATTCTGTGTCTGTGCGAGTAACAATTCTGTGTCTGTGCGAGTAACAATTCTGTGTCTGTGCGAGTAACAATTCTGTGTCTGTGCGAGTAACAATTCTGTGGCCCTAAGTAACGGTTCTGTGGCCCTCAGTAACAGTTCTGTGTCCCTGTGTAACAATTCTGTGTCTGTGCGAGTAACAATTCTGTGGCCCTAAGTAACAGTTCTGTGGCCCTCAGTAACAATTCTGTGTCTGTGCGAGTAACAATTCTGTGTCTGTGCGAGTAACAATTCTGTGGCCCTAAGTAACAGTTCTGTGGCTCTCAGTAACAGTTCTGTGTCCCTGATTAACGTTTCTGTGGCCCCAAGTAACAGTTCTGTGGCCCTCAGTAACAATTCTGTGTCTGTGCGAGTAACAATTCTGTGTCTGTGCGAGTAACAATTCTGTGGCCCTAACTAACAGTTCTGTGGCCCTCAGTAACAATTCTGTGTCTGTGCGAGTAACAATTCTGTGTCTGTGCGAGTAACAATTCTGTGTCTGTGCGAGTAACAATTCTGTGTCTGTGCGAGTAACAATTCTGTGGCCCTAAGTAACGGTTCTATGGCCCTGTGTAACAATTCTGTGTCTGTGCGAGTAACAATTCTGTGGCCCTAAGTAACAGTTCTGTGGCCCTCAGTAACAATTCTGTGTCTGTGCGAGTAACAATTCTGTGTCTGTGCGAGTAACAATTCTGTGGCCCTAAGTAACAGTTCTGTGGCCCTCAGTAACAATTCTGTGTCTGTCCCTGAGTAACAATTCTGTGGCCCTAACTAAAGTTTCTGTGGCCCTAAGTAACAATTCTCTGGCACTCAGTAACAATTCTGTCTGTCCCTGAGTAACAATTCTGTGGCCCTAATAACGTTTCTGTGGCCCTAAGTAACAATTATCTGGCACTCAGTAACAATTCTGTCTGTCCCTGAGTAACAATTCTGTGGCCCTAATAACGTTTCTGTGGCCCTAAGTAACAATTCTCTGGCACTCAGTAACAATTCTGTCTGTCCCTGAGTAACAATTCTGTGGCCCTAATAACGTTTCTGTGGCCCTAAGTAACAATTCTCTGGCACTCAGTAACAATTCTGTCTGTCCCTGAGTATGAATTCTGTGGCCCTAACTAGCGTTTCTTTGTCCCTAAGTAACGATTCTGTGGCCCTAATTAACAATTCTGTGTCCCTGAGTAATAGTTCTCTGTCCCTAAGTATCGTTTCTCTGTCCCCAAGTATCGTTTCTGTGGCCCTAACTCTGTCCCTGTCCCTAATACAGAGCGGTCTGCCTCTGTTCAATGACTGCAGGCAAATGAAGAATTCCAAAATGGCCGCTATTTATAGCTCGACCATTACACAGTGCTAGCTGGTTGGCTGCTGATTGGCTGATGCGATCACATGTCGTTGAGGAATGCATTATGGGTCAGCGCGCCTTGTCTGCGCGCCTTCCCAGACATCCCCGCTCCGTCGCCGCACATGTCAGCCGCCATTTTCGGAAAAATTTCGATTCGCGCGTCCGAATTAGGCTATTTTTCGGATTCGGCGCGAATCGAAATTTTTCCGATATTCGACTCGAATTCCACTTCGGCTACTTCGATTCGCTCATCTCTATTCATGACATTATTTCCTAAATGCACATAAAACTAATATTTATGGGTAAAGTTGATACAAGGAATATCCTGGAGCAAATTGCTGGGGTTCTTGGCTTTCCTCTGGATTAACTGTGGATAAAGGATTGTGTATATAGGATTGTATGTACAGTATGTATGTAAAGACAAATGGATTGCTGCACATCAAAGAACTTTTAATGTAAAAAAAAAATCACCATACAAAACAGTGATGAAAAATGGACAAAGCCATTGTTCAACAAACAGTTTGGGGCTATTATGTTAACGCCCTTCTTCAGATCAGAACACATGTTAAAGTGAGAAATACCACTATGATCAATTTATACAAACATCATAATTGGAATCAATCATATAATGAACGACAAACTGAATACAAATCAGATAAGCATCTTCTAAAAAATGTGGCTATTTCTGAGAAAACATTCTGTCAAGAAGAAATGTCCCCATATAAAAAAAATAATTTTTAGAATAAAAAGAAACATAAATAAGGAATATATACAGTTAGGTCCATATATATTTGGACACAGGAACAATTTTCATACTTTTGGCTCTGTATTCCACCAGAATAAATTAAAACAAAACAATACAAATGAATTTGAAGTGCAGACTTTCAGCTTTAATTCAAGGGGTTGAACATAAATATCAAGCACAAATTTTAGGAACTGCAACCATTTTTAAACACAGTCCCACCAATTTCAGAGGCTCAAATGTAACTGGACAAATGAATATAATCATAAATAAAATGTTAATTTTAATATTTTGTTGAGAATCCTTTACTGGCAATGACTGCTTGAAGTCTAGAACCCATGGACATTACCAAAGACGAGGTTTCCTCCTTTCTGATGCTTTGCCAGGCTCTAACTGCAGCTGTCTTCAGTTGTTCTTTGTTTGTGGGTCTTTCTGCCTTCAGCAAGTGAAATGCATTCTCAATTGGGTTGAGATCAGTTGAGATCAGGGGGCAGCACAGTGGCTAAATGGTTAGCACTTCCGCCTGGCAGTACTAGGGTCATTGGTTCAAATCCCAGCCACGGCACCACCTGCCTGGAGTTTGCATGTTCTCCCTGTGCCTGCATGGGTTTCTTCCGGGTACTCCGGTTTCCTCCCACACTCCAAAGACATGCTGGTAGGTTATTTGGCTCCTGTCTAAATTGGCCCTAGTATGAGTATGTATGAATGTGAGTTAGGGACCTTAGATTGTACACCCCTTGAGGGTTAGGGACTGATGTGAATGTACAATATATATATGTGTAAAGCGTTGCGTAAATGGATGGCGCTATATAAGTACCTGAAATAAATAAATAATTGACTCAGCCATTGCAGATTGCTCCACTACTTTTCCTTCAAAAGCACCTAAGTTGCTTTTGCAGTGTGTTTTGGATCATTGTCCATCTGTACTGTGAAGCGCCGTCCAATCAACTTTGCTGAATTTGGCTGAATCTAGTCTGACAATATATTATTATTATACAGGATTTATATAGCGCCAACAGTTTGCGCAGCGCTTTACAACATAACGGGACACAGTACAATTACAATACATTTCAGTACAGAAGGAATAGGAGGGCCCTGCTCATGGCGCTTACAATCTAAAGGAAGGGGGAGGTGATACAAAAGGTGATAGCTGCGGGGGATGATCTGGCAGGGCTGCAGGGGATGATCTGGCGGGGGTGATTCAAGTACAGTTCTTAGGTGGAGGTGGGGTAGGCTTCCCTGAGGAAGTGAGTTTTCAAAGATCGCCTAAAGGCAGACAGGGTGGGGGCTGACCGGACATGCTGTGGTAGGGAGTTCCAGAGGATGGGAGAGGCTCTGGAGAAGTCCTGGAGGCGAGCATGGGAGGAGGTGATGAGGGAGCTAGAGAGGAGGATATCATGGAAGGAACGGAGTGGGCGATTTCTGTGGATGAGGTTGGCGATGTAGCTAGGGGCAGTGTTGTGGATGGCTTTGTAAGCTGTGGTTAGAATTTTGAATTTTATACGTTGGGTTAGTGGAAGCCAGTGGAGGGATTGGCAGAGAGGGGCAGCAGTCGCTGATCGGTTGGTAAGGTGTATGAGTCTAGCAGCAGCATTCATAATAGACTGAAGGGGGGGATAGCCTGTGTAACGGTAGACCAGTGAAGAGGGAGTTGCAGTAATCAAGGCGGGATATAACCAAGGCGTGGATAAGTTGTTTTGTGGTGTCATTGGTCAGGAAGGGGCGGATTTTGGAAATGTTCCGGAGGTTGAGGCGGCAGGATTTAGCCAGTGAGTGGATATGGGGCCCAAAGGAGAGGTCAGAGTCTAGGATTACGCCTAGCATCTTGGCATGAGGGGAAGGACCAATGGTTGTGCTGTTGATCTTAATGGTAAGGTCATGAGTGGGGGATCAGGCAGGAAGAAATATTAGAAGATCAGTTTTTGAAAGATTGAGTTTACGGTAGTGATGTGACATCCATGCTGATAAGTCGCTTAGTAGATTTGTGATACGTGAGGAGATTGAGGGGGTGAGCTGGGGAATGGAGAGATAGATCTGGGTGTCATCAGCATAGAGGTGGTATTGGAAGCCATGGGAGATTAAACACTGCAGAATTCATCTGGCTGCTTCTGTCACATCATTAATAAACACCAATAACCCAGTGTCACTGGAAGCCATGCATGCCCATGCCATCACACTGCCTCCACCATGTTTTACAGGTGACGTTGTGTGCTTTGGATCATTAGCTGTTCCGTGCCTTCTCCAAACTTTTCTTCCCGTCATTCTGGTACAGATTAATCTTAGTTTCATCCGTACAAAGAATGCTTTTCCAGAACTGGTCTGGCTTTTTTAGATGTTTTTTGGCAAAGTCTAATCTGGCTTTTCTATTCATCAGGCTTATGAATGATTTGCAACTTATGGTGAACCCTCTGTATTTGCTCTTGTGAAGTCTTCTCTTGATTGTAGACTGACAATGATATGCCCACCTCCTGGAGAGTGTCCTTCACTTGTCTGGATGTTGTGAATGGGTTTTTCTTTACCATAGAGAGGATCCTGCGATCAACCTCCACTGTTGTCTTCTGTGGACGTCCATGCCTTTTTATGTTGCTGAGCTCACCAGTGCGTACTTCTTTCCTCAGAATGTACCATACTGTTGATTTGGTCACTCCTAATGTTGCTGCTATCTCTCTAATGGATTTGTTTCATTTTTGAAGCCTTACAATGGCCTGCTTCACTTGCATGGACAGCTCCTTTGAACGCATGATGTAGGTTCATAGCAAAAGATTGATGTAGGTTCATAGCAAATGCAAATACCACACTTAGAATCAACTCCAAACCTTTTATCTGCTTAATTGATGAAGAAATAATGAAGGAGTAGCCCACACCTGGCCATGAAAAAGCTTTTGATTCAATTGTCCAATTACTTTTGGTCCCTTGAAAAGGGGGGGATGGCTACTCTTAAGAGCTGTAATTCCTAAACCCTTCCCCCCATTTGGATGCACATACCCTCAAATCAAACCTGAGAGTGTGCACTTTCAGCCCATACCCATTATATAACTATAGCTTGAATATGTTTTGTTAAATACCTGAAAAAATCTAAAATTGCGCCTGTGTCTAAATATACACCGTTCCAAATTATTATGAAAATTCTATTTAAGTGTCACAAAGATTAAATATTTTGTTTTTCAGTTTAACTCATGGATGGCATTGTGTCTCAGGGCTCTTTTGATCACTGAAAACAATCTCGGACACCTGTGATAATTAGATTGGCAGGTGAGCCCAATTTAAGGAAAAACTACTAAAGGAGGGTGTTCCACATTATTAAGCAGAGCACCATTTTCGAGCAATATGGGGAAGAAAAAGGATCTCTCTGCTGCCGAAAAGAGTGAAATAGTTCAATGCCTTGGACGAGGTATGAAAACATTAGATATTTTACGAAAACTTAAGCGTGATCATCGCACTATTAAGAGATTTGTGGCTGATTCAGAGCACAGACAGGTTCATGCAGATAACAATGAGGAAGATTTCTGCTAGATCCATGCATCGGATCAAGAGAGCAGCTGCTAAAATACCATTACATAGCAGCAAACAGATATTTGAAGCTGCTGGTGCCTCTGGAGTCCCACGGACATCAAGGTGTAGAGTCCTCCAGAGTCTTGCAACTGTGTATAAACCTTCTATTCGGCCACCACTAACCAATGCTTACAAGCAGAAACGGCTGCATTGGGCAGAAAAATACATGAAGACTAATTTTCAAACAGTCCTGTTCACTGATGAGTGCCATGCAACCCTGGATGGTCCAGATGGATGGAGTAGTGGAAGGTTGGTGGACGGCCACCCTGTTCCAACAAGGCTGCAACGTCAGCAAGGTGGTGGTGGAGTCATGTTTTGGGCCGGAATCATGGGAACAGAGCTGGTCGGCCCCTTTAGGGTCCCCGAAGGTATAAAGATGACCTCTGCAAAGTATGTGGAGTTTATGACTGATCACTTTCTTCCCTGGTACAGAAGAAAGAACTATGCTTTCCGTAATAAAATCATCTTCATGCATGACAATGCACCATCTCATGCTGCAAAGAATACCTCTGCATCAATGGCTGCTATGGCGATAAAAGGATAGAAAGTCATGGTGTGACCTCCATCCTCCCCTGACCTCAATCCTATTGAGAACCTTTGGAGCATCCTCAAGCAAAAGATCTATGAGGGTGGGAGGCAGTTTACATCCAAACAGCAGCTCTGGGAGGCTATTCTGACATCTTGCAAACAAATTCAAGCAGAAACTGTCCAAAAACTCACAAGTTCAATGGATGCAAGACTTGTGAAGCTGCTATCAAATAAGGGGTCCTATGTGCTGTGGAGCGCTATAACCAATAATGTGAATAACGTCCTGGTGTTGACGTTTAATGTGCACAAAGGTAATATAATGATTCCAAGTTCAATAATAAATCATCAGGTGAATTTCTGTGATTCCATTGGCTGTAAATGAATGTATATTGCACTAACCAGAAAGCCTAATATCATGCGCATTTGAGTAATTCAGACCAACTCCTGGTCATCTGGATCTGGAAGGGACACTCAGGGGATCATCTGGCAAACCTCAGCAAGACAGGTAATACACAGCGTCACTCCCCAGGCTCAAGGAACAGGCATCCATCCAGCAGTGGGAACCACTCATAAAAGTCAGAAGTAACAGGAATCCACCTTGGGGAGAAGCCCAGCTGGTGACGTCACACTGCTCAGGCCACGTGGAAGGCCGGCGGCCATTTTGGATTCTGTCAGTCTATGCCTGATGTGAGTGCATGCATACTATATGTATTTATCCATTCCTTGAATTAAATTAATGCACAATTAGAGGTTTCTGCTCTGGCTCGTTTGTTACGAGCCCCCCCCCAAGGTGGATTCCTGTTACTTCTGACTTACTTTCATGAGTGGTTCCCCTGCTGGATGGATGCCTGTTCCTGGAGCCTGAAGAGTGACGCTGTGTATTACCTGTCTTGCTGAGGTTTGCCAGATGATCCCCTGAGTGTCCCTTCCAGATCCAGATGACCAGGAGTTGGTCTGAATGACTTAAATGCGCATGATATTGCGCTTTCTGGTTAGTGAAATATACATTCATTTACTGCCACTGGAATTACAGAAATGCACCTGATGATTAATTTATTGAACTTGGAATCATTATATTACCTTTGTATCACTTGTGCATATTAAACGTCAACACCAGGACGTTATTCACATTACTGGTTATAGAGCTACACAGCGCATATTTTTGCTACTATACCATATATACAGTTGACTTGATCGATTTATCCATATTATATACAGTGCTGCATTTGTTTTATACCTGAAGGCAGCTGCCTAGCCAACTGCTTAAATAATTTCCATCCAGCCTCCAGTGATGTACATTTTGGAAATATTGATTAGTGTCTTTATAGAAGATTAGTCATATATCAGATAATTTGGCAGATTTATAAAATCTTTTAAAGATTTCTGAGAATTGTCATCAATACAGCCAGTTATAGTAAAACACATATACCACCCAAAAACAACTTCTACTAATCAAAATACATTTGAATAGAAAAAAAAAACCAATCACCATAAAATCAAACTGCATAAAAATACTACACAGTTCTAAATGTCATCATCTTTTGTTGGCTTATAAATCATTTTGACATCCTTACTGTGGAGTATTTGTCAAATATCTTTTTAAACATCTGGACAAGTAACTGACCTGTCTGAACAGCATCAAAAAACTAAAAAGTATACTATATTAATCAGCAAAATAAACTCACCGAGCCCAGTTCTTGTCCAAGAGCTGCATTCACAACACCTTTGAGAATATACTCCTGTATGTTGCAAAGGAAAGGTATTTGTATTACAGTTATTTACAGGTGTTATGCAGAGAAAGTAGATATAAAATGGCACTATGTATTTCCTAACTCAAAACATTTAAAAGCAACTGTGATTCCTCTTCATACACAATTCAACCAATAGTTAATACACACTATCACAGAAGTAGATAGCTCCGTCTGAGCTCATGCTACTAATGCTTCTTCAGCTATATTCTAACCTCTCCTAGAAGCTGTTCTCCTTGCAGCAGTGTTTTTTGCAGAAAAAACGCCTGATGCTTGTAAAAGTATCTAACACTTTAAAAAGCGTTTAGGCTCGTTTACAAGCATCAAGCACTCGGGTGTTAATTTATTTCATTAGCAAGAATGATAATTTATTCTGACCTTTGGAATTAATTAACGCTCAAGCACTAAACGCGGCTAGCGTTTAGTCATGTCAAGCGTTTTTTCTGCCAAAGTGCTGCTGCTTCTGGCCACACTGGACTAGGTTTTTTTTTTCCTGTTGGTAAACTCTACTGTTTCTAAAAGTCTATGTGTGCATGGACACATAGGATAATATGAAGGGTCATTTGGAAACAGTAAAAAAAAAATGCCTGATGCCCCTAAAAGTGGCTTCCAAAACACCCCTGTGTGCATGAGGTCTAAAGGTTAGAAGAAAATACTGTATATATAAAATGTGAAAACCACCAAATAGGTTTCTCCTTTTAGGGGTTATAGTGACACCCTCACATCCACTACTATCAGCACTGATATAATAAAGCATAAATGTCTTTTAAACCAATTTAACAGAGTACACTAGATCACAAAACTTTCATAAATTCTCTATCAACAAACTATCAACTCCTGTGGATAAATGGTTAGCACTTCTACCAAGCAGCACTAGGGTCATCGTTTCAAATCCTAATCATGACACTACCTGCAAGGAGTTTGTGTATTCTCTCATACTCCAAAGACATGCTGGTAGGTGAATTGGTTCCTCTCTAAACTGGTCCTAATATGTGTTTGAATGTGAGTTAGGGACCCTAGATTGTAAACTCCTTGAGGGCAGGGACTGATGTGAATGTACAATATGTATGCGTAAAGCGCTGCATAAATTGATGGTGCTATGAAAGTACCTGTAATAAATAAATCCTTAAAAGCAGGTTCACATTTGTACAAAGAGATGTGTTTTTGTGCATCCGTGTTCGGATTCTAGTTTGAACACTCCTAAGTGAATCCACCAGGTAACTATTACTTTATGGGCTGGGTATTAACCACCTATAGAGAGCACAAATACAAAGGGGCTGGGATGCTTATGACATCATTGCCCTAACATGGCCACATGAGCATTTTAGGACTTTGGCATTGTGCTAATATGGAACAGAAGATTGGCCCATACAGTATATAATGAAATATACAGTCAGGTCCATAAATATTGGGACATCGACACAATTCTAACATTTTTGGCTCTATACACCACCACAATGGATTTGAAATGAAATGATCAAGATGTGCTTTAACAGCAGACTGTCAGCTTTATTTTGAAGGTATTTACATCCAAATCAGGTGAACGGTGTAGGAATTACAACAGTTTGCCTCCCACTTGTTAAGGGACCAAAAGTAATGGGACAATTGGCTTCTCAGCTGTTCCATGGCCAGGCGTGTGTTATTCCCTCATTATCGCAATTACAATGAGCAGATAAAAGGTCCAGAGTTCATTTCAAGTGTGCTATTTGCATTTGGAATCTGTTGCTGTCAACTCTCAAGATGAGATCCAAAGAGCTGTCACTATCAGTGAAGCAAGCCATCATTAGGCTGAAAAAACAAAACAAACCCATCAGAGAGATAGCAAAAACATTAGGCGTGGCCAAAACAAATGTTTGGAACATTCTTAAAAAGAAGGAACGCACCGGTGAGCTCAGCAACACCAAAAGACCCGGAAGACCACGGAAAACAACTGTGGTGGATGACCGAAGAATTCTTTCCCTGGTGAAGAAAACACCCTTCACAACAGTTGGCCAGATCAAGAACACTCTCCAGGAGGTAGGTGTATGTGTGTCAAAGTCAACAATCAAGAGAAGACTTCACCAGAGTGAATACAGAGGG
Organism: Staurois parvus; assembly: GCF_062004578.1. Taxonomy (NCBI): domain Eukaryota; kingdom Metazoa; phylum Chordata; class Amphibia; order Anura; family Ranidae; genus Staurois; species Staurois parvus. The sequence goes on from NW_028319087.1 coordinate 552,644, forward strand.
TTCACCACAAGATGTAAACCATTGGAGAGCCTCAAAAACAGGAAGGCCAGATTAGAGTTTGCCAAACGACATCTAAAAAAGCCTTCACAGTTCTGGAACAACATCCTATGGACAGATGAGACCAAGATAAACTTGTACTAGAGTGATGGGAAGAGAAAAGTATGGAGAAGGAAAGGAACTGCTCATGATCCTAAGCATACCACCTCATCAGTGAAGCATGGTGGTGGTAGTGTTATGGCGTGGGCATGTATGGCTGCCAATGGAACTGGTTCTCTTGTATTTATTGATGATGTGACTGTTGACAAAAGCAGCAGGATGAATTCTGAAGTGTTTCAGGCAATATTATCTGCTCATATTCAGCCAAATGCTTCAGAACTCATTGGACGCCGCTTCACAGTGCAGATGGACAATGACCCAAAGCATACTGCAAAAGCAACCAAAGAGTTTTTTAAGGGAAAGAAGTGGAATGTTATGCAATGGCCAAGTCAATCACCTGACCTGAATCCGATTGAGCATGCATTTCACTTGCTGAAGACAAAACTGAAGAGAAAATGCCCAAAGAACAAGCAGGAACTAAAGACAGTTACAGTAGAGGCCTGGCAGAGCATCACCAGGGATGAAACCCAGCGTCTGGTGATGTCTATGCGTTCCAGACTTCAGGCTGTAATTGACTGCAAAGGATTTGCAACCAAGTATTAAAAATTGAAAGTTTAATTTATGACTATTATTCTGTCCCATTACTTTTGGTCCCTTAACAAGTGGGAGGCACATATGCAAACTGTTGTAATTCCTACACCATTCACCTGATTTAGATTAAGAGCAGTTGAAAGAAAAGAGTGTTTATGTGCATTTTTGAACGGGCCTTAAAGGAGACCTTACATGAAAATGCAAATTCCATATTCCTGGGCTCTGCTTCCACAGTACAGCTACTCGTTAAGATCTAGTGAAAGTTGTCCCTGATCTTGAATATCACTTGTTTTTTTAATTTACTCATCAGTCAAGGTGCACAGACTATCCACTGCTTTTGAACGATTCTGAGATATACATATCAAATATAAAGAAATCTGAGCTCAGGTACAGATTGAACATAAAATGTAGCAGCTAACACCAAAAGTTATGATACCAACCCAAAAGTATAATAGTAAATTGTGCAGCACTTGTAAATAACAAATCAATTAATATGCCAACATATATCAAATGTGCAAATCTGTGCAATAATATATACACGATAATGACCAACATATAACAAAAGTCCCCAAAATAGGTCCAGTGCCATTCCCAAATGAATATTATAAGTCCTTCCAAATACTCATAAAACGAAAATAATGTGAAAGCCGCTCCACCAAGCCACCACAGTGCATGCAGATTCCCCTTACCAAATGGTATGAACACCGATTAAGGAATGGTCACACAAGCTTCCAAAGCCACTCCCCCTGATAATGTCTGCTATTACAAAATGAATCGGTGGGGCCACAGGGCTATAGCAGTAGATAGGTATACCAGCAAGTCACCCTGGCAGATAACACAGGCTCACCTGAGGTGCGTAGTATAAGCAATAACCGGTATTCACCAGAGCCACAGAAGGTGGAGTTTTGCTGCGTATTAGTACCAGGTTGTGGTCCTCAGGATTGCCCCACCAGGGGGAGAGCAAGCAGGGACCAGTAGCAAATTTAGCAGGTAGGGATCAAACCAAAGCGTAGCCATTCTTATATTATTTTTAAAAACTCTTGGCCTAAATGTTGCCCTGGAATCTGTTGTGGATCATGCCCACTGGTGATTCCTATATTGGGGTGAGACTCAGAACACACACGCCTACTCTGCCCCCTATCTCGCACCATAAGAGGGTGAGAGAAGAGGGGAGGGGTGGGTGGCTGGAAGGGGGGAGGAAGGAGGGGAGGATGGTTGGGGGGGGGGGAATGTCCATGTTCTAATTTATCTATGTTTATATCCCTTTGAATGGAAATCAAGAGGAGAACTAAAAGAATTTTAGAAATGAGTCTGATCAATTTTATAACATAACGTGAAAGAATTAAACTCTCCGACTAAAAGACTTAAGATTCTAAGGGAAATCCATCAATACTCTATAGAAGTAGTGTTTATACAAGAGACACATATCGCATATGACACAAATGTTAAGTTATATTTGAGGTATTATCCAACCTGGTAATATGCTGATTCGCCAATAAAATGGGCCACAGGAGTAGCAATTGGGTTCTCAAAACATGTTAGCTACACCCTGGAAGAGAGACTGGCAGATCTAGAAGGTTGGTTTTTATTCCTGAGAGGAAAATTACAAGTAGTAGACTTCACATTAGTTAACATCTATTGTCCGAATAAAAGCCCAGCAGTATTTCTTCACGGTGTGTTAAGAAAACTCTGTGATGTCAAAAAGGGGTAGTCTGATTATGGCAGGAGATTTTAATCTTTGTTTGGATCCATGGATGGATTTGTCATCAGGTGCGCAGAGAGAGTGTGGTAGAAAACTAAAACTGTTGAAAAAGAAGTTACATCAATGCCAATTGATTGATACGTGGAGAATAAAACATCCAAGAGAAAGGGACTATACCTTTTTCTCTCCAGCGCACAGATCATATTCATGACTGGATTACATAATGATCAATATATAGACAACTGGAGTCATTGGTTAACACTAACATAGAGGTTATGTCTATGTCGGATCATGCACTTGTCACAATGAGACTACGCGTAGGAGGGGAGCAGAATCAGATTAAATCAGATGCTTATATAAGATTCGGATATAGAGAAAAGGTTAAGGAAGGAGACAGCAATTTTTTGCACTGAATGAGATTGAGGAGGTATCTGTTGCAACAATATGAGTATGGCAGCAGGAAACAGCCAAGGCCCTGATGAATATACGGTGGGATATTATAAGAAATGTAAAGATTTATTGGTACCTAGAATGTGTACACCCATGAATGCATTAGGAGAAGGGCTGGGAATGAGAGAAGAATCATTGCATGCATACATAACAATTATACCTAAAGAAGGGAAAGATGGCATTCCATGCGCCAGCTGTAGACCTATATCACTATTACATTTTGGCACAAAATTATTTGGGAAAGTTTTAGCAACTAGGATGAAAGAACTGATGCCAGAATAGATCCATCTGGATTAAGTGGGATTCATTCCTGGCAGAGAAGGGAGGGACAATGGTCTGAGATCACTACTTCTCCTACATCACTACTTCTCCTACAAAAGGGAGAGAGAAGTAGCCGACAATAATTTTTTTGATTGATGCTGAAAAAGCTTTTGATAGAGTAGACTGGGGATTTATATTGGACAAGTTAGAGACTCTAGGATTAGGGCCCAAAATGTTAAAGTGGATAAAAGGGCTATATAGCAGCCCGTTAGCAGCTGTAAAGATTAACGGATCCCTTTCAGGGTTTTTTAAAATGCATAACGGTACAAGACAGGGATGCCCACTCTCTCCTTTGCTGTTTGTATAATCTGTGGAACCCTTACTAGCGATGGCAAGAAAGAGTATAGATGTAACAGGAATTAAGATAGGTAAAGCGGAACATAGGGTAGCAGCTTATGCAGATGATCTCTTGTTCTATATGGTGAACCTCAGATTATCACTACCAAATTTAATGAGACTACTAAAACAATATGGTGAGCTATCAAATCTGAAAATAAACCCCTCAAAGTTAGAGATCTTGAATATTAACCTTTCAAAGGTAGAGAAGCAGGCCTTACAAAAAGAATTCCCATTCTCATGGAGGGAAAGGGAATTCAGTTATTAGGGAATAAAGTTAACGTCATCAAAAAAGAACCTATACCAGGCAAACTATATCCCACTAATAAATGAAATAAAGGTTGAACTGGGGAGACTTTCAAGGGGAAGGGCCTCCTGCATAGGTTGTATAAACTTGGTGAAGTCGGTGATAGTACCAAAAATCTTTTATAAGTTTCACATGCTTCCAGTGCAATATTCCAGGTTCTTTCTTCTGGATAATAAAAAAAAAATGATACTCAGGTTTATATGGGCAAATAAGAAACCAAGAATTAAATACAAGGTCTTGAGTAACAAAAAAGGGAAAGGGGGGTTAAATCTGCCTAATTTTTGGAAATATTAACACTCGGCGATATAATTAAAAATTGTAAATTGGACACATAATTCACAAGGGAAATGTTGGGTAAACATGGAAGGTATTTTAAGTAAGGCACAATTAGAGAAGATTATTTGGATACCACAAAAGTTTTGTATATTAGACGGAAACACTAACACTTTGACAAAAAGAAAGCATTAAGAGTGTGGGATGCATTGCACAAGCAAATGGGTTGGAAATATAACTCAGTATTAATACCTCTGGTGGGAACGGAGTATTTTCAGGGAGAGATAATATTTCAGGGAAATGGATTAAATATAAAAATGCACGTTTAAAGGACATAGTAGAAAAGGGGAAATTGCACTTTTCAAGATTTAAAGGGAAAAAAAGATTTATTTTTCACACTAGATGAGTGACAGTATTGTCAACTAGGACATTTTGTTACAGCTCTCCCACAACCACTTAGGACGTTGGAGAACATGTATCCATTTGAAAATATGTTAAGTTTAAACAGAGTTCCAAAACATGTTACTTCCAGGATTTATAAGATCCTTTTTGATTTGAAGGGATCCAATCCTCCTCCATTCTTAGAGAAATGGGAAAACAAGCAGGGAACAAAATGTAATGAGCAACAAAAAATTAAGATATTTAAATTAACACATGAGGCTATGAATATGAATACAGCTGAAGTGAACTATAAGTGTTTGGCAAGATGGTATATTACACCAAATGTGGCACATAAACAACGATTAGATGTTTCACCATTATGTTGGAGAGGGTGTGGGAATAAGGGAACAATGGCACATATATAGTGGAAATGTCCTAAAATTCTGAAGTTCTGGCAGGGAATAATCCAATATACACAGGAAATATCAGGGACTACCTTACAGAGGGACCAGTGGGTTTGTGTGTTTTATAATACAGAGACTCCTGTGAAACAATATAAAAATAATGTAGTATATCACCTATCAGTGCAGCCAAAGGTCTAATTCCCAAATTTTGGTTAGCCCAAGAGTCCCCAGAAATAAAGGAATGGATAAAGAGAATTGAATACATATATAAGATGGAGGAGCTAGATCATATGGAGGAGGACAAAATGGAAAAAATCAGAAAAGTGTGGGTTGGTATTACTTTAAAACATCTAGGAGATATTGTGAAGCGGTAGGAGTCTAAGGTAGGATGACCAGGGAGAGGTTAACTGATTAACTATGGGCTTCCAGATGAAGGATTGAGAGAGAGGAGGTAGGAGAAATGGGATATAGATATAGACAGAAAAAAAACATATGAGGTTATGGAAAGAATATGGAATGGGGACTGCTGGAGGAAAAAGGGGGGGGGGAAGGGGAGTGGGAGGCGAAGGGAATAGGTTTAATTTATGTGGAATTTATGTATGTGTGAATTGTTGGTTACAATGTAGATTTTTTTAATGGAAAAATTTAATAAAAAAAAAAAACAGAAGCGTAGCCAGTAAACAAGCCAAAGGTCAGTAACAAGTGATTGCAGGTTGGGATCAGGCAGAAGCGTAGTCGAGGAACAAGCCAAAGGTCGGTAATGAGTTGTGGCAAAGGTACGGATGGCAACAGGAGAGATAAAAGCAAAATAATGACTGGAGAGGGCACAATAATCTGGCAAACAGGAAGTGTAGAGGCATGGCTTAAATCTGGGAGTTCATAAGAGCAGCAAAGGGTGCAAGGTTCACAACAAACAAGGTCAAGGCAGGATCATTCAAGGAATACTCCAGGGAGCTGTCCAGCATTCCAGGTGGCTCAGCAGGAAGAGACATTTCCAGACACAGTAGAAGTCCCAGGTTTGAACCCAGACCCTGACAGTACTCCCCTCCTCTCATCGCATCCCCAGGACATCTTAGAACGATATTTGTGAGGAAATCTCTGGTGGAATTATCTTGTTATTCTAGGGGCATGAACTTTCTCCTCAGGCTCCCAATAATTCTCAGTGAAGAAATGGTAAACCCATATACTCCTGCGCTTAGGGATGGACTCAGTATAGTTGGGACCACATCACGAAATTCTTGGAATATGCACGCCTTGCTGCCCTCAAAAGACCAGGGGAGTCCAAATATACTAAATAGAGAAAAACATACAGAGGGCGCACTGGCCTATTGCATTACCTTAAAAATATGTTTATTAAATGTTAAAAGTAGGTATTGTACTCATGAATTGTTAATACAGTCAAAGGCACATCATAAAGGAACAGCTCTGTCCAATCCGCACTACGTATCTGTCCGTAATGGGAACTCTGGACATCCAACAGGATGACGCGTTTGGAGGACTTGCCTCTTCCTCAGACTTATTTTTAAGGTAATGCGCTAGGCCGGTGTGCCCTCTGTTTGTTTTTCTCTATTCCCAAGAATTCTCCTCAGGCCCATATCCTACCCACTGAGCCAGATATTGCAATTTATTCCTAAAGATCCTGGAATCAAGAATTTTCTCCACCACAAATTCTTCTTTACCGTGTACCTTAATAGGTGGAGGAGGTGGAAGAATTATTTCAGAGAAAGGATTTTCATGAAATGGTAGTGATATGTGAAAAAATGAGTGAATCTTCATACTGACAGGAAGTTTTAAGCGAAAGGAGACCAGGTTGAACATAACCCACAAACTTTTGCTTAACTTAGCAGATGGAACAAAAATCTTCAAACTTTTGGTTGATAACCAAACGCCACCCACATGAAAGGTAGGAAGTGATCTGCGATGTCTGTTGGCAGCCTTTTTGTAGTATTCCTGAGCTTCCCTCAAAGTCACAATTAATTTCTCCTGAACTTCCTGGAATCTAGTCAGAATGTTGGTAACAGCAGGAATTGGAGTTATGATAGGGAGATTCGGAATAAAAACTGGATGATGTCCTGTGCTTACATAGAAGGACTTTGAGAAGTGGAGCTATGTTTAGAATTGTTAGATGCAAACTCTGCAGTAGGAAGATAGTCCACCCAATTGTCCTGAAGATAACTGACAAAGCATCGAAGATACTCCAGAGTTTGATTGGTGCTCTCTGTCTGACCTTTTGACCAGGGATGAAAAGCAGAGGACAGATTAATTGTAAAACCTAATGCTGAGCAAGAGCTTTTTCAGAATTTTAAAGTAAACTGCACCCCTCTGTCTGACACTACATCATCAGGGATTCCATGTAGTTTAAAGACTTCTCGAACCATGAGTTCCGCAGTGGTTCCTATGGTTTTGACAGAACAGGCAGTGGCTGAAGCAACCCCAAAGAAGAAGCTCGGGTATTATTGCGTGCACAGATCAGACACAGGTCACATAGTGTTTGACAACCAGGCATCCAAAAGAAATGATAAAAGTTCTTCTGCCTTAGAAACCACAAAATGCCCAGCAAGTTTGAAATCATGAACCAACATGAGGGATTCAACCCAAGTAAATTCAGGTATGTAGAGTTTATGCCATTGAATCCGAAAGCAGTTCTTATAAGCCTGGTTAATGTCCTTAGGTAGATGATTAAGAAGTGGGTCATTATACCCCTCCATGAAAAGATTAAAAAATGCCTTAGAACTTGTGGCCCCTAGAAAGTTCTTCTGAGGCAGGATCGAGCGACAGAGTTGTTTTCCTGAAGAGTCCCAGACATCAACCATGAAAAGGCATAAGCCTTACCATTTCATCAATCCAGGTTGATACAAGACAATAAAATTAAACATGGAAAAGAGCACTAGAAGTCTAGAAGACAATCTCTCAGCAGAAAGAATGAGTTCTAGATTTATATGATCAGTGAGAACAGTCGAAGGATGCTTAGACCCTTCCAGCAGATGCCTCCATTTGGAAAAGGCTTCTTTAACCACATGCCGCCCAGCCACTGTAGAAATACGGCGGCAGGGCGGCACAGCTGGCCAAAACCACGTTTTAAAACGTGTGTTTTTAAAACAGGTAGGGGGCGTGCGCGAGGCGCGCCGCCGCTCTACCTGTCCCACCAATCACAGCCGCGGATGTCAGTCGCCAGGTCACAGCCGGTCGTTATCGTCTATGTCCCAGCGATCGGCCGCAATCGCTGACAGAGAGCACAGCTGCAGTAGCTGTGCTTTCTGTCAGTTCCCTGACAGCTCTAGGACACGCTGATCGGGACAGAAGAGTTTCTCTCTCCCGATCAGCTGTGTTCCCTGCAGTACACCCCTCCGCCCCCTAGTAAAACACTCCCCTCACACAGTTAACCCTTTCCCTGAATAATAAACTTAACCCCTTCCTCCCCAGTGCTATTAGTACAGTGTCAGTGTTTTTTTTTTGCATTTTGCACTGATCACTGTATTGGTGTCACTGGGGATGTCAGTGACCCCAAGTCAGTACCCCCCAATGTCAGAATGTCCGCCGCAGTCCCGCCATAAGTCGCTGATCGTCGCCATAAGTCGCTGATCGTCTACATTATTAGTATGAAAAAAACTAAAAATCCCAGTATCTTTCCTGCCATTTGTAAACGCTATAACTTTCACATAAACCAATTAATTTTCACGTATTGGTTTTTTTTTAGCAAAGACATGTCGCAGAATGCATTTTGGCAGAAATTTATGACTAAATTTGATTTTTACATTTTTTTTTACTGGACATGTTTTATAGCAAAAAGTCTAAAATATTGTTTTTTTTTCTCAAAATTGTCAGCCTTTTTTTTTATAGCGCAAAAAATAAAAACCGTACAGGCGATCAAATACCACCAAAAGAAAGCTCAATTTGTGGAAAAAAAAAGGATGTAAATTTCATTTATGTACCATTTTGCATGACTGCGCAATTGTCCGTTAAACTAGCGCAGCGCTGTATAGCAAAAAAATGACGTAAATTGCAGTATCTATACCACAGTTTGTAGACGCTTTAACTTTCACACAAAGCAATCAATATACACTTATTGGGATTTTTTTTACCAAAAACATGTAGCAGAATACATTTCGGTCTAAATTTATAACTAACTTTGAGTTTATTATATATTTTTTATAGCTGAAAGTAAAAAATATCGTTTTTCTTCAAAATTTTTGGCCTTTTTTTGTTTATAGAGTGAAAAATAAAAAGCACACAGGTGATCAAATACCACCGAAAGAAAGCTCTATTTGTGTGAAAAAAAGGACGTAAATTTTGTTGGGGTGCAGCATTGCATGACCGCGCAATTATCAGTTGAATTACTGCAGCGCCGAGTAGCAAAAAGAGGCCTGGTCATTAAGGGGGGTAAATCCTCTGGAGGTCAAGTGGTTAATTGCCAGCAACTCCTTATTTCCAATGTCATAATTATTTTCAGTGAGGAAAATATGCACAAGGATGAAGCTGCATCTTTTCTCCGCTTCGCTGCGAAAAGATAGCTTCCAAGGCAGAGTCTGAGGTATCCACTTCCACAATAAAAAGGTAGTTCAGGATCAATATGTACCAATATTGGTGCAGAAGTTAAGAGAGTCTTTAGCTTACTAAAAGCAGTCTGTGCTTCAGATGACCATACAAAGGGCACTTCTTTCTTTGTCAGCTGTGTAATTGGTGGAACTTAGAGAAGTTCCTTATGAACTTCCTGTAGAAGTTGGCAAATCCAACAAATCGTGGTATTTCATTAATGTTTCCAGGGACAGGCCAATCCACCAATACCTTGATCTTCTCGAATCCATGCTCACTCCTTCTGCAGAAATAATATATCCCAAGAACTGGACCTGCGTTTGTTCAAACTCGCAATTCTCCAGTTTGATGTAAAGTTGGTTCTTCCTTAATCTTTCGAAGACAGTGCAGACATGCCTGTAATACTCCTCCAGGTTACCCGAAAAGGTGAGAATACGATCCAGGTATGCAATAACAAACTGGTCCAACAGATCCTGAAAAAAAGGTGAGAATACTATCCAGGTATGCAATAACAAACTGGTCCAACAGATGCCTGTGATACTCCTCCAGGTTACCCGAAAAGGTGAGATCCTGAAAAACATCATTGATGAAATATTGAAAAGTCGCGGGAGAATTGCAAAGGACTCAAAATGCCCATAACTGCACAAAATCACATATATATACGTGATTTTGCATCCCCGGGTAGAGGGCGCTCGATAGTCGCGTGCGCCCTACCCCCGTCACCATTCGCGGTCGCGGATGTCAATCACCGGGTCCCACCTGGTGATTACCTACAATCACCGACGGGGAGGAAGACTGGTTTGGTTTGTTTACAAACAGTCTTCCTCCCTGTCAGCTAGGGCACACTGCTTGGGATGGCTGTGCACAGCACAGCCATCCCAATCAGTGTGCTTACAGTAAAGTACCCCGCCCTCTAGTAAAACATTACCTACACACAGTTAACCCTTTGATCGCCCCTCATCCCTTCCTGCCCAGTGTCATTAGTACAGTGTCAGTGCTGTTTTTTTAGCATTGATCACTGTATTGGTGTCACTGGGGATGTTAATGACACCAAGTTAGTTCCCCCAGTGTCAGAATGCCCGCCGTAGTCCCGCTAAAAGTCGCTGATCGCCACCATTACTAGTAGGAAAAAAAAAAACCCAGTATCTATACCGCCATTTGTAAACGCTATAACTATCACATAAACCAATTAATTTACACGTTAGGATTTTTTTTTAGCAAAGACATGTCGCAGAATACATTTTGGCCTAAATTTATGACGAAATTAGATTTTTTAAAATTTTTTACTGAACATGTTTAATAGCAAAAAGTGAAAAATATTGTTTTTTTGACAAAATTGTTGGGTTGTTTTTTGCTTATAGAGCAAAAAATTAAAAACGCACAGGCAATCAAATACCACCGAAAGAAAGCTCAATTCGTGGGAAAAAAGGACGTAAATTTCATCTGGGAGCGGCGTGGCATGACCGAGCAATTGTCAGTTAAAGTAACACAGCGCTGTAACGCACAAAAAGGCCTGGTCAGGAAGGGGGGTAAATCCTCTGGAGGGAAAGTAGTTTGGGCAAGTTTGGATTGCACATTTCCAAGGTGACTTATATAATTCACACTTTTGGATATTTTTCATTTTGTGGTCTTTTCACTGGACTTTTGGTTTAATATTTTTTGCACTTTAATAGTAATTTAAAATTGAACATTTTGAGCAATTCATCATATACCATATTAATGCATTTATAATTTAGTATTATTTTGTACGTTACGTAATTCACCTAGGCAAACACAACAGGGAGTGGAGAGAGAGAATTAAAAAAAGGGTATGTAGAAATCTAAAAAAAAAAAAAGTTTTTATTATCCATTAGTGTTATAGAAGGGGGAAAGGATTCCACCAGCAGCAACATTAAAAATAGACTGAAGTTCCACTTTGGGTGGTAGAGGCATACGTATCCAGCAATTGTCTCTGCAGAGTATGGATTCCTCCTGTTGCCCCTTTACCACACTTTCCGGTCCAGAAAACTTGATAGATAACAACAAACTTTTGCAGGTCTGAAATTTGCTGCCTGAAAGGAGCCACAGCATTTGCTATAGCAGCCTGCATGTTTAGGCCAGATTTTTCTGTCACGGTCAAGTGTCAGGGCTCAGAGACCAGTAGCTACAGCAGCAGATAGGTATACCAACAGGTCACCCTGGCAGATGACACATGCTCACCTGTCTAAGCAATAACCGGTATTCCCCAGAGCTCCTGATGGTGGAGATGAGTTTTACTGCATGTTAGTACCAGGTCGTAGTACTCAGCATCACACCACCAGGGGGAGAGCAAGCCAGGGTCCAGTAGCAGATATAGCAGGTAGGGATAAAACGGAAGCACAGTCAGTAAACAAGCCAAAGGTCAGTAGCAAGTGGTTGCAGGTTGGAATCAGGCAGAAGCGTAGTCGAGGAACAAGCCAAAGGTCGGTAATGAGTGGTGGCAAAGGTACAGAATGGAGCAGGATAGACAAGAGCGAGATATTGGCATATAGGAAGTGCAGAGACATAGCTTAAATCAGAAAGTTCATGGGAGGAGCAAAGGGTTCAAGCTTCACGACAAACCAGGTCAAGGCAGAATCATTCAAGGACTTTTGCAGGGAGCTGTCCACCATTCCAGGTGGCTCAGCGAGAAGAGACATTGCCAGAGGTCCCAGATTTGATCCAAGGCCCCGATACATCCCAAAGTATTTGCTGAGAGGCATGTTGAGTGCATGGAAGATTTAATTTTTGTAAACTACAAAAAAAGATTTTTTTTTTTTGTTGTTTACAAAATTGTTGCTTTATTTAGATATTTCTCACACATGCCACGGGCATACATGGAATTAGACCACTGCATTCTTTTACTTCTCCTGAGTATGGGGATACCACATGTGACAGACTTTTTGGCAGCATAGCCATGTACAGGACCTCAAAATCCCATGACCACCTTCAGGCTTTCAAGGGGTATATTTCTTCATGTCGCTGGGGCAGCACAATGGCTAAATGGTTAGCTCCGGTTTCCTCCCACACTCCAAAGACATGCTGGTAGGTTAATTGGATCCTGTCTAAATTGGCCCTAGTATGTGTAAATATATATATATATATATATATATATATCTGTGTAAATTGACAGCGCTACATAAGTTCCTGTAATAATTAATAAGTAAATGTTGCTTCCTTGCTACATATCACAATTTCGGAAGCCCTGAAACGACAGGATAGTAAAAACACCCCCTCAAATGACCCTTGTAATTCCACATTTACCCATGGCATGTGTGAGAAATATTTAATTAAAGTGACAACTTAATGTAAAAAAAAATATTTTTTAGTCAATTTCCAAATGGACTCAACATGCGGTTATAATAAAAAAAAGTAACAATATAACAATAACTCAATAAAACAAACATTTTTAAAAACTTTGAGGGATATGCAAATCATATTGCCCACGACTTGCAGTGTTTTTCGTTTACATTTAGCCCTGCTGCAGGCAAGCAGCAGAGTTTACTTTTTTTTTGCCCCTTAATGGAGTGGACACCGATGTAGCAGGAAAATATGTACTGCTCCCCTGGTGCAGGAAGTCCCCTCTCCGATGGCTTCTCAATAGCCTTGCGGCTCTCTCAGCACATCCACTCTGCTCCCAGGCACTGGGCAGCTGGTACTAGAGGAGGCGGAGCATACACAGTGCTCCCTGTAATAGGCGGGACAACACATGGCCCTGAGACCTATCACTTCTTCTGCCATCATCTATCCCGCCCTTCTCTGTGTTAGTCCCACCCCCTGCATCAGCGCCTATAGCCAGAGATGGATCGATAGCTAGCCAGATGATGGCACTAAGATCGTGGGCGTAGCTAGGGATCTCCAGCACGATGCCGAGCGCTATATGAAGTTGTAATTTGTAAGATGCAGCGGAAGCAGTGTCCTGGCTCCTGGCTCCACGCCTGTCTATTTCTTCAGACCTCAGGGTGGTGGGGCCCCACACGAACACTGATAGTCTAGCTTGCACAGGACAGGGGAGACCATGACAGCTTGAGGGAGGGATGGATCTGAGCTCAGCCTCTTCTATCAGCACAGAACAAGCTGGCTGCTTAATGTATATAAAGAAAAGCAGTATAAACTGACACTGCATAGAGCAGTATACTTCACATGGCTACCCTGAGCTTGCACCACAAATACTGACGTCTAAAACGTTCGAGTATAGACACGTCCCTCCTTGCAAGCAGCTCCAGTGCCGTCATTGCTCCATGAGACCCATAGTGTGTGGTGTGGAGAGCATCTGACAGTGTCTGCTGTGTGCTGGTTTTTTTTTCTTCTAGTCCTTAAAGTAGAACTAAAAACATTGTTTTTTCCCATTTTGGATAGAGTAATGGAGGGTTATAATCCCAGTCAGGTTTTTATTGCCATCTGTTTTCCACTGGGGAGATTGCCCTTCACTTCTTGTCCCATAGTTAAACAGGAAGTGAGAGGAAAGCCCTCCAAAGAGATGAAATCCCTATTGACCACCAGAACTACAGTTGCAAGAAAAAGTATGTGAACCCCTTGTGATTACGTGGAGTTTTGCATGAATTGGGCATAAAATGTGCTCTGAACATCATCTAAGTCACAACAATAGAAGAACACAGTCTGCTGAACATAATACTACACAAACATTAGATGATGCCATGGTTTAATTGCACATAACATGTAAACATTCACAGTGCAGGGAGGAAAAAGTATGTGAGGCCCTAGCTTAATGACTTCTCCCAGAGCTAATTGGAGCCAGGAGTGAGCCAACCTTGACTCCAATCAGTGTGATGATATTGGATGTGTTGCTGACAGCTGTCCTGCCCTTAAAAAACACACACCTGTTTTGGGTTTACTGGTTTCAAGAAGCACTGTCTGATGTGAACCATGCCTCGCAAAAAAGAACTCTCAGAAGACCTACGATCAAGAATTGTTGACTTGCATGAAGCTGGAAAGGGTTACAAAAGTATCTCCAAAAGCCTTGATGTTCATGTGTCCATAGTAAGACAGACTGTCCACAAATGGAGAAAGTTTAGCACTGTTGCTACTCTCCCTAGGCGTGGTCGTCCTGTAAAAATGACTGCAAGAGCACAGCGCAGAATGCTGCATGAGGTAAAGAAGAATCCCAGAGTGTCAGCTAAAGACCTACAGAAATCTCTGGCACATGCTAACATTTTTGTTGACACATCTACAATAAGGAAAACATTAAACAAGAATGGAGTACATGGGAGGACACCACGGAGGAAGCCATTGCTGTCCAAAAAGAATATTGCAGCATGTTTGAAGTTTGCAAAAGAGCACCTGGATGTTCCACAGCACTGCTGGCAAAATATACTGTGGACAGATGAAACCAAGATTGAGTTGTTTGGGAAGAACACACAACACTATGTGTGGAGAAAAAAAGGCACAGCACACCAACACCAAAACCTCATCCCCACTGTAAAACATGGCGGAGGGAGCATCATGGTTTGGGGCTGCTTTGCTGCCTCAGGGCCTGGACGGATTGTTGTCATTGATGGGAAAATGAATTCCAGAGTTTATCAAGACATTTTGCAGGAAAACGTACGACCATCTGTCCGCCAACTGAAGCTCTGCAGAGGATGGGTGATGCAACAGGACAATGACACAAAGCATACAAGTAATTCAACAAAACAATGGCTGCAACAGCACAGAATACGCCTTCTGGAGTGGCCCAGTCACACCAGACATCCCAAGAATATTGCTACACTGAAACAGTTTTGTAAAGGGGAGTGGTCCAAAATTACTCCAGATCGTTGTGCAGGTCTGATCTGCAACTACAGGAAACGTTTGGTTGAGGTTATTGCTGCCAAAGGAGGGTCAACCAGTTATTAAGTCCAAAGGTTCACATACTTTTTCCTCCCTGCACTGTGAATGTTTACATGTTATGTGCAACTAAACCATGGCAACATCTAATGTTTGTGTAGTATTATGTTCAGCAGACTGTGTTCTTCTATTGTTGTGACTTAGATGAGGTTCAGAGCACATTTTATGCCCAATTCATGCAAAACTCCACGTAATCCCAAGGGGTTCACATACTTTTTCTTGCAACTGTAGTAACCTCATTGTAAGATTTCCTCTCTATTCCTCTTCTGGTGAAAACCAAAAAAGTTTGGGATTTACTTTCACCCTCTCTAATTGCCCTGTTGACCAATATCAACAGGAACGAATCTCCCTAAAGGCGACACAGACAGCAATAAAAAACTGACAGGGGTTCTAATTACTCTCTGCTTCATCCAAAAGTAAAAAACGTTTGCCTCTGGTTATATTTTATTCACTACAGGTCTTTGAGTATACTAGTTGCTCCCTAGTTCAGAAGGGGGGCCAAGGTGCTGAGGAGTTGTCCCTAATTACACATAGAAGGGCACAGGGGTAAAAAAAACTCTGATAATACTGAGATAAGGTGGAACAAGAATATCCGGTGTAACTTGAAGATCTGTATCCCCTGCAACAACTGAGCATGTGCCTGAATCAGGAAAAACAAGTGAGTGCCGAGCTAAGTAACTTAAAGCCTTACATTTTGGACTACAACACCGGCACTTTAATGGTCGGGATTCAAAAGCTCGGGCACCATGACAGCCGTTCGGGGAAACAGACACTTGTCATCATTAACAGTGCCGATCTCCAAGGATACAGGGGGGGGATACAGGATTTCACAGCAACTGTAGAACCCCATGCCTGTGTTGTAGCCCGGCTTGCAAGGAGTTAAGTGACTTCAGGTACCTCTATAGCTTTAGCTTCGCACTCGGCTTATTTTCCCTGCTTCAGGCACATGGGCAGTTAATGCAGGGAATATCTTCATGCTACACCTGAGCATGATTTGGCTGCTCAGCATGCGCTTGTACTGAGCACCCAAATGCTTCCGTAGAAATAGACAGACAAATAGATTGTCATGAGGGACAAGTAGACTGGGACCCTGGTTTATTCCCTTGGACAAGTATTTTTGTAAAACATTTCCACACCCCTGGTTTTTTATTTTTTTAACTTTCTTTTTGGAAGAGAACCATAAACTTGCCAGCCTTGGAATTTAGGGTCTCTCAAAATGTGATTGTCAGGGCTCTGTCCACAGCAGAGGTACTCGGAGACCTGGCATTCCTGCCAGTACCTTGCATAGCCGCAGAAATACAAGCTGGCAAAAATCTATGCGCATTGGGACACGGACGCGAGCCGGAAAACGCACGCGCACTGGTGCATATTTTCGCCTGCATTAGCTCAGTTTAGAGCCAGACGGCTTTCATAAGGAAGCCCATCACTCCCTCAAATTGCTGGTTGATCTCTGGCTCCCCAGTACCTTTGTTTGTGTTCCCTTGTGTGACGGGAGTGACTTTTGGGGGTGGGGGGACTGCTTGGTCAGCTCATGTTCCCCTCATTATGTTTAACCCACCCTGTGCCTGTTAAGAGGTACAGGGTGTAAATGTGAATGTCCCAGTCTTGTGTATAGTGTGTGTTCCTTTGTCCCTGCCATATGGTTGCCTATTGTTCTATGCCATGTGCTACCCCCCATTGCTCTGTGTCTTGCCATGTATTCCTGCATTGTCTACTGCCATGTGGCTATTCCTTTGTGCTAGGCCACATGGCTGTCCATTGTTTGTTTGCCATGTGCTTCATCCCATTGTTCTGTGTCTTGGGTTGGTTGGAGTAGTTCCCTGTAGCCCTTCCCACTGATAGGGCGGGCTGATGATGTATTTCCTGTTCCTGGTTGTGTTTCCCTGCCCTCTGTATATATCCTGTGTGTTGAGTTAAAATAAACAGAGTTGGCTTCCTGTTTAAGAAGAGCTGGGTGCTGTCTATTTCCTGAGGGATTTCAAGGCTGTGGTCCATGGATGGTGTTCGGACAGGGGAAGCTGTGGTATAACGGAAAAACTCAGTGCGGTCTGGGATCCAGTTCCATTACACCTTGCTACTGTGATCTCCTGTTACTGATTTAGCTTGTTCATGGACCTGTCTTCTCTGCCTGACTCCTGATCTGACCTCGGCTTGGCTAACGGATATTCTCACCTGCTCTCCTGATCTGACCTCGGCTTGGCTAATAGATATTCTCACTCGCTCTCATGATCTGACCTCGGCTTGGGTAATAGATATTCTCACTCGCTCTCCTGTGTATGACCATGGCTATCCTATTGACTACGTCTGCTCCAATCTCCACCTGGCATCTGACCTTGGCTTTGAACCAGCTACTCTGTGGTCCTCTGCTACCCTGAAGGCCTGCATACCTCTCACGGGCGCCACCTGTCTCCAGACACCATTCCAGTGCATCAGCTGTGCTCCTGGGTGTACCTCTGACAAGCACTCCTACAGGTGACCTGTGCTACTTTGGGCCTGACTCCTTCTGTCCCATATCCAGGGGAGCCTGGAACTTATCCGCAAGGGAAGCCCTCGCTCCATTGGCCTCTAGCAACAGGTACGTGATCGCATCAGGATAAAAATCAAAATCCTTTTAATAAATCAGTGATATCAAATGCAGCGCTAAGGAAGTAGTAAACTAATATATATATATATATATAAAACTCGCTTCAAATGGTAGAGCTTTTTTAAAGCACACAGCAACTCGCTTTCTTTATAAGGTCTTTTTAGCCCACTTTTATTTAAAGAAAAAGTTCCATAAAGCTTCCCACGCAGGGATATCTACCAACAAACAAATATTCAGCCTCCTGGCTTGTACACACAATTTTCCTCTGGCCTTCCACTTCAGGCTTACGTCCGTCTCCTGCAGACTCTTTCTAAATGGCTTTTTTGCACACAGCGAGCCTCTAGCCTCTAGTAACAAAAGTATAACACAATAAATGCACTGTGGAGCACTAAACTTGATGGTGATAACGTCCAAATATGACGTGTAAAATACAGTATAAAGTGCAGTAGTGACAAATGAATAAATATATAAATATAAAGTCCAAATGTGTAATGACCAAATCAAATCGATATAAAGTGAATTCCGTGACTCCAGTGACTGGAAGCTAATGTACAGTGCGGATCAAAAGTTTGGGCACCCCAGCTAAAAATTTGTATTAATGTGCATAAAGAAGCCAAGGAAAGATGGAAAAATCTCCAAAAGGCATCAAATTACAGATTAGACATTCTTATAATATGTCAACAAAAATTAGATTTTATTTCCATCATTTACACTTTCAAAATAACAGAAAACAAAAAAATGGCGTCTGCAAAAGTTTGGGCACCCTGCAGAATTTATAGCATGCACTGCCCCCTGAGACCTGCCAGTGTCATGGATTGTTCTCAATCATTGTCTGGGAAGACCAGGTGATGTCAATCTCAAAGGTTTTAAATGCCCAGACTCATCTGACCTTGCCCCAACAATCAGCACCATGGGTTCTTCTAAGCAGTTGTAAAATATTTAAAATATCTTGCGAGCCAGATAGTAGACAAAAACTCCTTATTAATACACTCTAATATTGGATCGCAAACCTCTAGCACATAACTACCAATGTGATAAACCGCAAAAATAAAATAATTAGTGTTGCGCTCCCAAACCTCAAATCAATATATTGTTATTTAAATTTGATCTCTATTATAAGGATCACAGTAATTAAGAATGATGTGTGTAAGTAAACATAAATACTAATACACTTATAATTTAAATTAGTACAAATAAATAATGTGCATAACAAATAAAAAATAAAAACTATAAAATAAAAATAAAAAATATTCTAAAAAATAAAAATAAATATAAAGAAAGTGTCCCAAAAAGTGACTTTGTGCTGGAAAATCTTCAATCTACAAAGATTATAAATTTTATAAATCGGTGACTGCTTGTGAATCCTCCCTCAAGTGAAGATGTGCGCTCACCTCATAAGAAGCCTGCAATTAGGCTATATAAGCTTGTGGTTCACCTCCTTTGGAACCTGCTTGTTTAGAACTCCTGCTTTAAGATATCCATGGTATGCGACATATGCTATAGGATGAATCTCCTCTCCAGAGGGTGCAATTCCTCTATATTTTCATCTCCATGCGATTCTCCACATACAAAAAAGATCTCGACATGGTGCTTTATCTTTTATATAAGTATGACTTTAATTTGCTTGGGATATAGCACTCACATATAAAGTGTGCGGATAGTGGTAGCACAGATACAATCCCAAACCGCCGCTGATTGTCGGAGCTGTGTACTTGTGGTCCGGCAAACTGACTCCCTCCGAGTGACGTTACAGTCGGGTGGGACTGTAACGTCACTCGGAGGGAGTCAGTTTGCCGGACCACAAGTACACAGCTCCGACAATCAGCGGCGGTTTGGGATTGTATCTGTGCTACCACTATCCGCACACTTTATATGTGAGTGCTATATCCCAAGCAAATTAAAGTCATACTTATATAAAAGATAAAGCACCATGTCGAGATCTTTTTTGTATGTGGAGAATCGCATGGAGATGAAAATATAGAGGAATTGCACCCTCTGGAGAGGAGATTCATCCTATAGCATATGTCGCATACCATGGATATCTTAAAGCAGGAGTTCTAAACAAGCAGGTTCCAAAGGAGGTGAACCACAAGCTTATATAGCCTAATTGCAGGCTTCTTATGAGGTGAGCGCACATCTTCACTTGAGGGAGGATTCACAAGCAGTCACCGATTTATAAAATTTATAATCTTTGTAGATTGAAGATTTTCCAGCACAAAGTCACTTTTTGGGACACTTTCTTTATATTTATTTTTATTTTTTAGAATATTTTTTATTTTTATTTTTATTTTATAGTTTTTATTTTTTATTTGTTATGCACATTATTTATTTGTACTAATTTAAATTATAAGTGTATTAGTATTTATGTTTACTTACACACATCATTCTTAATTACTGTGATCCTTATAATAGAGATCAAATTTAAATAACAATATATTGATTTGAGGTTTGGGAGCGCAACACTAATTATTTTATTCTTCTAAGCAGTTGTCTAGAAAACTGAAACTGAAAATAGTTGACGCTCACAAAGCTGGAGAAGGCTATAAGAAGATAGCAAAGCGTTTTCAGATGTCAATATCCTCTGTTCGGAATGAAATTAAGAAATGGCAGTCATCAGGAACAGTGGAAGTTAAAGCAACATCTGGAAGACCAAGAAAATATCAGACAGAACAGCTCGCAGGATTGTGAGAAAAACAATTCAAAACCCAAGTTTGACTGCACGATCCCTCCAGAAAGATCTGGCAGACACTGGAGTTCTGTGGACCGATGAGGTTAAAATTGAACTTTTTGGCCGGAATGAGCAAAGGTACGTTTGGAGAAGAAGGGGCACAGATTTAATGAAAAGAACCTCTGTCCTACTGTTAAGCATGGGGTTGGATCAATCATGCTTTGGGGCTGTGTTGCAGCCAGTGGCACAGGGAACATCTCACGAGTAGAAGGAAAAATGGATTCAATAAAATTTCAGCAAATTTTGGATGGTAACTTGATGCCATCTGTGAAAAAGCTGAAGTTAAAGAGAGGATGGCTTCTACAAATGGATAATGATCCTAAACACACCTCGAAATCCACGGGGGATTACATCAAGAGGCGTAAACTGAAGGTTTTGCCATGGCCTTCACAATCTCCTGACCTCAACATAATTGAAAATCTATGGATAGACCTTAAAAGAGCAGTGCGTGACAGACAGCCCAGAAATCTCAAAGAACTGGAAGACTTTTGTAAGGAAGAATGGGCAAAGATACCTCAAACAAGAATTGAAAGACTCTTGGCTGGCTACAAAAAGCGTTTACAAGCTGTGATACTTGCCAAAGGGGGCAGTACAAGATATTAACTCTGCAGGGTGCCCAAACTTTTGCAGACGCCATTTTTTTGTTTTCTGTTATTTTGAAAGTGTAAATGATGGAAATAAAATCTAACTTTTGTTGACATATTATAAGAATGTCTAATCTGTAATTTGATGCCTTTTGGAGATTTTTCCATCTTTCCTTGGCTTCTTTATGCACATTAATACAAATTTTAAGCTGGGGTGCCCAAACTTTCGATCCCCACTGTATATTGCACTAACCAGAAGTGCAATAAAAAGGCGCATTTGAGTATATTAAACCACTCCTGGTCATCTGGATCCAAATAGATATCTTAGAGGATCGTCTGGCACACGTCAGCACATCAGGTGATCAGCAGACTTCACTCTCCGGTTCCAGAGACATCACATCCGGTGGTATGGACCAGTCATGGGCATAGAGTAATAATCGCAGGAATCCACCTTAGGGGCTCGTTAAAAAACGAGCCAGAGAAAAAATCTCGAATAGTGCAGTATTTTATTGAATAGTATGGCAAAATAGTGAACAGAAAGTATTTGCACTCACATTTGGCATGAATACTTAATAATACTTAATGAATAATTCCTGCAATTATCACTTTATGCCCATGACTGGTCCATAACATCGGATGTGATGTCCCTGGAACCGGAGAGTGAAGTCTGCTGATCATGTGATGTGCTGACGTGTGCCAGATGATCCTCTAAGACAGGGGTGGGCAACTGTGGCCCTCCAGCTGTTGTAGAACTACAAGTTCCATGAGGCATTGCAAAACTGACAGTTACAAGCATGACTCCCAAAGGCAGAGGCATGATGGGACTTGTAGTTCATCAACAGCTGGAGGGCCACAGTTGCCCACCCCTGCTCTAAGATATCCATTCGGATCCAGATGACCAGGAGTAGTTTAATATAATCAAATGCACAATTTTATTGCGCTTCTGGTTATGCAATATACATTAGCTTCTAGTCACCGGAGTCACGGAATTCACTTTATATCGATTTGATTTGATCATTATACATTTGAACTTTATATTTATATATTTATTCATTTGTCACAACTGCACTTTACACTGTATTTTACACGTCATATTTGGACGTTATCACCATCATCAAGTTTAGTGCTCCACAGCGCATTTATTGTGTTATACTTTTATTACAGTATATATATATATATTTATTGATTATTAATTAGTTTAGTACTTCCTTAGCGCTGCATTTGATATCACGCGATAGTATCAGCCAGCCATTATGTCTGAAGCCGAGAGAGGTGCTTCCGCATTAGAAGCCCTGTGTCAACAGATGACGGCTCTTACACAAGCAGTTAAAGATCTGCAGGAAGGATACTTTCAGCTAAAAGGACATCTCCACTCCCTCACTACTTCTGTGACTTCTGCAGACCAAAATCCTTTTGCTAGTTCTACCCCTATAGCTGCACCTGCCAGTTCGCCTCCTGCTGCTACACCTGCTGTGGTGCTACCACCCCCAGAGCCTAGGGTCCCCACTCCTGAACAATTCTCAGGGGACCGGTGTAAATTCAGGGCCTTTAAAAATGCTTGTGAACTTTACTTTTCTCTGCAACCAAGGACTTTTTCACTTGAGGCTGTCAAAGTGGGGTTCATTATCTCCCTCTTGTCTCATGAACCTCAATCATGGGCACACAGCCTACTGGAACAAAAGAACCCAGCATTTAACTCTGTGACCACATTTTTTGAAGCCATGGCTGCCCTCTATGATGATACCCAGAAGACCTCCACTGCCGAATCCGCCCTTCATGCTGTACAACAAGGCCGGCAGCCTGTGGAGGATAACATTGTGGAATTCCGAAAATGGTCAGCTGATACCGGTTGGAACGACGCAGCTTTAAAATACCAGTTCCGTCTAGGCCTGTGCGAATCCCTCAAGGATAAGTTAGCCAGGGTTGAAATTCCCTCCACCCTGGAGAATCTTCTTCAGCTCTCTACCCAGTTGGATCGTCAACTATGGGAAGGACGATCTGAACATACCCAGACTTTTCAACCCACGTGGGTCCTGCCGAAAACTCCAGGATCAGCGGCTCCTGCCCGTTCCTCAGCCCACCAACACACTTCTGAAGTGGAACCAATGCAAATTGGCCTTCTTCGACCTGCTCTAACTCCAGACAAGGCAATCTATGCCTTTACTGTGGGGCTATGGGCCACTTCTTGAGCAACTGCCCAGTGCGACTAAGTAAGTCAAGCCAGCCCCATCCTTCGTATCTCCAGTTATCCGGAGCTTTAACCACCCGTGTCATTCTCCCCATATTATTGCAGGTGGCTGGAAGGGAAGTCAAGCTGCGGGCAATCGTTGACTCAGGAGCCTGTAGCTGTTTCTTGGGCATCAACCTTGCCAAGGACTTATGTATTCCTCTTCATCCAAAGAAACAAAGACTTGATATACTACTAGCTGATGGCACTACTCCTAGCTCAGGACCTGTTACTCAGGAAACCATCCCCATCCTAGCAACAACTGACTCCGGCCACCAGGAGTTCATTTATTTTGTTTTGACGTCATCAGGTCACCCATGTTTCCAGTCATCCTAGGAATACCTTGGTTGCAAGTTCACAACCCACAAATCAACTGGCCCAAAAGAGAAGTCACCTTTCCATCTAGCTACTGCCTTCAGCACTGTGGCGCCTCCACGCCCACAAATTTCCCCGTGTGCCTCCCTGTTCAACCTACATCAGATTCCAGTCAATCTGTTCCCCCTACCTACCGTGACTTTCTTAATGCATTCGACAAGAAAAAGGCCTACACATTGCCACCTCACCGTTCTTATGACTGCCCAACTGAACTGCTTCCAGGGGCAGAAATACCTATTTTCCCATTGTCCGAACTTGAGCTGGAAGCCCTCTGGCAATACATAAATGAGAACCTAGCCAAATGATTCATCCGCCCCTCTTTCTCACCTGTCGGGGCAGGTATTTTCTTTGTTGAAAAAAAAGATTAGTCTCTGAGACCTTGCATTGACTAGAGAACTCAACAAAATTACCATCAAGAATTGGTATCCACTTCCTCTTGTTCCCGAGTTATTTCAGAGGTTTCAGAAAGCCCGAGTATTCACTATATTGGGCTTATGGGGGACCTACAATTTAGTCCACATTAGGGAAGGCTAAGAGTGGAAAACCGCCTTCAGAACACACTTCGGACACTTTGAGTACCTTGTGATGCCGTTTGGACTATGCAATGCCCCTGCAATGTTTCAACACTTTGTAAATGATATTTCCAGGGAATGTAGAGTTATTCACCCTTAGGACAAGGGGGCACTCTTTATGTCTGGAGGAAAAGAGATTTAATCTCCAAATACGGAAAGGTTTCTTCACAGTAAGAGCTGTGAAAATGTGGAATAGACTCCCTCAAGACTTGGTTCTGGCCAGCTCAGTGGATTGCTTTAAAAAAGGCCTGGATTCTTTCCAAGATACACATAATATAAGTGGATACTAACATTTATAGGTATCCTTCTTTGGGGATCAGAAAGGAATTTTTTCCCCTGCAGGAGCAAATTGGATCATACTTTGCTGGGGTTTTTTTTGCCTTCCTCTGTATCAACTGTGGGTGTAGGATTATAACTTTTTTTTTTTTGGTTGAACTGGCAGGTCTTTTTTTAACCAGACTAACTATGTAACATATAGCCTGTGGCCCTTTCACAGAGCTTACAGATTTTGACCCCAGATCTGACATGCTTGCTGGGGAGATACTGTTTGAATACAAACCAGCCAGTGAAATGTTCAAGGGACTCATCTATGCAGATGTTTTGTTGGGGTGTATGCCCCTAATTTATGAGGGGTCGAATTTTGTGCAGTCGATCTGATGAATCGGGTCTGTGGACCAATATC
The DNA here is from genome assembly GCF_062004578.1 of Staurois parvus. Classification (NCBI taxonomy): domain Eukaryota; kingdom Metazoa; phylum Chordata; class Amphibia; order Anura; family Ranidae; genus Staurois; species Staurois parvus. The sequence goes on from NW_028319087.1 coordinate 577,631, forward strand.
ACCGCAATTCATTCTTTACTGTAATGTCCATGTTACGGGTTAGGCCCAAAAAATCTTAAATTTGGGTTGGCAGCGATATACTGCTCAGCATAAAGATCATTTTAGTCCACAATCAATTGATACAGATCTCCTGTGAAAAACAGCTAAACAAAAATCAAAGACCGTTATTAAATTTGCTGTGTCTGGGACCTCTTCTCCATCATCTGAGCTCCCTGTCAGGATGCTGCTACTTTCTACAGGTTCGTATTCTGAGCAGGATTCTGACGAAACCCCTTCACTCTCATCTGTCATGCTCAGAATCCTGTAGGTTTCTTCACTAGTGTATCTTTTTTGGGATATTTTGGGCACTACATTTACAGGTACCTAGAACGACTATGGGATAAGGAGCTTCCGGCTGTCCAGGACTGCTTGCGTGCTAGAAATAAAATTCACCTGCTAGTGCTAGTAGAGATCAAGCCTGATCCTCATAACACTGCAGTTTTGTGCACCATGTATCAGAGGTGGACACAAATTATAGTTACACTGCATTTCATTGGGGTAAACACAAGTGCTGGTAGCAAACGGGGCTAATCCTGCTAACACTGTTTTAGGGACACTACTTTGTTGAGGACACTAGTATAGTTCTATTTGTGATCAAGATACTGATCCGTTCAGACACTATAAAAGTAATACAGAGAGCGGTAAAGTGGCAGGCAACTGCAATTTGGTGTTATCTGATGCTACCTGTGAGGGACACTGGCTGACGCTATGTAAGGTCGTTAGTGACATTAATACAGTGATCAATAAATAAAATGCTGTACACTGTACTAAGGACACTGTGACAGAGCACTCAAAGGGTTAACTGGAGGGTGATCAAGGGGTTAAAAATGCCTAACTAGGTGTGTGTGGTTGTTACTCACAGAGGTCTGGCTTCTACTTGCTTTGCAACCGAAAGGGCTCCGAGAGGTCTAATGTGTTTTCAAAGTGTTCCTTTAAATTTTTTTGAGAAGTGTATATTTTAGCTTGTAGAGAAGTGGGAAAAAAACAGCAAATTCAAAAAAGGTGAATTAATGTCAGGTTAAATACATACAGTAGATAACTCAAGATCACACACAATCATTAATGACCATAAAGTAAAAATGAATATGTACCTGTGGAGTAGATGGTTCTAGGTCTTTAATCAAGTTAAATGCTTCTTGCACATCATCTATAGTTAAAAAGGAAAAAAATATTTAAATTGTAATTATTAACTGTAATAGTAATTAAAGTAATCCTAAAGTCTTGTTTTTTTTCTTAAAAATAAACATGTTATACTTACCTGCTCTGTGCAGTGGTTTTGCACAGAGTAGCCCAGATCCTCCTCTTCTCGGGCTCTCTGCTGCCGCTCCTGGTCCCTCCCTCCTGTCAGGTGCCCCCATAGCAAACAGCTTGCTATGGGGGCACCCTAGCAAGCACGCTCCCGAGCCACTGCTTTGCGTGTCCAATCACACACAGATACATGAAGGTAAAAAACCTTGAGACTTTAGAGCCATTTTAATTGCAATTAATAAATGTAAGACACAACTTTTCACTTTGTAATTAAATATTACATTAGATTATAATACTCATACCACTTATAGTTTATAACTTTGCGTAGAACTGTAAAGTGTATTTATGCAGGACTGGATGTCAAAAAACAGGCAGTAGGCACTTAAGGAAGTACTGAATGCTGAAGAGCGTTACAAAGGCTTCAGCACTGGAAAGTTGGGAAAGTAGAAGACATGGGCCACTGGAGAAGAATAGGTCTTCTACTGCAGATATCCTTCATTTGGATTTTATTTTTAGGTGAGTAAAGAAGTCATGTTAGAAAAAAAAAATAAAAAAAGGGGCACATTTGTAAAGCACAGCTATTTTCTTTACAAATGTACTTAGCACTTTGCCAAGACCCATTCAAATAAAAGAATCTGAGTGTGTGTTATGTGAGAACATGCATTGCCTACATAGTTTCAAACACCAGTGGAGAAAAAAAACCACCACCACCCTAATTTTCCTGCCTAAGCTGGTCCACACCAGATGCAATCCAATGTGTTTTTTTTCTGCATCAAAAATGCATGCAGAGTGTTTTCCATGTATTCCAATGGCCCTAGTTCACACCAGTACAGTCAGTTCCAGTCAAATTCTAGCGCAGAAAGAAGTAGAACATGCTGCATTTTATCTGTGCAGAACTGTACTGAAACAGAGCAAAACACATCAAAAACGCACCAGAACTGAGTGAGGTGTGAACTGTAAGCACAAACGCATCTGGAACGTGTCCGGAGTGCGCTTGCGTGGTGTAAACTGGCCCTGAAAACATAAAATATATTCAGAAAATATATGGGATAAAAGCATCTGAAACAGAATTTATATGCAGAAAATGGTTACCAAAATAAATGAGATCTTCATGAGACCCGATCACTTACTCAATAGAGTAAGAGTAAATACTATAGCATACCCTGCTTTCTTCCTGCGTGTCAGAACCATCTCATCTTCCGGGAGTGTCTAATTATTATTTGCTAGCTAACTCCTGAGTCCCTAAAAGGGGAAGATTATTATTATTAATATACAGGATTTATATAGCGCCAACAGTTTGCTCAGCGCTTTACAATATAACGGGAGACAATACAGAAACAATACTGTTCAATACAAGAGGGTTAGGAAGGCCCTGCGCCTTGGAGCTTACAATCTAAAACATTATAAAGTGTTAGTTGAGTGACAACTCTGAGTCTGCCGACCACACATCCAAGATGGTGATGTCCAGCAGCAGTCTCAGGGTCTTTGGATGTTAACACAAGGGAGGCCATTTTACAGGCCACTCCATGTAGATAACATGCCTGAAATATGTTAAGTGCACATACAATATTATAAGAAAATTGTTGTGGAAATGAATGGTTTGGTGACAGGGACTCTTTAATGACTGGCATAGTACCACTGGATTGGCATAAGGCCAATGTGGTACCTATATTTAAAAAGGGATCATAGTCTTCACCAAGTAACTATTAACCTGTTAGTTTAACTTCTATATTTGGGAAGTTACTGGGGAGTTTATTAAAAGACCACACAGATGAGTTCCTGCTGGAAAAAAAAAATGAAGCAACAAACAGCATGGATTCATGAAAGACAGAAGTTTTCAAACAAATCTGATTTCTTTTTATGAGGAGGTAAGAAAGACCTTAGACAGAGGGGTGGCTCTGGATACTATATAATTGGATTTTGTAAAGGCGTTTGACACAGTTCCCCACACACGGCTAATGTGTAAGGTAAAGTCTACAGGCTTGGAAAAATCAGTTTGAAAATGGATAGAAAACTGGCTAAAAGACCGTATTCAGAGAGTAGTGGTTAATGATTCATAGTTTGAATGGTCTAGGGTTGTTAGTGGTGTACCTAAAGGTTCAGTGTTGGGAACCTTACTTTTTAATATACACTATATTGCCAAAAGTATTGGGATGCCTGCTTTAACACACACATGAACGTTAGTGGCATCTCAATCTTAGTCCATAGGGTTCAATATTGAGTTGGCCCACCCTTTGCAGCTATAACAGCTGCAACTCTAATAGGAAGGCTGTCCACAACATTTAGGAGAGTGTGTCTATGGGAATGTTTGACCATTCTTCCAGAAGCGCATTTGTGAGATCAGGCACTGATGCCGGATGAGAAGGCCTAGCCCACAGTCCCGCTCTAATTCATCTCAAAGGTGTTCTATCAGGTTGAGGTCAGAACTGTGCAGGCCAGTCAAGTTCCTCCACCCCAAACTTGCTCATCTATGACTTTATGGACCTTGCTTTGTGCACTAGTGCGCAGTCATGTTGGAACAGGAAGGGGCCATCCCCAAACTGTTCCCACAAAGTTGGAAGCATGAAATTGTCCAAAATGTCTTGGTATGCTGACACCTTAAGAGTTCCCACTGGAACTAAGGAACCAAGCCCAACCCCTGAAAAACATCCCCCCCATACACTTGGCACAATGCAGTCAGGCAAGTGCCACTCTCCTGGCAACCGCAAAACCCAGACACGTCCATCAGATTGCCTGAAAAGTGTGATTCATCACTCCAGAGAACATGTCTCCACTGCTCTAGAGTCCAGTGGCAGCGTGCTTTACACCACTGCATCCGACGCTTTGCATTGCACTTGGTGATGTAAGGCTTGGATGCAGCTGCTTGGCCATGGAAACCCATTCCATGAAGCTCTCTACACACTTGTGCTAATCTGAAGGCCACTTGAAGTTTGGATGCCTTTAGCTAATGACTTTGCAGACAGTTGGCAACTTCTGCGCACTGTGAGCTTCAACATGTGCTGACCCTGCTCTGTCATTTTTTGTAGCTGTTGTTGTTCCCAGTTGCTTCCACTTTGTTATAATACCACTAACAGTCGACCGTGAAATATTTAGTAGCAAGAAAATTTCACGGATAGACTTATTGCACAGGTTGCAACCTATCACAGTTCCACGCTTAAATTCATTGAGCTCCTAAGAGTGACCCATTATTTCACAAATAATGAATTTATAGTTTGTAGAAGCGGTTTGCATGCCTAGGTATTTGAATTTATACACCTGTGGCCATGGAAGTGATTGGAACACTTGAATCCAATGATTTGGTGGGGTGTCCCAATACTTTTGGCAATATAGCGTAGTTTTGGACTAGAAGTACCATTTCAGTGTTTGCAGACGACACCAAGCTATGCAGTGGAATAACGTCCTTACAGGGTTCTCCAACTTACAAACAAACCTCAATGCACTGTTTAATTGGGCAACTGAGTTTAACCCCTTGACGCCGACGGCACACAAATATGCGGCCTCACGGAACTGGGCTTTTTTCTGTGGGGCCGCATATTTACATACCTGTCTTTGTGCTGGGAGCGCGCCGCACAGAGACCGCGGTGTCACTGAGAGCCCCGGGTCCCGTTCTAACAATCTAAAAAAAAAAAAGATAAATATTAAAAAATAAAAGAAAAAATAAAGAAAAATACCTAGATCAAGGTTTGATCTAGTTCAATACCAGTGTTAGTGTTTGGGTCAAGGTCAAAGGTCAGGATTTAAAAAAAAAAAATGGTATCAGAGTCAGTTAGCGTTAATGTCAGTGTATTTTAGGTAAAAAAAAAAAAGACAAAAACAAAATGCGCACTATTGTTTCTGGGCTGTACTACTGGTACAAACAACAAATAACATGCATATATATGGTATCGTTGCAATCAAGAGATGGAGAATTTATTTTGGGTTGTTCTATAGAGGTAGGTCATGGTCGTAACAAGAAACACACAGCTAAATAAAAAAAATAAACGATTTTTTTTTACTATTTTGGGCCAGTTTTCCTTTGATAATAGAAAAAAAAATTAAGAGCTATCGATTACCATTTACCACCAAATGAAAGCCCAGTTTGTCCTGAAAAAAACAAGGTATAATCCACCTGGATGTACAAAGTAGTTGTGATGATATGTACGGTTTTAGTAAAACATGTCAACTTTGCAGAATTGTGCTTAGGCATTTAGATTTGTTTTACCCTTAGGCGTGAAGGGGTTAATGTTGATAAATATAAATGTTATACACTTGGGGCTAAGAATATGTATGCATCATACATACTAGGGGGAGTAGAACTGGGGGAATCAATGATGAAGAAGGATCTGTGTGTTTTGGTAGATCATAAGCTTAATAATGCCACGCAATGCCAAGCTGCGGTTTCTAAAAAGCGCAAAATCCTCTCTTGCATTAAAAGATGCATAGACTCCAGAGAGAGATAGATATCATTTTACCCCTGTCCAAATCATTAGTAAAACCTGATCTGGAATATGCAGTTCAGTTTTTGGCACCAATTCACAAAAAAGCATATCGGGGAACTGGAGAAAGTGCAGATAAGGGCAACCAAACTGATCAGAGTGTAATGACTTTTGGAGACTGTTTATTAAGAAAAATGATATTATCCCAAAATTGGGAATCCTGGCTGACTGTCATGGGTTAACATCCTCGGTTAATTTCAAGTGACCTTCCAAAAAAGTTATCCTAAACTATGAGTGGAAGAGACTTGTTTGAGAGACAATAAGAGTCAAACACCACTATTTGGACTTCTGCAGGTGAGCATATAGGAGGTCTGGAAGTGACAATAGGGTAACCAAACCTGATTGTCTGAGAGCTCACACAAAACCTTGGAAAGTGTGTGATGACAAACAAGACTTCTTGAAATGTGACAATATGCTATTGAATACTGAGGTTTAATTCCAGGCCAGTCTATTTACCCTAATTACTCAACAATGGATGAGGTTCTCCATCACATTTCCATGCACTGTACATTCAGCACAAGGTAAAATCTGGGTCAGTTAAGATACAAAGGACAATTTGGTGTATATCAATGGAAATATTATCAAGGGTATATTTCCACACACCAAAATATATTCAACAAAGTTGGGTATTGCATACCACTCAACTAAGTTTGAAGTGATGAAGAAGAAGATGATTTGTGAATTGGGGTAAATTATATATTTCCAAAAGAAATCAGCTATTCCAAAACTGTTTAAATATCAGGAAAATGAGAAACCAAATGTATTTACATCTTTCTATGGTCCTAAGAGTTAGTAGTCTCTAGGTACGCACACTTCTCGACAGGCTAATCAACAAGCCTGTTGGGAGGGTCCCTTGAATCAAAGGATTGTATGGTATAAATATGCCATACACCTCAGAAAAAAAGACTTCTACACTTCTTCTATGACACTTCTCATCTAGACTTCTGATTTACACTTCTGATCTAGACTTCTATCAACATGTCTATGACTATACTGAACTACTTCTTCTGATATACTTTACTTATATAATAGCTACACTCTACTCTAAACACTACAATCAAGACTGCTATAACTTCCAAAATATCTATCATCTATCCTATTGCTAACACCTACTGCACTATCCCTCACTTGCTACCTGCAGCCATTTTGCTGAAGGAGTTCCAGCTGCCATTTTGTCTTGAGAACCATTTGAAGGCCCAACTGCATCCCACTGGGGAATCCTCATACTCAATTATAGGAGTGGTGAGACTGCTAAATTATAATTTTCTTTGATATTTCCAATTTTCTAAAGGCTTATAACATGTATTGTGTGTTTAGGAATATTAAGGTTATACATACCGTATTTTCTGGCGTATAAGACGACTGGGCGTATAAGACGACCCCCTACTTTTCCTGTTAAAATATAGGGTTTGAGCTATACTCGCCGTATAAGACTACCCCTCTTCCAACGCACACCAAATACAAAAACATCAGATTTGATTTCAATATGGTATGCTATTTCAGTATGGTATTCCAATGATGGGGTGCTATTCCTCTCACTGACACCAATGATGAGGCACTACTCCTCCCACTGACACCAATGATGGGGCACTATTTCATCCACTGACACCAATGATGGGGCACTATTCCTCCCACTGATATCAATGATGGGACACTATTCCTCCCACTGACACCAATGATGGTGCCCCATCATTAGTGTCAGTGTGTGAGGAATAGTGCCCCATCATTAGTCAGTGGGAGGAATAGTGCCCCATCATTGGTGTCAGTGGGAAGAATCGTGCCCCATCATTGGTGTCAGTGGGAGGAATAGTGTCCCATCATTGGTGTCACTGGGAGGAATAGTGCTCCATCATTGGTGTCAGTGGGAGGAATAGCACCCCATCATTGGTATCAGTGGGAGGAATAGCACCCCATCATTGGTATCAGTGGGAGGAATAGCACCCCATCATTGGTATCAGTGGGAGGAATAGCACCCCATCATTGGTATCAGTGGGAGGAATAGCACCCCATCATTGGTATCAGTGGGAGGAATAGCACCCCATCATTGGTATCAGTGGGAGGAATTGCGCCCCATCATTGGTGTCAGTGGGAGGAATTGCGCCCCATCATTGGTGTCAGTGGGAGGAATTGCGCCCCATCATTGGTGTCAGTGGGAGGAATTGCGCCCCATCATTGGTGTCAGTGGGAGGAATTGCGCCCCATCATTGGTGTCAGTGGGAGGAATTGCGCCCCATCATTGGTATCAATGGGGAGAATAGTGCCCCATCATTGGTGTCAGTGGGGGAGGAATAGTGCCCCATCATTGGTATCAGTGGGGAGAATAGTGCCCCATCATTGGTGTCAGTGGGGAGGAGGAATAGTGCCCCATCATTGGTGTCAGTTGGGAGGAGGAATAGTGCCCCATCATTGGTGTCAGTGGGGAGAACAGTGCCTCATCGTTGGTATCAGTGGGGAGAACAGTGCCTCATCGTTGGTGTCAGTGGGAGAGGAACAGTGCCTCATCGTTGGTGTCAGTGTGGAGGAGGAATAGTGCCCCATCGTTAGTGTCAGTGGGGGAGAGGAGCGGCTGCTCCTTCTTCCAGTTCGGCCGCTCGATTTTCGCGGGGCCGCTCGGCTCCGCCTCCTCGCCGGTGATTGGTCGCCTGTGTGCCTTTCCAGTGCTGGCGCCCAATCACCGGTGAGGAGGCGGAGCCGATGGGCCGCGTGACCATCGAGCGGCCGAACTGAAAGAAGGAGCATCGCTGCGCATCCTGGACCGGATCGTCGTGGGACCGGAGCCAGGTAAGGTACACCAGCCCCTCTGCCCACCCCTGTACTTAGTGTCCAGTGGAGGAGGAGGAGGGCGGTGCCGCGCCGCCCCTCGAAAAAGTGCCGCCCTGACACCCGGCTCGCACCGGCGTATAAGACGACCCCCGACTTTTCAGAAGATTTTCAGGGGTTGAAAAGTCGTCTTATACGCCGGAAAATACGGTATATAATTATCACTAAAATTGGTAAATTTTGGCATCAAGATTTTGGCATATATTGCATATCAACTGATTTGTAGTTTTGTGGTAGTGCAATTTATCAGAGAATACTTTCTTATATTCCTATGGCCACGGAATATGAGAAATAATTTCTGAAGCACTATAAGATTAATCCCTCAAAATTTGTTTTTTCTTATATTTACCATTATCTGAAATCATATATTGTTTGATCATATAGAAATTAGCATATTATATTTTTGATTGTATGTAGGAGTATATATTCATCACCAGTATTTTGCGTTTGTATTAATATATATATATAAATTTTGTACATAAATAAAATTTATTTATCAAAAAGGCAATTTTTGTGTATATGGTACGAAATCATACTGGCTAAAAGGACTCGAGGTATATTATTAAGTGGTGATCAAATTATTAAGGTGTCCAGATTATTGATTCATTAAATATTTGCTGTATTTTAACGGCTGGAGGCACTGCGATATTTTGTTTAAGGGAGAGGGCACCGCCCTACGTATTTAGAATAAATTATTACATAAACCACCACAGGATAAATTTGGAGGCACTGCTGAGAGCCAAATAAATCGTACCATAATACAAAACATACTGGTGATTGTATATTAACACATTGTCAAAAATATATTCTGTATAAAAATGGCATCCCGTAACCACGGATCCACCTCTTCCAAGCATAGCGAGGAAAAGGTAGCTGTTCAGAATGTTGAGGAGGAAACTCCTAAGCGAGCTAGAAAAGCCAGCGATGCTTGGCAAAGGTATACAGAATGTGCGGTAATAGATTATCTCCGCCAAAGATTAGATTTAGGGGATAGCACTGAGGAATTAGTGGACGAAGAAAAGGAGCAAGCTCAAAGCACATATGAGGACCTGTTTAACCAGAAGGGTCGGGTTGTTAGGTTTTTATTAGCATTTTCTGAAGCAGAAAATAATAAAAGCCGTGACAAACTTCTTCTAGAAGCATGGCCCATGTTATGGTTTATGAGCAGTGAAGCTGCCCAGCAAACGCCAGCTTTAAGGAAGGACTTGTCAGAAGCCCGCCACCTTTTGAAAGACAGAGATCAGGAAATTGAGTCCTTGAGGGAGAAGCTTGACCATACATGTGTTCGTCTAGACGAATCCAAGGAACATCAAGCTAGCTTAGTCAAAGACATTCAATATGCTCAAGGTTTATATGAGGAAAGCTTTGAGGAGCTAAAACAATTTAAAAAGAGATATCAAGATTTAAAACAAGAAGTGGAATTCTTTAGATCAGGAAGGATATTCCCTGTTGAAATTAAAGTTCATCCAGGGGATAAGAATGATCAGTCAGAACTTGCTTTTGTAAGATCTGAGCAAAAAGCACTGAAGGAGCAGATTGTCAGGTTAACTGCCCAAATAAATGCTGGGGTCCGGAACTGGTCCAACCCAGTTAAGCAGGAAGCTGATGAACGGGGATACCCGTATCACAGTGAAGCACCTGATAGTGAGGCAGAGACAGACTATAGGTTGCCCCCTAGGCTCCCAAGATATACCCCAGAGCGTGCAGAGGAAGAATACGAGGTTTCATATAGGCAGGAAGGGAAGTCCCGGGGGTCATTCAAAAGATATGACACCCCAAAGGTCATTCAATGTTTGAAAGATACCGTTCCTATTTTCACCAAGAAAGGGCCCCCAGCAATTACCGATCATATGGAAACATATGAACAAACCTTAGAAATTCTCGGCATTAAGGATGACCGCACCAAAATTGGATTATTGCCATGGGTGTTTGAAGAAAAATACCAGCAATTCTTTGATACCTTGAAGGCCTTCTCCAATCAGTCCTGGAGGGAGGTAAAACATAGGTTCCACATGGAATTTGGGCCCTATAGAACTGTTACCTCTGCCAAGGCTGCGGCCTACAATTTAAAGTGTGGTCCTAACCAAAGCCCTGCAGAATTTCTAGCCGTCCTCAGAAATGCATATTTCCTGGCTGAGAAGGATCCCAATCCCAACCAGCCAGAATTCAAGACTATTTTTTGAAGCACAACCTGCTTACATAAAATTGGGACTTGCCCAGGATTACAGAAAGGGACGCTCTCTTGATTGGTTGGTGAAAGAAAGTGACTATTTGTTCTCGATCCAACAGTCCAGTGAGAGCGGGATAAAAAGAGAGCCCAAGAATAGTCCCAAGATAGTGGCAGCCACTACCATTTCCCCTCCAAAACTAAATTTGCAGGCGGAGAAGAAATCTTATGCGGAAGTAGTCCGTGGGGGTAAACCCAATGGTTCCCCTAGATTTGCACCTCAAACCTGGCAAGTGAAGGAGGCCCCTAGCTTTGCACCACAAACCCAGTGGGTAAGGAAGGATAGACAAAAGCCAGGGAACTACGGTAGTGGAAATGAAAAGAATAAAAGGTATGAAAATACCCAGTATAGTGAGGAGAACCAAAGGGGTCAAATAGTATCCTCGGAGGTTCTACTATCCTCGCCAGAACCAACAGAGACATTTTTATAGAAACAACAATTTTAATAGGAACCCTAATTTCAATAGGAACCCCAATTTTAATAGGAACTCTGACTTAAAAGATTCCCTCAAAACCAGGAACACCCTCAAGCTCAAAGGGTGGATACAGTACCCCAGGTTCCCCTCAATTACAGGGAGAACCAGAAACTTCAGGGAGCAAGGCCATGGCGTCGGGACTGGAGCAGCAGTTCTGACTCTGGGTCTCCTAACCAGTCCCATCCACAGTACAACCACAAGTACAGGAAAAGGGAGAATCACCAGAATGCCTCCTCTAAGCGCATTGAGCAAATAGAGGCACAGATCAGCAAAATGGCTGAACAAATGGAAAGGTTTGTCAATAACCATTCTTCCAATCCTTCTTTAGGAGCAACTTCTGTGACCAACCAAGGGTCACAGAATTGATAAGCAGCCAAGCCTTAAACCAACAGGGGAGAACACAGAATGAGACGACAGGAGATATGTGTCCCATCCTTGACACGCCCACTAATGGGAGAATCTAGTTCTTGAGCCGAGGGGGACCAATTGTTGGTTATTAATTCCTCTCCTGTTTTTCAGTGTCCATCTATTTCCCCTAATATAGTCTCGGCGTCAAAAGTAGTGATTGATAAGCCAGATGGAACACCAACTTCTAGTTGTGCTTCCGTCTTGAAACTGTCCAAGAGTCCCACCAGGAAGGATAAGGGTGATGTGTCTGCAACATGCGGTGAGATGAAAGCCAATCACATGTCATTAAAGGGCCCACAGATCTTCAACCACGCTAATTTCATGTGTGAGCTGACTGAATCTGATGGAAGATATTATGCCACAGTGCAGGTGCAGGATGCCACTGATCTTTCTATTGTTGGCCTAATAGACACTGGATCCCAGGCTACCATTATGTCACAGGAACATTTTAATAAAGTCGCAAATGTCATGTCCAATAAGCCAAAACGTAAAAGCTTTGACAGTTCACTGGTTGGTGTAGGCGGAGATCCTTTACAAGTCATGGGTACCGCCTGGCTTAAACTTAAACTGGGTAATAAGGAACTGAGACACCCCATTATTATTGCCAATATCTCCCAGCACCACATGATAATCGGGATAGACTTCCTTAAAAGACTCAACACAATAGTTGACTGTGTGAACCAAGTACTGTGGTCACAAGTAAAAATCCCTATTAAATATCGGAAACTTAAAACTCCCCATTCCCGGCAACACTGCCACCTGGTGGAAGAAAGGCCTGGTGCCTTGGAAATCCATTTCAGGAATAGTCAACTTCCTGATGTCACGGTTATCCAACCTGATGACCATAACCCTACCAGTAGAGATGAAGGTCACATTTTTAAAATTCCCCGAAATAAAATAAAAGATATTTCCCTCCAAGATGATATCCTTACTATATCTTTTCATCAGGAGGATAAACCAAGAAATGGGGGAAATCACACCCAATTCTTGACAGGTATTGAAAGGGTTAACAGTGATTTATTTATCCCTATCTGGATAAATGGTCTTAATAGGTCAAAATATGCCAAACTAGATTTGAGACAGGAACACAGCTTTGTAAGCCATGGGCTGATAAAACACCTGACCGAAATGGAAATGATCCGTTTCTCCACACCTCAGCATCATTGGATTTCAGACTCCATAGATGATTCTGATGATTATAATTCAATAGCTAGGTGTCTCTTAAGCATCACACATCACCCCCATACTCAAAAAACCCTCCCTTGACCCCACTAACCTTAACAACCTTAGACCCATCTCCTTGTTGCCCTTCACTTCCAAGCTCCTTGAGCGCCTGGTCTACAATCGCCTAAGCGCCCACCTCACTGATAACAGTCACTCCTTGACCCCCTACAGTCTGGCTTCCGTCCCCTGCACTCCACTGAAACCGCCCTACTTAAAATCACCAATGACCTGCTAACCGCCAAAGCCAATGGCCACTATTCTATTCTCCTGCTCCTCGACCTCTCCGCGGCCTTCGACACTGTTGACCACCCTCTCCTCTTTGCCAAACTGCACTCCCTTGGCATCAAGGACGCTGCTCTCTCCTGGTTCTCCTCCTACCTTTCCCAACGCTCCGTCAGCGTCACCTACAACACTGTTACCTCCCCCTCCCCCCCCCCTCTGTCGGAGTCCCCCAAGGCTCTGTCCTCGGACCCCTCCTCTTCTCCATCTATACCTCCTCCCTTGGCAAACTTATTCACTCCCACGGCTTCAATTACCACCTCTATGCCGACGACACCCAAATTTACCTCTCCACCCCCCACCTCACCCCTTCACTCTCTGCCCGCATCGCCCACCTCCTAAATGACATATCAGACTGGATGTCGCTCCATTTCCTCAAACTTAACCTATCCAAAACTGAGCTCCTGGTCTTCCCCCCGCCTAATGCCCCCCCCCATCCTCTCCATCACTACTAACAACACCACCATCTCTCCCACCCCACAGGCCAAAGTCTTGGGTGTCACCCTGGACTCCCACCTCTCCTTCCTACCCCACATCCAACTGCTATCTAGATCTTGCAGGATCCACCTCTGCAACATCTCCAAGATACGCACATTCCTCACCCCAGACACCACCAAACAACTCGTACACTCCCTCATCATCTCACGCCTGGACTATTGCAATTCCCTTCTCACTGGCCTACCCAAACGAACGCTATCCCCACTCCAGTCAATCCTAAACTCAGCGGCTACACTCATCCACCTCACCAACCACTCCACATCTGCCTCCTCCGTCTGCCAATCCCTTCATTGGCTCCCGATTGCCCAACGCATCAAATTCAAACTGCTAACTCTGACCTACAAAGCCATTCACAATGCCGCCCCGAGCTACATAACTGACCTGATACCCAAATACTACCATACCCGTGCCCTCCGCTCCTCACAGGACCTCCTACTCTCTAGCTCCCTGGTCTCCTCCTCCCACGCCCGATTGCAGGACTTCTCCAGGACTTCCCCCATCCTCTGGAACTCCCTACCCCAATCCATCAGACTGTCACCTACCCTCCTCACCTTCAGACGCACCCTGAAAACCCTCCTCTTCAGGGAAGCCTACCCCAACCTCACCTAACACCCGACCTCACCTAACAACTAACCTCCTCCACTCCTCCCACCACTCCATCCCCCACAGCCATCTCCTCCTGTACCACCTTCCCCTCCCTCCTAGATTGTAAGCTCGAAAGAGCAGGGCCCTCGAACCCCTCGTGTAGTGTATTGTTACTGTCTTGTCTCATGTTCTGTCCCCCTTGCTACTGTACAGCGCTGAGCATACACTTTGGCGCTATATAAATACTGTATAATAATAATAATAAGACAGCCACCCATGTGTTCCTAGTCTTGGATAATCCCCAAATAAAATTTATTTTGGCAACGATGTGTTACATCGCTTTGCAACTCAAGTCGACCTAATTAATGACTGCTTATGGAGTCGACTAAAGGGGGACCCCGAGAAATACCAAAATCTGGACTTAGCATTAAAATTCCAGCAACAGATGCCTTATGCTGTTGAAGTCCAGGTAGTCCAAAGAATTACAATTCCTAAGGGCATAAATAATTTCATACTCCCCATCCAAGTTAAAAAGAGACATAGACTAAAGGGGTCAGATGCATTAGTATGCCTCTCCCATAAAATGCAGGAGGAAGGACTGAACATTACACATACACCCCTAGTCAACACACATCAGTCCCCGATGTACATTTACGTACATAATCTCTCCAATCAGGACATCGTCTTACCCAAGGAGACCCTCATTGGTCTATCGGTAGAGACAGAGTATCACACTTTTGGAGTCACTAACCAGGTGATTGGACTCATACCCGATGAGTATTTATCGGAGGAACAATTAATTGAACAATCATTCCATTCATTACCAGAGGGTATCTTCACCATAGAGTCCATTTATCTTTTCGTTTCTAAAGATGGTACCTGTAGAATTGAAGAGACATCAATTGTCTTTGATCAACCAATCAAAGAACAAGAGTACCCTAAGGGACCTGGATGGCAGGAGAACACACATCACATGCTCAATGACCTCACCACAAAACTTGAAGAGGCCTATGAGATAGGACAACCGAAAAGCTTTCCTGGATTCAGGGAGTTAGTCGAAGAAATGGTAGCCCTCGCCGATGCGTGTTCCAATGATCTCGACTGACAATTGCTCCGAGACCTTCTCCTTGAATTCCAAGAGCTTTGCCAAGGATTCTTACGATTGTGGGACTACTGACCTACACATCGCTAGGATCCAAACAGACCCAGATGCCCCACCAGTATTCGTAAGACAGTATAGGTTGCCGTTAGCTTCCTATGAATCTCTAGCCGAGACTATCAGGAAGTTACATGAAAGGGGTATAATAAAGCCCATCCACAGCTCCTATAACCACCCGATCCTGGGTATTTTAAAACCCAATGGACAATGGCGTTTGTGCGCTGACCTCCGTCAGCTACACAAGCGTGTTTACATGTCAGGATGGCCTTTCCCATACATAGACCAATGTCTAGCCCAACTCCAAGGATCCCGAGTTTTTACAGCCTTGGATTGTGCACAGGGATATTGGACCATTAAGGTGAGTGAGGAAGACCAATACAAACTGGCTTTCAGTTTTGGCAACCGACAGTACTGTTGGGTGCGAATGCCTTTCGGATTTATAAATTCCGGACATGAGTTTGCTGAATTTATGCGCAAGGCCATGCCAGATGCCCTTGAGCGGGGGACGTTGGCATATGTGGATGATATCCTGATCAAAAGTACTGATATGGCCAAGCATATTACGGAACTTCAACACGTTTTGGGCCAACTAAAAGCAGCAGGGGTTAAACTATCCCTACAAAAAGCCCAATGGTGTCGCACAAGGGTAAATTTCCTAGGCCACGAAGTTACCGCTGAAGGTTTGAACCCACAAAAGAAGAAGGTTGAGGAACATGGTGGCTGTGGGGAGCGTGCGGCACTAGCTCTCTGCTAGGTTCCGCTACCCGACCTCCCCAGTGGCCCTCTGTAGCAGGGATACAAGAACCGATTCACCGGAGTCTGGAGGGCCGAGGAGCAGAGACCGGAGAACCGGAGATGGGAGCTGGACGGAGGCTGCAGTGACGCGCTGGTCCCCCCGGCGCTTCACGAGGGAGAGATCCCGGCGGCTGGGAGGCGAGGTGACGCGGCAGGAGCACGTGACCAGCCGCGGAGGAGCTCTGGGAGAAAGAGGAAGCCAGCCGGCGTCCCGATGTGACAGGGAGCCGCCGGCTTACTTCTGCCTATACCCCCCGGCTGGCTGATCGATCCTGGGTCAGGGAGACCCGGGAGTACCAGGTGACCCACCCTGCTTCCCTGGGACGAATCCCAATAAATAAAAAAAGAACAATATTGGAAACCCAGAAGAATCCCCCCTAGGACTGAGTTGCTGTGAAAGCCCTCCACTCAAAGCTTGGAGCCACCGTCCTGAGAAGAGAAGGGTGAGTGAGAGCTGTTGGGGGCTTATTGCATAGTGGACCCCTGAGTGACATAGGGGACCAAGGGGTGAAGGAGGGGAGGAGGATTCCCAGGGTTAAGAAGAGAAGAAGAGAAGAGTCCCAGGTGTCCTAGGAGAGCAAATTATATAAGAAAAAATAGCAGGCTTGTCTGGTTCACAAATTATAAAGGATCGGTATAACCCCATCTTGAGAACATAGAAGAAAATAGATATACAAAGGATATGAAGAATAAAGGTCCTAAGGGAGCAGGGCTCAAAGGGTCTCAAACAGGCACGATAAAGAAATTTACATCACATGGAAATATTACGCCAGAAAGGACCCAAGGCGCAAGTGCAAAAGGAGAAATGGACATTAGCTCAGGAAATAGTCCTAGATTATCAATGGGTATGAATAGCAGCTGTAGCCAACAAATAGCGGATGGCTTGGAAAAAAAAGAATCTGACGGTGAACTACAAGTACCAAATAAGAAGGAGATGATAGAAATGTTTGAAAGTCTGGAGAAAACGATAAAACATGAAATGACAGCTATTCGAAATGATTTAGGGCATCTGCTATCGAGAGTGGAAGAAACAGAGGAGAAAGTTAAAAACCAGGCCCAAACCATAGATAATCTAAGGAAAAAAATAACCCATTTGGAGAATACTCAGAAAAAATTGCTCTATAGGATGGAAGTTCAAGAAAAAAGAAAGAAGGTGTAACCTTAGAGTACGAGGAATTCCAGAGTCTGCAAAAGGGGAAACACTGTATGAACTAGTTAATAAAATTTTAAACTCCATAAGAGACAGACCTGAAACAGACGGGATCAAACTAGATGGAGTGTTTAGAATAGGAAAGTTCAAACAAGCTACTGAGAAGGAAAGACTGAGAGATACAGTTGTCCAGTTCCAAAAATTTGGGGTCAAAGATGAGATATGGAGGAAGATTAAAGGAAGATCATTAATTAAGTATGGAGATTTAACTATCCAAATTTATGCGGACTTAACATCAGAGACCCTATGGAGAAGGAGATCCCTGAGACCCCTGTTGGAGCAAATGAGAAAACAGAATGTGCAGTATAGATGGGGTACCCCAGCATGTCTAATTGGCTGGAAAAATGGTGTTATAGCTTATTTGAGATTCCCGGAGGAACTGAGGGATTTTTGTGATAGACTGGATTTGCAAAGAATGGAGATAGCTGGGTGGGAAGAAGAAGAAGAAGAAGAAGAAAAAGGAGATACAGAAGATACAAGAAAAGAGGACTGGCAGCGGGTCAGGGGGAGAGGGAGGGGGGGCCCCGGGGGTGGGGAGAGAAAGGAGGGAGAATTAAGTAAAAAAAAAATTTTTTTTTTCTCTCTTTCTTCTTCTTCCTCTCTCACCCCCCTGGCCTCACCTCTGTCGATGTGGAAGCCCCTCTGGAGCTCCGGATGAGGGGGGAAGTGAAGATTTTTTTCTGAGTCCAGTTGATAGAGAGAGGGGATCTGGGGAGGTCGGAGGAGAGGCGAGCCGTACATGGGCGGAGCTTACGCCCAAAGTTTCAAATCAACGGTGGGAATAGATCCACAAATGATTTGTAGGCAGTTTTCAAGCCTAAAAACGAGTAGGGGAAAAATAAGAGAGGGTGAGGGGGGGGGGGGGGGGATGGGGGTCGTGTTGGAGGGAGGGGGGGGAGGGGTAGCTGGGCTAATACTCTGCATGATAGTAGGATCTAATAGGAGGAGGCGAATTAGAGGAGAGATAGAGAGAACTAAGAAGGATGGGAGAAATACAGTTTATAACGTATAATGTGAATGGGTTGAATTGTCCTGGGAAAAGATTTAAGTTGTTTAAAGAGTTACATCATAGGGCAACGTCAGTGGTGTTTTTACAGGAGACACATTTCGAGATAGAGTCAAACGTGAAATTGAAATCTAAATATTATCCATCATGGTATTACGCTGACTCTCCAATTAAAAGAGCAAAAGGGGTGGCAATAGGATTGGCAAAGAATATGAGATTTGAGCTGGAGGATAGAAAGACCGATCCGGAGGGGAGATTCCTGTTCTTGAAAGGTAAACTACAGGGAATCGAGTGTACATTAGCCAATATATATTGCCCCAACAAGAAGCCGGAGATCTATTTGAAGGGTCTGCTGAAAAAATTTATAGATTTTAAAAAAGGGCGTTTGATAGTAGCAGGAGATTTAAATTTCTGTATGGACCCACAAAAGGATACAACCTCTTCTGTGCAGAGAGAGGGTGGTAGGTCTCTGAGAGCTTTGAAAAAAGCGATCCACGAGTACCAACTGGTGGACACCTGGAGAATAATGCATATGAAAGACAGAGACTATACCTTCTTCTCTAATGCACATGAGATATACTCAAGACTGGATTATATTTCAATAGACCATCAACTCATTGAACTGTTGGTTAAAATAAAAATAGAGACAAGAACATTCTCGGATCACGCTCCTGTCATAATGAAAATGGGATGGGGAAGACGGTGGACGGGAGGTTTAGGATGGAGGTTAAATGAGGCTCTTCTCCTGGATGAAGATATAGCTCAGAAGATCGGGGAAGAGATCAAGGTATATTTTAAGGAGAATGAGACAGAGGAAGTATTGACAGCTACAGTATGGGAGAGCCATAAGGTATATATAAGAGGAGTCCTGATTGTGATGGGAGCAAGGAAGAAAAAAGAAAGAAGAGAGAGGGTTAGTGGGCTTCTAAAAGAAATCCTGGATTTGGAGCAGATACATAAGAAGAAAATAACAAAAGAAACAAGACAGAAGTTAATGGATAAAAAAGATGAGCTAGAGATGTTGCTGGAAGAGGAGAGGAGAAGAGTATATAACAAAGTCTAAAGTGAGAGATATAGATGGGTAGATAGACCAGGAAAATACTCAATGAGAGCTCTGAATAAAAAGAAAAATAGGAATTATATAGAAAAGATAAAAAGCCATAAGGGGGATTTGGTCCACTCAACTAAAGAGATTATTAAAGTGTTCACGGAGTATTATAGAAAGCTGTATAATATTAGTCCCCAAGGTTCTCCAAAAGAAATGGGAGAGGGTATCAACGAAAAAAGGATGATTTATTTAAAAAACGCGGGATTACCAAAGCTAAGTGAAGCACAATTGAACTCCTTGGATGTGGAAATTTCCCAGGAAGAAATAAAAGCAGCATTAAGAAGTACAGGGGGTGGAAAAAGCCCAGGACCGGATGGTTACACAGTTAAGTACTATAAAAAATATAGTGAATTATTGTTACCCAAGCTGAAGAAGTATATGAACGTTCTGGGAGGTGGGATGGAGGTGAGGAGAGAATCTCTTCAGGCCCATGTAGTATTTATTCACAAGGAGGGAAAAGATCCTTCTCAGTGCTCCAGCTATAGACCTATTTCATTACTGAACACTGATACCAAGTTGTACGCAAAGGTTCTAGCAAATAGGTTGAAAGACCTAATGCCTGAATGGATTCATGGAGATCAGGTGGGCTTTGTCGCAGGGAGAGAGGGTAGAGATAACGGGTTGAGAACTCTGATGCTTATTCAGAAAAGTAGAAAAGGGAAAGCCCCGGTGGTGCTCTTGTCAACTGATGCCGAGAAGGCGTTTGATAGAGTGGACTGGGGCTTTATGATGGACAACTTAGAAGCGCTGGGGATTGGAGAGAGAATGCGTGAGTGGATAGGTAAATTATATAGGGAGCCCACCGCAATCATTACGGTAAATGGGGAGAGGTCAGAACCCATTGGGATGTCTAATGGAACAAGACAGGGCTGCCCATTGTCCCCTTTGTTGTATGTTTTGTCATTGGAACCCCTGTTGTCAATAATAAGGAATAGTGGAGCGGTAAAGGGAATTCAGACAGAAAATTTAGAACATAAAGTAGCAGCCTTTGCGGACGACCTATTGTTTTATGTGGGCAACCCCCGAATAACACTACCAAATATAATGAAGATCCTGAAGGAGTATGGTGAACTATCAAACCTAAAAATTAATCCAACAAAAACAGAGATTCTGAACATTAATATACCAAAGAGCGAAAAAGAAAAGCTACAAAAAGAATTCCCCTTTATATGGAGAGAAAAAGATATAAAATACCTAGGAATAAAACTGTCTCATATAAGCATTTATATAGATTAAACTATATTTCTTTGATAAATGAGATCAGGGAAGAATTAAAAACATTAGAAGGAGGAAATCCATCATGGATAGGACGTATAAACCTAGTTAAAATGGTAATTATACCTAAAATACTGTATAGATTTCAAATGGTTCCAATCAAACTCCCAGATGCGTTTTTTAAGATAATAAAAAAAATGTTAACAAGATATATATGGAGGAATAAAAAAACCAAGAATATCATACGAAACATTAAGTAGGATTAAAGAGAAAGGGGGAATGGGACTGCCTGATGTCAAGAGATACTATAAAGCAGTAATTTTAGCAAGAATTTATGACTGGACATTTAACCATAAGGGGAAAAGCTGGGTAAAAATTGAAAATGAACTTAGTGGAATTAGTTTGAGTAAGATGATATGGGTTCCAGCACATTATAGAAGAATTAAAGAAAGCACAAGTATCTACACTTTAAATGTTTTAAGGGTATGGGATAATTTGCACAAAAACATGAAATGGGAATTCAACTCTATATTAATGCCTCTTGCAAACACTGAGTATTTCCCCCCAGGAAAGGATGAGATATCAGGGAGATGGTTTAAAAAGGAAGATATCCAATTGAGAGATGTTCTGGTAGAGGGGGAATTGAGAAGAAAAATTAATAATAGCGCCTATGGTCAAAATTGTATAACTTACTAATAGTGTACCAGCTGCAAAAAAACCACCATATATAAAGTGTGCCAATTAATAAATAATTTGCGCTAGTAAATATATATAAATATATGTAAAGAAATCATCAAATCATAAGTCCAGAAAAATATATATATACCAATACCACAGAAAAATATAAAAAACTTTTTAGGTGCAAAAAAACTTTTGTGCAAAAGGAGTGTCTCAATATAAAAAAAGTGTCTCAATATAAAAAAAATTCACCAAAAAACCTTGATAATATAATGGCAGATCATCCATAAAAATATCTTCAGAAACGGAAGCTCTCCAACACACCGATCCTCATCGATCGAAATAACAGGACGAAAAACTTTGTAGTTAATCGAAAATCCACTTCTCCAATAGAAAAAGGACCACCTTCAAACGTATCCATGGGGGGAAATGCCAAGCACTCGAGAGAAACAGAAAGACTTCATGGTGCAATATTATAAAAACCAATTCCTTTATTAGATACTCATTGCACTTACTCAAGAGGTGTCCCAGCCGACACCAGCATCAACAGCATCAACAGCAATCACATAAACGAGCCTGACTACTCAGCACATGTGCAATAGCTGGCAGTCAAAAACGTAATGACATCACATCAATCAAGCTCCGCCCTACGCGTTTCGTCATCGACGTCCTCACGGAGCGGAAAGTGAGGACGTCGATGACGAAACGCGTAGGGCGGAGCTTGATTGATGTGATGTCATTACGTTTTTGACTGCCAGCTATTGCACATGTGCTGAGTAGTCAGGCTCGTTTATGTGATTGCTGTTGATGCTGTTGATGCTGGTGTCGGCTGGGACACCTCTTGAGTAAGTGCAATGAGTATCTAATAAAGGAATTGGTTTTTATAATATTGCACCATGAAGTCTGTTTCTCTCGAGTGCTTGGCATTTCCCCCCATGGATACGTTTGAAGGTGGTCCTTTTTCTATTGGAGAAGTGGATTTTCGATTAACTACAAAGTTTTTCGTCCTGTTATTTCGATCGATGAGGATCGGTGTGTTGGAGAGCTTCCGTTTCTGAAGATATTTTTATGGATGATCTGCCATTATATTATCAAGGTTTTTTGGTGAAATTTTTTTATATTGAGACACTTTTTTTATATTGAGACACTCCTTTTGCACAAAAGTTTTTTTGCACCTAAAAAGTTTTTTATATTTTTCTGTGGTATTGGTATATATATATTTTTCTGGACTTATGATTTGATGATTTCTTTACATATATTTATATATATTTACTAGCGCAAATTATTTATTAGAGGGGGGAATTGAGACCATTTAAAGAATTAAAAGAGAAGGGAGATATTTTTATTAGAATAGATGAGTGGAAATATCATCAATTAAAATTTTTCATTGGAAATCTCCCGAAACCCCGAGATTAAAAAAGGAGTGGAATATGTTTGAAAGGCTGTTAGAAACACGAAGGGATGGGAAACACGGTATTGCTAAAATCTATAGAATACTCACAGAATTAGACACAAACACAAAGTTAATTTTTATAACAAAATGGGAAAGAGATATGGAACTGGTGTTAGATGAGGATAAACAGAAAAAGATATTTAGATTGATACACGAGAACGTTAGTATGAGAGAGGTGGAGACTAATTATAAGTGTTTGACACAATGGCATATTACACCGAGTATTGAGCATAAGATGAGTGGGGAAAATTCAAAAATGTGTTGGAGAGGATGTGGAGAGATGGGCACGGTGTTTCACATATGGTGGGAATGTCCGAAAATTCAAGCTTTTTGGAAGACAATAGTTAAATTGATTGAAATAATAACTGGAAATGACATAGGGTTAGACCCAACGATGTGCCTCCTACATAATGTTGAGACATCAGTAAACAAATACAAAGAATCAGGCGTATGGTACTATTTAAACGCTGCAAAAGGTTTGATACCCAAGTTTTGGCAGAAAACAGAGGTGCCAAAGGAGGAAGACTGGATCAATAGAGTAAACCAGATTAGTAGAATGGAAAAATTTTACCATATGCAGGAAGATAGGATGGGAGTATACTATATGAGATGGGAAAAATCAGGATTGAAAGAGAAATATAGAAAACTATAAACTAGGGCGTTACCTAAAGTCATTAGGCCTCGGGAAATTAGAGTGGGAGAGAGCTTGCAGAGGGGAGGGAGGGGGGAGGGGGGTGGGAATGGGTTGGGATTGTCAATCCATCAAAAAGTGTCAGACACTCAAAAGGAGTCTTCAATATTTCCGGATCATACAGCTGCACCTCCAGTAATGTTGTGTACCTTATCCAGTGCAGAAAATGCAGCAAAGGATCTTATGTTGGTGAAACAGGACAGAAGTTGCAAACACGGATGAATTTGCACAGACATACCATCAAGGAACATAAAGAATATGACCTCTGCACACCTGTAGGACACCATTTCTCACAACCAGGCCACAATATGGAAGACCTCAATATTTTAGTTCTGAAAGGAAAATTTAAATCCATCCAGGAAAGAAAAACATTTGAACTAAGAATGATAATTCTATTTGACACAAAAGATAACGGCCTTAATTTGGACATGGGATTCCTCAACCATTATCCGACAGCTTTATGACTATCTATTAGCTAAAGCTTGACCCCCTCTGTGTGAGTGTAGTATCCCCCCCCTCCCTTTTGATGTATCTCATCTGTAGCCCTTTTTTTTTTTTTTTCTCAATCCCTTCTAACATTCTGCTTAAACTTTGTGATTTGTAATAGTACTGCTTAGACCTTGAAGAAGGGGACATACCCCAAAAGCTTGTCCTCAAAATGGTATGTTAGTGCAAATAAAAAAAGTATCACAGACAGTACTCAATTGTTTGTCACAAATGCACTAATACGGCTACAATCACCTCATGTAATAACATGAAAAATTAATAAATATTTAAATTAAAAAAAAAAAAAAGAAGGTTGAGGCGGTTCTGAACTGTAAAGTCCCTACTAACCTTAAACAATTAAGATCATTCCTAGGTATGGTAAATTACTCGCGTAAATTCATCGATAATTACGCCGAGATAAGCAAGCCGTTGCTTCACCTACTAAAGAAAGATGTCGAATGATCGTGGGGTAAGAAACAGGAAGACGCCATGAAGGAGTTGAAGGAACGTCTCACACAGGCCCCATGTCTCGTGTATCCAGAGGGAGGTAAAAACTTCTATCTAGAGAGAGGGTTCACGCACGTAAATATGAGTTCTGTTCTTTACCAAAAACAAGATAATGTCAGTAAGGTAATTGCCTATGCTAGTAAAACATTGTCCCCTGTAGAAATAAAATTCAGTGACTGCGAAAAAGCTCTATTATCCACCGTGTGGGCATTACAGAATTTCCGCAGTTATATTCAAGGAGAGAAAATCATTATTGAAACGGCACACCAGCCTTTACAGTATTTAAAGAGTGAACGTATCAGGGGAGGAAATGTGTCTAATAGCCGCATCACTGCTTGGACTTTGTCTTTGTAAGGGTGGCCTTTTGAAATTCGTTATAAACAGAACAAGAAAAGTCCAGTAGCCCAGGGCCTAGCTGAGCTCCATGATTGTTCCGCAACTACGCCTGCTACGGAGGCTCCGGACACTGACTTTTTGGAAGAACAACTGTTATCTCCCTACAAGGTTTATGATGAAGAATACTGTAAACAGCTGCCATGTGTATATGTAGATGGTTGTGCTTTCCATCACAAGGATGGGGAGCAGCTCCAATTAGTGGCAGGTATTGGAATTGTTTGGACCCAAGGTGTCACCCCGATTTCTGTGGGATACAAACTTGGACCAAAAAGCAGTCAGGTTGCTGAACTGACTGCAATCCTAAGAGCAATTGAGATGGCAATAGAGTTCAACATAAAAGAATGTGCCATCATAACTGATTCCAATTATGTCAGGAATAGTTTTGTGGAATATTTCCCTAGGTGGAAACGAAACAACATGACCAAGAGCAATCATAAACCCGTAAAACATGGTAAGCTCTTTTGTCAGATTGATGAGCTGGTAAGGTCCAATGAATTAACCCTTTATTTCAAAAAGACCAAAGGCCACTCCAAGGTCCTAGTTGCCGTAAAAGAAGAGAACGATTTGGCCGATTCTCTAGCCAAGGAAGGAGCAATCACCAGTGAATTACTAGACATAGATCATCTTTTAGGTACAGTACAGATTGAAGCTATCACCAGGCAACAGGCCAGAACAGCTGGTGATCCTAATGTGTTACAGTGGAGTCACGATTCTCCTAGTGAGGATTTAATTACTGCCTAAAAAGAAGACCCTATAATTGGCTGATTTTATAGACATATAGAAGATCCCAACCAAAATCCCATTAATCAGGAAATATGTACTGGGAAAGAGGATTTACGTATTTTAATGAAATCCAAATCCCAATTCACTTTGTACCAGGGATTGTTGATATGAACCTCTAAGGGTGGTATCCAACAATGGGTCGTCCCACTTAAATTTAGAGGTCTAATGTTACAGCATGCCCATGATGCTCCTACTTCCAAGCATCGTGGAGAGAAAATCACATATGAGATCCTGCGGGATTATGCTTACTGGCCTCATATGTTACGTGATGTGAAGATGTACTGCCAAGGTTGCCTAATATGTCTCCAGTTTCAACCTACTAAACCAACACAGAGCACCGCTCCAGAAAAGGGGGATATGTATGCCTTGGTCAGACCTTCAGATGGATTTTATTGGGCCCGTAACAAAATCTTCACGAGGAACTCAATATATGTTAACAGTTACATGTTTAATTACCAAGTATGTCGAATGTATTCCAGCACCAAATAACAGCTCTGAGACATGTGCTGCTTTGTTAATAAATCATGTCTTTTCACGTTTTGGTCTCCCACAGAGGATAGAATCTGACAGAGGATCACACTTCACTAGCGAAGTGATGGTCAAACTGTGGAAAATTTTGGGTGTTAAAAGGAAACTGCATATCGCCTATCGGCCAGCCTCTAGTGGTGGAGTAGAACGATACAATCAGACCATGTTAAGGAAACAGGCAAGGACGGGGATATAAAACTTCCACTGGTCCTGATGGCTTTGAGGGCTACTCCGAATACAGTCACAAAACTGTCATCCTTTGAACTGATGACAGGTAGATGGATGGTACTGCCCCAACACTTATTGCACTACAGATCAAAATTTGATCAATGCCACCACAACACACCAATACATAGAGGATTTACGTAAACATTTGCAATATGCTTTTGCCTTTGCCCAGCGAAATCTGGAAAGAGCTGCAACTAGTGCTAAGACATACTATGATCTCAAAACCTCCAAGAAGGAATATGAGATTGGTGACAAGGTCTATCTATACAATTTTGCAAGAGACCAGATCAAGGAGCGGAAATTCCTTCCATCTTGGAAAGGTCCATTTTCCATTGTTGACAAGATTTCCCCGGTGGCGTATAAATTACATATTCCCCGGAATGGTGAAATCAGTGAGAGATGGGTGCACATCAATCAATTACGTGCTTGCCATCCAAAGTCTCAATTGCAGTTGTTGGAAGACTAACCCACCAGTTCCTACCTGGAGATATTGAAATCATTGTGGAATTTCCTCTACATTTTTCATTCACCTTTTGCATTACAGGGTCAAGTCATACAGTTGTGTCCAAAATTATTCAACCCCCAATGCTGTAAAGGGGTTTAGGGACTATAGTGTACATTTGGAATTGTATTCAGAATCAAATCCTACAAGGACGTTGTAACTACCCAAATGCAACTAAAATGACATCAATTGTTTATGTAATACAGTAGTAAATGGTTCTTATGTGGTTTCTTCATTGCCACAATTATTCAACCCCTTAAAGACTACCACTCTGAAGAACAGAGGTTCATACAGGTGCTTTCCATCAGGTATTGAAAACACCTGTGGATGTCACCGAGCAGCAATCAAGCATAATAAGCACCAATTAGGCAGCTTTAAAATGACTGTGATACTCAGCTCCTTCTAGACATTTACTGGTGTGGTTACAAACATGGTGAAGGCAAGAGAATGGTCCAGGAAGACAAGAGAAGAGGTGATTTCTCTTCACAGGAAGGGCAATGGCTATAAGAAGATTGCAAAGATGTTAAACATACCAAGAGACACCTTAGGAAGCATCATTCGCAAATTCAAGGCAAAGGGCACTGTTGAAACGCTACCTGGTCGTGGCAGAAAGAAGATGCTGACTTCGACTGCTGTGCGCTACCTGAAGCGTAGAGTGGAGAGAAGTCCCCGTGTGACTGCTGAGGAACTGAGAAAAGATTTGTCAGATGTGGGTACAGAAGTTTCAGCCCAGACAATAAGACGCACACTGCGTAATGAAGGCCTCCGTGCCAGAACTCCCAGGCGTACCCCCTTGCTGTCTCCAAAGAATAAGAAGAGTCGACTGCAGTATGCCAAAAGCCATGTGGACAAACCACAAAAGTTGTGGGATAGTGTTCTGTGGACTGATGAAACAAAATTAGAACTGTTTGGGCCCATGGATCAACGCTATGTTTGGAGGAGGAAGAACAAGGCCTATGATGAAAAGAACACCTTGCCTACTGTGAAGCATGGTGGAGGGTCAATCATGCTTTGGGGCTGTTTTGCTTCTGCAGGTACAGGGAAGCTTCAGCGTGTGCAAGGTACCATGAATTCTCTTCAGTACCAGGAGATATTGGATGGAAACGTGATGCAGTCCGTCACACACCTGAGGCTTGGGAGACGTTGGACCTTTCAACAGGACAATGATCCCAAGCATACCTCCAAGTCCACTAGAGCATGGTTGCAGAGGAAAGGCTGGAACATTTTGGAGTGGCCATCGCAGTCACCAGACTTAAATCCGATTGAGAACCTCTGGTGGGACTTAAAGAAAGCAGTTGCAGTGCGCAAGCCTAAGAATGTGACTGAACTGGAGGCCTTTGCCCATGAAGAATGGGCGAAGATACCCGTAGATCGCTGCAAGACACTTGTGTCAAGCTATGCTTCACGTTTAAAAGCTGTTATAACTGTAAAAGGATGCTGTACTAAGTACTAAGATTGAATGTCACTTGGGGGTTGAATAAAACTGATAATGCTGTGAGCACAGAAAAGACATTTGTGGTTATTTCATTATAACTGTTATGTTATATTTGTCTGACCTACAAGTGCCTCTTTAATGTAAATGTAAGCAAGATGACTGAATGATCAAAAGCAATGTCAAACTGGCCAAAACACTCAATTTCAGTGGGGGTTGAATAATTTTGGACACAACTGTATAATATTCTGTGTATCCAGTACTTAAAACTGTTCATTTTAGATAATTTAGTAATGAAGGCCCAGACGATGACCAGCCCGGCGATCGGAGGTGTCAATGACCAGACCCTAGAAGGAAGCTCAGGTAGCTACCTGATGTCCTGTGGGAAAGACCAGATGCCAGCGATCGATCCGGAGACGACAACCTGAGGTCCCAGACCACTAAGGGCCAGTCCAGAGGAAGAAACCCGCCTAAGAGACCGTCCCAAAAGACCCGTTGTGCGGGGGATCCTATGGACCCTGATGTGGGTGTGCCCGCCAGGCCAGGCCGGCCTCATCGCTAAAACAGGATTGTCGTTAGGAATATTCATCCAAGGAGCACCTGAATTCAATTCAAAGATCAACCCAGCATTGCTGCTGCCATTTCCATATCAAAAGACCATTTATTCCAAAGTACCATTGAGAAAATTATCCTTTTCCCAATCACACCATCTGAATGACTTATCAACTTATCAGTGGAGAACTTTGATGTTTCCGGAGAAGATCAACGGTCACTTTAATCAAAAGTCACACTCAGAGTTTGCGATACAGACACCTATCTATACGTGTCCGTATCTCAAAAAAGGGGGATCTGTAATGACTTTTGGGGACTGTTTATTAAGAAAAATGATATTATCCCAAAATTGGGAATCCTGGCTGACTGTCATGGGTTAACATCCTCGGTTAATTTCAAGTGACCTTCCAAAAAAGTTATCCTAAACTATGAGTGGAAGAGACTTGTTTGAGAGACAATAAGAGTCAAACACCACTATTTGGACTTCTGCAGGTGAGCATATACGAGGTCTGGAAGTGACAATAGGGTAACCAAACCTGATTGTCTGAGAGCTCACACAAAACCTTGGAAAGTGTGTGATGACAAACAAGACTTCTTGAAATGTGACAATATGCTATTGAATACTGAGGTTTAATTCCAGGCCAGTCTATTTACTCTAATTACTCAACAATGGATGAGGTTCTCCATCACATTTCCATGAACTGTACATTCAGCACAAGGTAAAATCTGGGTCAGTTAAGATACAAAGGAAAATTTGGTGTATATCAATGGAAATATTATCAAGGGTATATTTCCACACACCAAAATATATTCAACAAAGTTGGGTATTGCATACCACTCAACTAAGTTTGAAGTGATGAAGAAGAAGATGATTTGTGAATTGGGGTAAATTTTATATTTCCAAAAGAAATCAGCTATTCCAAAACAGTTTAAATATCAGGAAAATGAGAAACCAAATGTATTTACATCTTTCTATGGTCCTTATCCAAGAGTTAGTAGTAAAATCAACTATACTTGAATAGGACATATATATTTGATACCTAAAGACATTTTGTTTCAATCAAAGTATGAGTCATCGTTAAGACCACCATTTTTTTTTTGATACCTGACTGTCCCCAGTGGACAGGTGAGAAATATCTCTAGGTACGCACACTTCTCGACCGGCCAATCAACAAGCCTGTTGGGAGGGTCCCTTGAATCAAAGGATTGTATGGTATAAATATGCCATACACCTCAGAAAAAAAAGACTTCTACACTTCTTCTATGATACTTCTGATCTAGACTTCTGATTTACACTTCTGATCTAGACCTCTATCAACACGTCTATGACTATACTGAACTACTTCTACTGATATACTTTACTTATATAATAGCTACACTCTACTCTAAACACTACAATCAAGACTGCTATAACTTCCAAAATATCTATCATCTATCCTATTGCTAACACCTACTGCACTATCCCTCACTTGCTACCTGCGGCCATTTTGCTGAAGGAGTTCCAGCTGCCATTTTGTCTTGAGGACCATTTGAAGGCCCAACTGCATCCCACTGGGGAATCCTCATACTCAAGATTCTGGGAGTGGCGAGACTGCTAGATTATAATTTTCTTTGATATTTCCAATTTTCTAAAGGTTTATAACATTTATTGTGTGTTTAGGAATATTAAGGTTAAACATATATAATTATCACTAAAATTGTTTGATTTTGGTATCAAGATTATATATTGCATATCAACTGATTTGTAGTTTTGTGGTAGTGCAATTTACCAGAGATTACTTTTATATTCCTATGGCCACGGAATATGAGAAATAATTTCTGAAGCACTATAAGATTAACCCCACAAAATTTGTTTTTTCTTATATTTACCATTATCTGAAATCATATATTGTTTGATCATATAGAAATTAGCATATTATATTTTTGATTGTATGTACGAGTATATATTCATCACCAGTATTTTGCGTTTGTATTAATATATATATAAATTTTGTACATAAATAAATGTATTTATTTATTTATCAAAAAGGCAATTTTTGTGTATATGGTACAAAATCATACTGGCTAAAAGGACTCAAGGTATATTATTAAGTGGTGATCAACTTATTAAGGTGTCCAGATTATTGATTCATTAAATATTTGCCGTATTTTAACAGCTGGAGGCACTGCAATATTTTGTTTAAGGGAGAGGGCACCGCCCTACGTATTTAGAATAAATTATTATATAAACCACCACAGGAGGCATGGAGGAGCTCAGCTATGAGGAAAGATTAGAGGAACTGAATTTATTCTCTCTTGAGAAGAGGAGATTGAGGGGGGATATGACTGACATGTATAAATACATACGTGGTCCAAATAGTGAACTCTGTATAGAATTAATAACCTTACGGTCATCACAGGGGACAAGGGGGCACTATTTACGTCTGAAGGAAAAGAGATTTAATCTCCAGATACGGAAAGTTTTCTTTACAGTAGGAGCTGTGAAAATGTGGAATAGACTGCCTCATAATTTGGTTCTGCCCAGCTCAGTAGATTGCTTTAAAAAGGCCTGGATGCTTTCCTAGATACACATAATATAACTGGATACTAACATTTATAGGTAAAGTTAATCCAGAGAATATCTGATTGCCTCTCAGGGGATCAGGAAGGAATTTGTTCCCCTGCAGGAGCAAATTGGATTATGCCTTGCTGGAGTTTTTCACCTTCCTCTGGATCAACTGTGGGTATAGGATTCTATTTTTTTCTTCCGTTTTATGGTTGAACTAGATCAAGTGTCTCCAAACTTTCTAAACAAAGAGTCAGTTTACCGTCCTTCGGACTTTAGGGGGGCCAGACCATGGCCATTGGGAGTAGAAAAGGTCCTGACTTCAGTTGGAAAAAAAAATGCCCCATTTTTGGTTTGGTTTTGAGGGATTGCGCCTCATTGTTGCTGTCAATGAGAGGAATTGTGTCCCATCATTAGTGTCATTGGATGAAATGGTGCCCCAAGGGCTGGATAAAAGCAAGTACAGGGCCGCATCTGGCCCCCGGGCCGCAGTTTGGAGACCACTGAACTAGATGGACTTGTGTCTTTTTTCAGCCACATTAACTATGTAACAGGGTCTCTTTAAATGATCCTGGATGGAGTGGTGAGCTTGTCCTCTAAGATTTGCCCATATGGTTTGACTTTACATCACAGAATATTTTTCTATTGCTAACCATTTCCAGATGTTTAGATGTTCTTATCTAATACCTTTTTGAACATTTCTGTTTTATTAGGCTAGAATGTGATGCCACTATATCATCCAAATTTATGGTGTTTTTTTTCTTCACTGATGTTCTCACATACTGCATCATTGTGCTTTGGGAAAGGGATCCTGCGCAGTCCAGAAATATTGGTTGGCAATATCCTTTTTACTAATGTCTAAAAAAATAGGCAATTCCTCTGCATGATAGTTGTGCTGGTTGAATTTTCTATAACCTCTCACCCTCCCAATCATATAGCGTTTTCAGCAGTATTAAGGCTAGGATCACACCTATTGTTGAAAGGCAAAATGTTTTTCAGACATTTATGGATTTTTACTGCTTGGTTAACAAAGAGCCATTTGGCCTGTTGGAAGTATTCTTGGAATGGCAGTAAAACAAGATTATACAACAGGGTGCATGTAACAAAAGATTGCAAACCAGAATCCTGATTCTGGAAGAAAATTCATGCATACCCCTAGTGGTGGGGCATGGAGTTAAGAAAGACTCAGCTCAAATTTCCTGGTGATGCAGAGATTAAAATGAATGATTTCATGGCTTCTAGCAAGAAGGAAGAGGCTAGATGTCGACTGGAATGCTGACCTGGGTAAAAAAGCTGGATGGTAATGTAGCTGTACCCCCTGGTGGAGGACAGTACCAAACTTTCACCATATTCCCTGGTAATTGTAAAAGACAGCCCCTTATCAGTTATGGATTGTCACACAAAAGGCATCAAATGGGTGATGTTTGTGAGTGCTTTAAGATGCAAGGCCCAGCCATGCTTTTTTCTTCCTTGAGCCCAGTCACGATACAGAACATAGAGGATGGACTTCGGTAACGTATCATCTCTGCTCTTTTATTTCTGGGAGTAGTGAAAAGAGCCAGGCACTGTGGAATGTGTAATAATAAAAACACCTTTCTTTGAGGTGTACCTTTATTAAAGGATGGTGCATAACAGGATCAAAAATATAAAGCACAATCCTGTGGCTTTAAGAAGCCTGGTTTCCAGATGGACGGCCCGTCCGCTCAGAGGGGAGCTGTGGAGGAGAGGAGTGCCTGTCAAGCAGGGACCACGTGATCGCGGCGTCCAGGGTGACGTTACCACGATGTCCGGGAGACAGAGGGGAGGAACCCACGTTAAAGCCGCAGCTTGGAAGTGAAGGCCAGTTGCCAGAACATGTTTCGCACACATGCGCTTTCTCAAGGTACACCCCAAAAAAGGTGTTTATATTATTACACATTCCACAGCGCCTGGCTCTTTTCAGTACTCCCTGGATTCACACATGTGACTTACTATGGCTGCAGTGGTTCTTTATCATTTATGACAGTTTTTATCTTCTTCCTTGGGATGTGCCTTTGCGCTTATGATTGCAGTGCTCTTTTATTTCTACAGTATATGCTCTATACTATTCTTTTAGATTTCTATGTTAGTGTTTTACTTTCTTTGTAAATATATAAGACCTTTGCTTCTCTGAGCCTTGTGTTCATATTTATAGCTAGTATTGTTGTTATATTATCACTATTAACCACTTACCCTCTAGAGGATTTACACCCCTTAATGACCAGGCCTCTTTTTTGCTACTCAGCGCTGCACTAATTCAACTGATAATTGCGCGGCCATGCAATGCTGTACCCAAATGAAATTTATGTCTTTTTTTATACACAAATAGAGCTTTCTTTTGATGATATTTGATCACCTATGTGCTTTTTATTTTTCGCGCTATGAACAAAAAAAAAGACCAAAATTTTTGAATAAAAACAATATTGTTTACTTTCGGCTATAAAAAATATATAGTGAACTCAAAGTTAGTTATAAATTTAGGCCAAAATGTATTCTGCTACGTTTTTGGTAAAAAAAATCCCAATAAAGTATATATTTATTACTTTGTGTGAAAATTATAGCATCTACAAACTATGGTATAGATAATGGAATTTACACAGCTTTTACTTTCTGACAGGCCATCACATTTCTTAAGGTGCTAAAATACCAGCATAGTAGAAACACCCCCAAATGACCCCTTTTCGGAAAGTAGACACCCTAAGCTATCTGCTGAGAGGCATATAGATTCCATGGAAGATTTATTTTTTTTCCACAAGTTTCTGGAAAATTACACATTTAAATGATATATTTCTCACACAAGCCATGGGTATATGTGGAATTACACCCCAAAATGCATTCTGCTACTTCTACTAAGTATGGGGGTACCATATTTGTGAGACTTTTTGGGAGCCTAGCCACATACAGGAGCCTGAAATCCAATGACCACTTTGAAAGCCTGAAGGTGCGTAACTTCCTCACTACCTCTCACAGTTTCGAAGGCCCGGAAATGCTAGGATAGCACCAACCCCCCTCCCACAACCCCAAATTACCCCTTTTTGGAAAGTAGACATCCCAAGGAATTTAAAAGGAGGCATGATGAATATTTTGCAGATCTAATTTTTTCTTACAAGGTTTTGGAATATAAAAAAAGAAAAGAAAAAATATGTTTTTGTTTTTTTTCTTCAATTTTCAAAAACTTGTGCCAACAAACGAGATCTGTAAAATACTCACCATGCTTCTGATCAAATTCCTTGGGGTGTCTACTTTCCAAAAAGTGGTCATTTGGGGGGGCGGGGGGGGGGGGGGAAATTGGTGCTATCCTATTCAGGGCCTCCGAAACGGTGATAGGTAGTCAGGAAGTGTAATGAGGAAATAAAGCCCTTTAAAAGCCTAATGGTGCTTATTGGATTTTGGGGTCCTGTACTTGGCTAGACTGCCAAAATGTCTCTCACATATGGTACCCCCATACTCGGGAGAAGCAGCAGAATGTAATTTGGGGAGTAATTCCACATATACCCATGGCATGTGTGAGCAATACATTTTGTGTAAAAAAAAAAAATTTTTGTTTG
The DNA here is from genome assembly GCF_062004578.1 of Staurois parvus. Taxonomy (NCBI): domain Eukaryota; kingdom Metazoa; phylum Chordata; class Amphibia; order Anura; family Ranidae; genus Staurois; species Staurois parvus. The sequence goes on from NW_028319087.1 coordinate 612,750, forward strand.
TCATTTTCCAAAAACTTGTGGTAAAAAAATAAATTTTTCTTTTAATTCAATATGCCTCCCAGCAAATAGTCTGGGGTGTCTACTTTCCAAAAAGGGTTTGTTTTGGGGGGTGGGGGCATTTTATGCCCAGCATTAGAAGTTTATGCCACACATCACTCACTCTTCTATCCACATGAAGACCAAGCCTTTTCTGAAACTTTTTGGTCGCATGAAAAAAATCTGTATTTTTTGCTAGGAAATTAATTTAAACCCCAAACATTATATATTTTTTAACGCAAACACCGTACTGAATAAAATGGTGGGTGCTGCAATTTTTTATGTCATATAGTACTCGTGCAGCGATTTTTCAAACGCAATTTTTATAAGAAAAATATTTTTTTTTTTACTTTTAATGCACAAAAACACAAAATATTGGCCAATTATTTGGTAAAATATAAAAGATGATGGTATGCCGAGTAAATAGATACCAAACATGACGTGTTAAAACTGCGCATGCCCCGTGCAATGGTGACAAACTGCATATGTTTTTAATATCCATAGGCAACGTTTTAAAAGCCTTTACAAGCTACCGTTTTAGATTTATTATTATTATTATTATATTATTATACAGGATTTATATAGCACCAACGGTTTGCTCAGCGCTTTACATTATAGTGGGAGACAATACAGTAACAATACAGTTCGATACAAGTGGGATTTGAGGGCCCTGCTCCTTGGAGCTTACAATCTAGGAGGGCGGAGTGAATGGTACAGTAGGTAGTCACTGTGGGGGATGGAGTGGTTGGAAGAGTAGAGGATTCCAAAATTCAGGCCAGCTGTCCTTTTCATCACACTTTACTATAAGGATCCACGCACACTGGGCATTTTAATAATGCTGGTAATGTGAGCTGTGTAAAGTCACGTTAAAAACGAGAGTTTTTCAGCGTTTTTACATTAGCGTTTAGCAGAGTTTTGCCGTTTGTGTTTTATTTACCATTTTTTTTTACAAAAAAAACAAAACGTCCAAACACTGGTTTGCTGCGTTTTTCAGCGTTACAGCATTTTTACAACTAAAAAACTCCTCTAGAAACCCAGTAGTTCTGGGGGGGTTTTCAGCCAAAAATCGCCCCTGCCAAAAAACACTGATTACAGTCTATGTGTATATGGACACATAGGATAATATGCTGGGGAGTTTATTGGCTATAGAAAAAAGCGCCAAAAGCCAAAAACAGCCGCTGTAAAAACGTCCAGTGTACATGAGGGCTAAAGCTTGCATTTTTATGACTATTTCACACTTCCAAATTTACAAATGCACACGTTTCAAATTATTAGGGAGCATTGTTCTTGCATTCCTGTATTGTTATTATTTACAGAGGAGTTCTAGTGTTAGAATTACTACCCTTGATGTGACGTTTGTGGCGATACCTCACATGCATGGTGCAACCTCTGTTTCCATAATGGCACAGGGTCAACGCTCATGTATGCAGATGTGCGCGTGCGTGTGGGGGGGTGGAGGTACTTTTTTTTTTTTTAAGTTATTTTGATTATTTTTACACTGTCCCCGTCATTTTTTTTTTTTTATCACTTTTAATGCTATCACAGGGAATGCAAATATCCCCTATAACTTCAATGGGCCTTGTTATATATTCTTTTTTTAGAAATCTGGGTTCTATCAGACTCTAGATATCTCCTCTGCCCTTACATTATCTAATCAAACCAAGATCGGTGTGATCAGATGCTTTACCAATTTACAAATGGCGCTGTTTATATCCTGTGAAACTGAAGTGATGAAATGCTCGTAGCTTCTGATTTCTTAGACTATAGAGATGATTGGCAACATTCTGGTTTCCAATCAGCTCTATGGTCAGCTGGCAGAAACACCGGCTGCATTCTTAGGTTGCCCCGATGGCACAGGGCTGCCCGAGAAGGCCGTGCAAGGCAGTGGGGGAGGGGGGCATTGTCACCCGCTGCTTTTAAAAGCAATCCTGCAGCTAATTAGCCACTAGGATTGCTTTTACATGAAAGCCGATCGCCGGCTGAAAAAAACTATGCCGGGATGATGCCTGCAGTTGTAGGCATCACCCTGGTATAATAATTCAAAGTCCAGTGATGTACCAGTGCCTCGGTTTACAAATTTAATTTGTTGTGCAGGACCTTTTGTATAGCGAAAAATTTGTAAACCGAAACACTGTTTCCCATAGGAATGCACTGAAAACCAATTAATCCATTCTGAAGGTCAGAAAAACAGTAAACGCTACTAAAATACCGCATGAGTTATTTTATTAACTCATGTGGTATTTTAGTAGTGACAACCATGTGTTAATATTTCAGCTGTCACCAGGGTTCCACACTGACAGGTGAAGATAAAAGAATTGCTGACAATTAAAAAAAAAATTGGCAATTCACTCAGCTGTCAGGTCCCAGTTTTTAAATGTAGTTACCGTTTTTTTTCTTCACTATACAGTAGTTCAGAAATTCAGCAGTCACTTTCCCCCTCCATCTAAAAGAGAGAACATTTCTTTTAGTTTATTTCCCCAAGTTAAAAAACAATGTTTCCTTTCAATTTCTTAAAAGATACAAAGTATCCTTTAGCTCTGGGGAAACTGACAGCTAATGTGAGCTATAGTGAAGAAAAAAAAAAAGACGGCAATTGCATTTAAAAATCAGCACTGACATACACTTAGTATTGTGAAAAAAAATCTGTAAAAAATTTGTAAACCGAGGCATTATTTTCAATGGATTTTCATTCGTAAACCGAAAATTACGTTAACAGAGCCATTCGTAAACCGAGGTATTACTGTATATGCTATGTTCTTTTTTTTTTTTTGTATGCAGCCAGTGGAATGAAAAAAAGAGACGAAATCTCTGCCAGAAAAAGTGTGTGGTATGCCCACCATTAGAATCACACATTAGGTCACACTTTGCCACATGCACCAGTTCCAAGATTGTACAAATGTCTAAATAGTGGCACACTTGAATAAAAATTGTCCACGTATAAGTGGTACCCCATATGAAAAAGGATGACACCAAGTCCCAAACAATCTTGCCACTGCTCCCTATGTAGTCTGGAAAATCTGCTGGGCTCCACGTGACTATCTTTTCCTTCGTAAATCCGAAACTTATAAGTATAGCCTGTTGTCCTCTCACAGGTCTTCTACATCTTGACCCCATATCTGGCACACTTGCTGGGGAAAAATTGTTTGAATGCAAGGTGGCCAGAAAAATGAATGAGGGACTCATCAACGCAGATTTTTTGCTGGGGAGTATAGACATCTGCAAATTTTTGGTTAAGGTGATTTGTGAGGGGCCGAATTTTGTGGAGCCGGTCAAATTCAGGGTCACCCCGAGGACGACAGAGTGTATTGTCGTTGAAACACATAAAACACATTATACTCTCATATCTATGCCTGGCCATGGGCGCAGAGAACACGGGCATATGATGAATCGGATCCGTGGACCAATACAACCGCAATTCATTTTTTTTAGTAATGCCCGTGTTGAGGGTTAGGTCCAAAAAAAATTTAAATTCGGAAATCATAATGGGTTTCCATGCAAATGGTCTGGCAACGTTTGAATTTGGGTTGGCTGTGATAAATTGTTGCGCATATAAATTGCTTTGATCCACATCAATGCATACAGATCTTCCGTGAAAAACAGCTCCAAAAAATCAAGGGGAGTAGTTAAATTGCTAGTTCCACCTGAATTCCGGGTTGGGCAGTGAATGGGGGAAGTACGGTTGCTGCAGAATTTGTGGGCTGCCAATCGGGATTTGCAAGCACATCTGGAAGGATACTAGGGGCTCTACGGGTCTGTGTGCGAATTCTTGGTGGCTGCGGGATAATACTTGTGCTCACCACCGCACCAGCTTGTACTACACTTATGGAACTCGCCACGTCACCAAGTGATACTGCAAAGCTGGTATTATTATTATTATACAGGATTTATACAGCGCCAACAGTTTGCTCAGCGCTGGAGACAATACAGCAACAATACAGTTCAATACAAGAGGGTTATGAGGGCCCTGATCCTGGGAGATTACCAGGATGTACTAGGCCACTAGAGCTCGACAGTTCACCAAAAGGTAGCATGGCACTAGTACTGGCACTCTTCTGCATATGAGAGTCATCAAAATTTACTGGCAAGTGCTAACAGAGATCAGGCCTGATTCTGCCAACACTGCGGTTTTGTGTACAATGTATCCAGTGACAATGACCTACTGGCACTGCACTTGCTGGAGAAGAAGGGGGGGAAGCGTAGGGGCTAAACACAGGTGCTGGGGCTGATCCCACTAACACTGCATTTTTGGGGACGTTATACTAATGTGAATGCTAGTATAGCGCTGATCTGATCAAAGATATTGATCCGTTCAGACACTATACTAGCAATGGAGGTTTATTGTGTATGAGCGTGTTCCTGGCAATCAGGGGGTTAAATGTGATTAATGGTGAGCTGACGGGCAATCTGACGCCATCTGGGAGCGGCCTGAAAAACATGGGAGCGTGAATCACACATATATATATGTGATTTTGCACACATGTGCCACCCTGTAGCAATATTTCTGCTATAGGGCAGTCAGGAAGCGGTTACAGAATCGGTTTGTGTTACATCGCTGCGTTACTTTAACTGACAATTGCTCGGTCATGCATCGCTGCGCCCAAATTAAATTTACATTTTGAAAACAATGCAGCTGTGCTCTTTGTCACTGTTTTTAGGCAATCAAAGAGTTAACTGTTACATAGTTAGTCTGGCTGAAAAAATACAAAAGTCCATCCAGTTCAACCATAGAAAAAAAAAAGTTATAATCTTATACCCACAGTTGATCCATGCAGCAAAGAAAAGGAAGAAAAAAAAAACACCAGCAAAGCATGATCCAATTTACACCTGCTGGGAAAAAATTCCTTCCTGATCTCCGAGAGGCAATCGGATATTCCCTGGATCAACTTTACCTATAAATGTTAGTATCCAGTTATATTCTGTGTATCTAAAAAAGAATCCAGGCCTTTTTTGAAGCAATCCACTGAGCTGGCCAGAACCAACTCTTGAGGGAGTCTATTCCATATTTTCACAGCTCTCACTGTGAAGAAACCTTTCCGTGTTTGGAGATTAAACTTCTTTTCCTCCAGGCGTAAAGAGTGCCTCCTTGTCCTCTGTGTTGACCTCAGGGTGAATAGCTCTACATCGAGTTCACTATATGAACCGCTGATGTATTTATACATGTTGATCATATCCCCCCCTTAATCTCCTCTTCTCAAGAGAGAATAAATTTAGTTCCTCTAATCTTTCCTCATAGCTCAGCTCCTCCATGCCTCTTATAGTTTGGTTGCCCTTCTCTGTACGTTCTCCAGTTCCCCAATGTTCTTTTTGTGAATTGGTGCCCAAAATTGAACTGCATATTCCAGATGAGGTATTACTAATGATTTGTACAGGGGTAAAATTATATCTTTCTCTCTGGATTCTATACCTCTTTTAATACAAGAGGATTTTGCTCGCTTTAGAAGCCGCAGCTTGGCATTGCATGCCATTATTAAGCTTGAGATCTACCAGAACCCCCAGATCCTTCTTCACCATTGATTCCCCCAGTTGTACTCCCCCTGGTATGTATGATGCATGCATATTCTTAGCCCCCAAGTGCATAACCTTACATTTATCAACATTAAATCTCATTTGCCACATAGTTGCCCAATTAAACAGTGCATTGAGGTCTGTTTGTAAGTTGAAGACATCCTGTGAGGAAGTTATTCCACTGCACAGCTTGGTGTCATCTGCAAAGACTGAAATGGGATTTTTAATCTCAGACCCTATATCGTTTATAAATTTATTAAAAAGTAAGGGTCCCAACACTGAACCCTGGGGTACACCACTGCTGACCCCAGACCATTCAGAGTATGACTCATTAACCACTACTCTCTGAATACGATCTTTTAGCCAGTTTTCTATCCATTTACATATGGATTTTTCCAAGCCTGTAGACTTTACTTTACAAATTAGCCATGTGTGGGGAACTGTGCCTAACGCTTTTGCAAAATCCAAGTATACCACGTCCATAGCCACCCCTCTGTCCAAGGTTTTGCTCACACCCTCATAAAAAGAAATCAGATTTGTTTGACAACTTCTGTCTTTCATGAATCCATGCTGTCTGTGTGAGGGGAGTGTTTTACTAGTGGTCGGGGGTGTGTGCTTCACTGTTGCATGCTGTCCCAGAAAGCTAAGCTCTGCTCTCCGGAACAGTGTGCTGGAAACTGACAGGGAGCAGAGCTGCACTGAAAACAATGCAGCTGTGCTCCGTGTCAGTTTTGTCGGCCATCGCTGGGACCCGGCGGGTAATCACCGGCCGGGACCTGGTGATTGACACACGCAGCCGCGATAGGTGGCACGGGTAGGGCGGTCGCGCGCGCCCCCTACCCGATATGCAAAAATCACGTATATATACGTGATTTTGCGCAGCGGTGCCGCCCTGCCACAGTATATGTACTGTGGCTGGTCAGAAACCGGTTAATATTAATAGAGCTGATATGATTGGCTAATTATAGAAAAATGCAAGATAGTATACAGTTAGGTCCATATATATTTGGACACAGGCACAAATTTCATACTTTTGGCTCTGTATGCCACCAGTATAAATTAAAACAAAACAATCCAAATTAATTTGAAATGCAGACTTTCAGCTTTAATTCAAGGGGTTGAACATAAATATCAAGTACACATTTTAGGAACTGCAACCATTTGTATACACATCCCTCCATTTTCAGGGGCTCAAATGTAATTGGACAAATGAATATAATCATAAATAAAATGTTCATTTTTAATATTTTGTTGAGAATCCTTTACTGGTAATGACTGCCTAAAGTCTGGAACCCATGGACATTACCAAAGACTGGGTTTCCTCCTTTCTGATGCTTTGCAAGGATCTAACTGTAGCAGTCTCCAGTTGTTCTTTGCGGGTCTTTCTGCCTTTAGCTTTGCCTTCAGCAAGTGAAATGCATGCTCAGTTGGATTGAGATCAGGTGATTGACTCAGCCATTGCAGAATATTCCACTTCTTTTCCTTCAAAAGCTCCTGGGTTGCTTTTGCAGTGTGTTTTGAATCATTGTCCATGTATTCTGTGAAGCGCAATCCAATCAACTTTGCTGCATTTGGCTAAATCTGGGCTGACAGCATACAGTATCTCTAAACACTGCAGAATTCATCCGGCTGCTTCTGTCTTCTGTCACATTGTCAATAAACACCAATGACCCAGCGCCTCTGGAAGCCATGCATGCCCATGCCATCAACTCTGCCTCCACCATGTTTTACAGATGACGTGTGTTTGGAATCATGAGCTGTTCCAAGCCTTTTCCACACTTTTTTCTTTCCGTCATTCTGGTACAGATTAATCTTAGTTTCATCCGTCCAAAGAATGGTTTTCCAGAACTGATCTGGCTTCTTTAGATTTTTTTTGGCAAAGTCTAATCTGGTTATTCTATTCTTCAGGCTTATGAATCATTTGCACCTTGTGGAGAACCCTAGATACAGATATAGTAAAAAAAAACCCTAAACTGAATGGGACTTTGAAGGCATAATACATACAATAAAATTATTAAATCTTTATTTTTGTCAAAATTTCCACATGTATAAATTATTATTATAAGACAAAGTTGGAGTTCTGGAGATGAGCATATAGACACATAAAAAGCATGCGGACAGGTGACCCTGAACTACCTTTAGGGCGCCATGTCCTTATGGTACATAATGGCCAATTTCCAAAAATTAAATTTCTTATTCTTGACCGAGTGCATCCAAGCCCTAGAGGGGGAGATTGGAACAAGCTGCTGTTGCAGTTGGAGCTAAAATGGATTTTCCATCTGCATGCCACTTACCCCCCCTGGCCTGAATGAATCGGTCAACTTTAGGCCTTTTCTACAGGAGTTTGTTTTTGGTGGTATGGAGAAATAAGCTTACATTATGAGAATCCCCCTCTTTCTTCCCTTCTCCTCTTTTCTGTCTATTTATCCTGCCTATTTGGGGTTTTGTTGCCTAATATTTTGTGTTATATTTCATATGGTGTTGCATCAATACCTCATAGAGGGAATATGTATTTTATCATTGCTTTGTATATCTGCTTCAAATCTTACTGGTCTGTGTCATTCCCGGCTTTGTATCCTGTATAATAATTTTTTGCACAGTATTTGATACAAACTGAACCAATATGTTGCATATATGGATTTGTATGATGTAAATTGGTGATATGCATGGCTCTGTTTTTGTTTTATTGTCTCCTCTCTGGCTGGGGGATTGGTCGGGTTCCGAACCTGGGCTTTCCCTTTTTGGCGCCGGGCACACTGCGGCTGCGCCACTGGGCCTTTCATGGCCTGGTACGTGCAGCGATGCATGGTGGCTTTGGCCAGAGGTCTCAGCTTCAGCCGCTCCCCTCTGGTCCAATGACCATGCCTGTCTCCTCAGCATGTCAGCGGTTCACCGATGTGTGATGTCACTCCACACGATGTGGTTTGGAGGCACAGCGCACCGGCGTGCCAGGGTGCGGAGCCCAGCAGTTCCCCTCGATGAGGTAGCGTTTGGGCGCCATCTTCCCTCTTCGATTCCTCACTTGGGGGAGGATTACTCAATGCCAGGACCTCCCTATTGAAGGTCTCTCCTGCATGTCTGACACTACTTGTCCATAGGTGCCAGTGGGACTCCTTTAGACTGTGGGACGGTGATGCCTGTCATGGTGGGCACTATACAGATCCTTATACGTAATAGGAGGCTCATTTATTTTGTGAAAGTTTAGAATTCTATTTAGGTCTGCATTTTGGGTTTAATGAGACATGTATTTACTGGCTCTCCCATTAATGTTGCCTTTAAAGGGCTATATGGTGTGACTGGACATAAATCTGTGGAGACCCATACTGATACGCTTCTTGGTGTATTTATGTAGATACAAACCCCTCTTTGGGAACATCAAGATGTTGGCAAGTATAATAGTGGGTGTTTTTGGCCTTATTTCCACCATGTAATTCACCTATGGAGAAATGTTTCATTATTTAAACTCCCTTTCTTGCAGTGATCTGGGTGGCCCTTGTGTTCCATTCTGGGGGGAGGGGGGTCCCGGGTGTCCAGGGCCCACTGATGCGCTGGCTAGGAGGTGTTTACAACTCTGAGTCTTGATTTTAAATGTGACTGGAGACTCATTTATTTTCTTTTTGTATCTCTTCATATTGTGAGTATACTCATATATTTGGAATTATGTAAATATCTCATGGACATATAGGTATGTTCTAAACAAATGTATCTCTAATCTCACAGATTATATCAGAGTATATATGTGCAGAGTTTTTTGTTATCCCTGAGACATTACTCCGAAATGTGTCAGCTCCTTAATAAACTATCTAACCAATTAAGACTATTGCAAAATTACCTCAATAATTCAGATGGGGGCACAATCACAGATGGGGTGCTGCTTTTGAGTAATGCTGCTTTCTCCTCTCCACTCTTAACTACAACAATACATGGACTGCTGTTAATTTCAGAACAAATAGTGTATATATTTTTTTCTGTTGATTAGTTCTCACCTCTAGTTGCACCCTTTTTTATGACTGAGCCTATGTCTTGTCTGTGTTTGAGAAACATCCCCCCTATTCATGTGATCCTTATCAGTTCCTAATTGGGGCGGAGCAGAGTACTCATTTGACTATCTCTCTATAAATTTAGATCAGCTCATGGGGGGAATCACAGATGGGGGGCTGCTTTTGTGTTAGTGCTGCATTGATGGAGTGCAGAGACGCAGTTAAACACAGCAGTTGAACTAAAGCAGGAGAACTCAAGCAGCAGGAAGATACAACAGCAAGAAATTCTACTGAATGCTGAACGGACTGCAAGCAAACACCCTGGGAAACATCTCTTACAAGTCTGAGTTCCACTCTGTGTACCTTTTAATATGTCCCCTCTACTCCTCCTTTTCATATTACTCTCCTGCGTTCCCAAAATCTCACTTCTTTATCCCTCTGCTCCACCCCAAAACTTGTACATCTCACCCTCACTGCTACCATCTCCCTATTACTGCTCTCATCAGCTCCTGCTGATACTTCACTCTCCTGCTGACCCAAACACCAGGACTGGAAGGCATGTACACTTGTGTACATCCCGCTCCCATGTTACTTTCCTCACCCTTCTTCTTCTCCTAACCTCTGGGGATATCACCCCAAACCCTGGTCCTCCACTATCTCACCCCCACACCAGGCGTCCTCTTTCTTCCGGGAATAGCCGCAATCCCCTCAATTTATTATCGGTCTCCGTGCTCCCAAAAAACACCCTCCCTTTTTCATGTGCGCTTTGGAATACCCGCTGTCTGTAATAACCTCTGTCCATGACCTTTTTGTCTCCAGCTCCCTTAACCTACTAGCAATTACAGAAACCTGGCTTCAAGCAGCAGATTCTGCTTCTCCCGCAGCACTTTCCTATGGAGGCCTCCTCTGGACCCACTCACCCAGACCCAGTGGTCGCAAAGGTGGAGGAGTTGGTTTACTTCTATCCCAGCTCAGAACCTTTCAAGTCCTCCCTAACCCTCCCTCAATATCCTTCTCTTCTTTCGAGACTCACTGCATCCGGCTGTTTTCTCCCATTTCTCTGAGGATTGCAGTGATCTATCGACCTCCTGGACCGGTGTCCCGCTTTCTTGATGATTTCTCCGCCTGGTTACCCTACTTTCTCTCCTCTGAACTACCATCATTCTCGGAGATTTCAACATCCCTATTAATGTCAGCAACCCGGCTACATCCCAACTCTTCAACCTAACCTTATCTTTTGCATTAGCACAATGGACACAGTCCTCCACTCACACTGATGGGAATACATTAGACCTTGTTTTCTCCCATCTTTGCACTCCCTACAACCTCACAAACACCCCCTTTCCTCTCTCTGATCACAATCTCATCACTTTCACAGTGTCCTCGTCTTCAAACACCTATCCCTCCAAGTGGCAAACAATTACCCGCAGAAACCTTCACAACTTGAACCCTGCTCCTTTCCACTCTGCAAATGACCAACTCTATGACAGAATCTCTCCCCTGTCCTGCCTTCACCTGTCCACTGCTGTCTATAACAGTTCACTTTCATCCGCATTAGACTCACTTGCTCCTCTTAACAACACGAAGCATCAGGCCACGACCGTTACAACCTTGGCAGACTGATGACACCAGAAATATTAAATGACATAGTCGTACACTAGAGCAATTGTGGCGTAAAACCAAATCTCAACAAGCATTCACCCTATATAAATCTGCTCTCTTACCATACAAGTCCTCCCTTCATGCTGCCAAACAAGCCTACTTTGTCACTCTTATTAATACCTTGTCATCCAGTCCTCGTCGTCTCTTCTCTACTTTTATCTCTCTACTTTCTCCACCTCCAACCCCACCCAGTACCTCACTCATTGCTCATGAGATTGCAAATCATTTCAAAAACAAGATTGACGCAATTCGTAGGGGCATCGCCACTGCACAGACATCCATCCCACTTAGCATACCTTATACTAAACCTCCCTCAACACTTTCCTCTTTTGACCTTGCTACTACTGAAGAGGTCACCAAGGTTTTCTCAGAAGCCCGTCTCACTACCTGCCCCCTGGATCCTGTCCCCTCACAACTACTACGGTCACCCTCTTCTTCCATCCTACGCTCCCTCACTCACATCTTCAATCTCTCTCTCTCTCTCTACTGGTGCCTTCCCCTCCCCTCTAAAGCATACTTAAAAAGCCCTCCCTGGACCCCACCAACCTGAAAAACTTAAGCCCCATCTCCCTGCTGCCAATTACCTCTAAACTCCTAGAACGCTTAGTCTACAATTGCCTGAGCTCCCACCTCACTGAGAACAACCTTCTTGACCCTCTACAGTCTGGCTTTCGCTCTCTACACTCCACTGAAACTGCCCTACTAAAACTCACTAATGATCTACTAACTGCTAAAACCAATGGCCACTACTCCGTACTCTTACTACTTGACCTCTCTGCGGCTTTTGATATGGTTGACCATCCCTTCCTCCTCAAAAAACTCCACTCTCTTGGCCTCAGAGACTCTGCTCTCTTCTGGTTCTCCTCCTACCTATCACAGCGCTCCTTCAGTGTTACCTATAACGCTGCCTCCTCCTCTTCACTCCCTCTTTCTGTAGGGGTCCCTCGGGGTTCTGTCCTTGGACCCCTTCTCTTCTCCATCTACACCTCTTCCCTTGGTCACTTGATAAACTCCCATCTCTATGCTGATGACACACAAATCTATCTTTCTACCCCTCACCTCACCCCTTCAGTCTCCTCTCGCATCACTAACCTACTAAGTGACATATTGGCATGGATGTCACTCCACTTCCTCAAACTCAAACTTTCCAAAACTGAGCTCTTAGTATTCCTCCCGGCCCGTGCCCCCTCCCCTGACTTCTCCATCAAGATCAATAACACAATCATCATTCCCTCCCCTCATGCCAGGGTACTAGGTGTAATCCTAGACTCCCATCTGTCCTTTCAGTCCCAAAACCAATCACTGTCCAAATCTTGTAGACTTAACCTCCGCAACATCCCCAAGATACTCCATTCCTAACCTCGGAAACCACAAAGCAACTTATCCACTCCCTTGTTATATCTCGCCTTGACTATTGTAACTTCCTCCTCATTGGCTTACCTCATTGCAGGCTATCCCCTCTTCAGTCTATCATGAATGCTGCTGCCAGGCTCATCCACCTTATGAACCGTTCTGTATCAGCCACTCCTCTCTGCCAATCCCTCCACTGGCTTCCTATTGCCCAACGGATAAAATTCAAAACACTAACAATAATTTATAAAGCCATTTATAAATCTGCCCCAAATTACATCAATGATCTTGTCTCTAAATATCACCAAAACTGTACTCTCCGCTCCTCGCAAGACCTCCTACTCTCTAGCTCCGTTGTCTCCTCCTCCCATGCTCGTCTCCAGGACTTCTCCAGAGCTTCCCTCATCCTCTGGAACGCTTTACCCCAAATTATCAGACTATGGCCTACTCTGCTCACTGTTAGGTGATCTCTGAAAACCTCTCTCTTCAGGGAAGCCTATCCTGCCCTCAGCTAATACTGGAATCTTCTACTCTTCCAACCAGTCCATCCCCCACAGTTACTACCTTTTGTACCACTAGCCCCTCCCTCCTAGATTGTAAGCTCCAAGGAGCAGGGCCCTCAAATCCCTCTTGTATTGAACTGTATTGTTGCTGTATTGTCTCCCGTTATATTGTAAAGCGCTGAGCAAACTGTTGGCGCTATACAAATCCTGTATAATAATAATAATAATTCTATGACATCTCTTGATGGTGATATGATATTATGATTACTTGTAAAATGGTGTGTTATGCCATAAATATTTTATACATGTGGAAATTTTGACAAAAATAAAGATTTCATAATTTTATTGTATGTGTAATGCTTTCAAAGTCCCATCCAGTTTAGGGGTTTTTTTCCTATATCTGTATCTTCTTTCCACAGAATGTACCAAACTGTTGATTTGGCCACTACTGATGTTGCTGCTATCTCTCTGATGGATTTGTTTCATTTGTGAAGCTTACAATGGCCTGCTTTACTTACATGGACAGCTCCTTTGAACGTATGATGTAGATTCGTAGCAATAGATTCCAAATGCAAATACCGCACTTAGAATCAACTCCAGACCTTTCACTTGCTTAATTGATGAAGAAATAATGAAGGTGTAGCCCACACCTGGCCATGAAACAGCTTTTCTTTCAATTGTCCAATTACTTTTGGTCCCTTGTAAAACAGGCGATGGCTACTCTTAAGAGCTGTAATTCCTAAACCCTTCCTCCAATTTGGATGTACAGTATCTCACATACTGCCTTGCTAAAATAAAGGTGATGGACTGGCCAAGCATGTCTCCAGATCTAAAGCCTATTGAGCATCTGTAGGCAGGGGTGTATTTACCACAAGACAAACAAGGCATTTGCCTAGGGCGGCATTTTTTAGGGGGGCAGCAGCATTTTTCATGGGGGCAGAAGGGACACACTCAGCATGGGGACCAGGTGGGATCTGAGAGAGGCTGTGAACTGCTTGATGGTGTATGCAGACCCTTGTACCTGGGGATGTCCGGAGCTGTGAAGATGAGTGTCTTGTGTCTTGCTGGGGTGGGGGGGTTGCCAGTGTATGGGGGGGCGGTGGTAGTGGAAGGCTCTCTTGGGTGGGGGTGGGGGGGATGCTGTTGGTCAAGGTAAGGCTCTCTTCGTGGGGGAGGGGGGTGTTGGTCGGTGTCCGTAGGGAGAGCAGCCAATTTTTGTGTTGCCTAGGGCAACACGAAACCTAAATAAACCACTGTCTGTAGGGCATCCTCAAATGGAAGGTGGAGGAGCGCAAGGTCTCTTACATCCACCAGCTCCGTGATGTCATCATAGAAGAGGACTCCAGTGGCAACCCTTGAAGCTGTGGTGAACTCCATGCCCAAGAGGGTTAAGGCAGTGCTGGAAAATAATGGTGGCCACACAAAATATTGACACTTTGAGCAGAATTTGGACATTTTCACTTAGTGGTGTACTCAGTTTTGTTGCCAGCGGTTTAGACATTAATGGCTGTGTGTTGAGTTATTTTGAGGGGACAGCAAATTTACACCGTTATACAAGCTGTACACTCACTACTTTACATTGTAGCAAAAGTGTAATTTCTTCAGTGTTGTCACATGAAAAGATATAATAAAATATTTACAAAAATGAAGGGGTGTACTCACTTCTGTGAGAAACTGTACATACCCAAAAAAATAAAGTGTGCACTTTCAGCCCATATCGATTATATAACTATAGCTTGAATATGTTTTGGTAAATATCTGAAAAAAAATAAAATTATATGGCCCTAACTGGATTTATAATTTAAGTGGGAGGGGCACCTTTCTGCATTTTTGGTGGGAATGCCCTGTTCTCTGACCTTTCTGGGTGGAGGTTCGCAACTTAACTGTTAAAGTGACCAACTATCAGATAGTGGATGACCCACTTCCTATGTGATTTCATGACACATATAAACGTTTGCTACTGCTTCATCTCCAAAATTAGAATATTGTGAAAAGGTGCAATATTCTAGGCTCAAACTGTCCCACTCTAATCAGCTAATTAAGCCATAACACCTGCAAAGGGTTCCTGAGCCTTTAAATGGTCTCTCAGTCTGGTTCAGTAGGAATCACAATCATGGGAAACACTGCTGACCTGACAGTTGTGCAGAAAACCATCATTGACACCCTCCATAAGGAGGGAAAGCCTCAAAAGGTAATTGCAAAAGAAGTTGGATGTTCCCAAAGTGCTGTATCAAAGCACATTAATAGAAAGTTATGTGGAAGGGAAAAGTGTGGAAGAAAAAGGTGCACAAGCAGCAGGGATGACCGCAGCCTGGAGAGGATTGTCAGGAAAAGGCCATTCAAAAGTGTTGGGGACTTTCACAAGGAGTGGACTGAGGCTGGAGTCAGTGCATCAAGAGCCACCAAACACAGACGGATCCGGGACATGGGCTTCAAATGTCGTATTCCTCATGTCAAGCCACTCCTGAACAACAAACAACGTCAGAAGCGTCTTACCTGAGCTAAAGAAAAACAGACCTGGTCTGTTGCTCAGTGGTCCAAAGTCCTCTTCTCTGATGAGAGCAACTTTTGCATCTCATTTGGAAACCAAGGACCCAGAGTATGGAGGAAGAATGAAGAGGCACACACTGCAAGATGCTTGAAGTCCAGTGTGAAGTTTCCACAGTCTGTGTTGATTTGGGGAGCCATGTCATCTGCTGGTGTTGGTCCACTGAGCATGATTAAGTTCAGGGTCAACGCAGCCGTCTACAAGGAGATTTTGGAGCACTTCACGCTTCCTTCCGCAGACGAGCTTTATGGAGATGCAGACTTCATTTTCTAGCAGGACTTGGCACCTGCCCACACTGCCAAAAGCACCAAAACTTGGTTCAATGACCATGGGATTATTGTGCTTGATTGGCCAGCAAACTCGCCTGACCTGAACCCCATAGAGAATCTATGGGGCATTGCCAACAGAAAGATGAGCGATATGAGACCGAACAATGCAGAAGAGCTGAAGACCGCTATTAAAGCATCCTGGTCTTCCATAACACCTCAGCAGTGCCACAGGCTGATAGCTTCCATGCCACGCCGCATTGAGGCAGTAATTACTGCAAAAGGGGCCCAAACCAAGTACTGAGTACATATGCATGCTTATACTTTTCAGAGGTCCGATATTGTTCTATATACAATCCTTGTTTTATTGATTGCATGTAATATTCTAATTTTCTGAGATTGTGGATGTGGGGTTTTCATGAGCTGTAAGCCATAATCATCACAATTATGACAAATCACGGCTTGAACTATCTTGCTTTGCATGTAATAAGTCTATCTCATATATTAGTTTCATCTTTTAAGTTGCATTACTGAAATAAATGAACTTTTGCACGATATTCTAATTTTTCGAATTTCACCTGTAATGGAAGCTGAGGAATGGAGGCATCAGTGTACAGATAATTATTCTAAGTACTATAATACTTGGGCTTTATGGTTAAATGTCATCTCCTCTGACATGCAAAAACAATGAATGCAGTGATTGGATATGTTTATTCAGACAAGTGTTGCTCCTATGCTCCTACTGCTTTTTACTAGGCTAGAATGTACACTGTATTTTTTATTTAGTTGCTGGCTTTTCTTGGGAATTGATGATGCTCACTTGCTCTCTCCTTTTTTTTTTCTCCCTTGCTCAGTCAGGGTATCTCACATATTTTAAGACTGATCCTGTAATTCTAGATGTGCTCTACGCATTGTATTATCAATCAGTTGCTGCTATGTACCTTTTCATTTGCATTGCATGTCTTTTACATGGTATATGTATATTGGATGCCTTAGAATTCTTATGCTGAGAATATCTGTACTGTCTTATTTCTTTGTAAAAGTGAAAATAAAGATTTTACAAAAAAGGAGGGGGAAGTCAAAACTACACCCTATTTATTTCACCTATGCAGGTTGCGGTTGATGCTTTTTTCTGGTGCATTTTGCAGTGTGATTTGCATTTTTCCATTTTTTTTATTGTGTTTTTGATGAGTTTTGTGTTTTTGGGATGTGTTAATGTTGCTACAGGGAGGTGTCTGTTGTCATGCAGGAAACACACCAAAAATGCATGCACATGCAATTTGCATGCACTTTTAATGCACTTTTTCTGAAGGCTATGGAAGCAAAAATGCAACCTGTTGCAAGCAAAAAAGTCCCTGACCCTTTCCAAAAAATGCAACCACTGAAAATGCACAGATGTGAACTAGACCCATAGGAAATTATTCTAAATAGACTGCAAAGCGTTTCTGCAAAAAGGAAAAAGAGGGGAAACCACATAGATGTGAACCTAGCCTAACTAGGGAAAACTGGGTGGGACACTGCAGGCCCCACATAGCGATCTGCTGATTATTAACTCCTTGGCACCAGGAGTACGCATATATTCGGCCCTCTTGGTGGGTGGGCCTTAACGCCGAGAGCCTGCATATATGTGTACCAAAATGTAAACAAAGCTATGCTAAGAGTGTGGTCCTGGAACAATTACTGGCGCCTAACGTAAAGCTTTTCGAGCAGAAAATCACAGCAGTCACATGATCATAAACCCCGCCTCCGGCATCAGAAACCCTTTAATAGGTCGGAAGGTGTTAAGGGGTTAATGACTCGTAAAATGCAGAGTGCAGTGTGCAGCAAACACTGTACAGTAGCTTTACTACTGATTCTCTTTTTAAATCAGCATATAAGTGGTAGTGTTCAAATCAACCCCTATGTCTGTGTAGTCCCTTGTATCCTAGGCTGTACATAGGATTTTGCCTTCTGTCAAAGCCAAAATTAAACCCCATGTCAAAATTAAACTATTCTTCTTTCTCCGATGACCAAAAGGTACTCAAATATTCTCTAATTTTGTATACATTTTTGAAGATCAGAATTACCTTGTCGGAGGTAGTAAATCACCAAATTTAAACGAGCCTCAGGGATAACATCTACCAGGGGTGGCAGTACCTGCAAAGCCCCTTCACCAGCTCGGAACACCACCTATGAATATACATGATTATTAGCATATGATTATGATTAGCATACAAATAAGGGTAAAGTCACACTTAATACCTTTTAAAGCTGAACTTCAGATACATAGTAAATATAGCACCATACCTTCCTTCACTCTGCTCTGTGGCATCTTCTGCCCTACTGCTTTGTAGCATCATCACAGGGCTCAAAAAAAAAATTTGTGGCAGCGGCAGCCCAGAAGAGGGGTCTGCAGGGCAAACTATGCAATTTCCTAAACATCATAAGGATGACCTGCAGTACTAAATATCCCAAGCACTGCCTGCCTACACACTCAGTATGCACAGTTGTCAACAGTCACGGATTGGCCAGAACAGTCACAGTAATATGACAGCTGTCCCGGCCTGACCTTGTCCTGGGCTGCATCCCAAAAATGCAGATCATGGACAGTCACAATCAGTGCTGTGGGTGCCTGGCAAAGATTGTGTCACTCACATGGGGACACTCAGGGAAAAGATCAGCTTTTCTGTCAGGTGGCAGGAGAGACAGAAAAAAAAACCCAGTCATTGTTTCCCGGGGACAGAGATCTCTCCCCTTACCTCCTGCCCAAGCAGCAAGTATGCATACTGGAGAAGAAAAGTGCTGAGTTAAGCTGCCGATAAACTGGTATAGAGAAATCTCAGTAGTACATTCGAGAATGCCAGCAGAGACTTGATGAATATTATTTGAATGCACAGTTGTGCTCAAATATTTGCATACCCTTGAAGAATTGGTACAGTATAAACCATTTTCAAAGAAAACATGAGTGAGTAGGTAAAACACATTTCTTTAATTTCTTATTGGATTCAAATTCAACTGTAGAGTGGCTTGATGATATTAAGGTCAGGAGACTGTGATTGCCACTCCAGAACCTTCACCTTTTTCTGCTGTAGCCACTGGAGGGTCAACTTAGCCTTGTGCTTATGGTCATTTTCATGCTGTCATTTTCAATGTCCTAGAGCATCCCATGCACAGCTTTCATGCAGAAGAATGCAAATTGTCTCTCAATATTTTCTGATAACATGCTGCAAGCACATAATGTTATCATGATTTATACTACTTTTAACATAGTTAATCTGGTTGAAAAAAAGACACACGTCCATCCAGTTCAGCCAACAAAAAAAAAAAACAAATAAACATGCAACACACAATAGGAAATCTCCATATACTCTATCCAATACCCACAGCTGATCCAGAGGGCAGCAAAACCACAATAAAATATGATCCAAATTGCTCCAGTGGGGGAAAAATAATTCTTCCTGGTCCGCCAAGTGGCAATATATATCGGATATGGCAATTGATAAGAAGGTTCCCATGTTACAAACAGTTCTGAGGAAAAGGGTTCAGCTCCCGAAACGCGTCAGCTTATCCGCATCATTAGACACAGTTTGCATTGTGACTGTATTTGTGGATCACCTTTACTGCCTATAATCACGTTGGTTTGTGAGTACACATCTTTTTATTTAATAAATTACGTGTTATACCACGGTAATGCACGATGAGAGTGCTCCCTTGTTTGTTTTTATTTACCAGTGGTCAGATTTCCCGATCTTACAAGGGCAGCACCTCTTCGGTTGGCATTTTGACAATTCCTTAGTTTGCATGAAGATTGGAACGCTGGTTTCGTTTGTTTTTCTCTTGGAGAGCCATTGGAAATGGTACTATTTGTACTAAAATAAAAAATGCGCAAAACATGACAATTAATTAAAGTGTTTGTTCACCAATGTTAGAAGTCTGCCAAGCAAAATGGGTTTTGGAGTTGGAAGCTTTGGTGCACGAAAAAGAACTATGATTTTATTGGTATTGCTGAATACTGGCTTCATTATTCACATGACTGGGGTATTAATATTCCTGACTATGCTCTCTTTCAGAGAGACAGGGTAAAACAGAAAGGTGGTGGTTTCTGTCTCTATGTAAGAAGTGATCTCAAAGTGAGTGTGAAAGAAGACCTAGTTGATGGAGAGTGTGATGAGGCTGAAGCATTATGGGTGGAACTGCACATGGGTGTGCATACTACAAAAATGTAATAACTGGAGTTTGTTATAGGCCACTCAATGTTAACCCCTTAACGCCAGCCGCACACAAATGTGCGGCCTCCCGAAGTCTGGGCTTGGACGCCGAGTGGCCGCACATTTGCGTTCATGTAAGAAAAAAACATATGTGCTGAGAGCGCGCGCACTGCGTGCTCCCAGCACACATGTCCGGTACTCACGGAAAGGTCCCAGTCTGCTCTTTCGATTGGGACCTTTCCCGATCATGTGTCCGCCGTAACGACACATCACAGCGGTCACATGATCCCTAAACCACGCCCCTCCCGGCGTCTGAAACTCTTAAAGGGCCGGGAGGCGCGGGCGGGAAGGGGTTAATGAGGAGGTGGAGATCCTGCTCCTTGGACAGATAGAAAGGGCTGTAAGGGCTGGGACAGTGATAATAATGGGGGATTTTAACAAATTAAAAAATAGCAGAGCATATATATACATACCTTATAGCTAAAGTGCTAAAAAATAAATGTATACAGCAAATATAACGCCATCAATTAAACAGCGCAAAAAGTCCACCATAAATAGTGTTATGAACTGTACCAAAAAATTGTCTTGTAACACGATTATAACTTTTTTCCCTTTAACTGTTCCAACAGTGCCATTACTCTAGTAAGTTTTCGGGTAGTTCTTCTGGCATTGGTGAACAAACACTTTAATTCATTGTCACATTTTGCACATGTATTTTGCATATTTTTTTTTAGTACAAATAGTACCATTTCCAATGGTTGTTTGTAACATGGGAACCTTCTTATCGCCTGCCATAACCTTTCCCCCATTCCACTCACCATTGGGGACTGATCCCTGTCTGACCCATCTCCCCCATTATAATCGAATTCACCCTCCCCCCCAATCCTAGTTTACATACTTTTCCAGCCTTCTCATAAACTTGCACTACTTTGGAATTCACAGGCTGCATAGGAATCGAGGTTCTCAGTAAAGGTACGATTTCCAGTGCTGGCAGCATGTCATTAGGATTGCCATCCGCCAGCAGGTCCAGCATTTCACTGCGTGGGTAGTTGCAGCTCTGGGAATTTGTGCGGGTCCCACAACGACATAATCCGCACAGGTATGAACCTAGCCTTAGATGATGATGACTTAAATTGATTAGAAATCACTACATGTATGGCCTCAGTTTTAGACTCACACTCCACTGCTTTGCAAGTCTAAGGGTCCAAGAAGACTGGCCTTAAAAAAAAATGCCATTTCCTTGACAGAGAAAGCACTCATATAGTGCGTTGTTGTACAGGCATTTTGGAACGTTTAGTGTCTTTTTCTGCCAGAAAACCCATCTCAAAGATGCAAACCAGAAGGGTTTTTCCAGCCTCTAAACACTGAGCTTAAAATATGCATCTAAATGTTATCATGCGCATGGACACATAGTATAACATTGAGCTACTTCTACAAACACAAAACTCCTATAGAAGCATAGACCTTAAAGGTGGCCATACTATGTGTACAGTGAAGGAAATAAGTATTTGATCCCCTGCTGATTTTGAATGTTTGCCCACTCACAAAGAAATGATCAGTCTAAAAATCTAATGGTAGGTGTATTGTAACACTGAGAGACAGAATAGCAACAAAAAATTCAAAAGAAATGCATGTCTAACAAATTATGCACTGATTTGCATGTTCATGAGGGAAATAAGTATTTGATCCCCTATCAGTCAGCAGGATGTCTGGCTACCAGGTGTCTTTCATACAGGTAACAAGCTGAGATTAGAAGCAGTCTCTAAAAGGGAGTGCTGCTAATCTCATTCTCTTACCTGTATAAAAGACACCTGTCCACAGGAGCAATCAAACAATCAGATTCCAAACTCTCCACCATGGCAAAGACCAAAGAGCTGTCCAAGGATGTCAAGGACAAGACTGTAGATCTACACAAGGCTGGACTGGGCTACAAAACTATCGCCAAGCAGCTTGGTGAGAAGGTGACAACAGTTGGTGCAATCATTCGCAAATGGAAGAAACACAAAACAACTGTCAGTCTCCCTAGGTCTGGTGCACCATGCAAGATCTCACCTCGTGAAGTGTCAATGATCATGAGAACAGTGAGGAATCATCCCAGAACTACACGTGAGGATCTTGTCAATGATCTCCAGGCAGCTGGGACCACAGTCACCAAGAAAATAATTGGTAACACACTATGCCGACAAGGATTGAAATCCTACAGTGCCCGCAAGGTCCCTCTGCTCAAGAAAGCACATGTTCAGGCCCATCTGAAGTTTGTCACTGAACATCTGAATGATGCAGAAGAGGACTGGTTGAAAGTGTTGTGGTCAGATGAGACCAAAATCGAGCTCTTTGGCATCAACCTAACTCGCCGTGTTTGGAGGAGGAGGAATACTGCCTATGACCCCAAGAACACCATCCCAACTGTCAAACATGGTGGTGGAAACATTCTGCTTCGGGGGTGTTTTTCTGCTAAGGGGACAGGACAACTGCACCGCATCAAAAAGGATGATGGATGGGGCAATGTACCATCAAATCTTGGGTGAGATTCTTCTTCCCTCAGCCTGGGCATTGAAAATGGGTCGTGGATGGGTGTTCCAGCATAACAATGACCCAAAACACACGGCCAAGGCAACAAAGGAGTGGCTCAAGAAGAAGCACATTAAGGTCCTGGAGTGGCCTAGCCAGTCTCCAGACCTTAATCCGATTGAAAATCTGTGGAGGGAGCTAAAAGTTTGAGTTGCCAAACATCAGCCACCAAACCTTAATGACTTGGAGAGGATCTGCTAAGAGGAGTGGGTCAAAATCCCTCCTGAGATGTGTGAACACCTGGTGGCCAACTGCAGGAAAAAGCCCGAGCTCTGTGATTGCCAACAAGGGATTTGCCACCAAGTACTAAGTCATGTTTTGTGAAGGGGATCAAATACTTATTTCCCTCATGAACATGCAAATCAGTGCATAATTTGTTGGACATGCATTTCTTTTGACTTTTTTGTTGCTATTCTGTCTCTCAGTGTTACAATACACCGGCCATTCGATTTTTAGACTGATCATTTCTTTGTGAGTGGCCAAACATTCAAAATCAGCAGGGGATCAAATACTTATTTCCTTCATTGCATAGCCACCTTTAGACTTACTCTCCACCAAAACTAGGCACAGATGAACAGGACTGTTCAGGAATAGGCAGAGCAGAGCAAAGAGAGGCATTATGAAAGCATAGGCTTCCAATACTTCAGCAGTGCTGACGTGAGGGTGTCATCACTCTGCTTGGTGATCAGCTCTTCACTAAAGTTAGGCACACAGAAAGCGGTTAGGATGACTGGTCACCTCAACAAAAGTCTGCATACTAGGAACCTGCTGTGGCAACTTTTGAAGAGGCACTAGAAGTTAACCTCCCTAGCAGTCTGATTATGTCCATATTTCTGTGCTCAAAGCGGTAAATTTTTTTGCATGGAAATATGTATTTTTTTATTGTAGGCCTGTAATTTTTAGGAATAACTCACTGAAATCTGTCCGAACAAGAGTCTAGTACACATCCCGGGTATGTTACAATTTAAAACACGAAATCATAAATTATAATTTAATAAATAATCATAAAAAATAATATAATAATAATAAATTTAATTCAATAATATAATCAAACCAAAAACACTGAAATTTGAAATATAGCGCCAAGTTTGCACATCACTGAGCAAAGTCGCAATATCGTTTTCAGTGTCTGATGACGAATTTCCCCACGAATCATTATCACTCAATTCTGTAAGTGGTTCTAATTTACTATCGCTGTTCTCTAGTTGGTCTAAAACCACTTTTGACCTAAAGGGACGCTTTTTGGACGCCATGGACATTTCTCAATTTCCAGGCAGAAAGAACAGTAAAAATGCAGGCAGGGCACAGGACAATGCACTCGGGACAAAATGTATGTGAAATGGTTTGATACAGTAATGTTTTACTATGTGATTTTAGTGTATTTAGTGAATGTCACTTTTTGTCATTTTCAAATTTCCCGCCAGATGACAGATGCCGGCATCCGCCGGAGGACATTGCTGGGGACGCTGCAGGAGGGACATCGCGGGAGCGCAGGACAAGGTAAGACAAGAACAGATCCTGGAGCAGCGCCGCATGGTAAGCCCGAGTGTAGCTCGGGGTTACCACTTTTGGTACTGAAACTTTATGTCAAGGTCCTACCTTTTCCCTGAGGTTATGTTACTCCATGTGCTGGTGTCCATCTTGGATTCTGCTGTGCATGATGGGAATCCTTTTATGCCTTCAGGTTTCTGTGGTCCATCCCCCAGAGGGGTGTGGCTGATGACATATAAGCCTGTGGCCCGCACATGCTCTTTGCACTTGTGTCTTTGTGTTGCTATTACTCTGTTCTGACTCTCGTGACTCTCCTGGTATCTGATTCGGCTTGTGACTTGACTATTCTTTGTATTCTCCTTTGATCTGACCCTCTGTTGTTGACCCCGGCTTGTCTGACTACTCTTTTGTCTCTTCCACCAGCTACACGCCATTGGCGGCGGCCATTACCGCAGCTGAGGTGTCTCGGGGGCCGCGACCTGGTTCCTGGCTGCGTCAAGTCCATCCCCACCATCAGGGGCCCTGGTGAAGGGCAGCCTGGGACTTAGACTCCACGCCCTGAGGGACTTCGGTCTGTGGGTGGTGGTTGTCGTCAGCCAGTGCGTTACATTGTTAGGCCTGCCTGTCCGTTCCTCAGCTCCTGCCCTGACACTTTACCCCAAGCTACACTCTGGAATACCGCCAGGGAGGCTACTGTTACAGCCTAGAGAGAAAAGGAGGAATATTCTGTATAAGGTAATCTTATCACTATTAAAATATATGTAAAAAGATGCAGCGCTATGTAAAATTTAAACTAATTATACATTATAATACAACTCCCACTGAAATTAATTCACCACTCCGTAGTTTAAACACAACTTACTAAATGTGTACTCCACAAAAAAATATTAACATGAACCTTTCATGTACCAAAAGCACAAACCTTGTTGGTACTACAAACCCCCTCCCTCTCTTTATTAAATCCAAAAACAAAAATGACAATAGTGGATTAAAATGTTGTATAATTACTAAAGTCCCAAACTGCAAAATCTTCTTGTAAAAAAAAAAGTGACCACACTCGTGCTCCTTGCAAATAAAAAGGAAGCAGCCTGTGGAACGCATCCTATGCTCCATACACAGGAAATGACACAGCAAAAGTAACGCAATAAGCCCCGCCCAATGTGTTTAGTCAATTGGACATCCTGATGGCGTTCGAATGATGAAACGCACTGAGCAAGGCTTACTTGTATTATTGTACAATATTAGTTTAAAATTTACATAGTGCTGCACCATTTTACATTTAACTTGATATTCGGGGAATATTGTGTTGTCTAGCCGCATGATAAAATCAGGAGGACATTGCATGGGATTAGTTCCTATAAACCTATCACTGTGTTTATGCATTATCTCCCATCAACTCTGAGTTCAGCTTTACGTAAACAAAATTAACTTACAAGGTTGTGCTTAATCAACTCCTTGGCAAATTCAAATGAAGACGAAGTATTATCCATTAAACTTTTCAGTTCTGCCTGTAAACAGAAGCATTGGAATCAAGGTAAGTATCTATGCATGTTATATTCTCCACAACTAAGACAAAAAGTATGATTTGTATGGATAGCACAATTTTTTACATGGATGTTTGGCATGTTACTTGACATTTGTTTAATCTTTGGAGCTTTACCATTAGAATCACGGGAAATCACAGCAAAGCAATTTCCACAATGCATCCTTCCAGAAATTCCCAAATTAATATGTATATATGCATGTGTGAAGCTTGATGTTGCAGAACACTGGGCTTAAAGTACTGCATATTTAAATCCATTTTTTTTCCATTTTGGACAGTTCATTTTCGCTAGAGCTGTAAGGGGTTAACACCACCATCAGCTTTTTTTGCCATCTGTGTTTTTTTTTTTAATTAGGTGGATTTTCTTTTAATTCCTGTACTGCAGAAGTAAGAGGATCCTTTGCCAATATGAGGGATAGCTCTCGTTAGACAGTTAAAGCAGTAGTAAATCGCCACAAAAAAAAAAAAAAAATTGTGGTTATTCCACAATATTCTATATTCTAGTATGCACCGCATATTAGCATATTATGACAGACTGAACTGCAAACGGAGTCCTCCACGACAGCATTGTCACAGCTCTCCCCAGTGCTTCCATTTCCACCAGGTCATTCTTGTGGGTTCTGCTCACACACGGGCAACATCATCAGCTTTTTTGAATATCTCCTAAACTGTGCACATTTAAGAGATATTCATTTTACTTATAAGTAAGCCTGGTTGTAAGTTTACCTTTAGGCACCAAATAAAAAACTGAGTTTACCACCGCTTTGAGGGAAAAGGGTTGGTCCTGACCTAAAAGATCAAAACTGACAGTAAATCTGCCATGAGAACAATTAAGGTTTTTAGCATTCCCAGCAGCCCTCTGCATGTACTATATACAGCTATGGAGAAAACTAAAGGAAACGACACCGGCACATTCTGTTAGATGCAGTTGTTACAATTCACTGGTAATTCAAAATACCATACATGTATCAGACTGGCACTATCTCATGTGAACCTGGGCCAGAGAAATGTTCTGTCATAAGCATGTGCTTTTTTCCCTTCAGCTCTAGTATTCGAAGTGTGAAAACTATAGGATTGTGAAAACTTTGCGTGGAGAAAAGGTGGGCAATGTAGGTGGAGGGGAAGGTGACGAGAAACGGGGGTAAGGTTGAAGAGGGTGAAAAGTGGTGGGTGTATAAAGGTAGGGGAAGAGAAAGGTAAAGAGAGATTAGGAAAGGGAAGGGGGTAATTTGGGTCCTACCTACCGCTCTTGAGAGATCCTCCTCCACTGTCTTTAAAGGAGTTGAGTATCTTCCAGTACCAGGTAGTGAACTGTATCCAGGCTCAATGTGTGGCTCTGCATTTGTTGTGTGTGTTATCCCCCAAAGACGTCTGTTGCACCAGACGAAATGTGCCTAGGGCGAGGCCAGTGGCATATTATGTTGTATACCCGCTGCTGATCCCTGATGTGGTGTGTTTTGCCTGTGTTACGCTGTAACTTTTGTGAGTATATTTGCTTTTAATATATGATGTACTTTTAGCATACTAGTCTATGGTCCTTTGTTTTTCCTACTCTGCGGTGCTTCTTTGGATAACCAGTGCAGGACTGTGGGGGCGGTGGAGTTAGTGGTACCCTGAGTGGTAGCCCCCAGTTGGATGATTTCTGCACTGTGGATCTCTTATCATTTGGAGATCATTACCGTTTGGTAAGGGAACTGGCACACTAGTTTGGGAGGTGGTTTGGGATTCTTACATGTGGATTCTCATCATTTTCAAGATTTCAAGTTTGGACTTACACATTTTCTAATTTGAAGTTTACCCCTTTTGTTATGCAAGTTAATTATTATGCGATTGTTATTTCACCATTTATGTGATGCCCATTGTTTATTAAAATTTAATATAAATTAATTTAAAAAAAAACTCTGTATTGATCACTATAGAGATATTGGTTTTGCACACCCTTCAAGTTAATTATTAAGCTTTATTTGTACCACATTACATGCATCTTTTTATTAAGCTTATTAGGCTTTATTTGTACCGCATTACATGCATCTTTTTATTTTTTATTTCTGTTTTGCTTAAACAAACCTGGTTTCACCCCTCCCCTGTGCAGTCTTGCTCTATCAGAAGCTGGTTGGCACATGAACCAGCCATGCCATGGTTGGAAAGTCTTGGGAGCAGGGAGGAACCAGAAGTGATGTTACTCCTGGAAACAGAAACCAAAAGTGATGTCACATACAGCCAGCTGGGGGAAGTAGATGGACAATAGGAGTAGGAGGTTTCTGAGAAAGGGGTATACCTAATAGGGCATATCCAGCAAAGCTTTGCCAGTGTTCACTCACCTGTTGGTGCCAGCCTATAACTAGGGTCTATGAATACCAGTCTGTGCCCTGTACTGTACAATAGTTTACCACTCCAAAAGTGCATAATTTCCCAGTTTTGTGCCAGTGTTAACACAGAAAGGAATACTATTCAAGAAACTTGTATCAGTCCAATACAGGGTAAACTTCCCTTACCTGTTTATGTCGCTGGTCCCTATTTAGGGTCTAGGATTTGCCCATCACAGTGGGCATACCCCAGAGAGGTCTTCAGGGTCTGGGTTTCATAGGGATGGACCATGGCCCTGGAACTATACAGCACCATGCAGCTAACTACTGTGAGCACCCAAGCAAGATCCAGTGCCTGAAGCAACATTACAGGCTGTGCCCAAAGCGTGTACTATACAATTAAGAAAATGTTGTTTAAAAAGTGGTGGAAAATAGGAGAAAAAGAAAGAAAAAATAATTGGTTTAAAAGCTGATAGCAAAATATTTACTGATTTCATCAAAAACAATCACCAACCAGTCAAGAACTCATGTTTTTTAAACTCCTATTTTTCAAATCCTGTTTTGTTCATAATCCCAGTGAGAAAACTACTGTGCTGCTCACTGCGTAGCCTTTCCCAAGATGGCTGTCTTCACATAGAGTGCTGTGCAGAACAAAGCATTGAAAGTCTGTACAAAAAAAAAAGATCAACAGCAGGGAGAGCAGTGGCTTTTTTTTGGCAACACTTTGCAGAATTCAGTCACTCTTTTAGGCCCCCTGGGGGTAAGAAGCTACAAGGACGCTACTTATTTCTTGGTGTTCACTTTTAATGTTTACGATCAATACATTTCACTTTAACCACTTACCCTCCTGAGGATTTACCCCCCTTCCTGACCAGGCTATTTTTTGCATTACGACGCTGCGTTACTTTAACTGACAATTGCGCGGTTATGCAACGCTGCACCAAAATTAAATTTAAGTCTTTTTTCTCCCACAAATTGAGCTCTCTTTCAATGGTATTTGATTACCTGTGTGTTTTTATTTTTTGCGCTATAAAAAAAAAAAAGAGCAACAATCTTGAGAAAAAAAAACAATATTTTTGAAGTTTTGCTATTATAAATGTCCAGTAAAAAAAATTTAAAAAAATCAAATTTCATCATAAATTTAGGCCAAATGCTACATGTCTTTGCTAAGAAAAATCCCAATACGTGTAAATTAATTGGTTTCCATGAAAGTTATAGCATTTACAAATGGCGGTATATATTGGGATTTTTTTTTTATTTTTACTAGTAATGGCAGCGATCAGCAACTTATAGCGGGACTGTGGTGGGCATTCTGACACTGGGGGGAACTAACTTGGTGTCACTGACATCCCCAGTGACACCAATACAGTGATCAGTGCTAAAAAAAAGCACTGACACTGTATTAATGGCACTGGGCAGGAAGGGGTTAACATGAGGGGTGATCAAAGAGTTAACTGTGTGCAGGGAGTGTTTTACTGGGGGGCAGTGTCTGTGTGCTTCACTGTAAGCACACTGCTTTGGATGGCTGTTCTGTGCACAGCCATCCAATGCAGTGTGCCCAAGCTGACAGGAAGGACAACTGTTAGTAAACAAAACAGCTCACTGCCCCATCGGAGGTCCTCGGAAAATCACCGGGTGCTGGCAAGTAATCACCGGCCGGGACCCGGTGATTGTCAACCGTGGCCGCGAATGGTGGTGTGCGCCCCTACCCGGAAATGCTAAATCACGTGTATATACGTGATTTTGTGCACCCCGAGGAAGTCACGAGACCACGTGACGTAACGCGTAGGTACACCGACACACAGCTTCCGGTACGAGTGATGCACTTCCGGTGGAGGACGCCATCTTAGCACACCTAGTACACCCAGGAAATGCCACATGGATGCAGCATACCCATACACAGAGGGAGGAAGGGACTGCATGTTCATGTGAGTGTACTTTTTTCATTTTTAATAAAAAGACTGCATTAAATGCTACACTATGGAGGATCTTTTTTATTACTCACTGGTATTGTGAGTAAAACACCCCACAGAGCACCTGATTAAGGGCAGAGGAGGAAGTATTGGAGGAGGAACAGGAGATCGTTGGTAATCCTTGGCTTTCCGGAGAGTGATCAGCCGGTGATGTAAAGGATCCAGAGTGATCCTGAATGCTTGTTTGGCCCTTTGGAGTCAAGTATAGGAGGTGAGGAGGCACTGCAGCTGGAGTGGATTTAAAGTGCGCAGGCACTTGCAGGAAGCTATCACTTATCACATATTGCATGGTTTTGACAACACTTAATATTTGTGATTTATGGACTTATAAGTGTTTGGTTTATTAGTTTTTTTGAGTACGAATAAGGACACTTAACACAAGTTTATTTATTGGATATTCTGTGTGTTTATCACCATTTTAGGTCATCAAGGTGACCCTTACACCAGTGTTGTTCACTTTTATTTGTGTTATCACATTTATAGCACTTTATTATATTATATGTTTAGTTATTTGTATTAGTTAGCGCTGCACCATTTACTATATTACTTTTTATTTGGTTTATTGGTTATCACTATAGGGTGTTGGCCGCTATGAAGTAGGATTTATTTCCATATCAGCGCAGGATTTTTTTCAATATTTTCATTGAGTACCTCTTTAAATCAATGCAGGGATCCATTGCCCTCTTTGCTGCTTATTGTTGACAGAGATTATTTATATACAGTATATGACTTTCTGTCTCCCTCTGTGTGTCTGACTCAGAAACCCCAGAAGGTGGAAGTGGAGTGAGTGACAGAGAACTGACCCTCATGACCTTACACACACACAGGCATGGCCTTACACACACAGGGGCTGCTACTGCTGCTGTATTTTCACCTAGACCAGAAGCAGAGACTCTTAAGCAGATGCCGTATCATGATCATCCTCAGGGGTCCATAGAACTGAACTTTGCTGCAACATTCACCAGGAGGTATCTCTATTAATAACTATATATACTCCGTTATATGTGCACAATTCCACCAGGACTTCTTCTGGGCCCTTTGCTGATAATACCTGTTTGTGCAGTGGATGTATGTGTGAGGAACACAATGACCAACCCCTGCCCTTCTCACCACCTCCTGACAAAGGACCAGCCAATCTCACACCATGCAGTCACTTGCATAACAATGCCACCCTTAGTTGCACCCTGCACAGAGATTTTCCAGCTTGTGGGACTACAATTCATGTGCCAGCAGCCTGAGAGCAATTGTCACTGGGTTAGTTAAGTAATTAACTCTTTAAACTGCTACCACCGCCTTTTTACCAAGAAGGAGGAAACTCACAAATCTTAGCAATAACACTATTATTTTAGCATAAACGTCTGCAACACACACTGTCACCATAGACAGGTATATTCAGAGGATTATTATCAATAGCACTTTTCAAGAGACAGGGATTCTTTAGTTTGCATTGAAAGCTGCCAGGGCAGGAGCTGTGGAATGGACAGGCAGGCCTAGGGGCAGGGTCACGCACCGACTGACGACAACCACCACCCACAGACCGGAGTCCCTCAGGGCGCGGAGTCTAAGTCCCAGGCTGCCCTTCACCAGGGCCCCTGATGGTGGGGATGGACTTGACGCAGCCAGGAACCAGGTCGCGGCCCCCGAGACACCCCAGCTGCAGTAATGGCCGCCGCCAATGGCGTGTAGCTGGTAGGAACCAGATCAGACAAAGCGTAGTCGGGCAGGCTGGGTCGATAACAACGGGACAAACGGTACAGAACGGTAGACAAGAATAACAGGTCACAGGCCGGGTTCAGCAACGGGAGGTCAGATCAATGGAAAACGCAGAGAATGGTCTAGTCAAAAGCCAAGTCAGTTTCCAGGAGAGCCATGAGAGTATAAACAGAGCTATAGCAACACTAACACACAAGGCACGAATGCAGAGAGCACTTGCAGACAGCAGGCTTAAATGTGATGAACCACACCCTTCTGAGGAGGAGCCGCAAAAGCCTGAAGGCATAAAGGTTCCCACCATGCTTTGCAGAAACCCAAGATGGACGCCAGCACATGGGATGCGCAAGCTCTGAGGAAAGGTAGGACCTTGACAGTACCTCCTCCTCAAGGGCCCCTCCCCCTCCGCAGCTCAACAAAAGGTTTCTGAGGAAATCGGGCGTGAAAAGCGCAGAGGAGGGCAGGAGAATGAACATCCGCGGAGGAAACCCAGGAACGTTCCTCGGGACCATAACCACGCCAATGGACCAGAAACTGCACCCGACCGCGGACCAACCGAGAATCCAAGATGCGGCTCACCTCATACTCCTCATGACCGTCAACCTGGATAGGACGAGGCCGAGGCAGAGAGGCAGTAAAGCGATTACAGACCAGGGGTTTTAACAGGGATACGTGGAAGACATTGGAGATACGCATCCCAGGAGGAAGAGCAAGGGCATAGGCAACCGGGTTCACTCTAGGGAGAATGCGGAAAGGACCAACAAAACGGGGGGCCAGTTTCGGTGCGGGCACCCGAAGATTGAGGTTGCGAGTGGACAACCACACCCGATCTCCGACCTCGTATGAAGGAGCGGGCAACTGTCTATGATCAGCCTAGAGCTTCTGGCGCTGTGCTGAGTCCTTCAAGGACCTCTGGATCTGCTCCCATGAGGAGCGCAGAGCAGCCAGGTGGTTATCCACAGCTGGAATGTCCTGTGGCGAGAACAACTCAGGCAATACAGCGGGTTGGAACCCATAGTTGGCCATGAAGGGGGACATCCCAGAGGAGGAGTTGACAGCCGAGTTCCTCGCAAACTCTGCCCATGGCAGGAGATCGACCCAATTGTTCTGATGATCCGATATATAGCAACGAAGGAATTGTTCTAGGGCCTGGTTGGAACGCTCCACAGCCCCATTGGACTGCGGGTGGTAGGCCGAAGAGAAGGAAAGCTCGATACCCAACTGGGAGCCGAAGGCGCGCCAGAACCTGGACACAAACTGGCTCCCACGGTCCAAGACAATCACCTTGGGCAACCCATGCAAGCGAAAGATCTCCCTGGCAAAAACAGTAGCTAGTTCTTGCGCAGTCGGCAATTTCTTGAACGGGACACAATGGCACATCTTGGAAAAACGATCAATGACCATAAGAATGACCGTATGGCCTTGAGACGTAGGAAGGTCCACAATAAAATCCATGCCCAAGTGGGACCAGGGATGCTCCCCATTGGGAATGGGTTGCAGAAGTCCCAATGGCAGATGCCGAGGCGATTTATTCTGGGCACAGACCGAACATGCCGCTACATACGAGGCGATGTCAGAACGGAGAGATGGCCACCAGAATAACCGAGAAACGACCCAGGACAACTGGTTCCTACCAGGATGACCGGCAGTCTTGGAATTATGGTAGGTACGCAGCAAGCGGGTACACAACCCCTCAGGTACGAAACATCTTCCAGCCGGTCTCTCAGGGGGAGCGTTAATTTGAGCCGCCAAAATCTGCTCCCCAAGGGGAGAAGTCAGGTTGGTACGAATGGCAGCCAGGATCTGGTTTAGAGGAATGACCGAGGTCGGCTCAGTGTCCTCCCTGGACAGCTCAGAGTATTGCCGCGACAAGGCATCAGCCCTGACATTCTTGGAGCCAGGCAAATAAGAGACAACATAGTTGAAACGCGACAAGAACAGAGCCCATCTGGCCTGACGGGGCGTCAACCTCTTAGCCTCCGAGAGAAATACGTCAGGTTCTTGTGGTCAGTGAGAATGAGAACCGGAACCACAGAACTCTCAAGCAGGTCCTTCCACTCCTTGAGAGCCAGAATAATGGCCAACAACTCCCTGTCTCCAATCTGGTAGTTGCACTCTGCGGAGGAAAGCTTCTTGGAGTAGAAACCACAAGGAAGTAGGGGTCCCTCGGGTGACCGACGCTGAGACAAGAGGGCGCCTACTCCCGTCTCAGATGCATCAACCTCGAGCACAAAAGGCAACCCAGGATTGGGATGAGACAGAAGAGAAGGCGGATTTTAGAGCCTCGAAAGCTGAGATGGCCTCGGGTGGCCACTCGCGAGGATTACTGCCCTTCTTCGTCAGATCTGAGAGAGGCTTGGCCAGCGTGGAGAAGTTCCTGATAAACTTCCAATAATAGTTGGCGAATCCCAAAAAGCGCTGAATGGACCGAAGACCACTGGGACAAGGCAAGTGCAGAACCGCCGAAACCTTCTCAGGGTCCATGGAAAAACCCACCGCGGAAATGATGTAGCCCAAAAAGGCAACCTGGGATCGGTGAAATTCACACTTCTCGAGCTTACAGAAGAGCTCGTTCTCACGCAACCGTTGCAGCACCCGCTTGACATCCTGGATGTGGGACTCCATAAACGTAGAGTAAACCAGGCTGTCGTCCAAGTAAACCACCACGCACTGCTGCAACAAGTCACGAAAGACATCATTGATAAACTCCTGAAAGACCGCGGGTGCGTTACACAACCCGAAGGGCATAACCAAATATTCATAGTGGCCGGTTCTTGTGTTGAACGCGGTCTTCCATTCGTCGCCCTCCTTGATCTGTACGAGGTTGTAGGCATCCCTAAGGTCGAGTTTAGTAAAGACCGTTGCTCCCTTGAGGCAGTCAAACAACTCGGTAATCAACGGAATAGGATAAGCATTTTTAATCGTGATTCGATTGAGACCCCTAAAATCAATGCAAGGTCTCAACTCACCGCCCTTCTTTTTCACGAAAAAAAACCCAGCTCCTGCTGAAGTAGACTTGCGAATGTGCCCCCGGGAAAGCGCATCCGCAACGTACTCCTCCATGGCCTGATTCTCTGACACTGAAAGAGGATATACCCTGCCACGTGGAGGAGTGGCACCGGGTTGTAAGGTTATGGCGCAATCGTATGGACGGTGAGGAGGCAGAGCACCGGCACGCACCTTGTCAAACATGTCCAGGTACTCCCCATATTCAGTGGGCAACACAGAGTCCGAGGAGGTGCACAACACCTTAACTGGACCACAGATACAACCGGCCCCACACTGTGGTAACTATGATCGCCAATCAAAGGTCGGATTGTGCTTCTGAAGCCAGGGATAGCCCTAAACCACAGAGTAGTGCGGAGAACTCCCTGTGAGAGATATGATGAGAGAGTGGATGAGCTGTTTAGTGGTTTCTGGGGTTAGGAACGTGCGGATTTTGGCGATGTTGCGGAGGTGGAGTCTGCACGAGTTTGTTAAAGATTGGACTTGGGGCTGGAAGGATAGGTTGGAGTCCAGAATGACACCCAGTACTCTGGCCTGCAGGGCGGGTTTGATGGTAGCGTTGTTGGATGTGACGGAGAAATCAATGGGGGGTGGTGTCCGGGCTGGGGGGAAGACAAGAAACTCGGTTATGAGTTGGCCAAGGGAGGAGGTATAGATGGAGAAGAGAAGGGGCCCAAGGACAGAGCCTTGAGGGACCCCAACAGAGACGGGGAGTGAGGGGGAGGTGGTAGCATTATAGGTAACGCTGAAGGAGCGTTGTGACAGGTAGGATGAGAGCCAGGAGAGAGCAGAATCTCTGAGGCCGAGGGAGTGTAGTTTTTTGAGGAGGAGGGGGTGGTCGACTGTGTCGAAGGCCGCAGAGAGGTCAAGGAGTAGGAGCACTGAATAGTGGCCATTAGCTTTGGTGGTTAGCAGGTCGTTGGAGAGTTTGAGTAAGGCAGTTTCGGTGGAGTGTAGGGGACGGAAGCCGGACTGTAGGGGATTGAGGAGGTTGTTGTCGTTGAGGTGAGAGCATAGGAGGGTGTAGACTAGGCGCTCGAGGAGTTTAGATGTAAATGGGAGCAGGGAGATGGGTCTGAGGTTGTTCGGGTCATTGGGGTCCAGGGAGGGCTTTTTAAGTATGGGGATGATGTGTGCATGTTTCAGAGGGGAGGGGAAAGTGCCTGAGGAGAAGGAGAGATTGAAGATGTGGGTGAGAGGGCGTAGGATGGAGAAGGAGGAAGGTCGTAGGAGTTGTGAGGGGATAGGGTCGAGGGGGCAGGTGGTGAGGTGGGCATCAGAGAGGATCTTGGAGACTTCCTCGATGGTAGTAAGGTCAAAGGTGCGGAGTGTGGGGGGAGCTTCAGTATGAGGAATGTAGGGTGGGGTGGAAGAGGAAGTCAGAGCAGTGGTGGGGCCGTGGGAGAGGGGTGATGAGGGGGTAGCTGAGTGAGGGTGAAGGGGGTTGGAGAGAGTTTGAGCAGCGACGAAGTCCCTGCGGGTTATGTCGAGGGGGAGGGGGGATAAGGGGGTAGCTGTGTGAGAGGGGACGGGTTGAGAGGGTGTGTGAGTTGCGGCAATGTCCTTGCGAATTGTGTCAATCTTGTTTTTGAAGTGATTGGCAATCTCAAGGGCAGTGAGTGATGTGCTGGGTGGAGGTGGGGGTGGAGAGAGTAGAGAGTTGAAGGCAGAGAAGAGTCGGCGAGGATTGGAGGAGAGGGCCTTGATGAGGGTCAAGAAGTAGGCCTGTTTGGCAGCATGGAGGGAGGAGGTGTAGGTGTGGAAGGCAGATTTGTAGCGGGTGAAGGCTTGTTGGGATTTGGTTTTGCGCCATAGTCGCTCCAGGGCACGACTTTGTCGTTTGAGGGTTTTGGTGTGATCAGTCTGCCAGGGCTGGAGCAGTCGGGGTCTGATGTTGCGTGTGGTTAAAGGCGATAGTGAGTAAAGGGCTGTTGAGAGCGCATTGTTGTAGGCGGTCAAAGCTAAGTCGGGGCAGGACAGGGGGAGGATGCGGTCGTGGAGTTGATCAGCTGCAGAGTGGAGGGAGGCAGGGTTAAGGTTGCGGAGGTTACGGCTGGTAGTAGTGTGACTAGAGATGAGCGAATCGAAGTATCCGAAGTGGAATTCGAGTCGAATTTCGGAAAAATTTCGATTCGTGCCGAATCCGAAAAACAGCCTAATTCGGACGCGCGAATCGAAATTTTTCCGAAAATGGCGGCTGACATGTGCGGCGACGGAGCGGGGATGTCGGGGAAGGCGCGCAGACAAGGCGCGCTGCCCCATAATGCATTCCTCAACGACATGTGATCGCATCAGCCAATCAGCAGCCAGCCAGCCAGCACTGTGTAATGGTCGAGGTATATATAGCGGCCATTTTGGAAATCTTCATTTGCCTGCAGTCATTGAACAGAGGCAGACCGCTCTGTACTAGGGACAGGGACAGAGTTAGGGCCACAGAAACGAGAATTGGGGACAGAGAGAAGTTACTTAGGGACAGAGAACCATTACTCAGGGACACAGACTTGTTAATGAGGGCCACAGAATCGTTATTTAGGGACAAAGAAACGCTAGTTAGGGCCACAGAATTCATACTCAGGGACAGACAGAATTGTTACTCAGTGCCAGAGAATTGTTACTTAGGGCCACAGAAACGTTATTAGGGCCACAGAATTTTTACTCAGGGACAGACAGAATTGTTACTGAGTGCCAGAGAATTGTTACTCAGGGACAGACAGAATTGTTACTGAGTGCCAGAGAATTCTTACTCAGGGCCACAGAATTCATTCTCAGGGACAGACAGAATTGTTACTCAGGGACAGACAGAATTGTTACTGAGTGCCAGAGAATTGTTACTCAGGGACAGACAGAATTGTTACTGAGTGCCAGAGAATTGTTACTCAGGGACAGACAGAATTGTTACTGAGTGCCAGAGAATTGTTACTCTCACAGACACAAAATTGTTACTTGCACAGACACAGAATTGTTACTTGCACAGACACACAATTGTTACTCAGGGCCACAGAATTCATACTCAGGGACAGACAGAATTGTTACTGAGTGCCAGAGAATTCTTACTCAGGGCCACAGAATTCATACTCAGGGACAGACAGAATTGTTACTCAGGGACAGACAGAATTGTTACTGAGTGCCAGAGAATTGTTACTCAGGGACAGACAGAATTGTTACTGAGTGCCAGAGAATTGTTACTCTCACAGACACAAAATTGTTACTTGCACAGACACAGAATTGTTACTTGCACAGACACACAATTGTTACTCAGGGCCACAGAATTCATACTCAGGGACAGACAGAATTGTTACTGAGTGCCAGAGAATTGTTACTCAGGGACAGACAGAATTGTTACTGAGTGCCAGAGAATTGTTACTCTCACAGACACAAAATTGTTACTTGCACAGACACAGAATTGTTACTCGCACAGAGACAGAATTGTTACTCAGGGCCACAGAATTCATACTCAGGGACAGACAGAATTGTTACTGAGTGCCAGAGAATTGTTACTCAGGGAAGACAGAATTGTTACTGAGTGCCATAGAATTGTTACTCAGGGACAGACAGAATTGTTACTGAGTGCCAGAGAATTGTTACTCTCACAGACACAAAATTGTTACTTGCACAGACACAGAATTGTTACTCGCACAGAGACAGAATTGTTACTCAGGGCCACAGAATTCATACTCAGGGACAGACAGAATTGTTACTGAGTGCCAGAGAATTGTTACTCAGGGACAGACAGAATTGTTACTGAGTGCCAGAGAATTGTTACTCTCACAGACACAAAATTGTTACTTGCACAGACACAGAATTGTTACTTGCACAGACACACAATTGTTACTGAGTGCCAGAGAATTGTTACTCAGGGACAGACAGAATTGTTACTGAGTGCCAGAGAATTGTTACTCAGGGACAGACAGAATTGTTACTGAGTGCCAGAGAATTGTTACTCAGGGACAGACAGAATTGTTACTGAGTGCCAGAGAATTGTTACTCTCACAGACACAAAATTGTTACTTGCACAGACACAGAATTGTTACTCGCACAGAGACAGAATTGTACTCAGGGCCACAGAATTCATACTCAGGGACAGACAGAATTGTTACTGAGTGCCAGAGAATTGTTACTCAGGGACAGACAGAATTGTTACTGAGTGCC
The DNA here is from genome assembly GCF_062004578.1 of Staurois parvus. NCBI lineage: Eukaryota > Metazoa > Chordata > Amphibia > Anura > Ranidae > Staurois > Staurois parvus. The sequence continues at coordinate 651,536 of NW_028319087.1, forward strand.
AGAGAATTGTTACTCTCACAGACACAAAATTGTTACTTGCACAGACACAGAATTGTTACTTGCACAGACACACAATTGTTACTCAGGGCCACAGAATTCATACTCAGGGACAGACAGAATTGTTACTGAGTGCCAGAGAATTGTTACTCAGGGACAGACAGAATTGTTTACTGAGTGCCAGAGAATTGTTACTCAGGGACAGACAGAATTGTTACTGAGTGCCAGAGAATTGTTACTCTCACAGACACAAAATTGTTACTTGCACAGACACAGAATTGTTACTCGCACAGAGACAGAATTGTTACTCAGGGCCACAGAATTCATACTCAGGGACAGACAGAATTGTTACTGAGTGCCAGAGAATTGTTACTCAGGGACAGACAGAATTGTTACTGAGTGCCAGAGAATTGTTACTCTCACAGACACAAAATTGTTACTTGCACAGACACAGAATTGTTACTTGCACAGACACACAATTGTTACTCAGGGCCACAGAATTCATACTCAGGGACAGACAGAATTGTTACTGAGTGCCAGAGAATTGTTACTCAGGGACAGACAGAATTGTTACTGAGTGCCAGAGAATTGTTACTCTCACAGACACAAAATTGTTACTTGCACAGACACAGAATTGTTACTCGCACAGAGACAGAATTGTTACTCAGGGCCACAGAATTCATACTCAGGGACAGACAGAATTGTTACTGAGTGCCAGAGAATTGTTACTCAGGGAAGACAGAATTGTTACTGAGTGCCATAGAATTGTTACTCAGGGACAGACAGAATTGTTACTGAGTGCCAGAGAATTGTTACTCTCACAGACACAAAATTGTTACTTGCACAGACACAGAATTGTTACTCGCACAGAGACAGAATTGTTACTCAGGGCCACAGAATTCATACTCAGGGACAGACAGAATTGTTACTGAGTGCCAGAGAATTGTTACTCAGGGACAGACAGAATTGTTACTGAGTGCCAGAGAATTGTTACTCTCACAGACACAAAATTGTTACTTGCACAGACACAGAATTGTTACTTGCACAGACACACAATTGTTACTGAGTGCCAGAGAATTGTTACTCAGGGACAGACAGAATTGTTACTGAGTGCCAGAGAATTGTTACTCAGGGACAGACAGAATTGTTACTGAGTGCCAGAGAATTGTTACTCAGGGACAGACAGAATTGTTACTGAGTGCCAGAGAATTGTTACTCTCACAGACACAAAATTGTTACTTGCACAGACACAGAATTGTTACTCGCACAGAGACAGAATTGTTACTCAGGGCCACAGAATTCATACTCAGGGACAGACAGAATTGTTACTGAGTGCCAGAGAATTGTTACTCAGGGACAGACAGAATTGTTACTGAGTGCCAGAGAATTGTTACTCTCACAGACACAAAATTGTTACTTGCACAGACACAGAATTGTTACTTGCACAGACACACAATTGTTACTGAGTGCCAGAGAATTGTTACTCAGGGACAGACAGAATTGTTACTGAGTGCCAGAGAATTGTTACTCAGGGACAGACAGAATTGTTACTGAGTGCCAGAGAATTGTTACTCAGGGACAGACAGAATTGTTACTGAGTGCCAGAGAATTGTTACTCTCACAGACACAAAATTGTTACTTGCACAGACACAGAATTGTTACTCGCACAGAGACAGAATTGTTACTCAGGGCCACAGAATTCATACTCAGGGACAGACAGAATTGTTACTGAGTGCCAGAGAATTGTTACTCAGGGAAGACAGAATTGTTACTGAGTGCCATAGAATTGTTACTCAGGGACAGACAGAATTGTTACTGAGTGCCAGAGAATTGTTACTCTCACAGACACAAAATTGTTACTTGCACAGACACAGAATTGTTACTCGCACAGAGACAGAATTGTTACTCAGGGCCACAGAATTCATACTCAGGGACAGACAGAATTGTTACTGAGTGCCAGAGAATTGTTACTCAGGGACAGACAGAATTGTTACTGAGTGCCAGAGAATTGTTACTCTCACAGACACAAAATTGTTACTTGCACAGACACAGAATTGTTACTTGCACAGACACACAATTGTTACTGAGTGCCAGAGAATTGTTACTCAGGGACAGACAGAATTGTTACTGAGTGCCAGAGAATTGTTACTCAGGGACAGACAGAATTGTTACTGAGTGCCAGAGAATTGTTACTCAGGGACAGACAGAATTGTTACTGAGTGCCAGAGAATTGTTACTCTCACAGACACAAAATTGTTACTTGCACAGACACAGAATTGTTACTCGCACAGAGACAGAATTGTTACTCAGGGCCACAGAATTCATACTCAGGGACAGACAGAATTGTTACTGAGTGCCAGAGAATTGTTACTCAGGGAAGACAGAATTGTTACTGAGTGCCATAGAATTGTTACTCAGGGACAGACAGAATTGTTACTGAGTGCCAGAGAATTGTTACTCTCACAGACACAAAATTGTTACTTGCACAGACACAGAATTGTTACTCGCACAGAGACAGAATTGTTACTCAGGGCCACAGAATTCATACTCAGGGACAGACAGAATTGTTACTGAGTGCCAGAGAATTGTTACTCAGGGACAGACAGAATTGTTACTGAGTGCCAGAGAATTGTTACTCTCACAGACACAAAATTGTTACTTGCACAGACACAGAATTGTTACTTGCACAGACACACAATTGTTACTGAGTGCCAGAGAATTGTTACTCAGGGACAGACAGAATTGTTACTGAGTGCCAGAGAATTGTTACTCAGGGACAGACAGAATTGTTACTGAGTGCCAGAGAATTGTTACTCAGGGACAGACAGAATTGTTACTGAGTGCCAGAGAATTGTTACTCTCACAGACACAAAATTGTTACTTGCACAGACACAGAATTGTTACTCGCACAGAGACAGAATTGTTACTCAGGGCCACAGAATTCATACTCAGGGACAGACAGAATTGTTACTGAGTGCCAGAGAATTGTTACTCAGGGACAGACAGAATTGTTACTGAGTGCCAGAGAATTGTTACTCTCACAGACACAAAATTGTTACTTGCACAGACACAGAATTGTTACTTGCACAGACACACAATTGTTACTGAGTGCCAGAGAATTGTTACTCAGGGACAGACAGAATTGTTACTGAGTGCCAGAGAATTGTTACTCAGGGACAGACAGAATTGTTACTGAGTGCCAGAGAATTGTTACTCAGGGACAGACAGAATTGTTACTGAGTGCCAGAGAATTGTTACTCTCACAGACACAAAATTGTTACTTGCACAGACACAGAATTGTTACTCGCACAGAGACAGAATTGTTACTCAGGGCCACAGAATTCATACTCAGGGACAGACAGAATTGTTACTGAGTGCCAGAGAATTGTTACTCAGGGAAGACAGAATTGTTACTGAGTGCCATAGAATTGTTACTCAGGGACAGACAGAATTGTTACTGAGTGCCAGAGAATTGTTACTCTCACAGACACAAAATTGTTACTTGCACAGACACAGAATTGTTACTCGCACAGAGACAGAATTGTTACTCAGGGCCACAGAATTCATACTCAGGGACAGACAGAATTGTTACTGAGTGCCAGAGAATTGTTACTCAGGGACAGACAGAATTGTTACTGAGTGCCAGAGAATTGTTACTCTCACAGACACAAAATTGTTACTTGCACAGACACAGAATTGTTACTTGCACAGACACACAATTGTTACTGAGTGCCAGAGAATTGTTACTCAGGGACAGACAGAATTGTTACTGAGTGCCAGAGAATTGTTACTCAGGGACAGACAGAATTGTTACTGAGTGCCAGAGAATTGTTACTCAGGGACAGACAGAATTGTTACTGAGTGCCAGAGAATTGTTACTCTCACAGACACAAAATTGTTACTTGCACAGACACAGAATTGTTACTCGCACAGAGACAGAATTGTTACTCAGGGCCACAGAATTCATACTCAGGGACAGACAGAATTGTTACTGAGTGCCAGAGAATTGTTACTCAGGGACAGACAGAATTGTTACTGAGTGCCAGAGAATTGTTACTCTCACAGACACAAAATTGTTACTTGCACAGACACAGAATTGTTACTTGCACAGACACACAATTGTTACTGAGTGCCAGAGAATTGTTACTCAGGGACAGACAGAATTGTTACTGAGTGCCAGAGAATTGTTACTCAGGGACAGACAGAATTGTTACTGAGTGCCAGAGAATTGTTACTCAGGGACAGACAGAATTGTTACTGAGTGCCAGAGAATTGTTACTCTCACAGACACAAAATTGTTACTTGCACAGACACAGAATTGTTACTCGCACAGAGACAGAATTGTTACTCAGGGCCACAGAATTCATACTCAGGGACAGACAGAATTGTTACTGAGTGCCAGAGAATTGTTACTCAGGGACAGACAGAATTGTTACTGAGTGCCAGAGAATTGTTACTCTCACAGACACAAAATTGTTACTTGCACAGACACAGAATTGTTACTTGCACAGACACACAATTGTTACTCAGGGCCACAGAATTCATACTCAGGGACAGACAGAATTGTTACTGAGTGCCAGAGAATTCTTACTCAGGGCCACAGAATTCATACTCAGGGACAGACAGAATTGTTACTCAGGGACAGACAGAATTGTTACTGAGTGCCAGAGAATTGTTACTCAGGGACAGACAGAATTGTTACTGAGTGCCAGAGAATTGTTACTCTCACAGACACAAAATTGTTACTTGCACAGACACAGAATTGTTACTTGCACAGACACACAATTGTTACTCAGGGCCACAGAATTCATACTCAGGGACAGACAGAATTGTTACTGAGTGCCAGAGAATTGTTACTCAGGGACACCTAATCGTTGAATTAAATAGTATGTCAGACAACATGCAGAGGAGTGGCAGAGGAGGCAATGTTTTAGGAGCGAGCAGACGTGGCAGCAGAGGAAGGGGTCGAGGCAGCAGTATTCGCAGCCAGAGGCCAGTGCTCCCGGTGTCATCCAGCGGTCGTGTCTCCACCGACAACCCTGCCGTCATTGATTGGTTGGCTCGGTCGTCTTCCTCTTCCCAGGTCACCTCTGACACCTACAGCCAACGGTCGGTGGGTACGTCAGACACAACCGTTAGTTGGCATGGCCCGGGACCAAGCCCACTGAAATCACGTGTCCTCTACCTGCCCCTGTCCTTTGCTGTTCCCTCACCAAGCGAAGTATCGCATGCTGTGGGCTCAGCCCCACTGTACAGTGAGGAAGAGCTAACAGAGGGCGGTCAGGAACGGGGGGAGACATCGGCCTTTTCAGCAGCCAAGCGAACAAGTACTGGCGAGGAGAGTGGCTCGGTAGCCGGTCTAGAGACAGGTCTGTCTCCTGACCCAGACGCAGCCGAGGGGGCTAGTAGTGAGGCGGAGACCCTACTTGATGATGAGGAGGTTGATCGCACTTGGCAGCCTCGTCGTCATCAGGCAATTTCTTCCGCATCATCAGGAGAAGAGGGTGGCAGCTTGGCAGCGAGCAAAACAGTCGGTGGGTTGCCCAGGAGACAGCAGCAGGGTCGCATCAGTGTCAGTGGAGCCAAACGTCCACGGAGTAGAGCACCAGCTCCACTGCAGCCTACCACCACGGCCAGTAGTGGTGCCGGTGCGCACGGAGGAAGTAGCAGTCAGCCAGTGAAGAGTAGCGGGGGCAAAGTTTCCTACTCGGTGGTGTGGCAATTTTTCCTCAAGCCGCCCGAGGAAGTAAACGTAGCCGTATGTCGACTATGTGGCCAGAAATGCAAGCGTGGCCAGGGGGCCCATGTTGGGACTACAGCGTTGCGTCAGCATATGCAGCGTCACCATTCGGTGGCCTGGGAAAACCGTGATAAACATACGGCGGTTCTGCCTGCCCCAGCCCCCGCTCCATCACCCGCTCCGTTACTTGCTCCGTCACCCGACGTCGTCAATCGCCCTCTATCAGCCAGTCAAGGCTCCAACACCTCTGCTGAGGGGAGTTGTCGCTCATTGGCATCTTCCGCTCGTTCAGATGCTCCTTCTCCTGCTACTCCTCTTCTCGGATTCCGTCAACAGTCTTTCTTGGAATCCGTATCCAAGAGACAACAGTTTGCGAGCACGCACCCGACGGTGCAAAAGCTGAACGTCCTCCTGTCCAAGTTGCTGGTGCTGCAGTCCCTCCCTTTCCAACTGGTGGACTCAGCACCTTTCCGAGAAATGATGGCTTGTGCCGCGCCGCGGTGGAGAGTGCCAAGCCGTCATTTCTTTGCCCAAAAGGCAGTGCCAGCCCTGCATTCACATGTAGAAGAGATGGTGGGCCAGTCTTTGAGCATGTCGGTCTCTGCCAAAGTGCACGGCAGCGCCGACGTGTGGAGCTGTAACTACGGTCAGGGACAGTACATGTCATTTACGGCCCACTGGGTGAACGTGGTGCCGGCACAGCCGCACCAGCAACTTGGACAGGTCACGACGCTTTTGCCTCCACGTTTGCACGTCCTTGGTCCAGCAAGCATGTCCGCCTCTACCACCTCTTTTTCCGCCGTGTCCTCAGCCGCCACCCCCGTGCCAAGTCCCATTACCCGACCGGCATATCACATGTGCAGGGCGCAACGGTGTCACGCTGTGCTGCACCTGGTATGCCTTGGCGAACGTAGTCACACAGGGGAGGAACTGCTGAGTGTAATGAACAGAGAAATCGACAGATGGCTGTCTCCGCGCAAACTAAAAATCGGAACCATGTTGACTGACAACGGAAAGAACATGGTGTCTGCTCTGCGTCAAGGAAGGTTGTGCCATGCGCCATGCATGGCTCACGTGTTCAATCTGGTTGTCAAGCGGTTCCTAAAATCCACCATCCCACTGCAAGACATCCTTAAAATGTCACGTAAACTGTGCATGCATTTCAGCCATTCCTACACCGCAAAGAACACCCTCATTGAGCTGCAGCGGCAGAACGGAATTCCACAGCATCGCCTGATCTGCGACGTTGCAACAAGGTGGAATTCAACCCTACACATGTTAGACCGCCTTTACGAGCAGCGAAAGGCCATCACCGATTTCCTGATGTTACAAGCGGATAAAGGTACTCCCCTGTGTAACTTAGATGTCAGCCATTGGCAGCTCATGCGTGACACCTGCCGCTTGCTCAGGCCCTTTGAGGAGGCCACGCTATTCGTGAGTCGGCAGGACTATGGGATGAACGACGTCATTCCTCTGTTGCACGTCCTGGAACAAATGCTGTTAACAATGGCTGGTCAGGGTGCGGTAGACGTGGCGCACAGATCTCAACGCCACATGACCCCTGTGGGGGCAGGACAGGAAGAAGAGGAGGAGGTAGAGGAGGACATTTGTGCTCAGGAATTATTGAGTGAAATGGGTGGTTTTTCCACTCAGCGGACAGGAGTGGAGGAGCAGGAGCATCTGGTAGAGGAGGAGGAGGAGGAGACAGAGGACCCAGACGCACCGTGGCAGTATGCTGTGGAGATGGAGGCAGGGAGTCCCTCGCATTCCTTGGCACAAATGGCCCATAGCATGCTCGGTTGCTTGCGTAGCGACAGCCGAATAATAACCATCAGACAGAGGGATGACTTTTGGCTGTCCACCTTGTTGGACCCTCGCTACCGGTCCAAAATGGTGGCCTTTTTCACACCTGCTGAGAGGGAGGCCAAAATTACGTACTATAAAAACCACCTATGTAGTCAGTTGGTCTCTGCCTTTGTGCGCCAACGTCCATCCTCAGACACTGTGGGCCCTGTGCGCTCGCGTTCCGCTGGCATGGCAGCAGGGGAGGGGTGGGGTGGTAGGAGCAGTGGCAGCTCCACCAGCAGCGGCTGCCTCAGTCTGCAGTCGATGATGAGTAGCTTTCTTCACCAGCGCAGTGAGGAAACTACTAACCAGCCGCAGCAGCAGCAGCAGCATCAGGTGGACCTGGAGCAGGAGCTCAAACAACAGGCTTGGGCCTACTTGGACAGCACCCTGCCAACCGAGGTAGACAATCCCCTTGACTACTGGGCAACGAAACTTGACCTTTGGCCCCAACTAGCTGAATTTGCCCTTGAAAGGCTGTCATGCCCGGCCAGTAGCGTGGCATCGGAGCGCGTGTTTAGTGCGGCAGGAGGTATTGTAACTCCGCGGAGGACACGACTGTCCACCCAAAGTGTGGAGAGACTCACGTTTGTGAAAATGAATCAGGCGTGGATTAGTCTGGATTTCAAACCACCAGTTCCTGACACAACTGACTAAATCCGCCATGAATCATGCCTCAAACATGTGCCACTTTCAGGTCTCCTCACACTGCTGGTGTGTTGAATTTTTTGACATAGGGTGCTGGCAGATTACGGGCCTCCTATAGCTGCTGCCAGGCCCCTAATCTGCCATAGGCCCCTATATACCGCCTCCTCCTGCTGCTGCCAGGTCCAGAGTCTCTCATGGGTCCCTGTACGGCCTCCCATTGCTGCTGTCTCCATCGCCACACTCTGCTGCCATGTGCCACTTTCAGGTCTCTTCACACTGCTGGTGTGTTAAATTTTTTGACATAGGGTGCAGGCAGATTACGGGCCTCACATAGCTGCTGCCAGGCCCCTAATCTGCCATGGGCCCCTATATACCGCCTCCTCATGCTGCTGCCAAGTCTAGAGTCTCTCATGGGTCCCTGTACGGCCTCCCATTGCTGCTGTCTCCATCGCCACACTCTGCTGCCATGTGCCACTTTCAGGTCTCTTCACACTGCTGGTGTGTTAAATTTTTTGACATAGGGTGCTGCAAGATAACGGGCCTCACATAGCTGCTGCCAGGCCCCTAATCTGCCATGGGCCCCTATATACCGCCTCCTCATGCTGCTGCCAAGTCCAGAGTCTGTCATGGTCCCTGTACGGCCTCCCATTGCTGCTGTCTCCATCGCCACACTCTGCTGCCATGTGCCACTTTCAGGTCTCTTCACACTGCTGGTGTGTTAAATTTTTTGACATAGGGTGCAGGCAGATTACGGGCCTCACATAGCTGCTGCCAGGCCCCTAATCTGCCATGGGCCCCTATATACCACCTCCTCCTGCTGCTGCCAGGTCCAGAGTCTCTCATGGGTCCCTGTACGGCCTCCCATTGCTGCTGTCTCCATCGCCACACTCTGCTGCCATGTGCCACTTTCAGGTCTCTTCACACTGCTGGTGTGTAAAATTTTTTGACATAGGGTGCTGCAAGATAACGGGCCTCACATAGCTGCTGCCAGGCCCCTAATCTGCCATGGGCCCCTATATACCGCCTCCTCATGCTGCTGCCAAGTCCAGAGTCTGTCATGGTCCCTGTACGGCCTCCCATTGCTGCTGTCTCCATCGCCACACTCTGCTGCCATGTGCCACTTTCAGGTCTCTTCACACTGCTGGTGTGTTAAATTTTTTGACATAGGGTGCTGCAAGATAACGGGCCTCACATAGCTGCTGCCAGGCCCCTAATCTGCCATGGGCCCCTATATACCGCCTCCTCATGCTGCTGCCAAGTCCAGAGTCTGTCATGGTCCCTGTACGGCCTCCCATTGCTGCTGTCTCCATCGCCACACTCTGCTGCCATGTGCCACTTTCAGGTCTCTTCACACTGCTGGTGTGTTAAATTTTTTGACATAGGGTGCAGGCAGATTACGGGCCTCACATAGCTGCTGCCAGGCCCCTAATCTGCCATGGGCCCCTATATACCACCTCCTCCTGCTGCTGCCAGGTCCAGAGTCTCTCATGGGTCCCTGTACGGCCTCCCATTGCTGCTGTCTCCATCGCCACACTCTGCTGCCATGTGCCACTTTCAGGTCTCTTCACACTGCTGGTGTGTAAAATTTTTTGACATAGGGTGCTGCAAGATAACGGGCCTCACATAGCTGCTGCCAGGCCCCTAATCTGCCATGGGCCCCTATATACCGCCTCCTCATGCTGCTGCCAAGTCCAGAGTCTGTCATGGTCCCTGTACGGCCTCCCATTGCTGCTGTCTCCATCGCCACACTCTGCTGCCATGTGCCACTTTCAGGTCTCTTCACACTGCTGGTGTGTTAAATTTTTTGACATAGGGTGCAGGCAGATTACGGGCCTCACATAGCTGCTGCCAGGCCCCTAATCTGCCATGGGCCCCTATATACCGCCTCCTCCTGCTGCTGCCAGGTCCAGAGTCTCTCATGGGTCCCTGTACGGCCTCCCATTGCTGCTGTCTCCATCGCCACACTCTGCTGCCATGTGCCACTTTCAGGTCTCTTCACACTGCTGGTGTGTTAAATTTTTTGACATAGGGTGCAGGCAGATTACGGGCCTCACATAGCTGCTGCCAGGCCCCTAATCTGCCATGGGCCCCTATATACCACCTCCTCCTGCTGCTGCCAGGTCCAGAGTCTCTCATGGGTCCCTGTACGGCCTCCCATTGCTGCTGTCTCCATCGCCACACTCTGCTGCCATGTGCCACTTTCAGGTCTCTTCACACTGCTGGTGTGTTAAATTTTTTGACATAGGGTGCTGCAAGATAACGGGCCTCACATAGCTGCTGCCAGGCCCCTAATCTGCCATGGGCCCCTATATACCGCCTCCTCATGCTGCTGCCAAGTCCAGAGTCTGTCATGGTCCCTGTACGGCCTCCCATTGCTGCTGTCTCCATCGCCACACTCTGCTGCCATGTGCCACTTTCAGGTCTCTTCACACTGCTGGTGTGTTAAATTTTTTGACATAGGGTGCAGGCAGATTACGGGCCTCACATAGCTGCTGCCAGGCCCCTAATCTGCCATGGGCCCCTATATACCGCCTCCTCATGCTGCTGCCAAGTCCAGAGTCTGTCATGGTCCCTGTACGGCCTCCCATTGCTGCTGTCTCCATCGCCACACTCTGCTGCCATGTGCCACTTTCAGGTCTCTTCACACTGCTGGTGTGTTAAATTTTTTGACATAGGGTGCAGGCAGATTACGGGCCTCACATAGCTGCTGCCAGGCCCCTAATCTGCCATGGGCCCCTATATACCACCTCCTCCTGCTGCTGCCAGGTCCAGAGTCTCTCATGCCATGTGCCACTTTCAGGTCTCTTCACACTGCTGGTGTGTTTAATTTTTTGACATAGGGTGCAGGCAGATTACGGGCCTCACATAGCTGCTGCCAGGCCCCTAATCTGCCATGGGCCCCTATATACCGCCTCCTCATGCTGCTGCCAAGTCTAGAGTCTCTCATGGGTCCCTGTACGGCCTCCCATTGCTGCTGTCTCCATCGCCACACTCTGCTGCCATGTGCCACTTTCAGGTCTCTTCACACTGCTGGTGTGTTAAATTTTTTGACATAGGGTGCTGGCAGATTACGGGCCTCCTATAGCTGCTGCCAGGCCCCTAATCTGCCATGGGCCCCTATATACCGCCTCCTCATGCTGCTGCCAAGTTCAGAGTCTGTCATGGGTCCCTGTACGGCCTCCCATTGCTGCTGTCTCCATCGCCACACTCTGCTGCCATGTGCCACTTTCAGGTCTCTTCACACTGCTGGTGTGTTAAATTTTTTGACATAGGGTGCAGGCAGATTACGGGCCTCACATAGCTGCTGCCAGGCCCCTAATCTGCCATGGGCCCCTATATACCGCCTCCTCCTGCTGCTGCCAGGTCCAGAGTCTCTCATGGGTCCCTGTACGGCCTCCCATTGCTGCTGTCTCCATCGCCACACTCTGCTGCCATGTGCCACTTTCAGGTCTCTTCACACTGCTGGTGTGTTAAATTTTTTGACATAGGGTGCTGCAAGATAACGGGCCTCACATAGCTGCTGCCAGGCCCCTAATCTGCCATGGGCCCCTATATACCGCCTCCTCATGCTGCTGCCAAGTCCAGAGTCTGTCATGGTCCCTGTACGGCCTCCCATTGCTGCTGTCTCCATCGCCACACTCTGCTGCCATGTGCCACTTTCAGGTCTCTTCACACTGCTGGTGTGTTAAATTTTTTGACATAGGGTGCTGCAAGATAACGGGCCTCACATAGCTGCTGCCAGGCCCCTAATCAGCCATGGGCCCCTATACCGCCTCCTCCTGCTGCTGCCAGGTCCAGAGTCTCTCATGCCATGTGCCACTTTCAGGTCTCTTCACACTGCTGGTGTGTTAAATTTTTTGACATAGGGTGCAGGCAGATTACGGGCCTCACATAGCTGCTGCCAGGCCCCTAATCTGCCATGGGCCCCTATATACCGCCTCCTCCTGCTGCTGCCAGGTCCAGAGTCTCTCATGGGTCCCTGTACGGCCTCCCATTGCTGCTGTCTCCATCGCCACACTCTGCTGCCATGTGCCACTTTCAGGTCTCTTCACACTGCTGGTGTGTAAAATTTTTTGACATAGGGTGCTGCAAGATAACGGGCCTCACATAGCTGCTGCCAGGCCCCTAATCTGCCATGGGCCCCTATATACCGCCTCCTCATGCTGCTGCCAAGTCCAGAGTCTGTCATGGTCCCTGTACGGCCTCCCATTGCTGCTGTCTCCATCGCCACACTCTGCTGCCATGTGCCACTTTCAGGTCTCTTCACACTGCTGGTGTGTTAAATTTTTTGACATAGGGTGCTGCAAGATAACGGGCCTCACATAGCTGCTGCCAGGCCCCTAATCTGCCATGGGCCCCTATATACCGCCTCCTCATGCTGCTGCCAAGTCCAGAGTCTGTCATGGTCCCTGTACGGCCTCCCATTGCTGCTGTCTCCATCGCCACACTCTGCTGCCATGTGCCACTTTCAGGTCTCTTCACACTGCTGGTGTGTTAAATTTTTTGACATAGGGTGCAGGCAGATTACGGGCCTCACATAGCTGCTGCCAGGCCCCTAATCTGCCATGGGCCCCTATATACCACCTCCTCCTGCTGCTGCCAGGTCCAGAGTCTCTCATGGGTCCCTGTACGGCCTCCCATTGCTGCTGTCTCCATCGCCACACTCTGCTGCCATGTGCCACTTTCAGGTCTCTTCACACTGCTGGTGTGTTAAATTTTTTGACATAGGGTGCTGCAAGATAACGGGCCTCACATAGCTGCTGCCAGGCCCCTAATCTGCCATGGGCCCCTATATACCGCCTCCTCATGCTGCTGCCAAGTCCAGAGTCTGTCATGGTCCCTGTACGGCCTCCCATTGCTGCTGTCTCCATCGCCACACTCTGCTGCCATGTGCCACTTTCAGGTCTCTTCACACTGCTGGTGTGTTAAATTTTTTGACATAGGGTGCAGGCAGATTACGGGCCTCACATAGCTGCTGCCAGGCCCCTAATCTGCCATGGGCCCCTATATACCGCCTCCTCATGCTGCTGCCAAGTCCAGAGTCTGTCATGGTCCCTGTACGGCCTCCCATTGCTGCTGTCTCCATCGCCACACTCTGCTGCCATGTGCCACTTTCAGGTCTCTTCACACTGCTGGTGTGTTAAATTTTTTGACATAGGGTGCAGGCAGATTACGGGCCTCACATAGCTGCTGCCAGGCCCCTAATCTGCCATGGGCCCCTATATACCACCTCCTCCTGCTGCTGCCAGGTCCAGAGTCTCTCATGCCATGTGCCACTTTCAGGTCTCTTCACACTGCTGGTGTGTTTAATTTTTTGACATAGGGTGCAGGCAGATTACGGGCCTCACATAGCTGCTGCCAGGCCCCTAATCTGCCATGGGCCCCTATATACCGCCTCCTCATGCTGCTGCCAAGTCTAGAGTCTCTCATGGGTCCCTGTACGGCCTCCCATTGCTGCTGTCTCCATCGCCACACTCTGCTGCCATGTGCCACTTTCAGGTCTCTTCACACTGCTGGTGTGTTAAATTTTTTGACATAGGGTGCTGGCAGATTACGGGCCTCCTATAGCTGCTGCCAGGCCCCTAATCTGCCATGGGCCCCTATATACCGCCTCCTCATGCTGCTGCCAAGTTCAGAGTCTGTCATGGGTCCCTGTACGGCCTCCCATTGCTGCTGTCTCCATCGCCACACTCTGCTGCCATGTGCCACTTTCAGGTCTCTTCACACTGCTGGTGTGTTAAATTTTTTGACATAGGGTGCAGGCAGATTACGGGCCTCACATAGCTGCTGCCAGGCCCCTAATCTGCCATGGGCCCCTATATACCGCCTCCTCCTGCTGCTGCCAGGTCCAGAGTCTCTCATGGGTCCCTGTACGGCCTCCCATTGCTGCTGTCTCCATCGCCACACTCTGCTGCCATGTGCCACTTTCAGGTCTCTTCACACTGCTGGTGTGTTAAATTTTTTGACATAGGGTGCTGCAAGATAACGGGCCTCACATAGCTGCTGCCAGGCCCCTAATCTGCCATGGGCCCCTATATACCGCCTCCTCATGCTGCTGCCAAGTCCAGAGTCTGTCATGGTCCCTGTACGGCCTCCCATTGCTGCTGTCTCCATCGCCACACTCTGCTGCCATGTGCCACTTTCAGGTCTCTTCACACTGCTGGTGTGTTAAATTTTTTGACATAGGGTGCTGCAAGATAACGGGCCTCACATAGCTGCTGCCAGGCCCCTAATCAGCCATGGGCCCCTATACCGCCTCCTCCTGCTGCTGCCAGGTCCAGAGTCTCTCATGCCATGTGCCACTTTCAGGTCTCTTCACACTGCTGGTGTGTTAAATTTTTTGACATAGGGTGCAGGCAGATTACGGGCCTCACATAGCTGCTGCCAGGCCCCTAATCTGCCATGGGCCCCTATATACCGCCTCCTCCTGCTGCTGCCAGGTCCAGAGTCTCTCATGGGTCCCTGTACGGCCTCCCATTGCTGCTGTCTCCATCGCCACACTCTGCTGCCATGTGCCACTTTCAGGTCTCTTCACACTGCTGGTGTGTAAAATTTTTTGACATAGGGTGCTGCAAGATAACGGGCCTCACATAGCTGCTGCCAGGCCCCTAATCTGCCATGGGCCCCTATATACCGCCTCCTCATGCTGCTGCCAAGTCCAGAGTCTGTCATGGTCCCTGTACGGCCTCCCATTGCTGCTGTCTCCATCGCCACACTCTGCTGCCATGTGCCACTTTCAGGTCTCTTCACACTGCTGGTGTGTTAAATTTTTTGACATAGGGTGCTGCAAGATAACGGGCCTCACATAGCTGCTGCCAGGCCCCTAATCTGCCATGGGCCCCTATATACCGCCTCCTCATGCTGCTGCCAAGTCCAGAGTCTGTCATGGTCCCTGTACGGCCTCCCATTGCTGCTGTCTCCATCGCCACACTCTGCTGCCATGTGCCACTTTCAGGTCTCTTCACACTGCTGGTGTGTTAAATTTTTTGACATAGGGTGCAGGCAGATTACGGGCCTCACATAGCTGCTGCCAGGCCCCTAATCTGCCATGGGCCCCTATATACCACCTCCTCCTGCTGCTGCCAGGTCCAGAGTCTCTCATGGGTCCCTGTACGGCCTCCCATTGCTGCTGTCTCCATCGCCACACTCTGCTGCCATGTGCCACTTTCAGGTCTCTTCACACTGCTGGTGTGTTAAATTTTTTGACATAGGGTGCTGCAAGATAACGGGCCTCACATAGCTGCTGCCAGGCCCCTAATCTGCCATGGGCCCCTATATACCGCCTCCTCATGCTGCTGCCAAGTCCAGAGTCTGTCATGGTCCCTGTACGGCCTCCCATTGCTGCTGTCTCCATCGCCACACTCTGCTGCCATGTGCCACTTTCAGGTCTCTTCACACTGCTGGTGTGTTAAATTTTTTGACATAGGGTGCAGGCAGATTACGGGCCTCACATAGCTGCTGCCAGGCCCCTAATCTGCCATGGGCCCCTATATACCGCCTCCTCATGCTGCTGCCAAGTCCAGAGTCTGTCATGGTCCCTGTACGGCCTCCCATTGCTGCTGTCTCCATCGCCACACTCTGCTGCCATGTGCCACTTTCAGGTCTCTTCACACTGCTGGTGTGTTAAATTTTTTGACATAGGGTGCAGGCAGATTACGGGCCTCACATAGCTGCTGCCAGGCCCCTAATCTGCCATGGGCCCCTATATACCACCTCCTCCTGCTGCTGCCAGGTCCAGAGTCTCTCATGCCATGTGCCACTTTCAGGTCTCTTCACACTGCTGGTGTGTTTAATTTTTTGACATAGGGTGCAGGCAGATTACGGGCCTCACATAGCTGCTGCCAGGCCCCTAATCTGCCATGGGCCCCTATATACCGCCTCCTCATGCTGCTGCCAAGTCTAGAGTCTCTCATGGGTCCCTGTACGGCCTCCCATTGCTGCTGTCTCCATCGCCACACTCTGCTGCCATGTGCCACTTTCAGGTCTCTTCACACTGCTGGTGTGTTAAATTTTTTGACATAGGGTGCTGGCAGATTACGGGCCTCCTATAGCTGCTGCCAGGCCCCTAATCTGCCATGGGCCCCTATATACCGCCTCCTCATGCTGCTGCCAAGTTCAGAGTCTGTCATGGGTCCCTGTACGGCCTCCCATTGCTGCTGTCTCCATCGCCACACTCTGCTGCCATGTGCCACTTTCAGGTCTCTTCACACTGCTGGTGTGTTAAATTTTTTGACATAGGGTGCAGGCAGATTACGGGCCTCACATAGCTGCTGCCAGGCCCCTAATCTGCCATGGGCCCCTATACCGCCTCCTCATGCTGCTGCCAAGTCCAGAGTCTCTCATGGGTCCCTGTACGGCCTCCCATTGCTGCTGCCTCCATCGCCACACTCTGCCATGTGCCACTTTCAGGTCTCCTCACACTGCTGGTGTGTTCCATTTTTTGTCATAGGGTGCTGGCAGATTACGGGCCTCCCATAGCTGCTGCCAGGCCCCTAATCTGCCATGGGCCCCTATACCGCCTCCTCATGCTGCTGCCAGGTCCAGAGTCTCTCATGGGTCCCTGTACGGCCTCCCATTGCTGCTGTCTCCATCGCCACACTCTGCCATGTGCCACTTTCAGGTCTCCTCACACTGCTGGTGGGTTCCATTTTTTGTCATAGGGTGCTGGCAGATTACGGGCCTCCCATAGCTGCTGCCAGGCCCGTAATCTGCCATGGGCCCCCGTACCGACTCCTCATGCTGCTGCCAGGCCCGTAATCTGTCATGGGCCACTGTTGTCGCTTGTTGGCATATTCCGCTCGTTCAGATGCTCCTTCTCCTGCTACTCCTCTTCACGGATTCCGTCAGCAGTCTTTCTTGGAATCCGTTTCCAAGAGACAACAGTTTGCGAGCACGCACCCGACGGTGCAGAAGCTGAACGTCCTCCTGTCCAAGTTGCTGCTGCCAGGCTCGTAATCTGTCATGCGCCCCTGTACCGCCTCCTCATGCTGCTGCCAGGTCCAGAGTGTGTCATGGGCCCCCGTACCGACTCCTCATGCTGCTGCCAGGCCCGTAATCTGTCATGGGCCCCTGTACCGCCTCCCCATGCTGCTGCCAGGTCCAGAGTGTGTCATGGGTCCCTGTACGGCCTCCCATTGCTGCTGCCAGGCCCGTAATCTGCCATGGGCCCCTGTACCGACTCCTCATGCTGCTGCCAGGCCCGTAATCTGTCATGGGCCCCTGTACCGCCTCCTCATGCTGCTGCCAGGTCCAGAGTGTGTCATGGGTCCCTGTACGGCCTCCCATTGCTGCTGTCTCTATCGCCACACTCTGCCATGTGCCACTTTCAGGTCTCCTCACACTGCTGGTGGTTTCCATTTTTGTCATAGGGTGCTGTATGGCCTCCCATTGCTGCTGCCTCCACCGCCACACTGTGGCTCCACACTCTGGTTTTGGCCCCGTGACTGCCCAAATGAGTGAAGTGTGCGGTGATTCTAAGATCGACGGCACTCATCTGCATGTCATACTGACTGACAGTATTATTTCTCTTCCCCAGCAGACTCCAAGGGCATTTAAATTAAAGGTACAGTGTTCTGCACTAATATTAAGTCTCTCTGAAGCCTAGAAACACCCTTTTTTAAGTTAAATTCACAGCGAATTTATTCGACTCGAATCGAATATTGTCCACGAATTCGCCGAATCAGTCGAATCGAATTTTTCATTTCTTCGCTCATCTCTAAGTGTGACATTTGGAGGGGTAGGCGTTGGAGGACGAGGAGATAGAGAAGGTGATCAGGTTGTGGTCAGAGAGAGGGAAGGGGGTGTTAGTGAGGTTGTGGGGAGCGCAGCGGTTGGAGAAGACAAGGTCCAGGATATTTCCGTTGGAGTGGGTGGTGGATTGTATGCACTGTGCAAGTGCAAAGGAGGAGGTTAGGTGGAGGAGACGGGCTGTGTCTGGGTTGTCGAGGTTGACAGGGATGTTGAAATCCCCAAGGATGATGGTGGGTAGCTCATGAGCAATTTGGCAGCCGAGGCGGAGCGAGCCGGCACGTCAAATACCCTACGGAAGGCGTCGACAAAACAGGAAAACTCGTGAATCACCAGGTCATTCCTCTCCCATAAGGGATTTGCCCAGGCCAAGGCCTTGTCTGAGAGCAGCGAGATGAGGAAACCCACCTTTTACCTCTCAGTCGGAAAAGCATGGGGTAATAACGCAAAATAAATGCCCACCTGGTTGAGGAATCCACGACACTGACTCGGCTCACCCCCAAAGCGCTATGGAAGAGGGGCTAAACCAGTCATACCTCTGGGCACCGCAGGTACTGCAGCAGCCGCGGCGGTGGGTGCAACCACTGGAGCAGCAGCGGGAGAAACCACCGGAGTGACAACCGGCCTAATAGCACCAGGAGTAAGGTGCGCGGTGCGTGCAAGCAGAGTTTGCAACACCTGAGCGAACTGAGCCAACAGGAGATACTGTTGATCAAGTCTGGCAACTAACATGGGAAGCGAAGACGTACCTGCACCGTCAGGATTCATGGCATTCGTGTAATGTCAGGGCAGGAGCTGTGGAACGAACAGACAGGCCTAGTGGCAGGGTCACACACCGACTGACGACAACCACCACCCACAGACCGGAGTCCCTCAGGGCGCGGAGTCTAAGTCCCAGGCTGCCCTTCACCAGGGCCCCTGATGGTGGGGATGGACTTGACGCAGCCAGGAACCAGGTCGCGGCCCCCGAGACACCCCAGCTGTGGTAATGGCCGCCGCCAATGGCGTGTAGCTGGTAGGAACCAGATCAGACAAAGCGTAGTCGGGCAGGCCGGGTCGATAACAACGGGACAAACGGTACAGAACGGTAGACAAGAATAACAGGTCACAGGCCGGGTTCAGCAACGGGAGGTCAGATCAATGGAAAACGCAGGGAATGGTCTAGTCAAAAGCCGAGTCAGTTTCCAGGAGAGCCACGAGAGTATAAACAGAGCTATAGCAACACTAACACAGAAGACACGAATGCAGAGAGCACTTGCAGACAGCAGGCTTAAATGTGATGAACCACACCCTTCTGAGGAGGAGCCGCAGAAGCCTGAAGGCATAAAGGTTCCCACCATGCTTTGCAGAAACCCAAGATGGACGCCAGCACATGGGATGCGCAAGCCCTGAGGAAAGGTAGGACCTTGACAAAAGCCTTAGGAGATAGTTTTAACACTTTTCAAAATAGGGTTTATTAATGAAAAGGTCAAATGGTGCAATTAAAATATTTACAGAAAAGATGTTACAAAGAAATTAAGAGAACAATAATGCAACAGAGAAATAAAAGGAGGGGAAAATGGAGAATACTTGCAAAGTCTTTGGTTTTAGCAGAGTCCAATTGTCCAAGCAAAAACATTGTCGTGGCTCTCAAGTCCTTTATGATGTTCCTTGGTTGATATTAAAAGGAGAGTTTGCTTATCAGGTCCTGTCATTCCCTTTTCTGAGATGTCAATGGGGTGTCGCATGAGAACAACTCACCAGACCTGTTTTAGGGGATGGGTGCTGGGAGGTCACAACGTTTTTGACCATGTCCCAGCTACAGTTTCCTATTAATATTAATAACTTCCAGTATGTGCATGTGGAATTCTAGAAACTGGCAGGTTAATATTCAGAATTATATTTCGAACCCAGGGGTACCAAACACTGCGCGCCTTTGCCACGCACGAGGCAGGCGACTGCTTTCTCTCCTTTCATATGGGCTAGGTTAGTAATGTATGACCTTGATTTATTCGGTATGATATTCCACATTCAAATATATACCTAATATTAATGTGTCCTGTTCCTGTTGAATTCTATGAATTGTATGTGGAATTGTTAAGTTGTGGAATAGATGTTTTATGGCACACTCTGCATTCCTAGAGCTTTAATGGCCTTACACGACTTTACAATAGGTCAGAGGGAAGAGTTCTTCATGGTTCGTGGAAAAAGACATCCTGCCAAGACTAATTAGCTGTTTACAGCTCAGACCCTGGCATATATTGTGTTTTTGTTAAAATAAGAGGCTCTTTTGAAGTTTGTTAAAACTTACAGCTACAAATTCCATAGCTTGCAAGGAGAGGGAGGGAGGAAGGTCACTGCTTATGAAAAAAATGACTGAGACCTTAACAAGATGGCTGTCACCTACAGCTTTCATGTCCCTATTGCACACAATTGTTACAGTATGTACTATTATTAATCCTTTCTTATTTAATGTTTGTATTATTTCTATACTGAAGTGCATCTATATACTTATGTCTAATGTTATATGCTAGCTTAATTAGCTCCTCTGCTCCCAATTACTTTGGCTGGCTAATTTCCCAGGGAGGGAATCCCCTCTGTTCACAGAAGCCCTGTCCTGGGTGGAGACACTTGCAACACTAATATCAATCGCACTCATCCAGTTAGCAAAGGTTCTGGATCTCCTATTTACCTATAGGTTTAGTGCATTATCCTGTTTGGAAAGGGCCATTTTTCATACCACCCTCCTCTCCAAACGAGGGCTACATCACCATAACACAACCAACAACAAAACTGTGTATCCTTACCTCAGCTGCTTTCCCATTGTAGAGGCGAAAATGATTGCATGCTTTCAGGTTAAGTGCAATAGTGCTGTCAGGAACTTGTTGCAAATACACTGCAAGGACTTCCTGTGACACATCATAATAATCAAGTTTATAGTAACAAAGAGCCACGTAGACATTCAAAGCAAGAAAATCCCTGCAGATTGAAAAATAAACAATGCAGTCAATTAGAATATACATCTAAATGGATGAAAAAAAAACATATTTGTGATAATAATCAAAGTAATTTAAAAAAACAACTATAAGCAGAAGCAAAAATAGTAAGTGATCTGCCATTGCTAACTATATCCACTTAAGGACTGTGTGCCCGCAATGTACTGCGGACTGGCAGCCCGTAGAGGCACAGCAACAAATCTGCATGTCGCTGGCCTCTTCTGGGCACAGAGTGAATGCACATGTGCTCCTGCACACTGACTCCCGCTGTGATTAGACACAGCGGGATTTTGTCAGCAGGTCCTGTCAATGATTTATGGCCAGTATCCGCTGATCGGCTGTGTCCAATCACAGCCCAGAGCCCTGTGTTGACAAACAACACAGGGCTCTGTATAGAGAGAGAGATCACTTTGTTTCTTCTCCCTGCAAACCAGGGAGAAGGAAAATAGATTTTTAATAACAATCAGCACATAATACACACATTAACAATTGTTAGGCAGACACTTAACCCCTTGATTACCCAGGATTAGGGCTGAAACAACAAATCGACATAATCAATTAGTTGGTCAATTAGTTGGCCTGCATACAGAATGCATTATTTGTTTTGATATAAGGCATTACAATTACATTTAAAATAAAAGTTACCAGTATTGTGCATTATATTTGAAATGATTATATCCTTGAAAAAAGTATCAGCCTTTAGAACTAATTTACTTACAAAAAATGTACCCTTTATATAGCTGCATGTATAAAATATCCTGTATACCCTACAAATACCCTGTATATTTTACTTCTGGGTATATTTATATCATATAAGTGATTGTCTGCTGTTTTTGTACTATAAAGGGTTAGATTTTTTTTTTTTACCCCATCTTGACAGGTGATATCAAAAAAGAATATAAAGTGTAATGGTTCCTCCTGCGCTAAATAACTCAACCCTAACACAGCTGCTAGCACCCTAACCCTTTACCTCAAAAGATTAACCACATGCCGCCCAGCCACCGCATTAAAACGGTTGCAGGGCGGCACTCACAGGCAAAACCATGTTTTAAAACGTAGTTTTGCAAAATAGGTAGGGGCGCACGCGAGGCACGCGCCCCCCCTACCTGTCCCGCGGGTGTCAGCAGCGGGTCTCTGCTGCCCTGTCACGGCCGGTGATTACCATTCATTTTCCCGCGATGACCGGTAATCACTCACACAGACCAGGGCTGCATTGTTTACACACAGCCCTGGTCTGTGTCAGTTCTGTGACAGCTTGTGAAAGCTGAAGAGGGAGAGAACAGTTTCTCTCCCTCGATCAGCTCCCCCCTCCCTTTTTATTGAAGCGTGCCACTATTTAGACATGTATAGAATCTTGGAACTGGCACTTGTGGCAAAGTGTGACCTAATGTGTGCCCACCATTAGAAGTGGGTGGATGCAGGTGGTATATTCTAATGGTGGGCATACCACACACTTTTTCTGGCAGAGATTTCTTCTTATTTTTTTATTCAGTCCACTGGCTGCATAAAAAAAAAAAAAAGAACATAGCATATACACCCAACAAGGACCAGTGATGTACTGGTACATCACTGGATTTGAATGGTTATACCAGGATGATGCCTACAGCTGCAGGCATCATCCTGGTGTCGTTTTTTTCAGCCGGCGATCGTCTTTCATGTAAAAGCAATCCTAGTGTCTAATTAGCTGCAAGATTGCTTTTACAAGCAGTGGGAGATGATGTCCCCCCTCCCACGCTGCCTTCCACAGCCTTCTCGGGCAGTCCCATGCCATCAGGGGAACCTGAGAATGCAGCCGGTGTTTCTGCCAGCTGACTATAGAGCTGATTGGAGACCAGAATGGTGCCAATCATCTCTATAGTCTAAGAATTCGGAAGCTACAAGCATTTCATCACTTCAGTTTCGCAGGATATAAACAGCGCCATTTGTAAATTGGGAAAGCATTTGATCACACCGATTTTGGTTTGATTAGATAATGTAAGGGTAGAGGAGATATCTAGAGTCTGATAGACCCCAGATTTCTCAAAAAAGAATATGACAATGCCCATTGAAGTTATAGGGGTTATTTGCATTCCCTGTTATAGCATTAAAAGTGATAAAAAAAAAAAAAAAAATGAAAGGTACAATGTAAAAATAATAAAAAAAAAATCAAAATAGCTAAAAAAAAAAAAAAAATTGCCCCTCCTATGCGCGCACACCTGTGTGCACAAGCCTTGACCCTGTGCCGTTATGTAAACAGCGGTTGCACCATGCATGTGAGGTTTCGCCATGAACGTCAGATCAAGGGCAGTAATTCTAACACTAGACCTCCTCTGTAAATCTAAAGTGGTGGCTTTTAAAGCGCTGCCTATGGATATTAAAAATGTTTGCAGTTTGTCGCTATTGAACGGGGCATGCGCAGTTTTAAAGCATGTCATGTTTGGTATCTATTTACTCGGCATACCATTATCTTTTATATTTTACCAAACAATTGGCCAATATATTGTGTTTTTGTGCATTAAAAGTAAAAAAAGTGTATTTTTTTTTTAAAATTGCTTTTGAAAAATCGCTGCGCGAGTACTATGTGCCATAAAAAATTGTAGTACCCACCATTTTATTCACTAGGGCAGGGGTGGCCAACCTGCGGCTCTCCAGCTGCTGCAGGACTACAAGTTCCATCATGCCTCTGCAAGTCAGTAACTTCCCATCTTTGCAATGCCTCATAGGAAATGTAGTTCCACAACAGCTGGAGAGCCACAGGTTAGCCACCCCTGCACTAGGGTGTCTTCTTTAAAAAAATATATAATTTATATTATAAATTTCCTAGCAAAAAATACTGATTATTTTCATGTGAACAAAAAGGCTTGGTCTTCAGGTGGTTAGAAGAGTGAATGATGTGTGGCATAAACTTCTAAAGCTGGGCATAAAACACCCCACCCCCAAAATGACCCCTTTTTGGAAAGTAGTCACCCCAAACTATTTGCTGAGAGGAATGTTGAATCAATAGAAGAATTTATTTTTTTACCACAAGTTTTTGGAAAATGACAAAAATAAATATATATTTTTTTTTTTACACAAAATTGTCACTTAAATGATTTACTGCTCACACTTGCCATGGTTATATGTGGAATTACACCCCAAAATACATTTTGCTACTTCTCCCGAGTATGGGGGTACCACATGTGAGAGACTTTTTGGCAGTCTAGCCAAGTACAGGACCCCAAAATCCAATAAGCACCTTCAGGCTTTTAAAGGGCTTCATTTCCTCATTACACTTCCAGACTACCTATCACAGTTTCGGAGGCCATGAAATGCCAGGATAGCACCTAACCCCCCCCCCCCAAATTACCCCTTTTTGGAAAGTAGACGCCCCAAGGAATTTGATAAAAAGCACGGTAAGTATTTTGCAGATCTCATTTGTTGCCACAAGTTTTTGGAAAATGAAGAAAAAAAACAAAAACATATTTTTTCTATTTTTTTTATATTTCAAAACCTTGTGAGAAAAAAATGAGATCTGCAAAATACTCACCATGCCTCTTTTTAAATTCCTTGGGGTGTCTACTTTCTAGAAAGGGGTCATTTGGGGGGGGTTTGGGGCTATCCTGGCATGTCAGGGCCTTCGAAACTGTGATAGGTAGTGAGGAAGTGTAATGAGGAAGTTACGCACCTTCAGGCTTTCAAAGTGGTCATTGGATTTCAGGCTCCTGTATTTGGCTAGGCTCCCAAAAAGTCTCACACATGTGGTATCCCCATACTCAGTAGAAGTAGCAGAATGTATTTTGGGGTGTAATTCCACATATACCCATGGCTTGTGCGAGAAATAAATAATTTAAATGACAACTTTGTGTAAAAAAAAAAAAAAAAGTTTTTGTCATTTTCCAGAAACTTGTGGAAAAAAAATAAATCTTCCATTGACTCAATATGCCTCTCAGCAGATAGCTTAGGGTGTCTACTTTCCGAAAAGGGGTCATTTGAGGGTGTTTGTACTATTCTGGTATTTTAACACCTCAAGAAATGTGATGGGCAGTCAGAAAGTAAAAGCTGTGTAAATTCCATTATCTATACCAGCAATGGGCAAACTACGGCCCGCGGGCCGTATATGGCCCGGCGGACCTTTTAATCCGGCCCGTGGAGCGTGATACTGTCAGGATGGCTGTCAGGATGTGTGTAGGCGGGGCAGCGTGACGAACGTGAGAGGAGCTAGGCTCCTCTCACAGTCCGCCCTGAAGACCGGAACGGCGCGGGAACACGGCGAGAGGAACGCGCGGAGCAAAGGTAAGTGAATTGACACGGGGTGACTTGGCTTACTACTTGGGGGGGAATAGTACTATGGGGGATGAAATACTATATGAGGGATGAATTAATATGGGGGATGAATTAATATGGGGAATGAATTACTATAGGGGGGATGAATTACTATATGGGGGATGAATTACTATGGGGGATGAATTACTATATGGGGGATGAATTACTATACGGGGGATGAATTACTATGGGGGATTAATTACTATGGGGGATGAATTACTATGGGGGATGAATTACTATATGGGGGATTAATTACTATGCTTACTATGGGGGAATATTACTATACTTACTATGGATGACACATACACATCATTCATCTACTCTTGGTCCGGCCCCCTGGTCCACTATATGAACCCATTGCGGCCCTCAAGTCAAAAAGTTTGCCCACCCCTGATCCATACCATAGTTTGTAGACGCTATAACTTTCATAAAAAGCAATCAATATACACTTATTGGGATTTTTTTAACCAAAAACATGTAGCAGAATACATTTTGGCCTAAATTTATGACGAAATTTTAGTTTTTTTTAGATATTTTTTATGACCAAAATGAGAAAATATTGTTTTTTTCAAAATATTTTTTTTTCTTCAAAATTTTTCTGGTTATAGCGCCAAAAATAAAAAGTGCACAGGTGATCAAATACCACCAAAAGAATGCTTTATTTGTGTTAAAAAAAGGACATATATTTTATTTATGTACCATATTGCATGACCGCGCAATTGTCCGTTAAACTAGCGCAGTGCTGTATAGCAAAAAAACGTCGGAAGTTGCAGTATCTATACCATAGTTTGTAGACGCTATAACTTTCACACAAAGCAATCTATATACACTTATTGGGATTTTTTTTTACCAAAAACATGTAGCAGAATAAATTTTGGCCTAAATTTATAACCAACTTTGAGTTTACTATATATTTTTTATAGCTAAAAGTAAAAAATATTGTTTTTCTTCAAAATATTTGGTCTTTTTTTGTTTATAGCGTGAAAAATAAAAAGCACACAGGTGATCAAATACCACCGAAAGAAAGCTCTATTTGTGTGAAAAAAAGAACGTAAATTTCGTTTAGGTGCAGCATTGCATGGCCGCGCAATTATCAGTTGAATTAGTGCAGCGCCGAGTAGCAAAAAGAGGCCTGGTCATTAAGGGGGGTAAATCCTCAGGAGCTCAAGTGGTTACATAACATAAATAATGTACATATGGTGCAGCGCTAAAATACTAAATTAACAATAATTAATACAATATTAATGCAGCTAAAAAAGATCCTATAGGATCTAAAATAAAGTGCAGAAAATAAAGTGCAACTTAGTGAATGAATCCAATGGGTCACAAAATCAGACCCTATATAAAGTGAGAAAACAATAAACAACCCAATCCCAAAAATTGGGATAATACACACACCAAATTGTGAATCCCACAAAGACTTTGCACAGCTCTCAATAAGATCATGCGTGGCCATCCGCTCGGTGATCTGCGGGGACGGGGCGGAGAGACCAGCAGCTGCTTCCCTCGGAGGGCTGGAGGAGGAATGGTGTGCCGGCCTGGAAGAAGCTCCCGCTGACGGTCACGCATGATCTTATTGAGAGCTGTGCAGTCTTTCTGAGATAGTTGGAGATAGTAAGGCCACCTGCGTATCGATCCAGGAAGGGGATTACGCATATGGTATATGTGGAACCCTGTGTGTGGAGGTCGGCTATTGAGGAGATCTATATCGTAGGATCCTGGTGTGATCCAAAAGCGTATTGACCCATAGGGTCACTTACTGGAGGTGAGTGGGCATTTTAACCATTTTAGGATTTGTTTTGGCGTGCACACCACATGACACCAGTTCCTTATAAGTAGTGGAGCACTTTTTGTGTGGAGGATTCCAACAGCACTTTACTGGACATTTGCTGCCTTATTGTATGCGATCGTTTTCACAGCAATTGATTTTTTCACTGCATATATTTATTATTGATTGTCTCACCACACATATATATTGTTTTTGAATATTTATTATCACTGTGTGTATTGTGTATACACTGTATGTATTGTAAATAAGCACTAGTCACTTTATTATTATCCCAGTATTGGGATTCACTTTGTTGACACAATTTGGTGTGTGTATTATCCCAATTTTTGGGATTGCGTTGTTTATCACTTTTTCTCACTTATATAGGGTCTGATTTTGTGACCCATTGGATTCATTCACTAAGTTGCACTTTATTTTCTGCACTTTATTTTAGATCCTATAGGATCTTTTTTATCAAAAAAGCATGTTGCTTCTAGTAAATGTCTTATGCCTGCCATACATTTATCGATTTTCAGACGAAAATATTCATACGAATACTCGTAAAAAAAAATTTCACTTGCTTTTAACATTTAATTTTAAAATAAATGTAATTTCTGGACAAAGACCGCATACACTACCTGAAAATTCTTTTGATCAAGAAAAGCTTTCTACTCTGTCCTTTTAATTTTCCCAACACTGTGGTGAAAAAAAGAATGTCAATTTGATCCCAAATAACGATTAAAAAACAGAACAAACGTTCTTAAAATAAACATTTTTGAAAGAAAATTTTGTTTGTGTATGGCCAACATAAAGCCTGCTACACAGTTGAGTTCAGCAGGCTTAACAAAAAAAAAAAAAAAAAAGAGAGAGGTCACCATACCAACTAAGCGATTTTAGTGCAGTGATCTCCCTCCGCCAGAACACACTGATCAGCATTCTCAGCCATTGGCTGCCAGTGCTGATCAGATGCTGGTTTTCCAACATGCCTATGCAATAAAAGCCTGTCGTTAGACTGGTTTCTATCGGACAAGCTACTGCATACATTGGCTGAATGTCGGATGGTTACTGTTGAACTGGCTGATACCAGTTTGTACCAGCCTTAAGTGACTGTAAGTGCAGGTAGCTTGTATCAAGCTACCATCCTATGACAAGGGAATCTGTGCAATATTATATTATAGTCCTATCTGAAATCTGCAAAACTGCGCTTTTTTATTACTTTGAATAAAAATTTTGATCTCTGAGTCTGAAGATATGTTCCCAGATTCAACCTCTAATAGTACATACATCTTTTCTGTCTGTTATTCTCAGAGTGGATTAGATATTTTGTTCCCTAACCATATAGCTGGTTGTTTATATTTACCGCTGCATATAGATATTCAAGAATAAATTATCTTTTTTTAAACTTTACATACAGCGGGTAAAAAGTATTGAACATGTCACCTTTTTTTTTTTTCAGTAAATATATTTATAAAGGTGCTATTGACATGAAATTTTCAGCACATGTTGGGAACAACCAATGCAATCCATCCATACAAAGAAATCAAAACAAATAAGTTCAGAAATTAGGCTATGTGTAATAAAAATGACTGACACAGGGAAAAGTATTGAACACGCTAACTGAAATGACAGCTTCAAGATGCCTCCCGTATGGAGAAACTAGCCACATGCATTGCTCAGGTATGATTTTGGCCCATTCTTCCACACAAACAGTCTTCAAATCTTGATGGTTCCATGGGCCTCTTCTATGAACTCTGATCTTTAGTTCTTTCCATACATTTCCTATTGGATTCAAGTCAGGTGATAGGCTGGGCAATTCTAGTAGCTTTATTTTCTTTCTTTGAAACCAACTGAAGAGTTTCCTTGGCTTTGGGTTTGAGATCATTGTCTTGCTGAAATGTTCACCCTCATTTCATCTTCATCATCCTGGTAGATAGCAGCAGATTTTTAGCAAGATTGTCTTGGTATATTTTTCCATTTATCATTCCTTCAATAACAAAGTTTGCCAGTACTACATGCAGAACAACAGCCCCACACCATGATGTTCTCACATCCAGACTTCACTGTTGGTATCTTGTTTTTGGAGTCATGTGCAGTGCCATTTGACCTACAAATATGGTGTGTATTATGGCATCCAAAGAGTTCAATTTTGGTCTCATCTGACCAGACCATATTCTCCTGGTATTCCACAGGCTTGTCTAAATGTTGTGCAACAAACTTTAAATGAGCTTCAACATGCTTTTTCTTCAACAATGGAGTCTTGCATGGTAAGCGTGTATACAGGTCATGGTGGTTGAGTGCATTACTTATTGTTTTTCTTTGAAACAATTGCACCTGTTAATTCCAGGTTTTTCTGAAGCTCTCCACAAGTGGTCCTTGGCTCTGGGACAACTCTTCTAATAATTCTTTACACTCCTCTGTTAGAAATCTTGCAAGGAGCACCTGGTCATGGACGGTTAATGATGAAATTATGTTCTTTCCACTTCCAGATTATGGCCCCAACAGTGCCTACTGGAACATGCAGAAATTTAGAAATCCTTCTGTAACCAATGCCATGAGTATATTTTGCATCAATATGGTTGTGCAGGTCTTGAGAGAGCTCTTTGCTTTTACCCATCATGAGATGTTTCTTGTGAGACACCTTGGTAATAAGACACCTTTTTATAGTTGAGACTGAACCAACTGATAATTTGCACTGATAAGGGGTAGGATAGCTTTCTAATTACTGATAGATTTCAGCTGGTTTCTTGGCTTTCAATGCCTTTTTGCACCTCCCTTTCTTCATGTGTTCCATACTTTTTTACTGTGTCATTCCATTTTATTATACATAACATAATTTCTGAATTTATTTGTTTTGGGTTTTTTTTTGTATGTATGGATTGTATGGGTTGTTACCGACATGTGGGAAAATTCCATGTCAATAGCACCTTTAGAAATATATTTCTTCAATAACCAGGTCCGCTGCACTAACAGAGAGCCCAGGACTTTTCCCCTGCCCAACAGGCTGACATCTTTCATCAGGATTTTACAGAACATAGGCAGGAAGGAATCACCCAATGTCAGAGTGAGATTCTGAACCAACCAAGACAAGCACATCCCAGGTCCTTGGTGTCAGACAAATCAGCCTGTGCTAAAAAGATTCCAGGCAGATTGCCTGAAAGACTCTTATAAGAACTTATTGTAAACCAATGCATTTACATACCCTGTTTTAAAGTACTTGTATGTCAATATTGCCATTATCATCTTTTACTTTATAATTTTTATCCTTTTCACCCTTACACTACTTTACTCCTGTGCACCAGAGTTAATCGTTCTTTATTATGATGGAAGGAAGGACAGTGACAAGCATCCCTAAAGTCAACCTTTATGTAAAAAAAAAAAAAAAAAATTGTTAACAGGCAGGAATTTTAATACAGAAGAGACATGCTTTGTGCACATGCACAGCTCACTTTACAAATTTGACAATGCTGAATCTGGCTGAATTCCCATACATGTTCGGGAGTGACGTCATCCCCACCTGGCCAATGTCAGTGACTGGCGATCAAGAACTGGAAACCGGCTGCTCGAAGAGGTCAACGGCCAGGCAGGGAGGAGCGGGACACCACATCACTGGAGCTGAGGTGAGTATAGTTCCGCTTTAAGCTGGTCACAGATGGTTCAGTAGGGACTGGCCAAGATTCAAACCAACTATTGGCAGGATGAATATACCCAAGTCAAATGTTGTGTGATTATTGCCAGCTGCTATTTTAGTAGTAAACATTCCCTGCCAGGAGAATACAATAGCTCCACTGTCTCCACAGGAGGGATTCCCCCATCAACACTGAGTGTGTTGATGGGGGAATCGAGCGATTTCTTCAACTCATGGTTGCAAGAAAGAAAATCGCATCATCTATGCCCTGCTTTAGCAGAGCAGATGAGTGCCTGGTCCATGTCCACTCATTTCATGCAGAGCGGACACAGCCCTCTCTGCTCTATGGGCAGCCGGGTGTAAATGGACTCCACTGTCTGTTTACTCCCGACTGTTTATCGGTTTATTACAACTTTAAGCAGTTTTACTTCTGAATTTCGTTTATTTTGGCACATTTAGCCCTGGTTTACACTGATGCGGTGCGGAATTTGCAGCGTTTTCACTGCAAATTCTGCACCACATCAGAATTGCACCCCGTTCATGCGATCCGCTGCGGATGTGTGTTAACTTAACAACACCCCCGAAATCGGTCCGCAAAACGTGGTGCAATGTGCAGAATCAGATCGCATAGGTGTGAATACCTATGGGATCCGATTCTAGTGCGGACCCAAAAAAGGGTCCTGCGTGTTTTTGGTGCAGGTGCGGTGCGAATAGAGCCATACAAAATGTGGTGCGAATCACATACGATATACCGAACCGCACTTCTGTGAACCCAGGTTCAAGGGGCCAAAAAAGGGTCCTGCACGTTTTTGGTGCAGGTGCGGTGCAAATATTGTAGAGCCATACAAAATGTGGTGCGGTTCCTGTGCGAATCACATGCGATATACCGCACCGCACTTATGTGAATCCAGGCTCAAGGTGCCTGAGTAATGTCAAGCTACTGGAGATTTCACTTTCATTTTCTGTATATAAGGTTGTTTTCTCTTCATATTTAACATGTTTAATTTGCATATATTTCCAGAGAGGCAATGTGGATGTGTGATTATTATATTTATTACTCTCCCACCTCATTTGGTGATTTAAGTGGGAAAATGCTTTCATAAGTTTTATGTACTCTGCCACTTTTATTGGATTTTGGTGCAGCAAACCATCTTTAACTAGACCTGACTTGTTGATGTGTTTTTCCACGTTTTTAAATTTGTTTAATTTCCCTAACTCTTTTCATACTGCCTCATTCATGGTTGATATTATATACAAATATTAAAGGTCTGTTCTCATCTGAAAACAGTATTCCTTTAAACAAAACAAATTTATAACAAGCTGGAGAAAGATACTTATCCCTAGAAGACAAAGCTGCTTTTTTTTAGATGGGTGGTTGGGGTCAGGGGCGGGATTTTGGGGGCCCCATCAGGTAGGCTATACGGGGCCCCATGATTTCTAACAGTGGCCCTGATCCATTGACATATATTTGGCAATTTAAAGCAACGCAACACAATGTTATGGTGTGAATAGAACACATTTGAAATTATTGTTTTTCAGATTTCCTTCTGTTGATCTGCGTTTTACATCTGCGCTAAAACTGGTGTGAATTGGCCCTATAACAAGTTTCTATTTATTCTTTTATTTCTGTTCTTCTATTAGAAGAGAAGAATGGTATTGGCCAACACCCCTCCCCATGAACAGTGTTCTTATTCTCTAACTGGAGGATGTTAGCTCTTATGCTATAGGGAGTGTTGGATGTTTGTATGTCTTGTGAAATAAGTGCACACACTGATAGCAGGCTTTTCCTGTTCCTTGAAATTTGTTACTTATAAAGTAAAAGCAAAAAAAGAGAATGTGTTGTGTATTTTTTAAATATTTTTAGAATGCCTCTAAAAGATATAATTTTAACCTCTTCAAGCAGAGTACACAAAATATGCGGTGGCCTCATATATAGGTACCAAAATGTAAACAGACCTGTGTCGAGAGTGTACCCCCAGGACTGAATGATACAGTCAGTTTCAGACCTTTTTTTGATGGTTTTGCTTCAGATGTGAAAAATAACTTGATAAATAATTTGATTTGATCATCTACAGTTGTGTCCAAAATTATTCAACCCCCACTGAAATTGAGTGTTTTGGCCAGTTTGACATTGCTTTTGATCATTC
Source organism: Staurois parvus (assembly GCF_062004578.1). Taxonomy (NCBI): domain Eukaryota; kingdom Metazoa; phylum Chordata; class Amphibia; order Anura; family Ranidae; genus Staurois; species Staurois parvus. The sequence continues at coordinate 684,309 of NW_028319087.1, forward strand.
AGTCATCTTGCTTACATTTACATTAAAGAGGCACTTGTAGGTCAGACAAATATAACATAACAGTTATAATGAAATAACCACAAATGTCTTTTCTGTGCTCACAGCATTATCAGTTTTATTCAACCCCCAAGTGACATTCAATCTTAGTACTTAGTACAGCATCCTTTTACAGTTATAACAGCTTTTAAACGTGAAGCATAGCTTGACACAAGTGTCTTGCAGCGATCTACGGGTATCTTCGCCCATTCTTCATGGGCAAAGGCCTCCAGTTCAGTCACATTCTTAGGCTTGCGCACTGCAACTGCTTTCTTTAAGTCCCACCAGAGGTTCTCAATCGGATTTAAGTCTGGTGACTGCGATGGCCACTCCAAAATGTTCCAGCCTTTCCTCTGCAACCATGCTCTAGTGGACTTGGAGGTATGCTTGGGATCATTGTCCTGTTGAAAGGTCCAACGTCTCCCAAGCCTCAGGTGTGTGACGGACTGCATCACGTTTCCATCCAATATCTCCTGGTACTGAAGAGAATTCATGGTACCTTGCACACGCTGAAGCTTCCCTGTACCTGCAGAAGCAAAACAGCCCCAAAGCATGATTGACCCTCCACCATGCTTCACAGTAGGCAAGGTGTTCTTTTCATCATAGGCCTTGTTCTTCCTCCTCCAAACATAGCGTTGATCCATGGGCCCAAACAGTTCTAATTTTGTTTCATCAGTCCACAGAACACTATCCCACAACTTTTGTGGTTTGTCCACATGGCTTTTGGCATACTGCAGTCGACTCTTCTTATTCTTTGGAGACAGCAAGGGGGTACGCCTGGGAGTTCTGGCACGGAGGCCTTCATTACGCAGTGTGCGTCTTATTGTCTGGGCTGAAACTTCTGTACCCACATCTGACAAATCTTTTCTCAGTTCCTCAGCAGTCACACGGGGACTTCTCTCCACTCTACGCTTCAGGTAGCGCACAGCAGTCGAAGTCAGCATCTTCTTTCTGCCACGACCAGGTAGCGTTTCAACAGTGCCCTTTGCCTTGAATTTGCGAATGATGCTTCCTAAGGTGTCTCTTGGTATGTTTAACATCTTTGCAATCTTCTTATAGCCATTGCCCTTCCTGTGAAGAGAAATCACCTCTTCTCTTGTCTTCCTGGACCATTCTCTTGCCTTCACCATGTTTGTAACCACACCAGTAAATGTCTAGAAGGAGCTGAGTATCACAGTCATTTTAAAGCTGCCTAATTGGTGCTTATTATGCTTGATTGCTGCTCGGTGACATCCACAGGTGTTTTCAATACCTGATGGAAAGCACCTGTATGAACCTCTGTTCTTCAGAGTGGTAGTCTTTAAGGGGTTGAATAATTGTGGCAATGAAGAAACCACATAAGAACCATTTACTACTGTATTACATAAACAATTGATGTCATTTTAGTTGCATTTGGGTAGTTACAACGTCCTTGTAGGATTTGATTCTGAATACAATTCCAAATGTACACTATAGTCCCTAAACCCCTTTACAGCATTGGGGGTTGAATAATTTTGGACACAACTGTACATGTGCCTCTTTATATCTGTATGGTCATTTTTGGCAGCTTGAATAATGGATACCTCTATCCCTATTGGGATATATTATCTGTATTTTCTCTCATTAGTTAATAACCTGTCCCATCTAGCCCGTCAACGTTGGGAATGTTTGCCTCTTCTTTTTCCCTTTTTTGTTGTTTGTTAAAATTTCTATATACGTTTTGTATATGTGGCCGAATTAACTAGATGATTTTTGTGCCGATATGCCTAGGTATGCCATCGCTTTCTGTTTTTGACACCAAGTGTAGGGGGTGGCACACAGCAGACAGGCAGAGCACAGAGTAGCAATTCAGAGACTCACCAGCCAGCAGTGACCTCAGCAAAGGAAGTCTAGGCAGAGAGGCACCAACTCCTCATGGGTCTTCAGAGGGCTGTGTGTCTTGGCCGCAGCTTCAAGACCACACAGGCAATGTAGAACCACAAGTCCCAGCTGTGCACAAAGCAAAGCACAGTTCAATGCATCTTCTAGCGATGCCTGCAGCCATGAGCTGCTCTCTCCATCCTGACTCAAACTCTGCCCATTCTCCCACCATAGGGACATTATATCATCCTTTCAATTCGACCAAGCCCCCAGTGCTGGCATGTCTGGCTTTTCACAGCCACAGGACACCATGCTGTCTGCGCACCCTGCTGGGATCAATCTCGTCTCCCACCCCCTGCGGGGCAAAGGAACTTCCAATTTCAACTAAGAAGACAAGCTGGCTGGTGGACACACATGTCGATTCCAACAAACAATACCAAAATAAAATAATATTTCTGATCTCCATCACAGCTTATGTGTCTATATGTTTTGTATCAACATGTTCAATGTGTAAGATGTACTCGGCCACTGTGCTGAGCTTTAACTTTTCTTGTCTCTCTATTATGTAATGTCTTAACATTTGTAATAATAAAACTGTTTTTTATACATACAGATGAAACTCAAAAAATTAGAATATCGTGCAAAAGTTAATTTATTTCAGTAATGCAACTTAAAAGGTGAAACTAATATATGAGATAGACTCATTACATGCAAAGCAAGATAGTTCAAGCCGTGATTTGTCATAATTGTGCTGATTATGGCTTACAACTCATGAAAACCCCAAATCCACAATCTCAGAAAATTAGAATATTGTGAAAAGGTGCAATATTCTAGGCTCAAAGTGTCCCACTCTAATCAGCTAATTAAGCCATAACACCTGCAAAGGGTTTCTTAGCCTTTAAATGGTCTCTCAGTCTGGTTCAGTAGGAATCACAATCATGGGAAACACTGCTGACCTGACAGTTGTGCAGAAAACCATCATTGACACCCTCCATAAGGAGGGAAAGCTTCAAAAGGTAACTGCAAAAGAAGTTGGATGTTCCCAAAGTGCTGTATCAAAGCACATTATTAGAAAGTTATGTGGAAGGGAAAAGTGTGGAAGAAAAAGGTGCACAAGCAGCAGGGATGACCGCAGCCTGGAGAGGATTGTCAGGAAAAGGCCATTCAAAAGTGTTGGGGACTTTCACAAGGAGTGGACTGAGGCTGGAGTCAGTGCATCAAGAGCTACCACACACAGACGGATCAAATGTCGTATTCGTCTTGTCAAGCCGCTCCTGAACAACAAACAACGTCAGAAGCATCTTACCTGGGCTAAAGAAAAACAGACCTGGTCTGTTGCTCAGTGGTCCAAAGTCCTCTTTTCTGATGAGAGCGACTTTTGCATCTCATTTGGAAACCAAGGACCCAGAGTATGAAGGAAGAATGGAGAGGCACACACTGCAAGATGCTTGAAGTCCAGTGTGAAGTTTCCACAGTCTGTGTTGATTTCGGGAGCCATGTCATCTGCTGGTGTTGGTCCAATGTGCTTCATTAAGTCCAGGGTCAACGCAGCCATCTACCAGGAGATTTTGGAGCACTTCGTGCTTCCTTCCGCAGACGAGCTTTATGGGGATGATGACTTCATTTTCCAGCAGGACTTGGCACATGCCCACACTGCCAAAAGCACCAAAACCTGGTTCAATGACCGTGGAATTACTGTGCTTGATTGGCCAGTAAACTCACTTGACCTGAACCCCATAGAGAATCTATGGGGCATTGCCAAGAGAAAGATGAGAGGCATGAGACTGAACAATGCAGAAGAGCTGAAGGCCGCTAATGAAGCATCCTGGTCTTCCATAACACCTCAGCAGTGCCACAGGCTGATAGCTTCCATGCCACGCCGCATTGAGGCAGTAATTGCTGCAAAAGGGGCCCAAACCAAGTACTGAGTACATATGCATGCTTATACTTTTCAGAGGTCCGATATTGTTCTATGTACAATCCTTATTTTATTGATTGCATGTAATATTCTAATTTTCTGAGATTGTGGATTTGGGGTTTTCATGAGCTGTAAGCCATAATTAATATTATTATACAGTATTTATATAGAGCCAAAGGGTTTGCTCAGCGCTGTACAATAGCAAGGGGGACAGAACATGAGACAAAACAGTAACAATACAATACACAAGAGGTTCGAGGGCCCTGCTCTTTCGAGCTTACAATCTAGGCGGGAGGGGAAGTGGTACAGGAGGAAGTGGCTGTGGGGGATGGAGTGGTGGGAGAAGTGGAGGAGATCGGTTGTTAGGTGAGGGTGGGGTAGGCTTCCCTGAAGAGATGGGTTTTCAGGGTGCGCCTGAAGGTGAGGAGGGTAGGTGACAGTCTGATGGATTGGGGTAGGGAGTTCCAGAGGATGGGGGAAGTCCTGGAGAAGTCCTGCAGTCGGGCGTGGGAGGAGGAGACCAGGGAGCTAGAGAGTAGGAGGTCCTGTGAGGAGCGAAGGGCACGGGTAGGGTGGTATTTGGGTATCAGGTCAGTTAGGTAGTTTGGGGCGGCGTTGTGAATGGCTTTGTAGGTCAGAGTTAGTCATTTGAATTTGATGCGCTGGGCAATCGGGAGCCACTGAAGGGATTGGCAGAGGGGGGAGGCAGATGTGGAGCGGTTGGTGAGGTGGATGAGTCTAGCCATAATCATCACAATTATGACAAATCACGACTTGAACTATCTTACTTCGCATGTAATGAGTCTCATATATTAGTTTCACCTTTTTAAGTTGCATTACTGAAATAAATTAACTTTTGCACGATATTCTAATTTTTCGAGTTTCACCTGTATATGGAGTTGCCTAAAAAGTCCCACATATTTTTTTGGGATCATCTACCTACATAAAATCCCAATAAAATACATTTAGATTTTTGGTTATAAAATGACAAAATGTTGAAAACTTCAAGGGGTATGAATACTTTTTCAAGGCACTGTAAATTATGCTGTGGACAAGTACTAAGATGGCTGTTGGCTATGTTGACTTACAGCTCAACAGTCAATGGGAGGTAAAACTGATGCTCACCCACCTATTTTTTACTGCCCTGTTTAAACAAGGCCTAAATGAGCTGTATGAAAACTTGAATGAATACACAAGACATTAAAAGAAATATGTTTGCATAATGTTTTCTCCCCTATGACCTGTGTAATGAGAACATACTTAACAAAATAATATGTGCCCAGCTAAAATATTTTCTGATTGACTAGTATTTAATGCATACAAAGTCAACAAAGCTAAAAACATACCTATTCCTACTTAATATATCAAACAAAACCCCAGCACAACCACCTATGGAAAATAATAATCACCAAATCAATACTGCTGCTCACATTTTATGAGGGTTATTTACTTAAACTGGACAGTGCAAAATCTGGTGCAGTTCTACATAGAAACCAATCAGCTTCTAGGTTTTATTGTTAAAGCTTAGTTGAACAAACTGAAGTTAGAAGCTAATATGCTACCATGCCCAGCTGCAGCAGATTGAGTGCTGAAGTTTTAGTAAATCTCCCTCTATGTCTTCCCACATGCAACTGAACGTAAAAAACTAAATAAATGTGGGTCCGCAATATCATTTGGCCTGGGGGGGCTGGCCTGGTCCCACAACTTAGTCTTCTAAATGTTACTTTATCACAATCATTCATAAGTCACTGTTTCATTATAATGTTTGGAATATCCGCTATTTTTCTTTCCTTTCAACCACCATTTTCTTTCAACCACCTTTCCTTTTTACCCTGTCTCTCTGAAAGAGAGCATAGCCTGGAATATTAATGCCCCAGTCATGTGAAGAATGAAGCCAAGATTCAGCAATACCAATTAAACCATAGTTCTCTTCATGCACCAAAGCTTCTAACCCACTTATTTTGCTTGGCAGACTTCTGGCATTGGTGAACAAACACTTTAATTCATTGTCACAACTTGGCACACATATTTTGCACTTTTTTTTTATTTTTGTACAAATAGTACCAATTCCGATGGTTGTTTATAACATGGGAACATTCTTATTACCCGTCATAGCCCTCCCCCTATCTTTCCCCATTCCACCCACCAGTAGGGACTAACTCCTGTCTGATCTGTCTGTCATTATAATCCCCCCCATCCTAGTTTAAATTCTAGACCAACCTTCTCATAAGCCTCTCCCTCAGCACAGTAGACCCTCTCATTTAGGTGCAAACCATCTTCAGCATATAGGTTGCACCCCAATGAAAAGTCAGCCCAGTGCTCTAGAAACCCAAATCCTTTGCACTTATACCAGGTCTTTAGCTGCACATGGCACAGGCAATATTTCAGAGAATATCACATTGGAGGTCCTTCCTTCCATGTATTCTGTCATTGGCTCCAATATGGATCATGACAGCTGAGTCATACACAGTCCCTCCCAGTAGTTTATAAACCCAGTCCACCACATGCCGAACCCTGGCACCAGGGAGACAGTAAACCACTGGTTGAGGCGATCCCGGTGACAAATTATTCTATTAGTCCTTCTGATTATAGAATCTCCTAGTACCACCAACTTTCTAGTCATGCCTGCACTTCCCTCACCACCCATATTAGATGGGCTGCTCTCCTGACTGTTAGGGATAGCAGTGAGATCTAGGTTTGCCACCTCGGAGTTTCTACCCCCACACCTTCACCCAGCTTGGCAAATCTGTTTGAGTACTGTTAGGCTATAAGAGAAGGTGAGAGCATTATAATATTGGTGGTGGGATAGCATGGTATATGGTGAATAACTGAATCAGGGAAAACACTTCACAGCAAAATATTTGCATTAAAGACACAGATACAAGATTTTTTAAGGACACAGGGTAATTTTTTTTAAAAATGGGGCCCCAATCTACATGTCCTTCATGACAATCTACTTGTCCTGATAGAAAAAAATAAAAATTATTCTAACCAAAACCATATTTAAATCTGAGGTGCTTTTAGGAATGTCTGGGGCTTTTAAAAACAAAAAGGAGCTTTATGGCGATCTAAACTTTTCATGTTTTTAACATTGTGCTGTATATCTCCTCCTCACCTCACTGGCTGTCTCCAGCACTGCATCCAGGGACTAGCAGGGAGGGAAGAGACCTTGAAGTGTAATGAGCATTGATTTGGTGCTTGTCAGGAAAGGGGAGTGCTAGGCTCTCTTAATGCTCAGTAGAAGAGCATTTGCTAAGTGAGTAAATAAGGCATCGACCCCATTGAGAAAAAAAAAAAAAAAACTTTGTTCCTCCAGGTTAAGGAAACACTGGGGTGCTCAGTACAAGAGCATGCTGAGCAGCCAGTGTTCACTCCAGTAAAGGATATGTTCACCTTAAAAAATAAATGAATGCACTTTTTTTTTCAGGTAAGCATTGCACCACTGTAGGACTCCAGCAGACTGTCAGTGTGATCTATCTGTCCATACATCATACATTGTACAGGAAGGCAGTTTCACACTGACAGGCAGAATCAATCAACTACCAGAGCGCTCAAAAGCGCCATGGTAGTTCATTGAGAACTACAAGCTACATATCGGTACTCATGGTTGATTCATTCACAGAATCTTCTTTTCAACAAGTGACAACTAGTGCGGGGAACTTCTCCCCATACTGCTGTCACACAGAGGGCTCGGATTGCCAAGCTGCTGCGAGAGTGGGAATATGTCACACTTTGCATCCTAAAAACAACTGGAACATGTAACAATCTTAAAGGTAAAGCTATCCTTTAACCCTTCACTGCCAGAGCCCTTTTTGCAGACATAAAAAAAAATATTTTAGGCCCAAAAAAAAAAAACATACAGTGGGTAAGATATGTATTGAACACATCACCATTTTTGTAGGTAAATATATTTCTAAAGGTGAAATTTTCACCACATGTTGGTAACAACCCATGCCATCCATACATACAAAAACAAACCAAAACAAGTAAGTTCAGGAATTAAGTTACAGTGGATATAAAAATTCTACACACCCGTTAAAATGTCATGTTTCTGTGATGTAAAAAAATGAGACAAAGATACATCATTGCAGAACTTTTTCTACCTTTAATGTGACCTATAAACTGTACAACTCAATTTAAAAAACAAACTAAAAAACTGAAATAATGTGGTTGCATAAGTGTGCACACCCTCTTATAACTGGGGATGTACAGTTGTGTACAAAATAATAGCAGCGTGTTGAAAAAAGTGAATAAAGCTCAAAATCCTTCTAATAGCTTTTATTTCCATACACACAAATGCATTGGGAACACTACACATTCTATTCCAAATCAAAACATGAAGAAAAATATATCAAATTTGTGTTGTTCCTCTAAAAAAAGGGAAGAAAAGTGAATATTAGACTGTTCAAAAAAATAGCAGTGTTTGTATTCTTCTTTACAAACTCAAACATTCACTATATAAACTGAAAAATGTTTGAAGATTTTGCTTTCCTTTGAATGACTTAATATTTAGTTACCGTATTTTTCGCTCCATAAGACGCACATGACCATAAGACGCACCTAGGTTTTAGAGGCAGAAAACGATTAAAAAAATATTCTGAACCAATGGACTGCAGACATAGTACAGGAGATGACCAGAGACTGCAGACATAGTACAGGAGATGACCAGAGATTGCAGACATACTACAGGAGATGACCAGAGACTGCGGATAGTACAGGAGATGACCAGAGACTGTAGACATAGTACAAGAGATGACCATAGACTGCGGACACAGTACAGGAGATGACCAGAAACTGCGGACATAGTACAGGAGATGACCACAGACTGCGGACATAGTACAGGAGATGACCAGAAACTGCAGACATAGTACAAGAGATGACCAGAGACAGAGTCGGTAACAGGAAAACACAAGTCAGAATCACAGGAAACAGAAAACAGGAAACAGGTACACGGCACGGGGAGCTAGAGATCATCCAGCAACCAGAGTGTCAGGGATACCAGATCTTTCGGCGGCGCATAGGCATGGGCCAAACTAGCGTGTGAGCATTAGGACCTGGGCACCCGCAACGGCAGTCGCTCATGCGCACTCGCGATCACGGACGCGCGCCTGGCACCAATGAGGGCGCAGGGCGCCCTATTTAAACAGGTCAGATCTGTGATCTAGTTGCCGTATGGTCTTACCTGTATCCTGTGTTTCCTGAAGTAGATTGCCTTGTTGCCGACCCTGCCTGACCTTGATTCGTTGACTGTCTCCTGCTCTGATCCCTGGCTTGTCTGACCATTCTCCTGTCTAATACTGCACGTTTTGATCTCCTGTTACCAGACCTGGCTCGTGACCAGTTTATCCTTCTGTCTACTGTGTTGTACCGTTCTGCCTCCACCGCTACTGACCCGGCCTGCCCGACTCCGCTCTCTCTACCTCCTTACATCAGGCTCTCGCCTGCTATACACCTCCGGCAAGTGCTTCTACCACAGCTGGGTGCACCCAGGGCCCGCGACCTGGTTTTGGCCTGCTCCAAGTCCACCCCCACCATCAGCGGCCCTGGTGAACAAGCAGGTCGGGGCTTAGATTCCGCGCCTTGGGGAATTTCGGTCTGTGGAACGCTAGAGGCTACCGCCGACAGGTCCATAACAGAACCATATGGCCATGACTGAGTCTAGAGGAGGACCCTCTCCCTGGGAAGAGATGTGTAAACACCTGGCGGCGCTCATACAGGCCGTTAAAACACTAGAAGAAGGATATAAGCATCTGGAGGGACGGGTTCAGAGCTTGGCCGCACCTGCGCCCAAAACATCAGACCCGGTTAGTGCGCTGTCTGCCAGGGGCTCCGCTGAACCTTCCACTGGAGCAGCATTCTCTATCCCTCCGCCAGAACCACGAGTGCCAACACCCGAGCGGTTCAATGGGGATCGAGGAAAGTTCAGGGCCTTCCAGAACTCCTGCCAGCTATATTTTGATCTGCAACCCCGGACCTTTTCGTCTGAATCTGTGAAAGTAGGATTCATTATATCCTTGTTGCAGGGTGAACCCCAGGGATGGGCTCAACGCCTGATGGAGACTCGCCACCCACACCTGAACTCTGTTACTACCTTCTTCAAGGCAATGGCGCAGCTTTATGATGACCCGCATCGAGACGCCTCGGCTAAGGCAGCCCTTTATTCCTTACAGCAGGGACGCTGGGCTGCGGAAGATTATGCAGCTGAATTTAGGCGTTGGAGTGGAGACACTCAGAGGTATGAGGCAGCCTTGCGTCATCAATTTCGGTTAGGATTGTCTGACCCGTTAAAAGATGAATTGGCAAGAGTAGGAGTACCTGACTCCTTGGAGGACTTAATAAACCGGGCCATCCAGATCGATCGTAGGTTGCGGGAAAGGAGACAGGAGAGGTCCAGTCAGGGGTCAAGACCCACATGGATGTTGCCAAGGGTACCACTCTTGCCAAAGGTCAGTGCCGGCAATCGGACTCCGGAATCGTCAGATGGGGCTGAGCCCATGCATCTCGGTCTGATGTGGTCTTCACTCTCAACGGAAGAACGCCAGAGACGTCGGTCGAACAATCTATGCCTCTACTGCGGAGCAGCGGGTCACATGGTGCGCTCCTATCCAGGGAAGTTCCGTAAGTCCTCTTCTATTATTTCTGCTATGTCTACTGTGTGCACAGGCAACCCCACTCACTTGGCTGTGCCTGTGTCTTTTCAGCTCCCCGGAAGAGTCATACAGGTGACAGCTATTATTGACTCTGGGGCGTGTAGCTGCTTTATTGACCTTTGCTTCGCAGCCCAGCAGCAGATTCCTTTGCTCACCAAGGAGCATGGCCTGAACATTTTTTTGGCTGATGGGTCTCGAATAAAATCGGGGACAGTAGATCGGGAGACCCCTCCTATACACACACCACAGTGGCAGGGCATCATCAAGAGCTTCTCCGTTTGGACGCCATTGCGTCCCCCCTATTTCCAGTTATTTTGGGGCTTCCCTGGCTACGAGCTCACGACCCCCAAATTGACTGGAAGGCCGGGTCGATTCAGTTTCACTCACCCTATTGCCAGGAGCACTGCTTACCCAGGTTACCACTAGATACACCAACCTCATTAAGTCTGAGTACCGATACCGAGAGCAGCCCAAATTGTGCCTGTGGCCTATCGTCAGTTTCTTGACGTGTTTAGCCCACGGGGGGGCAGATATTCTTTCCCCGCATCGGGCTTACGACTGTCCCATTGACCTTCTCCCAGGTTCTGAAATACCATTTGGCCGAATCTTCCCCCCTGTCAGAACGAGAGCTGGGGGCACTGAAAGAACCACATCACCGGCTGGGGCAGGAATCTTTTTTGTTGAAAAGAAGGACCAATCCCTGAGAACATTTGTGTCGATTATAGGGACTTAAATAAAATCACAGTCAAGAATCGCTACCTCCTTCCCTTGGTCCCTGAGTTGTTCCAGTGGTTGAAGACAGCTTCCATTTTTTCTAAACTCGATCTCAGGGACGCTTATAACCTGGTCCGTATACGCGAAGGGGACAAGTGGAAAACTGCTTTTTGCACTCGATTCGGGCATTTTGAATGCTTAGTTATGCCATTTGGGTTATGTAATGCGCCGTACACATTTAAGCACTTCTTGAATGACATTTTTAGAGACTTTCTGGACACTTTTGTAATTGTTTATCTAGATGACATTTTTATCTTTTCCTCGTCTCTGGAGGTGCATCGGGGGCATGTCAGAAGCATGCTGGAGCGACTCCGTCAGCACGGGCTCTACGCCAAAGCTGAGAAATGCAGTTTCAAGCAGAGTAGTATCTCGTTTTTGGGTCTAATCATTTCCACCACTGGGATCGCTATGGACCCTCAGAAAATCACGGCAGTTTTGGAATGGCCAGCCCCCACGGATAAGAAGGGGGTGCAGAGGTTTATTGGGTTTGCTAATTTTTATAGGAAATTTATAAAGAATTTCTCAGGCCTGGTAGAGCCCATCACCCAGCTCACAAAGGTGTGGGTACGTTTTCAATGGACCCCGACAGCACAGGCTGCTTTTGAAGCTTTAAAGAAACTGTTCACAACAGCTCCCATCCTGAGTCACCCTGATGCATCATCACCGTATATATTAGAGGTAAACGCATCAGAAGTTGCTGTAGGAGCAGTATTGTCACAAAGAGTAGGGGCCAAGGAACAAATGCACCTGGTGGCTTTCTTTTCTAGGAAGCTCTCCCCCTTGGAAAGAAATTATGACATCGGGGATCGGGAATTGTTATCCATTAAGGCAGCATTAGAGGAATGGCGGTATCTATTAGAGGGAGCCCTACACCCCATTTTGGTCTATACCGACCATAAGAACCTAGAGTATCTGAAGACAGCTAAACGCCTCCGACCACGCCAGGCCAGATGGGCACTATTCTTTGCTAGGTTCAATCTACATATCACCTATCATACTGGGTCTAGAAACACAAACTGGATGCTCTCTCCCGGATGTTTGAGGACCCTAGAGAAACACCCCAACTGGATATCATCTTACCGGCAGGTAGTTTCCTATTGCTCCAGTCTGAGCTTTTGTCCAAACTACAGGCTGCTTCCACCAGGGTTCCTGATCTACCTGGAACCTCAATACAGAGCAGGGAAGGTCTCTTGTGGAGGGGGGGGGGGGCAGATCCTGGTACCCAAGGAAGCTCAGACCCTGGTTTTAGGCTATTGTCATGACCATCCATTGGTGGGTCACTTTGGGAAACACAAGACCCTAGAATTGCCACAACGCACGTTTTGGTGGCCAAGTATGGCCAAAGATTGTGAAGCATATGTTAAAACTTGCCCTATCTGTAATCGGAATAAACCCACCAGAGACAGGGCTTGGGGCCTGCTGCGACCCTTGCCAATACCTAACTGGCCCTGGAGCATGATCTCCATAGATTTTATATTTAAGTATTTTTTATTGAGAAATTTTTGAAACATACATAACAGAGAACAACGGTATAAAGGGTTCACAATTAATACAAACATTGTATGGATAGGAAAGAATGGAGTGGAGGTACCCCACCAGTTGGCCGGGGTAAATTGTAAAGTCCTGTCTTAGTTACATGAGAGGTATGCCCCTAATTTTGTGAACCTTGCTAAAACTTTGGTAGATATATATATATGGGGGGATTAGAAGGGGAGAAGGGGGGAAAGGGGGAGGTTGGGGCACCTAAGTTATCAGAATCGTGTAACGTGGATGTTCTAAAATCATTTTATTGAGCAATTGGGGTTATGTAACCATCGAGTCCAGTGAGTCTTAAATTTATGATACGAGGAATTATGGAGGGCTGTTCTTCTCTCCATCTCGCATAGGAAGTTAAGGTCAGTTAGTAGTCGGGGTAAAGAGGGAGTGGTGATAGATCGCCACAGCCTGGTGATATTGAACTTTGCAGCTGACAAGATGTGTATGGTGATGATGCGTGAAGATAGTGGTATTTTGTCTATGCCGATATGGAGGAGCGCTAGAGCAGGGTTTGGAGTTATTGATGTCTTTGTGATGGAGGAGATTATCTGGAAAACGTGGTTCCAGTAGGAGGTGAGGGATTTACACGCCCACAATAAATGGAGAAGTGAGCCTGTTTCACCACAATGTCTCCAGCAAGTTTGGGAATGTTGAGGATAGAATAAGGACATTTTAACGGGGGTTAAGTACCATTGATGAAGTATTTTCAAGTATGTTTCCCAATGTAAGCTGCACTTTGAAGCCTAGAAAGTGATGGTGAAAGTTTTCTCCCACATGCTGGGAGATATTGCGCTGGGGGATTACTTTTTCCCAGTTCGCTAGGGATGATGTGTATGTGGTAAATTGTGCTTCAACTAGAGCCCTGTAAAAAGTTGATATACCTTTTTTTGGATAAGTTGTTCTTTGGAAGAATTGTTGTGCTGTTGCTGGGATTTTTATGTTGAGTGGCACATTCACCTTGTACAGGGTATGGGCTATACGTATATAGGTGAAATGTTCAGTGGCCGGGATTTGGTATTTTCCTCAAATAGTCTGAAAGGAATCTAATTTATTTTTAGTGTATAGGTCTTGTATATGAAGTATTCCATGGTTTATCCATAAAGTTAGGTTTAAATGAGGGGAGAGGAAGTGTAGGGACGAAAGCGGAGTGGGAATTTGAAGGTTGTCGTTGCGTAATTGGTTATGGGCAATGAAGTCATACCAAGCTGCTAGGGAAGCTTGTATGCAAGGGTGGTTGTGTGGATTTGTAGGGTGTGTTACGCGGCGTACAAATAATAAGTCTGACACGGTGTGTGGTAGGAACAGGAAGGTTTCCATAAGAGACCAGGTTTTACTTATTGTGGGCTGCCTCCAGAAGAAGAGCTGATCAAGTAGAGCGGCAAGGTAATATGATTTCACATGTGGGAGACCCGCTCCGCCTCTGGAGGGTGGACGGATTAGAAGGTTTGTGGCACATCTGGGCTTTTTCGAGTTCCAAAGGAATTTGTTCAATATTGCCTGGAGTTTTGTGAAGAAAGTGTGGGGGGCTGGGATAGGGAGTGTGCGAAAGATGTAGAGTATCTTGGGTAGTATACACATTTTAACTGTCGCCATTCTGCCTAATGTCGAGAGAGTAGTGGTGCGTAGTCCTTTAATCTCTTGCGGAATAGATTCAAGTAGTGGTTTAAAGTTAGCAGTATAGAGTTGGTTTGTTCTTCTAGTAAGTTTAATTCCCTAATACGGGATGCTACGTTTTTCCCAAGTAAAAGGGAAGTGTTTAGAGAGTAGGCTTTGAGTGATCTCAGGTGTGTGTAAGTTCAATATGGATGATTTAGGCTCATTGAGTTTGTAGTAAGATACGGATGCGTAATTTTGAATGTGCGTTCGTATCGAATTGAGGGAGTTGTATGGATTAGTGACCATTAGGATAATGTCATCTGCAAATAGGCTGATCTTGTGTTCGGATTTTAGGAATTTGATTCCCGTGAAATTAGGGTCATTTCTAAGGTTGGTTGCTAGTGGTTCAATGAGTAGGGCAAAAATTATAGGGGATAGTGGGCAGCCTTGCCTAGTTCCGTTGGAAATGTAGAAGGGTTGAGATAGTGTGCCATTGGTTAGAACTCTGGCTGAAGGTTTAGAGTAAAGGGACAGAATAGCTGATAACATCCAATCAGATATTCCAAATTTTTGGAGTGTATGCGACATAAACTGCCAATGGATTCGGTCAAATGCTTTTTCTGCATCAAGCGATAGTAAAAGCGAAGGTTGGGTATCTGATTCAAGGTGGTGTATTAGGGATATGATACGTCTAGTGGCGTCAGGCGCCTGTCTACCAGGAATAAATCCCACTTGGTCTGGGTGAATTAGAGTCAGTAGGTAAGGGAGTAGTCTGAGGGCGATTATCTTAGCATATATTTTTATATCCGTGTTAAGAAGCGAGATTGGTCTGTAATTTTGTACTAGTTGAGGGTCTTTACCGGGTTTCGGGATGGTAGTAATTATTGAAAGTAGCATGTCTTGGGGGAATTCCCCACAGGAGGCGACATGGTTGTATAGGACAGATAGGTGCGAATTAAGGTTGGGGGCAAATGTTTTGTAATATTCATTAGTGAAGCCATCATTCCCTGGTGATTTGTTTAAAGGAAGGGTGCGTATGATTTTCCCAATCTCAGCAGGAGAAATCGGTACGGATATAGATTCAAGTTGAGATGGGGTAATGCGTGGGAGATTAGTGTTATGCAGAAACTGTTCTATTGATTGTGTTGTTGGTTGGGTCGTATTAGTGTCATCTTTTAAGTTATATAGTGTCTGATAGTAAGCCGCGAAAGCGTTGGCTATATCTTGTGGGTTTGTCAGGGTGACGTGCGAAGTAGGATGTCGGATTGTGGGTATTTTGGTTTTAAGTCGTTTTTGTTCAATGATCTTGCTAAGGAGCGAGTTTGCTTTGTTACCGAGTGCATAGAATTTGGCTTTCGATTTTTGCAGATTGGCGTCGTACGTGTGCAGTAAAATGGTGTGTAATTTATTTCTGTCTGAGATTAGTGTCGCGGTTGTGGAGGGATTTGGATGTTGTTTATGGAGTTGTTCATTTAAGCGAATGGAGGTCATGAGTTGGTCAACTTGTTGGGATCGTTGTCTCTTAATGCGGGAGTTTAATTGTATGAGGATACCTCTCATGTAGGCCTTGTAAGCCGGCCAAAGTGTGGTGATGGATATATCAGGGGTGGTATTGGTATCAAAAAAGAGTTTGTGGGCTTCTTGAATATGTTTTTGATTCTCCGGTGATGTTAGGAGTGAGGAGTTAATTCTCCAGATAGGTGGGAGCGCTACATTTTGATCGTCGTCTAGTGATATTTGGATTGGAGCATGGTCTGACCAGGTTATAGTCCCTATTTTGGATGACGTCACATGTTGTAATGTCCATATGTCCGTTATAAACATGTCTATTCGTGAGTACGAGAGATGTGGGGGAGAGTAGTAAGTATAGTCTCTTTCAGAGCCATGTTGACATCTCTAGATGTCATATAGTTTGTTGTCATGAAGGAATTGGTTAAGAGTAGGTTTCGTGGATTTCGAGGTGGAAGATGAGTCTATGTCCGAGTTACCCACAATGTTGAAATCACCACCGATGATGAGTTTCCCTTGTTTAAGTGGAGAGATGACTTTGTAGAGTTTACGGTAGAAACGTAACTGTTTGCAGTTCGGGCCATATAAATTCACTAAAGTGTGGGTCTTGTCGTTTATTTTGCACACTAATATGTGGTAGCGTCCTTGTGGGTCTGCCGTCTGTGATAGGATACGGAATGAAAGAGAGTCGTTAATGGCCGTAATCACTCCATTTTTCTTTTTGGGGTTAGTTGCCATGAATAGCTGAGAAAAACGATGAAGGTATAACTTGGGTGTCTTTTGGGTAGCGAAGTGTGTTTCCTGTATGAAGAGTATGTCCGCTCGCGACTTCCATGCTTCTTTAGATAGTAGTGATCGTTTATATGGTGAGGTTAGGCCTCGTACGTTTAATGATGTAAGATTAATCATTGGTAAGCATGGTTCCAAGATTTTCCATAAACTGGTGTGGTATTTGAGAGAAGCGTATGATTCTGTATTTTTCAAGAAAATAGGTATTCATGTGGGGGTGATAGGATTGTAGCTCAATCGGAGCATTGAGGGGAGTATTCCATGATGTGTCGAG
Organism: Staurois parvus; assembly: GCF_062004578.1. Lineage (NCBI taxonomy): Eukaryota > Metazoa > Chordata > Amphibia > Anura > Ranidae > Staurois > Staurois parvus. Next base: position 701,230 of record NW_028319087.1, read on the forward strand.
GTAATTAACACTTGGGTCTTGAGTGGGTGTCCAGTGGTGCCAAGGTAAGAGAAGGGTGAGGATATAGAGAACAATAAAAAAACATTTGCGAAAAATGCAAATATGTTGAGTAGCCAACATTGCTACTTCAAAACTGGGGGATTTGAATGGACTTGACCACCAGGGGGGGTCAAGCCAATTGTAAACACGTAGTACGAACTTCAATGGGTCTAGGCCGAACGCCAGAGATATCGAATTAAGGAATGGCTCCTGGGAGAAAGTGTGAGCATGTTTCAGTAGAAAATATGTCTTGTAAAGACTATGTTGCCTCCATAGAGCTATGCGTGGATTCCTGTGATTCCGCAGGGAGGATATTCCAGGTTTTTAGTAAATCCAGGCCTGCCTCCAGTGTTTTAATAGTAAAAATCCTACCATGTTGCCGCACCGTTAATTTGGTGGTGAACCCCCATTGGTAGGCTATGCCGTGGTTTCTGAGGGCCTTGGTGATGGATACCATTCTTTTTCTGTTGAGGAGGGTAGCTTTAGATAGATCAGCATATAAGCGGAGATTTGTAAGTGATGGCGGGAGTGGCGGTGGATTTCGGGCCGCCGACATAATTTTGTCTTTTACATGGTAGAAATGAATGCGAGCTAATACATCTCTAGGGATGGATGCTGGTAAAAAGGAGGGTTTTGGTAGGCGGTGCGCACGGTCAATTGCGATCTCTATGTCAGAGAGTGATGGAAGGAGAATTTTGATGTATTGCTGTATGTATGGTAGTAAGTCGTCGTTGGCGACAGATTCAGGAATCCCTCTGAACTTAATGTTGTTGCGGCGTGATCTGTCTTCCAAGTCGGCTAGTTTTTGGTTGATTTGCTCAATATCGGTTGAGTGATCTGCATGTGCGTCAATCAAGTTGTTGTGCGCTGTGATTATGTCTCCCATGCTATTTTCAATGTGGCTTATTCTGTGTTCCTGTTGTTGTACTATAGTTGATAGCGGATTGAGTGACGTAAAGATATCGTTGTGTAAAGATTGGCGCAAAGATGTGAGCATGCTTTTCATGCATATCTCCGTCAGAGGTAGGTCAGACGCAGGGAATGCGTCTATGTCAGGCATGGCTGTATGAGATAGTTGTGATGAAGGATTTGAGGCCTGATATACTGTACTGGGGTCCTGATCTAGCCGTGGCCTGGATTTAGCTGGGCTGAGTGATGTAGGGGACAGTGGGGGTGACAACTCACCAGGGTCCCCGGGGTAGAGCGAGTGCTGCAGCCTGGAACCTTGTTGCTAGGACATGTAGTCCTCCTGCTGGGCGCTGCTGATGTCTCCCTGCTTACAGCCGCGGGCGCCATCTTGGATTCTCGGCCCGACGGCCGGGAAGAATTGGGTCAGTTTCCCGGGCTGATCGGAGGTTTTTTTCCTCCGTGGCATAGCTGAGGAGGTGCGGGCACCTTATATAAAAGGCAGCGGAGCCTGTGTGGAGTCCCAGGGCCGGTGTGAGCCGCTCAGATACTGGCAGGTGGACGGCGCTGCTTTCAAAGCACGTCCACCATCAAAGCCGGCCACGCATGCGCTCCCTTCATAGATTTTATCGTAGAACTGCAACCTTCGCAGGATCACACCGTGATTTTTGTAGTGGTGGACCGTCTCTCTAAGATGGCCCACTTCCTTCCACTAGAAAAGACACCATCCACTTCCGAAGCAGCACAGGTCTTCATTAAGGAGACAGTGAGACTTCACGGAGTGCCAAAGAATATTGTTTTAGATCGGGGAGTTCAATTCACGTCCAAATTCTGGAAGGCTTTATGTGAAGGGTTCGAGATCAAGCTGTCTTTTTCTTCGGTGTATCACCCACAGACTAACGGGCAGACGGAGTGGACCAATCAGACACTCGAACAATATCTTAGATGTTACACTTCATTTCTGCAAGATGACTGGCTGACACTTCTGCCAATGGCAGAATTTGCCTACAATAAGGCAAACCATTCTGCCACCAATCAATCCCCGTTCTTCGCCAACTATGGGTTCCACCCTACTTTCCTGCCAGATCTGGTCCCAGAGAACTCAGTCCCAGCAGCCCAGGAGACCCTAAATTTCTTCACAACCAATAATAAGGTATTACAGGAAACAATGGCTAGAGTCCAGGAAGATAGCAGGAGGTTTTTTTGACAGGAGGAGAAAAGGGGAATTGGTCATACACCCCAGGGATCGGGTTGGTTGGCAACGACCAACCTGAAACTGGCATGCCTGTCTAGGAAATTGGCACCCAAATTTGTGGGGCCTTTTCAAGTAGAACATAAGGTCAATGAAGTGGCATATAAACTAGCACTTCCCGAATCTCTTAAAATACACCCCGTTTTTCATGTGTCGCTGTTGAAACCCGCAGTACCAGATCCTTTTTCAGATCGCAGATCTAGACCTCCAGAGGCCATAGACATTGATGGGGAAGAGGAATTCAAGGTAGAGGCAATTATTGACTGCAGAAGGGGTGGTCAAACGCAATACCTCATCAAGTGGAAAGGCTATGGGCCAGAGAAGAATTCGTGGGAACCTGCTCAAAATGTCCATGCCCCCAGATTGATGCGGGAATTCCTTCGCAACCAGCGTAGGAGAAATCGGGTGGGCATCTGGAGGCTGCCCGTAAGGGGGGGGGGAATGTCAGGGATACCAGATCTTTCCACGGCGCACGGGTCTGCGCATGCGCGGTATGCCGGGCCAAACTAGCATGTGAGCATTAGGACCTGGGCACCCGTGACGGCAGCGGCGGTCGCGCATGCGCACTCACGATCACGGACGCAGGACGCCCTATTTAAACAGGTCAGGTCTGTGCTCTAGTTGCCGTATGGTCTTACCTGTATCCTGTGTTTCCTGAAGTAGATTGCCTTGTTGCCGACCCTGCCTTACCTTGATTCGCTGACTGTCTCCTGCTCTGATCCCTGGCTTGTCTGACCATTCTCCTGTCTAATCCTGCACGTTTTGATCTCCTGTTACCAAACCTGGCTCGTGACCAGTTTATCCTTCTGTCTACTGTGTTGTACCGTTCTGCCTCCACCGCTACCGACCCGGCCTGCCCGACTCCGCTCTCTCTACCTTCTTACATCAGGCTCTCGCCTGCTATACACCTCCGGCAAGTGCTTCGACCACAGCTGGGTGCACCCAGGGGCCATGACCTGGTTTCGGCCTGCTCCAAGTCCATCCCCACCATCAGGGGCCCTGGCGAACAAGCAGGTCGGGGCCTAGATTCTGCGCCTTGGGGAATTCCGGTCTGTGGAACACTAGAGGCTACCACCGGCAGGTCCATAACATAGAGGAAGTGATGAGCCTCCTTATAAAGGCCGTCTGGCACCAGACTGAGGCTGATGTGTACCTCTGCGGCCATGTAGAGTACTGGCAGAAATGCCAGATCTTCCAGAACTTCTGCCATGGACAGGACCCTGACAGATTCATACTCTGAATGATCCAGGGTTGTCAGTGGTGTACCCCAAGGTTCAGTGTTGGGACCCTTACTTTTTAATATATTTATAAACAATATAGGGTCTGGTATTAAAAATACCATTTCAGTCTTTGCAGATGACACCAAGCTGTGCAGTGAAATAATGTCCTTACAGGATGTCTTCAACTTACAAGCTGACCTCAATGCACTGTTTAATTGGGCAACTATGGCAAATGAGGTTTAATGTTGATAAATGTAAAGTTATGCACTTGGGGGCTAAGAAAATGCATGAATCATACATACTAGGCAGAGTACAACTGGGGGAATCAATGGTGGAGAAGGATCTGGGAGTTCTGGTAGATCACAAGCTTAATAATGGCATGCAATGTCAAGCTGCGGTTTTACTCATTGATCAACACTTTTCATCCAACAATCAAACTAAAAATGGAATACTCAAACACACAGGTCAACTTCCTAGACACCAAAGTATACATCAGGGATGATACGCTTCACATCTCAATATACAGGAAACCCACTGACAGATGCAACTACCTCCACAGTTCTAGCTTCCACCCCCAACACACAAAACGTGCCATCATACACAGTCAGGCCATTAGATACCACCGAATATGTTCTGACCCAAGAGACAGAGATAAACATCTCGGGACACTAGCAGACTCCTTCCATAAGAAAGGTTACAAGGACAAAACTATCAACACCAGCATCAACACAGCCTTGAGAACCCGAAGAGAAAATCTACTTCAGTACAAAGAGAAAAAAACAAACAACCGTGTACCTCTAGTAACCACATACAACCCAGCACTAGAAGGAATAAGAAAAATAATCAAAGATTTACAACCCATCATAACAGAGGATGGAACTCTGAAAGAAATATTCCAGCAACCCCCAATACTGGCTTTCAGACAACCCCCCAACCTCAGAAATAAACTAATCAGTAGGAAACGTCCTTCTGATCAAGATGTCACAAATAATGGAAGCAAACCCTGCAATAAAAAATGCTGCAAACTGTGCAACCAAATCAATCCATCAAAAAGTGTCAGACACTCAAAAGGGATCTTCAATATCTCCGGATCATACAGCTGCACCTCTAGTAATGTTGTGTACCTTATCCAGTGCAGAAAATGTAGCAAAGGATCTTATGTTGGCGAAACAGGACAAAAGTTGCAAACAAGGATACATTTGCACAGACATACCCTCAAGGAACATAAAGAAGATGACTTTTGCAAACCTGTGGGACACCATTTCACACAACCAGACCACACTATGGAAGACCTCAATATTTTAGTTCTTAAAGGAAATTTCAAATCTATTCAGGAAAGGGAAACTTTTGAACTAAGAATGATATTTCTATTTGACACAAGAGATAACGGCCTTAATTTGGACATGGGATTCCTCACTCATTATCCAACAGTTTTATGACCCCCTCTGTTTGTGTTGTCCCCCCCCCCCCAGTCTTTGCTTTTGCTGTGTCTTATCTCTAGTCTAATCCTAGTCTTAACCATTGCTGTGTACATCTGTTTGTGTGTGTGTGTGTGTTTCTTTCTGTTTTTTTTTTGTTTGTTTTTTTTTCCTCCCCCTTTCAACATCTCTCCTAACATTCTGCTAAAACTTTGTAATAGTACTGCCTGGACCTTGAAGAAGGGGACATACCCCAAAAGCTTGTCCTCAAAATTGTATGTTAGTGCAAATAAAAAAAGGATCACGTCAGTACTCAATTGTTTCTAAAGCGAGCAAAATCCTCTCGTGTTAAAAGAGGTATAAACTCCAGAGAGAGAGATATCATTTTACCCCTGTACAAATCATTAGTAAGACTTCATTTGGAATATGCAGTTCAGTTTTGGGCACTAATTCACAAAAAGAACATTGGAGAACTGGAGAAAGTACAGAGAAGGGCAACCAAACTGATAACAGGCATGGAGGAGCTCAGCTATGAGAAAAGATTACAGGAACTGAATTTATTCTCTCTTGAGAAGAGGATTAAGGGGATATGATCAACATATATAAATACATCAGTGGTTCATATAGTGAACTCAGGGTAGAGCTATTCACCCTGAGGTCATCACAGAGGACAAGGGGGCATTCTTTACGTCTGGAGAAGAAATTTAATCTCCAAACACGGAAAGGTTTCTTCACAGTGAGAGCTGTGAAAATATGGAATAGACTCCCTCAGGAGTTAGTTCTGGCCAGCTCAGTGGATTGCTTTAAACATCAGCACATAATACACATATTAACAATTGTTAGGCAGACACTTAACCCCTTGATTAACCAGGATTAAGGCTAAAAACAACTAATCGACATAATCAATTAGTTGGTCAATTAGTGGGCCTGCATACTGAATGCATTATTTGTTTTGATATAAGGCATTACAATTAAATTTAAAATAAAAGCTACCAGTATTGTGCATTATATTTAAAATGATTATATCCTTCTCAGGCCTGACCAGGCCATTTTTTGCGTTACGGCGCTGCATTACTTTACAGCGGTGTTTCAGTCGCGCTCTGGTGTTCCAGGCGCCGGCATCTTCAGTGCGGGCACCCGACTGACAGCTTGTAGCTTCACAGCCAAATGTCCACTGCACATGTGCGAGTAGTGCTGCACTTCTTGAATGGTCCTGTAGTCTTCTGGGACCTGCCACGTGTCCCAGAAGACTACGGGGAGGGAGGGTAGGAGGACAACTTCCGCTTCTTATCACCTAGGCAATCACAGCGGAAGTGGGAGCGGGTACCTGTCAATTTTGGATACCCGCTCCCCCCGCTCCTCAAAGGTCCCAATCCTTAATGGGAAGCAGGGGACAATTCATTAAAGCGGAAGTTCCCCTTTTGGGTGGAGCTCCACTTTAACTGACAATTGCACAGTCATGCAATGCTGCACCCAAACTAAATTATGTTCTTTTTTTCCCCATGAATAGAGCTTTCTTTCGGTGGTATATTATCACCTGTGCGTTGTTTATTTTTTTGCGCTATAAAAAATAAGACCGACAATTTTGTGAAAAAACAATATTTTTGACTTTTTGCTATTAAACGTCCAGGAAAAAAATATTAAAATCAAATTTCTTTATAAATTTAGTCCAAAATGTATAAAATGTATTCTGCTATGTCTTTGCTAAAAAAAAAAAAAACCCAATACGTGTAAATTAATTGGTTTACGTCAAAGTTATAGCATTTACAAATGGCAGTATATATAGTATACTGGATTTTTTTTTTTTACTGGTAATGGCGGCAATCAGCAACTTATAGCGGGACTGCACGAATGTAGCGGGCATTCTGACACTGGGGGAAACTGACTTGGTGTCACTGATATCCCCAGTGACACCAATACAGCGGACAGTGCTAATAAAAAGCACTAACACTGTACTAATGGCACTGGGCAGGAAGGGGTTAACATCTAAGGTACAATCTAAGGTCCCTAACTTACATTCATACATACACATGCTACAGCCAATTTAGACAGGATCTAATTAACCTACTGGCATGTCTTTGGAGTGTGGGAGGAAACCAGAGTACCTGGAGGAAACCCACGGAGCTGTGCAGGGAGAACATGCAAACTCTAGGCAGGTGGTGCCGTGGCTGGAATTCAATCCAACAACCATAGTACTGCCAGGTGGAAGTGCTAACCATTTAGCCACTGTGCTGCCATGCCATGACATCATTTGCCTAGGCAGGAAACCAGGAAGGAACTGAAGAAATGTAAGAAATAAAAAAAGTTTAAAACTAGTAAATATGATATACTTTCTTATCTATTTTACTAATGCTAGCAGCATAAGAATTAAAAATATACAATGTTGATTGAGAGAGTGAAGTTCCACTTTAACACGTTGCCGCCAGGCCTATAGCAGATTGATGGCCGGGAGGTCCTCTTCTCCCTGTGACTGGGCGTCATATGACATCATGTGGATTGCGCTGTGCATGCGCGCCCCGGGGGGGCACGCAGTGTAGCCGTTCCTATCAGGCTGTGTCCCTCAGACACAGCGCTTCCCCGCTGGTGGTAAACAGCCAATGAAAATGGCTTTTTACCACGTGATCATAAGTGTAAACACACAGTGATCACTCACTGTTACTATCTTCTCCTCCTCACTGATCTTGTGTGAGGAGAACCTAAGACCAGTGAGCTTTTCAAACCCTTTCACTACTGTGCACCACACTGCCCCTAATAAAGAGTCCCTGTCAGTGCCACCAGTTGATCTGTCAGATCACCCCATCAGTGGATCTGTCAGTGCAGCCCATCAGTGCATCTGTCAGTGCAGCCCATCAGTGCATCTGTCAGTGCAGCCCATCAGTGCATCTGTCAGTGCAGCCCATCAGTGCATCTGTCAGTGCAGCCCATCAGTGCATCTGTCAGTGCAGCCCATCAGTGCATCTGTCAGTGCAGCCCATCAGTGCATCTGTCAGTGCAGCCCATCAGTGCATCTGTCAGTGCAGCCCATCAGTACACAGCGCATCAGTGGATCTGTCAGTGCAGCCCATCAGTAGACCTGTCAGTGCAGCCCATCAGTATGTCAGTGTACCTGTCAGTGCAGCGCATCAGTGCATCTGTGAGTACCACCATCAGTGCATCTGTCAGTGCAGCCCATCAGTATACAGCGCATCAGTGGATCTGTCAGTGCAGCCCATCAGTGGATCTGTCAGTGCAGCCCATCAGTATACTTGTTAGTGTACCTGTCAGTGCAGCTCATCAGTGCATCTATCAGTGTACCTGTCAGTGCATTCATCAGTGCAGCCCATTGGTGTACCTATCACCATAGCCATCAGTGCACCGTAATCAGTGTACTTGTCACAGAGTCAACACAACTGCCGCCCATCAGCAGTGTACCCATCATAGCCACCCATCAGCAGTTTACCCCCTCATACAGCCACAAACACCACAGCCGCAATGTCCAAAAAATATTTTACTAGTGAGGAGGCGCTCACAATCCTCAGCATGTCGGATGAGAGCAGCGGAGAGCTCTCACCATCCGATTCCAATTCGAAATACGAGCCAGTAGAAAGTAGTGGGTCAGTGACTGAATAGGAGGAGGAAGCAATCCCTCCTAAAAGGATACAGCGCTCTGAAGAGCAGGCAACCACAAGCAGCGCCATACACCCCAATGGTCAATCAGCAGACACCAATGGAGCTAGACCCCAGGATGAAAGGCCCAGTACCAGCACTGGAATATCCCACCAAACCCCAAGTATTAGGGCCCAAACATATCTTCCTTACGCCCTGGCAAACCCATTATGGCTGCCTTCCAGCTCAGGATCAGCTTCAATCCCACCTTTCAGTGTACAGCCAGGTGTGCAGACCAATACTGAATATATTTCTGAAATTGATTTTTTTTTCATTTGTTTTTCCCTGCCAATTTACTGCAATAGATTGTGGACCAGACAAACCTTTTTGCTCAGCAGTATATTGATAATAATCCCAGTACATCCTATGCCCATCCTTTTCTATGGAGACGTCTCACAGTGGAGGAGTTAAAATTGTTTTTGGGCCTTACTTGTAACATGTGACTTACAAAAAAAAACAAACTGTATGCCTACTGGTCCACCAACCCCATCCATCATATGCCTATTTATTCTGCTGTAATGTCCCGGTCACTCTATGATCTGATCATGTGATTCCTGCATTTCAATGACAATTCACAGTACCCCTTAGAGATCATCCCAACTATGACAAATTATACAAAATCCGCCCCCTAATAAATTCTTTTGCTAAGAGATTTGCGGAACTTTATGTCCCTGAGCAACAAATTTGTGTATAAAATAAAAGTGCAGCGCTAGAAATTAAATAAATGTGACACAAAAAGTGATCAAAGAAAGTCCCAACTGTGGTGACCTAGGGTAACAATGCACACTAACCAGAAGTGCACATTAATGGTGCAGTGTAGGAGGGATGGAGTTCATAAAGTAGTCATCAGCATGGGAAGGGTAGATGTATTCCCTTGGTCAATGAAGGTCCACACGATGGTACAGAGCTGGGCAGAAGAAATCCACTAGATGGCAGAAAATGATCACGGCTCCACCAAAAAAGCACTGCTCCTCCACTGTGCACCAACGATATCTGAGAGAAAAGATGCTCCCCACAGGGGATCATTAATAGTGTTGCCTTCTTCACATATGCAGCAAAAAATATGCCGTCCTTTCAATCAGTAATCTCCTTGCTGCTCTTGTTTCCTTCACATGTGTGTTTGTCTGCACTCACCTGTCACCTACAGGTGAGTACAGACAAACACACATGTGAAGGAAACAAGAGCAGCAAGGAGATTGCTGATTGAAAGGACGGCATATTTTTTGCTGCATATGTGAAGAAGGCAACACTATTAATGATCCCCTGTGGGGAGCATCTTTTCTCTCAGATATCGTTGGTGCACAGTGGAGGAGCAGTGCTTTTTTGGTGGAGCCGTGATCATTTTCTGCCATCTAGTGGATTTCTTCTGCCCAGCTCTGTACCATCGTGTGGACCTTCATTGACCAAGGGAATACATCTACCCTTCCCATGCTGATGACTACTTTATGAACTCCATCCCTCCTACACTGCACTATTTATGTGCTCTTCTGGTTAGTGTGCATTGTTACCCTAGGTCACCACAGTTGGGACTTTCTTTGATCACTTTTTATTGTGTCACATTTATTTAATTTCTAGCGCTGCACTTTTATTTTATTTTCATGTGAGGATTTTTTTGGTTATCCTGTGTGCCTTAGCTGCTTGTTTATTGAAAGCGCTCACTTATTTATTCTCTGTTTTAAACAAATTTGTGTGGATGAATCCCTTGTCAACTTCACTGGCTGGCTGGGATTCAAGCAATACATTTCCAGTAAAAGGGCATTGTATGGACTGAAGATGAACAAGCTCTGTGAAAGAGCTGCAGGATATGTACATGCATTCCGCGTGTAAAAAGGCAAAGACTCCCAGCTCCAGCCCCCTGAGTGCCCAACCTACATCGGCACAAGTGACAAAATTGTTTGGGACCTGGCATTCCCACCGTTCCAAAAAGGTTATCATATCTACCTTGATAACTATTATACCAGGCTCCCCCTTTTCCGGCATCTGTCCTGTGAGAAAACCTTAGCCTGCGGTACCACCCAAAAAATAGAAAGGGCTTCCCACAAAGTTTAGTAACCAGGAGGCTACAAAGGGGGGAATCTGCAAGTTTGAGAAACGAGGAAGTGTTGGCCATGAAGTGGAGGGATAAGAAAGATGTTTAAGTCCTGTCCACTATCCACAATGACACCTCGGTGGAAATTCATAGAAGCCGTGGTCCCATCCAAAAACTTGAATGTATCCATGATTATAATCGGTTCATGGGGGGGTGGATTTAAATGACCAGATGCTACAGCCTTGTCAACAAGAAAGTCTCTCTTCTGGTACAAACAAATGTGCAATTTATTTTTTCCATTTGGCCATTTACAATGCATTTGTCATCTATCAAAAGTCAACAGAAAGACCCACCACCTTAAAATACCTTCAAATATATAGAAGACATTATCACTGCCCTGATCTACCAGCAAGGATCCCCTCCAGAAAACATTTGCTCTGATTGTGTGAGCAGACTTCACGAGCGTCATTTTCCAGAAAACATTCCACCCACAGAATCGGAAGAATCGGAAAATATTGGGTATGCAGCAGAAGAGGAGTTAGGAAAGACACCAATGTTCATTGTCCACAATGTCCCTCCCAACCAGGTCTATGCATCGGAGACTGCTTTCAACGTTATCACGTCACTAAAATATTAGTTCCCCTTATTATTAACAGCCTGCCATTTCCCAGTTTCTAAAATCTGTGCTGATCATTTGCCTGCTGCCTTAATTGACCATGACTTTGCCTTCCAAGTTAACTGACCCTGGCCTTTTTACCGACGATGCCTCTGTCTGCTGTCTGGATTGTTTCTAAACCTGCTTTTCTGCCTTCCACCTGAATTGACCCTCGGCTGTTTACCGACAATGCTTTTGCTTGCCGTCTGGATTGTTTGTAAACTATATTTCTGCCTTCCAACTGCACTGACCTTGGCCTGTTAATCGACCATGTTTTTTGCCTGCCACTTGAACTGATCTTTTGCCCTGCTACTGTAGTAGTGGGATGCAAGATAATCCAGGGGTCTCGCATATGTGAGGGGCTTCAAAGTAGAGAAAAACAGTTTTTGGGTTTCAATGGGTTTTGTTATTCCCAGATCAGGTCTGTTAGTCCAGAGCCTCTGAAGAGATTGGGTGGGACGAAGCCTCTACCCCTGTGGCCAGGTCTTACCTGACCAAGGCCCTAAAAGCCTGATGTTCCTTCCTGCAGCCTGGACCAATACTGTGCTGACCATATCTCTGTCTGCTGCCTGTAATGATCCAGGACTTTTTATGGACCATGTTCTTGCTTCCTACCTTAACTAGTACTTTAGCTGTGCTGACCATATCACTGCCTGCTGCCTGTAACAACCAGGGAGTTTTTATGGATCATTTTCTAGCCTGCTACCTGAACTAGCACTTTGGCTGTGCTGACCATATATCTGCCTGCTGCCTGTAATGACTCGGGACTTTTTTTGGACTATGTTCCTGCCTGCTGCCTGGACTATTGCTGACCACATCTCTATCTGCTTCCTGGCCCACTGCTCTCCTTTGCAGAAAACTTCTCTACTACAACCACAAGTAATCTTCTGTTTACCCTTTGTTTAGCTAGGCTGTGAAAAAGTCTCATGCATGTGGTATCACCATACTCAGGAGGAGTAGCAGAATGTATTTTGCGGTGTAATTCTTGCTATGTCCATGCTGCATTTTTAGAAATATCTTATAAATTGACAACTTTGGGTAAAAAAAAAAAAGTTTTCATTTTCTTTCCACATTTTTCAAAAACTTGTGGAAAAAAAATTACACTTTCAAAATACTCATTATGCCTCATAGAATATACGTTAGGGTGTTTGTTTTCCAAAATGGGGTCATTTTGTGGGTAATTACATTGTCCTGGTGCTCCAGGGCCTTCAAAAATGTGATAGGTAGTCAGGAAATTAAAAGTGTAATTTATGCTCTAGAATGCCTGATGGTGCTGCTTGGATGTTGGCCCTTGTATGTGGCTGGGCTTTGTAAAAGTCCCATACATGTAGTATCGTCATATTAAGGACAAGTAGCAGAATGTATTTTGGGGTGTAATTCTTGGTATGTACATGCTGTATGTTAGAAATATCTTATAAACTGACAACTTTGTTTAAAAAAAAAAATGTTTTCATTTTCTTTCCTCATTTTTCAAAAACTTGTGGAATAAAATAGCATGTTCAAAAGACTCATGATGCCCCATAGTATATACGTTGGGGTGTTTGCTTTCCAAAATGGGGTCATTTTGTGGGTAATTCCATGGTCCTGGTGCTCCAGGGCCTTCAAAAATGTGATAGGTAGTCAGGAAATTAAAAGTGTAATTTATGCTCTAGAATGCCTGATGGTGCTATTTTGATCTTGTGCCTCTGTATGTGGCCAGGCTATAAAAAGTCTCACACATGTGGTATCGCCATACTCAGGAGGAGTAGCAGAATGTGTTTTGGGGTGTAAATGCAAGTATGCATATGCCGTGTGTGAGAAATTATTATTATACAGTATTTATAAAGCGGCAACAGTTCGCTCAGCGCTGTACATTACAATGGGAGACAGAACATGCTACAGTACAATAACAATACAATGCGATACACGAGGGTTTTGAGGGCCCTGCTCCTTGGAGCTTACAATCTAGGAGGGAGGGGATAGTGGTACAGGAGGAAATAGCTGTGGGGGATGGAGTGGTAGGAAGAGTGGAGAAGGTCGGGAATTAGCAGGGGGTGGGGTAGGCTTCCCTGAAGAGGTGGGTTTTCAGGGTGCACCTAAAGGAGAGTAGGTGATAGTCTGATGGATTGGGGTAGGGAGTTCCAGAGTATGGGTGACACCCTGGAGAAGTCCTGGAGGTGGGCATGGGAGGAGGAGACTAGAGAACTAGAGAGAAGGAGGTCTTGTGAGGAGCGGAGACTGCGTGTAGGGTGGTACTTGGATATTAGGTCGGTGATGTAGTTTGGGGCAGTATGATGGACAGCTTTGTACGTCAGTGTTAGGATTTTGAATTTGATCCGTTGGGCAATCAAAAGCCAGTGGAGGGATTGGCAGAGGGGGGTGGCGGAAATGGAGCGGTTGGTAAGGTGGATGAGTCTTGCTGCCGTATTCAGGATCGACTGAAGCGGGGATAGCCTGTGGCGAGGCAGGCCAGTGAGGAGAAATAACTTGTTAATATGACAATTTTGTGTTTAAAAAAAAAAAATAATTTCTTCATTTTCCCAAGAATTAATGGAAAAAAATGACAACTTCAAAAAATTCACTATGCCTCTTACTAAATAGAGTGGACTGTCTACCTTCCAAAAAGGGGTTATTTGGGGGGTATTTGTACTTTCCTGGCATGTTAGGGCCTCAAGAAATGAAATAGACCATCGGTACATCAGGTGTGAACCATTTTCATTGATTGGTACCATAGTTATAGACTCTAACTTTCACACAGACTAAATAATATACCCTGATTTGGGTTATTTTTCCAAAAGAAATGTAGCAGTAAAAAATTGTAAAATCAAATTGAAAAAATTGAAAAAAGTAAAATCAGATTGCCTCTCAGGGGATCAGGAAGGAATTTTTTCCCCTGCACGAGCAAATTGGATCATGCTTTGCTGGGTTTTTTGCCTTCCTCTGGATCAACTGTGGGTATAGGATTATAACTTTTTTTTTTTTTTTTTTAATGGTTGAAGAACTGGATGGACTTTTGTCTTTTTTCAGCCAGACTAACTACATATACCAGGAAACTACAGACCAAATCAACCTAACATCAATAGTGTGTAAGGTATTTGAGAAAATAGTGAGAGTGTATACAGAATTTTTTTTGTCAGAGGTATCATAAGTGACAACCAGCATGGATTTATAAAAGACTGTTCTTGTCAGACCTACCTATTACTGTTCTATTAGGAAGTACAGTAGATGAGACATTAGATGGTGAGAGTCCAGTGGACAGTTTATCTAGATTTTGCTAAGGCATTTGATACTGTACTGATGGGGGGGGGGGGTACAGTCACTGATGGGGGTACTGCATTGCGTGAGTGCTGCGTTGATGGAGTGGAAAGAAGCAGTTAAACACAGCAGTTGAACTAAAGCAGGAAGATACAACAACAGCAAGAAACTACTGCATGCTGGACAGACTGCAAGCAAACACCCTGGGAAACATCTCTTACAAGTCTGAGTCCCACTCTGTGTCCCTTTTAATATGTCCCCTCTACTCCTCCTTTTCATATTACTTTCCTGCGTTCCCAAAATCTCACTTCTTTATCCCTCTGCTCCACCCCAAAACTTGTACATCTCACCCTCACTGCTACCATCTCCCTACTGCTGCTCTCATCACCTCCTGCTGATACTTCACTCTCCTGCTGACCCAAACACCAGGACTGGAAGGCATGTGCGCTCGTGTACAAACCGCTCCCATGTTACTTTCTTCACCCTTCTTCTTCTCCTAACCTCTGGGTATATCTCCCCAAACCCTGGTCCTCCACTATCTCACCCCCATACCAGGCATCCTCTTTCTTCCGGGAATAGCCGCAATCCCCTCAATTTAATATCGGTCCCCGTGCTCCCAAAAACCACCCTTCCTTTTTCATGTGCGCTCTGGAATGCCCACTCTGTCTGTAATAAGCTCACCTCTGTCCATGACCTTTTTGTCTTCTGCTCCCTTAACCTACTAGCAATTACAGAAACCTGATTTCAAACAGCAGATTCTGCTTCTCCCGTAGCACTTTCCTATGGAGGCCTCCTCTGGACCCACTCACCCAGACCCAGTGGTCACAAAGGTGGTGGAGTTGGGTTGCTTCTATCCCCACTCAGCTCCTTTCAAGTCCTCCCTAACCCTCCCTCTCTAACCTTCTCTTCTTTCGAGACTCACTGCATCCGGCTGTTTTCTCCCATTTCTCTGAGGATTGCAGTGATCTATCGGCCTCCTGGACCGGTGTCCCGCTTTCTTGATGATTTCGCCGCCTGGTTACCCTACTTTCTCTCCTCTGAACTACCCACTATCATTCTTGGAGGTTTTAACATCCCTATTAATGTCAACAACCCGGCTACATCCCAACTCTTCAACCTAACCTCATCTTTTGCAATAGCATAATGTATACAGTCCACCACTCACTCTGATGGGAATACATTAGACCTTGTTTTCTCCCGTCTTTGCACTCCCTACAACCTCACAAACACCCCCTTTCCTCTCTCTGATCACAATCTCATCACCTTCATAGTGTCCTCGTCTTCAAACACCTATCCCTCCAAGCGGCAAACAACTACCCACAGAAACCTTCACAACTTGAACCCTGCTCCTTTCCACTCTGCAACTGACCAACTCTATGACAGAATCTCTCCCCTGTCCTGCCCTCACCTGGCCACTACTGTCTATAACAGTTCGCTTTCATCCGCATTAGACTCACTTGCTCCTCTAACAACACGAAGCATCAGGCCACGACCGTTACAACTTTGGCAGACTGATGACACCAGAAATCTTAAATGACATAGTTGTGGCGTAAAACCAAATCTCAACAAGCATTCACCCTATATAAATCTGCTCTCTTAACATACAAGTCCTCCCTTCATGCTGCCAAAAAAGCCTTGTCACCCAGTCCTCGTCATCTCTTCTCTACTTTTAACTCTCTACTTTCTCCACCTCCAACCACACCCAGTACCTCACTCACTGCTCAAGAGATTGCAAATCATTTCAAAAACAAGATTGACGCAATTCGTAGGGGCATCGCTATTGACAGACATCCATCCAACTTAGCATATCTTATACTAAACCTCCCTCAACACTTTCCTCTTTTGACCTCGCCACTACCAAAGAGGTCACTAAGGTTTTCTCAGAAGCCCGTCTCACTACCTGCCCCCTCGATCCTGTCCACTCACAACTACTACGGTCACCCTCTTCTTCCATCCTATGCTCCCTCACTCACATCTTCAATCTTTCCCTCTCTACTGGTGCCTTCCCCTCCCCTCTAAAGCATGCGCACATCACTCCCATACTCAAAAAGGCCTCCCTGGACCCCACTGATCTGAACAATTAAGCCCCATCTCCCTGCTGCCATTTACCTCTAAACTCCTAGAACGCTTAGTCTACAAATCGCCTGAGCTCCCACCTCACCGACAACAACCTTCTTGACCCTTTACAGTCTGGCTTTCGCTCTCTACACTCCACTGAAACTGCCCTACTAAAACTCACTAATGATCTACTAACTGCTAAAACCAATGGCCACTACTCCGTACTCTTACTACTTGACCTCTCTGCGGCTTTTGATATGGTTGACCATCCCCTCCTCCTCAAAAAACTCTCTTGGCCTCAGAGACTCTGCTCTCTCCTGGTTCTCCTCCTACCTAAGGCACGCTCCTTCAGTGTTACCTATAACGCTGCCTCCTCCTCTTCACTCCCTCTTTCTGTAGGAGTCCCTCAAGGTTCTGTCCTTAGACCCCTTCTCTTCTCCATCTACACCTCCTCCCTTGGTAACTTGATAAACTCTCGTGGCTTTAAGTACCATCTCTATGCTGATGACACACAAATCTATCTTTCTACCCCTCACCTCACCCCTTCAGTCTCCACTTGCATTACTAACCTACTCAGTGACTTATCGGCATGGATGTCACTCCACTTACTCAAACTCAATCTTTCCAAAACTGAGCTCTTAGTATTCCCTCCAGCCTGTGCCCCCTCCCCTGACTTCTCCATCAAGATCAATAACACAATCATCAGTCCCTCCCCTCTTGCCAGGGTACTAGGTGTAACCCTAGACTCCCATCTGTTCTTTCAGCCCCAAATTCAATCACTGCCCAAATCTTGTAGACTTAACCTCCGCAACATCTCCAAGATACGACCGTTCCTAACCTTGGAAACCACTAAGCAACTTATTCACTCCCTTGTTATATCTCGCCTTGACTATTGCAACTCCCTCCTCATTGGCCTACCTAATCGCAGGCTATCCCCTCTTCAGTCTATCATGAATGCTGCTGCCAGACTCATCCACCTTACTAACCGTTCTGTATCTGCCACCCCTCTCTGCCAATCCCTCCACTGGCTTCCCGTTTCCCAACGGATAAAATTCAAAACACTAACAATAACGTATAAAGCCATTTATAACTCTGCCCCAAATTACATCACCGATCTTGTCTCTAAATATCACCCAAACCGTACTCTCCGCTCCTCGCAAGACCTCCTACTCTCTAGCTCCCTTGTCTCCTCCTCCCATGCTCGTCTCCAGGACTTCTCCAGAGCTTCCCCCATCCTCTGCAACTCTCTACCCCAATTTATCAGATTATCGCCTACTCTGCTCACTTTTAGGTGATCTCTGAAAACCTATCTCTTCAGGGAAGCCTATCCTGCCCTCAGCTAATACTGGAATATTCTACTCTTCCAACCAGTCCATCCCGCACAGTTACTACCTTTTGTACCACTAGCCCCTCCCTCCTAGATTGTAAGCTCCAAGGAGCGGGGCCCTCAAATCCCTCTTGTGTTGAACTGTATTGTTACTGTATTGTCTCCCGTTATATTGTAAAGCGCTGATCAAACTGTTGGCGCTATATAAATCCTGTATAATAATAATACCTCATAAACATTTATTCTAGAAAATTAGATCTGTTGAAGTTGATGAAATTGCATGTAAGTGGATGACAAACTGGTTAAATGTATCAGTTCAGAGAGTAGTGAAAAATTACTCATTCTCTAAATTATTTAAAGTTGTGAATGGTATGCCCCAGAGATCTGTCTTGGGTCAATGCTGTTCAATTTGTTCATTAATCATACAGAGGTAGACCCAATGAAAGACAAATATGAAGAAGTAAGCAAAATCCTAAGATAGGAGTGGCCGCTTTTGGGAAATTGAGGAGGTAGGATGGTTAGATTTATGGCGTGTTAAGAATCCGGATGTTAGAGTGAACTCATTTGCTTCAATGGGGAAGGGTTCACTCTCCACAATAGATTTGGCATTGGGCAATGATAGGGTACTGCCACTGGTACATTCGGCCAAATACCTTACCAGGGGAGTGTCAGACCATTCCCCACTGTTACTTGAGCTGACAGTTGGACTAGGGCAGTGGTGGGCAACCTTTTTTTTTCAACTGAGCCAAATCTCGCCAAAACCACGATTGAAATTTATTTTGAGAGCCACATTTTTAAAACTGAAAATACATCCCCCATATAGTAATTCATCCCCCATAGTAATTCATCCCCCATATAGTAATTCATCCCCCATAGTAATTCATCCCCCATATAGTAATTCATCCCCCATATAGTAATTCATCCCCCATAGAGTAATTCATCCCCCATATAGTAATTCATCCCCCATATAGTAATTCATCCCCCATAGTAATTCATCCCCCATATAGTAATTCATCCCCCGTAGTAATTCATCCCCCATATAGTAATTCATCCCCCATAGTAATTCATCCCTCATATAGTAATTCATCCCCCATATAGTAATTCATACCCTCTATAGTAATTCATCCCCCCTATAGTAATTCATTCCCCATATTGTGTCAATTCACTTACCTTTGCTCCGCGCGTTCCTCTCGCCGTATTCCCGCGCCGTTCCGGTCTTCAGGGCGGACTGTGAGAGGAGAGGAGTTTGTCACGCTGCCCCGCCTACATCCTGACAGCCAATGTTTGCCACGCTCCGCGGGCCGGATTAAAAGGTCCGCCGGGCCGTAGTTTGCCCATTGCTGGGCTAGCTGCAGAGTCCTGACTTTTGGGGCGGCCGCCCGAGAGGAGGGAGGGGAGCGGGCGCCCGGCACACAGAAGAGCCGCATTAAAGTGTGTAAAGAGCCGCATGTGGCTCGCGAGCCGCGGCTTGCCGACCACTGGACTAGGGGGAAGACTCCCAGGATGAAAGCTACACCCCTATTGTTTATCATAAATTGGGGAAAATGACCGTATACCAAATCAGATGGAAATACTTATAGAAACTCATGGAGAATCTCCAATGTGATAGATTAAAAGCATATTTAAGGGGAGCCCTGAAGTCAACAATAGCATATGTTAAGAAAACTAATAGACAGGAAGAAGGAGAGTTGATTGAAATGTGTGCTCAAGCAGAGGTCCATTGCATAGAGAACCCCTCAAAAAGAAACAAAGAAAGATGGGAGAAATGTATATAAGAATATAAGATACAAGTAGAATGTAATGGAAACAGAAATTATTTTTTTTAGAATTACCAGAAGTATGAGCAACGGAGTCAAGCTAGTAAGTTACTAGCATTTATGGCTAAAAAACAAACAGCTACTTTGGCTGTTCCTAAGGTGAGGAATAAAGCAGGGGAGAAGGTGTATACGGTTACTGAGATACTTAAAAGGTTTATATGAAAATTACGTCTCCATGTATATGACAAGGTTAAATTGTACAGATGGTGAAATGGAGCAATCACAGAGGAGGAAGTGCGAAAAGCAATATATTCTTTAATGATAGGCAATCATCGGGCCCAGATGGTTTTCCATTGGAGGTGTATACTCAGTATACAGATATATTAGCACCGGTTGTAACTAAGATATATGCAGAAGCCATTGAGCGTGGTGCCTATAACGATGTATGAAGACACAATGGTGTTAATTCCAAAGCCAGATAAAGACTTAAGTGAATGTGCATCATATAGGCCAATTGTTATTATTACTATTATTATACAGGATTTATATAGCGCTAACAGTTTGCTCAGTGCTTTACAATATGAAGGGAGACAATAAAGCAACAATACAGTTCAATACAAGAGGGTTAGGAGGGCCCTGCTACTTGGAGCTTACAACAATTTTACTGCTAAACAGTGACAATAAACAGCGACTATAAAATTTTGGCAAAGATTCTTGCAAGGAGGCTTAATGTCATTCCATTTATCATACACAGCAACCAAATTAGGTTTATGCCAGGGAAGTGGACATCCGTCAACATAAGCAGAACACAGCTGATGATCCAAATGAGAGAATATACAGTATTCAAGAGACATGTGCCCTTGCATCTTTAGATACAGCTAGGGCCTTCGATTCTATCGAATGGCCGTTCTCACAGAAATCCCTGGAACATTTTGGGTTTGGCAAAAAATTTTGAAAATGGACTACTACAATTTATAGCCAGCCATGTTCAAATATGTTGATCAATAGATTACTATCTCCCACATTAAGGCTACATACAGGGATGAGGCAAAGATGCCAGTTATCGACTCATCTTTTTTGCTAAAGCAATAGAAACGTTGGCCTTGAGATTTAGGAAATCTGAAGAATTTAAAAGAATACCTATGGAGGATAGTAAAGAAGTAATAGGCCTTTATGCAGATGATATAATATTATATATGAGAGACACACAAAAAACATTGGTAGAGGCAATGAAAATAATAGATACATTTGGAAACTACTCTGGTTTAAAAATGAATTGGCTGAAATCCGTTTTGATGCCAATTAATCAAGATGCATAAGGGAATGAGGATTCTTGTCCTCTGCTGAGGATAGTAGATTCATTCAAATATTTGGGCATCTATATTACTTTGAATCTGAATGAGTTTCTGGTGGCTAATGTGTAGCATTTATTGGAACACATTAAACATAAATTAGGAATATGGAAAAATTACCATTGTTGGTGGCAGACAGAATACAGCTAATCAAGATGATAGTGTTCTAAATTTCTATATGTATTTTCTCACTCCCGTGATTATACCCAGATATATATTTAGAAAGTTGAATTCTCAAATTAATAAATTTATATGGGCCAATGGTAGGACAAAATTAAAAATAACAATACTTCAACGACCAAAGAATGAAGCAGGAATGGCACTTCCAGATATGTATTTATATTATTTGGAAGGACAATTGGAAAATTTATAGGTATGGGTAAAACAAGAGGGAGAGGGAGGAGTGGAAAAATATTTACTAAAAATCCTTCAATTAGATGAATTAATAGTTGGAGACAAAGTCGTCGAAGTTACCTATGATCAGGATTCCCTTTTTTATAATCATATACGCACAGTTGATCCAGAGGAAGGCAAAAAAAACCCAGCCAAGCATTATCCAGTTTGCTCCTGCAGAGGAAAAAAATCCTTCCTGATCCCGAGAGGCAATCGGATACTCCCTGGATCAACTTTAGCTAAAAATGGTAGTATCCTGTTATATTATGTGTATCTAGGAAAGAATCCAGGCCTTTTTTAAAGCAATCCACGGAGCTGGCCAGAACCAACTCTTGAGGGAGTGTATTCCACATTTTCACAGCTCTTATTGTGAGGAAACCTTTCCATATTTGGAGATTAAATCTCTTTTCCTTCAGATGTAAAGAGTGCCCCCTTGTCCTCTGTGATGACCGAAGAGTGATTAACTCTACACCGAGTTCACTATATGAACCACTGATGTATTTATACATGGTGATCATATCTCCCCTTAATCTCCTCTTCACAAGAGAGAATTTTTTTAATTTATTTATTTCAGGTACTTATATAGCGCCGGCCATTTACGCAGCACTTTACATATATATTGTACATTCACATCAGTCCCTAACCTCAAGGGGCGTACAATCTAAGGTCCCTAACTTACATTCATCCATACACATACTAGGGCCAATTTAGACAGGACCAATTAACCTACCAGCATGTCTTTGGAGTGTGGGAGGAAACTGGAGTACCCAGAGGAAACCCACGCAGGCACAGGGAGAACATGCAAACTCCAGGCAGGTGGTGCCGTGATTGGGAATCAAACCTACGACCCTAGTACTGCCAGGCGGAAGTGCTAACCATTTAGCCACTGTGCTGCCCAAATATAGTTCCTCCAATCTTTCCTCATAGCTGAGCTCCTCCATGCCTCTTATCAGCTTGGTTGCCCTTCTCTGTACTTTGTCCAGTTCCTTTTGTGAACTGGTGCCCAAAACTGAACTGCATATTCCAGATCAGGTATAACTGATGATTTGTACAGGGGTAAAATGATATCTGTCTCTCTGCAGTCTATACCTTTTTTAATACAAGAGATGACTTTGCTCGCTTTAAAAACTGCAGCTTGGCATTGCCTGTCATTATTAAGCTTATGATCTACCAGAACTCCCAGATCCTTCTCCTCCATTGATTCCCCCAGTTGTATTCCCCCTAGTATGTATGATGCATGCATATTCTTAGCCCTCGAGTGCATAACCTTACAAGTAAGGGTCCCAACACTAAACTCGGGGTACACCACTAACAACCCTAGACCATTCAGTATGAATCATTAAACACCACTACTCTGAATATGATCTTTTAGCCTGTTTTCTATCCATTTACATACAGAGTTTTCCAAGCCTGTAGAATTGACCTTACACATTAGCCACGTGTGGGGAACTGTGTCAAACGCTTTTGCAAAATCCAAGTATACCACGTCCACAGCCACTCCTCTGTCCAAGGTTTTGCGCACCTCCTCATAAAAAGAAATAAGATTTGTTTGACAACTTCTGTCTTTCATGAATCCATGCTGTCTGTTGCTTAAAATATTTTTTTCAGCAAAAACTCATCTATGTGGTCTTTTCTTAAACTCTCCAGTATCTTCCCAACTATAGATGTTAAACTAACAGGTTTATAATTACTTGCTAAAGATTTTGATCCCTTTTTAAATAGGCACCACATTGGCCTTCCGCCCATCCAGTGGTACTATGACAGTCATTATAGTGTCCCTAAATTTAGAAACAATGGCTTTGAAATAACTGAGCTAAATTCTTTAAGGACATGGGTGTATACCATCTGGTCCAGGTGCTTTATTCACCTTTATTCTGCCTAAATATTTCTGGATCATATCAGTTGTGAGCCAATGTGGATAATCTGCGGCTGTGTCAATACCATGCCCATTATGGACAAAAACTACCCCATGCTCCTTTGTATACACAAGAAAGTATTTAATAAATTTGACTTCTCTTTGTCCCCAGTCACCCACTCTAGATTATTTTGCAAAGGGCCTACATGCTCGGACCTGACCTTTTTACTATTAATATATCTGAAGAATTTTTGGGGGTTTTCCCTGCTATCTTTTGCAATCTCTCGTTCGTTTTCAATTGTTGCGGCCTTGATTTCCTTTTTACATATTCTGTTATGTTCTTTGTAATGTTTAAACGATGATAGCGTTCCTTCAATTTTATGGGTTTTTTTAAACTCTTTTCTTATTATCTATAGCTTTTTTTAACTTTGGCCGTAAGCCACATAGGTTTGATTTTTAGCCTTTTAAACTTGTTACCCATGGGAATATATTTTGCAGTGTGCTAATATACAGTCTTTTTGAAGAACTCCCATTTCTGTGTTGTGTTCATCGATGCCAATATTCCTTCCCAGTCTAAGTCTTGGAGAGCAGCTCTCAGCCTTGGACAATTAGCTCTCAAAGTTGAGTGTTTTTATTTTTCCCTGTATGCACCTGTTGTTTACAGCTAACAGTAAATTAAATCATATTATGATCACTGCTATCCAGATGTTCTTTTATATGGACATCAGTAATAAGCTCTGCATGGTTTGAGATTACCACGTCCAGCAGTGCATCATTGTTGGAGACTCTATGAACTGTACCATAAAATTGTCCTGTAGTAGGTTTAAACTTTCTTCCCTTTAACTGTTTCTGCAGCGCCATTAATCCAGTCAATTTTTGGGTCGTTAAAATCCCCCATTATAATCACCATCCCAGCCCTTGCACCCCTTTCAATCTGCAAGAAGCTGAGTTTCCACCTCCTCATTAACACTAAGCGGCCTAAAACAAACTCCAAGGATTACCTTTCTAGTATGCTCCCCCATGTGCAGTTCCACCCATAATGCTGCAGCCTCTCTTATCAACTAGGTCTTCTTTCACACCTGCTCTGAGGTCACATCGAACATAGAGACAGACACCACTATCTTTTTACCCTGTCTCTCCGAAAGAGAACATAGCCAGGAATATTAATTGCCTAGTCATGTGACAAATGAAGCCAAGATTCAGCAATACCTATTAAACCATAGTTATCTTCATGCACCAAAGCTTCCAACTCACCTATTTTGCTTGGCAGACTTCTGTCATTGGTGAACAAACACTTTATTTCATTGACACCTTGTGCACACTTATTTTGCATATTTTTTTTTTGTACAAATTGTACCAATTCCAATGGTTGTTTGTAACATGGGAACCTTATCACCTGCTATAGCCCTCCCCATTCCACCCACCAATAAGGACTGACACCTGTCTGATTTGTCTGCCTCATTATAATCTAATTTTCCCTCCCCCTCGATCCTAGTTTAAATACTCCTCCAGCCATCTCATAAACCTCTCTCCCAGCAAAGCAGACCCCCTTCCATTTAGGTGCAAACCATCTCCAGCACATAGGTTGCACCCCAATAAAAAGTCAGCCCAGTGCTTTAGAAACCCAAGTCCTTCCCTCTTATACCAGGTCTTTAGCAATGCATTTAGTTCTCTAATCTACCCCTGTCTTTCCTGAGTTGCGCATGGCACAGGTAATATTTCAGAGAATATCACCTTGGAGGTCCTTCCCTTCAACTTGCAGCCTAGTTCTTTAAATTGATTCTTAACCACCTCAATATTGGGCACTTTTACCCCCTTCCTGCCCAGACCAATTTTCAGCTTTCAGCGCTCTCACACTTTGAATGATAATTACTCAGTCATGCAATACTGTACCCAAATGAATTTTTTGTCCATTTTTTCGCACAAATAGAGCTTTCTTTTCATGGTTTTTAATTAGCACTGGGTTTTTTATTTTTTGCGCTGTAAATTAAAAAAGACTGGAAAAAATTTTAAAACTGCATTTTTCTTTGTTTCTGTTATAAAATTATGCAAATAAGTAATTCTTCTTCATAAATTTACTTCAGTAAAAATAATCCCAATCGGTGTGTATTATTTGGTCTGTGTGGAAGTTATAGAGTCTACAAGCTATGGTACCAATCATTGAAAATTGAACACACCTGATCAAACCTAATGTACTGACTGTCTCATTTCTTGAGACACTAACAAGCCAGGAAAGTACAAATACCCCCCAAATTACCCCTTTTTGGAAAGTAGACATTCCAAGGTATTTATTAAGATACATGGTGAGTTTTTTTAACCTATATTTTTTCCCCCACAATTCTTTGGAAAATGAAGTACATAAAATGTGTTTTTTTTTCCACACAACTGTTATATTAACAGGTTATTCCTCTCACACAGCATATGCATACTTGCAGCTTCACCCCAAAACACGTTCTGCTGCTCCTCCTGAGTATGAGGATACCAGGTGTAAGACTTTTCCACAGCCTGGCCACAGAGGCCCAACATCCAAGTAGGACTTACAGGCGCTCTGGAGGCATAAATTACACAGCTCAATTCCTGACTACCTATCACAATTTTGAAAGCCCTGGAGCACCAGGACAATGGAATTACACACAAAATGACCCAATTTTGGAAACAAAACACCCCAAAGTATATTATATGAGGCAAAATTAGTCTTTTGAACATGCCATTTTTTTCCACAAGTTTTCAGAAAATGTTAAAGGAAAATGAAAATGTATTTTATTTTTTTTACACAAGTTGTCCATTTATAAGATATTTCTAACATATAGCATGTACATACAAAAACAATTATACCCCAAAATACATTCTGCTACTCCTCCTGAGTATGGGAATACCACATGTGTAAGACATTTCCACAGCCTGGCCACATACAGAGGTCCAACATCCAAGTAGGACCTACAGGCGTTCTGGAGGCATAAATTACACATCTCATTTCCTAACTATCACAATTTTGAAGGCCCTGGAGCACCAGGACAATGGAATTACCCTCGGATACCTGCCTATCTTCTGGGAGTGCTGCGCTGCTTGTACTCACCACTGCGCTACTGCTGGATGCCTGCTCCTCCTCAGATCTACTGAACTGCTTTGTTTGGACTCTCTCCTCCTCAGAATCTGTTGCTGACCCACTGCTTTCAATTGGCTCATACTCAGAATCTGAGTCTGACACAGAGGGTTCCCCGCCGCTCTCATCAATCATACTCAGTATCTGAAAAGCCTCCTCGCTAGTGTATAACTTTTTTTAGACATTTTGATGTTCACTGGTAGAGATGTTTATCACTGGTACAGATGTTGATTTGACACTGGTACACTGTGACAGATATTGAGCACTGGTAAACTATGACAGATGTGGCTTTGACCCTGGTAGGCCGTGACAGATGTTGATCACTGGTACAGAAGTGGATGAGCACTGGTACACCGTGACGGATGTGGATCACTGATCCGGTGTGACAAATGTGGATCCCGGGTACTGTGACAGATGTGGATCACAGATGAGGATTATGGGTACAGTGACAGATGTGGATCACGGGTACAGTGACAGATGTGGATCACAGGTACAGTGACAGATGTGGATCACTGGCACCGTGACAGATGTGGATCACAGATATGTATCACGGATACTGTGACAGATGTGGATCACGGGTAATGTGACAGATGTGGCTCACGGGTACTGTGGCAGATGTAGATCACTGGCACTGTAACAGATGTGGACCACAGATGTGGATCACGGGCATTGTGACAGATGTGGATCACTGGCACAGATGTGGATCACTGGCACTGTAACAGATGTGGATCACAGATATGGCTCATGGGTACTGTGACAGATGTGGATCACTGGCACTGTGACAGATGTGGATCACATATGTGGCTCATGGGTACTGTGACAGATGTGGCTCACTGGCACTGTGACAGATATGGATTACAGATGTGGATCACTGGCAGAGATGTGGATCACTGGTACTTTTATAGATGTGGATCACTGGTACTGTGACAGGGTGATGTGTGGGAGATGTGCTTGTGTGTACTCGCTGATCGGCTCGATTTCTCCTCACTTACGGGCTCTGTGTGAGGAGGCAGAGCCGTTCAACTGAATGGAGGCTTTGTTGACATCACATCACGACTGTGATTGGACACAGCTGTCACGTGATCAGAAGGGCCAATCAGAGGGCCCTTCTGCCGAGCGGTGTTGAGAGTGCGCAGCTGAGTGGCCATGAGGCTGCACTTGTGCGCATGTTCTGAAGGACGTTCCTGAACATCCACTCAGTACGGCAAAGCTCCCACCTGGCCATTTATGTGCAGTGGCCAGGTCGGAAGCAGTTAAGAAGCCTCCACCTTCCATGTATTCTTCATCGGTTCCAACATGGACCAAGACAGCTGGGTAATGCCCAGCCCCTCCCAGTAATTTATCAACCCAGTCCACTACATGCCAAACCCTGGCACCAGGGAAACAGCAAACCATTCAGTTGAGGCGATCCTGATAACAAATTATTCTATTAGTCCTTCTGATTATAGAATCCCCTATTACCACCAACTAAGCCTTTCTGCACTACCCTTCACCACCCTCCCAGATGGTCTGCCTCCCCGGCTGTTAGGGATATCAGTGAGATCCAGGGCTGTCACCCCTAAGCTTGCCACCCCCACATCTTCACCCAACTTGGCAAATCTGTTTGGATGCTCAAACCCAGGGCTGGCCTTCCTTTTCTATGAGCCCCTACCACTCCCGCTCGCTATAGTAACCCATCTTCCCACCTGATAATCCTCAATAGCCCCTCCACCCTTCACATAAATCCCATTAGCTACCTGCTCAGAGAGCAGAAGACCCCTTTCAAGGTTGTCGGTTCTGCCCAGTGTTGCAACTTGGATCTCCGGATCTCTAAAGCAAGTTTCTAGAAGGGCAACCCACTCACATCTGTCACAGCGGTATCCATCCTGGAGCTGCTGCTCCATTGTTACATAAAAGCGGCACACTGTACACTGCATAAAACCTTCAACCCCACTAGCACTCATTATCTCAGTTACAATATTAATATTACTAATAGGAAATATCAGTTGTCACTTACAGGTTAGTAGACTCCTGTTACAATCTCTTGTTTTCAACTCCGTTTTTTTTTTTTTCCCCATAACGTTTTATTAGGAACAAGGAAACCGTACAAGTCAAAAGTACAGCATAAAGGGATATCATGTAGATCACAATGATCAAGGCATACAGACAGGCACATACTATTAGGCAGTACAAATAGTCCGAAACCCACAATCAGTGCATACTGTGAAGAGGAAATACAGACTGCGAGGGAATACATCCAAAGTAGAGGAAGGGTTGTTCCAAACAGCAGTTTTGGGGGAGGGCTCTCCATGGGGCAAAGATATCTGTCTGGTCTGGGAACATAATAACCTGAAGTCCTTGAAGGATCAATAGGAGATGGGGCGTGGTAAAAAACCAGATAAGTCTACTTAGGAAGGGGTTGTGGGTCGGAATTTCTAGTAGCTATTTAGCAAGTCAAAGGGTATGTGTATCTATCAGTACCATTCTGTGGAAACTTAGGAGAGTGTGTATTGGAGAGTGCTAATGATGGTGTGACTTATGGGAGAGGAAAGAGGGTAGAAGAGGAGAGGAAAAGGAAGGAGGCGGGAAGGGGGAAGATTTCCATGCAGGAGGAGACTAGGAGAGGGGTAGGGGCAGAAAGAGGGGGAAGGGGTGGGGGAGGGGTGGGAGAGATGGGGAGGGGGATGGTGTGATGACTTATAGACTATTTATTAAGAAAAATGATATTACCCAAAAGAACATCTTAAAAGCTGACTGTCATGGGTTAACATCCTCGGTTAATTTC
The DNA here is from genome assembly GCF_062004578.1 of Staurois parvus. NCBI lineage: Eukaryota > Metazoa > Chordata > Amphibia > Anura > Ranidae > Staurois > Staurois parvus. The sequence continues at coordinate 730,237 of NW_028319087.1, forward strand.
AAGTGACCTTCCAAGAAGTTACCACAAACAATGAGTGTAAGAAATTTGTCTAAGATACAATGAGGCTAAAACACCACTATTGAATTTCTGCAGGTGATCAAACAAAGTACCAAAGTGACAATGGTGAGAAGAAATCCTTATTGTCTTATTTCCTCCAAAAATCTTGGAAGATGTGTGATCACCAAACAAAACCTCTGAACTGTCACAATCAGCTATTGTATCCTGAGGTTAAAATCCAGTCTAAGCTGTTTACCCTAATTATTACACAATAGTGCTAGTAACTAGAAACTTTTCTATGTCACCTATTCTTGAACCGTGCATTAAACATAAGGTGAAAGTTGGGTAATTTAAAATAAAGAGCTTGGTATATATCAACGGAAATATTATCAAAAGTTATGTACCCACACACCAAAATCTATTCAACAAAGTTGGGTACTGCATCCCACTCAACTGAAGTTTGAAGTGATAAAATATAAGATGGTTTGTGAGTTGCGTAATTTCTATATTTCCAAAGGAAATCAGCCATTCCAATACAGTTCATATATCAGAAAAATGAGAAACCAAATGCATTAACATCTTTCTATGGTCTTTATTTAGGAGTTAGTAGGGAGATCATTTATACTTGAATAGGACCCATATATTTGATCCATAAAGACATATTATTTATATCAAAAAGTGAGTCATCATTAAGACCACCAATTCATTTGTGATACCTGACTGTCCCCGGTAGACAGGTAAGGAACTTCTATAGGTACGCAAACTTCTCAACCGTCCAATCAACAAGCCTGTTGGGAAGTCCTTCGGAACAAAGGACTTGTATGGTATAAAATGCCAAACACCTCAAATTGAAAAAATCTTCTACAAACTTAAATCTTCTGACAACTTTAACCTTCTGATATCTTCTAATCTTCTTGATCACTTCTGAACTACTCCAGAAACTACTTCTTCACTACTCTATTACCACTATATACTGCACTATACTCACTTGCCACCTGTGGCCATTTTGCTGAGAACTTCCAGCTGCCATTTTGAAGGAAAAGATTTTCGCCAGAGACGCTGATGCTCACTTAAATTCTGGTGCCTGACTGCCCAGAAACATTTCTTTTCCAATTGCATCCCACCAGGAGGCCTCAAAATCAAGATTCTGGGAGTGGTGAGACTGTGCCAAAATATTGTAATTTTCTTTTATATTTCAAACTTTCTAAGATTTACAACATTTGTATTGTGTGGTTAGGAATGTATTAAGGTTATCTATATGATTTAACTATAACTGTTTGAATATTGGTACTGAGGCTATATACTGCATACTAACTAATTTGTAGTGTTTTTGCGGTGCTAATTATCAGAGATATTTTGTTATTTCCCTACGGCCGTGGGAAATGGAAAATAATATCTGAAGCACTATAGGTTGCAACTAACCTCCCAAAATGTTGTTTTCCCTTATTTGACAATCATATCTTATCTGATACCGTAGATATTAGCGTACTATATCTTTGATTGTGTGTACGAATATATTCATCACCAGTATTTTGCGTTAGTATTAATATATATATAAATATTTGTACATAAATTTATTTATTTATCAAAAAGGCAAATTTTGTGTATATGGTACGAAATCATATTGGTAAAAGAACTCAAGGTAAATTATTAAGTAGTGATCAAATTATTAAGGTGTCCAAATTATTGGTTTCTTAAATATTTGCCGTATTTTAACGGCTGGAGGCACTGCAATATTTTGTTTAAGGGAGAGGACACCGCCCTAAGTATTTAGAATACATTTTTATCATAAACCACCACAATGGGGAGAGGGGAAGGGAGGAGGAGTAAGAGGGAAGGGGGAGGAGAAAGAGCGAAGAAGAAGAGGGAAAAAGAAAAAAAAAAGAAAAGAAAAAGGGGGGGGGCCTAGGGAACAACCCCAGGGGGTCAAGACTGGGATCAGTTCATCAGGGGTCTGACAAGAAGGCGAGTCGCATTTCCTTTAACTAAAAATGAAGAGAAGGGCACTCAGCTCCAGGGGGGAGGTCAGGTGGGTCTTTCAGTCAAGCAGACAAGCAGGGGCTTCAGGATCGGGGGCTATCAAGGAGGGAAACTCATAATGGAGCGATATTCGGGAGTCGTTTGAAAGTGGATCCAACAGGCCCATGTGTGCGAAAATTTGGTCGGATTGTCGCGTGATGTTTCGATGAGTTCCTCCATCTCTGCTACTCTATTCAGACGGATCAGCCATTCTGGAATCGATGGGGGGCGGGTAGAACTTCATAGGATTGGTATGCTTAATTTGGCTGCGTTTAACATGTGCATTGCTAGAAACGTGAAGTAAAGGCACCTGTGGATAGAGGTATGGTGGAGGAGACATTGGGCTGGGGAAAAGTCAAGAGGTAGAGAAGAGACCGACGAGGTTATGCGATGGACCCCTTCCCAGAAGGGTTGGATGGCAGGGCAGGACCACCAAATATGAAGAAGTGAACCGTCCTCGGAATCACATCTCCAACATGATTTGGATAGGCTTGGGTTAAAGTGATAGAGTTTGGAGGGGGTCCTATACCAGTGGGAGACCAATTTATATCCATTTTCTTGCGTAGATACGTTCAAGGAACCTTTATGTGTATAAGTGAATATTTGGTCCCAATCCGAAAGAGATAAATTGATGTCCAAGTCTCTCATCCAAGCTCGACAGGCTGGTAGTGTGAAGGGGATTGGTCTCCAAATAGGAGAAGATGTGTGGTGGAAATCAAAATGTCGCTGGGGTTCCGTTTTAGAACAAAGAGCTTCGAAGGGGGTGAGAAGGCAGGTCCATTTGTTGTGGTGGGCTTTAGAGCGGAGGAAATGCCTTATTTGGAGGTATGCCCAAAAGGGGAAGGTATGATCCTTCATGGAGGGGATGAGTGAGGCTAGGGACTTCAAATGGCCATTACAAAATAAGTGTTCTGCACGCATATGTTGGTGAGGCCAATGGTCCGAAAGAAAAGATGTGTGCATGCCCGGTAGGAAATCCGGATTCCTGCGTAGGGAGGTAAGAGGATTAGGGGCATAGAAATGGAAGCAGATTTGCAAGCCGATTGGATGATCTTCAAAGTTTCTCCAATCAGTGGATGTGTATGAAGTATCATGGGGGTATGTTTCGGTGGAAGCCAAGGAATCAATGTCAAAGGAGAGGGAATCCTCGAGGCGAACCCAAGCTTTTGTGGACGAATGCACATTCCAATCTATAATCCTGGTGAGATGACAGGCCCAGTGATATTTTTGAAGATTGGGGAGCCTGATACCCCCCCTTGGATTTGGTGAGGGTCAAATGAGAAAAGGAAATACGTGGCCGTTTGTAACTCCATAAGAACTGTGAGCAGATTCTCCTGCAAAGAGCAAAGAAAGCCGGTGGCAAGTGGATAGGAATGGTCTGGAACAGGTAGAGAAGGCGGGGGGGGGGATGTTCATTTTGAGGATCGCGGCCCTTCCGAACCAGGAAAAACATGGGCGATGCCAAGTCGAGAGGTCTTTCTGAATGGCTCGAAGGGCAGGGATAACATTTTTTACGTAAAGCTGCTGGAGAGTATTAGGGAGCTGTATGCCAAGATATGTAAGGGCTTCCGTTTCCCATTTGAACAGGAAGTGTGATTTACATGCAGCGACCACCTCTAGCGGAAGGGTAACGTTTAGAGCACAGGATTTGGAGAAATGCATTTTGAGATTAGAGAGGAATTGAAAGGAGTGAAAGTCTTTAGGAAGGTTGGGCAGGATGGTTCTGGGTTCCGATAGAAAAAGCAAAATATCGTCCGCGTTAGCGGCAATTTTATGTGTATGTCCCTCAACAGAGATTCCCTTGATATTGGGATTCATCCGGAGTTTACAAAGCAAGGGTTCTAGCGATAAGACAAAGAGAAGCGGTGAAAGGGGGCAGCCTTGACGTGTGCCTTCTAGAGAGGGAAGGGTCTCGACAGGTGTCCATTTACCCAGACTTGGGCCATTGGACTTGAGTACAAAGTCATGATGTAATAAAGCATATTCTCTCTTAGACCTAGTGTACTCAGGGAAGCCTGTAGGTAGTCCCAGGCCACCCTGTCGAAGGCTTTCTCCACGTCCAGGGAGAGAAGGAAGCCCGGCTGTTGTGAAGAATGGAGGAAATGGAGTATATTCAGGTCCTTGGTAGTATTGTCTCTCGCTTCCCTCCCTACGATGAAACCTACTTGGTCTAGGTTCACCAAGGAAGGGAGCAGCGGTATGAGTCGATTGGCTAAGATTTTAGCGTAAAGTTTGACGTCGACATTCAAGAGTGAGATAGGCTTATAGCTAGTAACTGAGGTTGCATCCTTTCCCCCTTTGGGTATGACAGTGATATGGGCTTCCAGGAAATGGTTTGGAGAGGCGGAAGGGGAATTGAAAGAATTGAAGGCCTCAAGACAGGGATCCCACAGGGTGTCTATGAATGTCTTGTAGTAAGCAACGGAGGCCATCGGGGCATGGGCTTTTGCCAGGTTTCATTTGTTTGAGGGCCAGGAGTAATTCATCAGAGGAGATGTTTTGTTCCAGGTCCTGTGCAAGATCATCAGAGTTGCAGGAGGGCTGTATAGGTGTAGGAAATTTATTAAAGCCTAACAATACATAAACGCAGTGCAAAACATAACACAGTGCAACAAACCAAACCTCCAACAAACAACCATACATACAACACTAAAAACGTAGTCAGGCAGGCCGAGTCGGTAGCAAACAAGGTACCAGGAGCAGGCGGGAGAGTGGTCAGGACTAGCTGATGTCAGTACAGGCAGAGTTCGTGCAGAATCAGGGTAGACGCAAGCAGGATCAGGATATCGGGGCCAAGCGAAACAGTACAACAAGGCACTGACTGCAGGTCTGGCCATTCCTTAAATACACCTCCTGCAATCAGCCTCAGGTGATGGCTAACTGCAGGCGTGAGCTTCTGGTTGCTGAGAGCACCCACAGGCTAGCCCTGGTACTGCAGCCCACAAGGCAGGTGAGTCCCACCACCATTGGCGAGTCCATTCCTGACAGTACCCCCCCCCTCAAGAAGCAGCCTCAGGACGCTCCAAATAGTCCTTAGTGGGCAAAATGTTCCACCGCCCGGGTCAGGTAACTGGCTGGATATCAGGGGCTGGCACATCAGGCTGGGCAGTGGGCGGAGGCACATCAGGCTGGGAAGCGGACGGAGGCACATCAGGCTGGGCAGCGGACGGAGGCACATCAGGCTGGGCAGCGGACGGAGGCACATCAGGCTGGGCAGCGGACGGAGGCACATCAGGCGGGGCAGTCGGCAGAGGCCATCAGGTGAGGCAGAGGGCACCGGGCCATCAGGCGAGGCAGCGAGCACCGGGCCATCAGGCGAGGTAGCGAGCACCGGGCCATCAGGCGAGGCAGCGGGCACCGGGCCATCAGTCAAGGCAGCGGGCACCGGGCCATCAGTCAAGGCAGCAGGCACCGAGGCATCAAGCTCTAAAGCGGGCACCGAGTCATCTGGCAGGACAGCGAGCACCGGGTCATCTGGCACGACAGCGGGCACCGGGTCATCTGGCACGACAGCGGGCACCGGGTCATCTGGCACGACAGCGGGCACCGGGTCATCTGGCACGACAGCGGGCACCGGGTCATCTGGCACGACAGCGGGCACCGGGTCAACTGGCACGACAGCGGGCACCGGGTCAACTGGCACGACAGCGGGCACCGAGTCAACTGGCACGACAGCGGGCACCGAGTCAACTGGCACGACAGCGGGCACCGGGTCAACTGGCACGACAGCGGGCACCGAGTCAACTGGCACGACAGCGGGCACCGAGTCAACTGGCACGACAGCGGGCACCGAGTCAACTTGCACGACAGTGGGCACTGAGTCATCTGGCACGACAGTGGGCACTGAGTCATCTGGCAGAACAGCAGGCACAGAGTCACCAAGCTCGACAGCGGGCACCGAGTCATCTGGCAGAACAGCGGGCACCGAGTCATCTGGCAGAACAGCGGGCGCTGAGTCACCAAGCTCGACAGAGGGCACCGAGTCAACTGGCACGACAGTGGGCACCGAGTCACCAAGCTCGACAGCGGGCACCGAGTCATCTGGCACGACAGCGGGCACCGAGTCATCTGGCACGACAGCGGGCACCGAGTCATCTGGCAGAACAGCGGGCACCGAGTCATTTGGCACGACAGCAGGCACCGAGTCATCTGGCACGACAGCGGGCACTGAGTCACCAGGCCGGACCACGGGCACCAAAGCACCAGGCCGGACCACGGGCACCAAAGCACCAGGCCGGACCACGGGCACCGAGGCACCAGGCCGGACCACGGGCACCGAGGCACCAGGCCGGACCACAGGCACCGAGGCACCAGGCCGGACCACAGGCACCGAGGCACCAGGCTGGATCACGAACACCGGGTCATCAGGCTGGATCGGGTCATCAGGCTGGATCAGGTCATCTGGCCAGATTGGACCATCAGGCCGGATCGGGCCATCAGGCCGGATCGGGCCATCAGGCTGGGTAGCGGGCACCAGATCATCAAGCTGGATAGGATCATCAGGCTGGGTAGGATCATCAGGCCGGATCGGGTCATCAGGCTGGGTAGTGTACACTGGGTCATCAGGCATCAGCCTGAACAATAGAAGGCAGGTTCACAGACGGCAGGCTGACCGGTTTGGATACTGGTAGGATTGTACTGGTTGGAAAGAATTTTCGCCTTTTCCTGGTTTTAGTTACTGGAGCACTGTAAGTAAGCGCAGGTTACTTTGTCAAAGGTCCAGCAAGCAAAATACAGGCAAGCTGGATTGAAGCAGTTAATTACATTATATCATATGAAAAAGTAATATATGAATATAGGAGGACAGCACAGAAATTTTATAATATTTGGCGTGAGTGGTGTAAGGTTGAAGTGACTGATAATGAAAAGAGATAGGAGGGATAGAAACAGAGAAATAATAATAAGATTAGAAATGTAAGGTAGTGGACAGCAGTAATCAGGATGACTGAAATGTGAGGTTGATTAAGTGCTTGGAACGAATATGTAGTAAATGTGTATTAAATAAATGTATTGCATTTTGTACTATTTTGTATGTATTTTAAATGTAAAATAAGCAATAGAGTATAAAAAAAAAAACGATATAGGAGGTTGGAATCAAGAGCTTGCTTTCAGGTTTTGCTGGTCATAACAAATTATGCAAGGAATTAACTTTGGCATAGGATGCAGCATCACTGAAGGAACACCATAATAGGGGGTTGGACAGCTACCTGGCAGATGAGGTTCAATATTGAGAAATGTAAAGTTATGCACTTGGCTGTCAAAAATACACATACAAAATACATATTATGAGGGGCTGGGAAAATCAGAATGAAGGAAAAGGATCCGGGGTGCTTGCAGATCAGGGGGTCTCCAAACTTTCTAAAGAAAAGAGGAGTTCAGTGAAGGGAAACAAAATTTAAAAGGGTGATGGAGGACCTCAATTATGAGGATCGAATGCATAGATTACAGTTAGGCTTCATCTAGATGTGTGGTTTAGCAGCAAAAATGTACAGTACAGCAGCAATAAGCAGCGGATACGGGTGCTTTTCTTTACACCATGTTTACCCAACATGTAGCGGTCAGCAGGCAGTGAGCCCGCTGAGTGCTACACACTACAGCAAATGTAGCAAGTGCCGTAAACGCCCTGCAACCATGTGCGATATACACAGTTGCTGCATGACTGTTGGCAAAAATGGGGTTAAAACAGCCTGTGAGGAGGCATCACATTGCTTCCTTACAACCTGTCAGTGGGTTCCAAAGTGCAATTTGAACGATGATTGTATTTTAAAGTAAAGGGAGATTTAGACCCACATTACAGTACAGTTCTACAATTTGTTTTTTAAGATGTTTAAGAGACTAGGTTGTGTTTGTGTACGATAACAGCATGTTTAGTGCATCTGCACAAATTTACAATACTATTCTCTTAATTCTACAGGCCCTGCACTTTCAGAAAATACTTGTTTTCAAGAGGATATTTTACAAACGTTCAGGGCTGTAATGTACTGTGAATAATAACAAAACTGGTGTGCCCAGCTAAGGGGCAAAATTGGAAACAATGCAAGCTAGAATTCATTGGCTCCTGTTCAAAAAGTTCACATTTGCTGATTATTCCTTCAGCAGAGATCACATGATTAAAGTTGTAAAGTTAAAACATTTTTTACCTTAATGCATTCTCTGCTGTGTGATCCCTCCAGCACTGTGCCTGGCTGCATCTGGTCTTTCGTCACTCCCTGCTCTCACAGGCTGCACTGATTGCAGCGGAGCCATTGACTCCAGCTGCTGTCAATCAAATCTTGTGAGGAGGGGGTGAAGCCGAGCTTCACACACTGTGTGTGTCTAGTCAAGAGTTGGCTGAGTCAGAAGTTGTAACATCATCAGCCCGCCTCTCTGACTCAGCCAATCAGAGGAAGCTTTGTATTCATTGACAGAATACATTGCTTTCTGAGTGGCTGAGCGCCGCTCAGAGAGACTCTATTGTGTTCCATGTCTGAGACAAGAAAGTCTTGGCTAACACCGCAACACAGTGCTTTATGATGTCAAGTGTACAAAAAGCTGGAGTTTAGTGTAAAAAAAAAAAATTGCCTTTCAAACGGTTTTAACATCTTAAAAAGCATATGGGCATACATGAGCTGCTGTGACTGAAAGAACTTCTGCAGCAAAGCTAAGCTCAAAAATCACTATTACCTATAATTATCCCAGGGAGTGGGGTAGGGGATCAAAAGATGACAGGTTTTGTTGTACAGTATCAGTTGATTTAGAGTATCAACTATCATTTAGCGTGTTTAAAAATTCAGTGGAGCTGATTGCAGCAAAGGACGTTCTGGGGATATAGAACTGTATTGTAAGAAAAGGGTGTTGAGTGAGTACAAAGTATAGTTCCTTGTTTGCATATGACAAATTCAGAAACCAAGCCTTCCAAATAATTAGTTTTCCATAATTAAAATAACACTTTTGATGCATACCTGTTCTCTAGCAATATCCTCTTGTATATATCTATTGCCTCTTGATAGTGTGACCTCATATAATGGATGGATGCAAGGCTCAGTTGATCTTCAATGATATCCTGTAAGTTCTGATGAAAGACCATGAGTCTTTTTTCATCATTGAACTGTTTTTAAGACAAAAAAAAAAAAGTTACAGTTACAATAGGAACACCCATGTACTGTAAATGCATTTGGAAATTCAACTGTGTCATGGAAATCTAGGCAAAAATATTGAGATTTTACAATTATGTATGGTATGTGCCAGTTTACTTACTATAGCTCAGCAGTTCTTAGATACGATGGCTTACATTTGTGCCTTATTTTTAGGCTTTCGCTCTTCTGTTTTCATCTGGTAATTCTGCCAGTAAGTCTTGCAGATGTAGCAGTTTGGGTTAATTTACACTTGTGTTGTTTAGTAACGCATATTAAAGAGTCTACTGCTGTAATGTGCATTTTTGTATGTGTTTTGATGCTTTTGTGATGCATTAAAGTGCTAATGAAGCTTACATAGCTAGTCTGGCTGAAAAAAGACCAAAGTCCATCTAGTTCAACCATAAAAAAAAAAATAAAAAGTTATAATCATATACCCACAGTTGATCCAGAGGAAGGCAAAAAAACCCAGCAAAGCATGATCTAATTTGCTCCTGGCAAGGAAAAAAATTCCTTCCTGATCCCCCAAGCGGCAATCTGATATTCCCTGGATCAACTTTACCTATAAATGTTAGTATCCGGTTATATTCTGTGTATCTAAGAAAGAATCCAGGCCTTTTTTAAAGCAATCCGCTGAGCTGGCCAGAACCAACTCTTGAGGGAGTCTGTTCCACATTTTCACAGCTCTCACTGTGAAGAAACCTTTCCATGTTTGGAAATTAAATTTCTTTTCCTCCAGATGTAAAGCGTGCCCCCTTGTCCTCTGTGATGACCTCAGGGTGAATAGCTCTACACCGAGTTCACTATATGAACCACTGATGTATTTATACATGTTGATCATATCCCCCCTTAATCTCCTCTTCTCAAGAGAGAATAAATTCAGTTCCTCTAATCTTTCCTCATAGCTGAGCTTCTCCATGCCTCTTATCAGTTTGGTTGCCCTTCTCTGTACTTTCTCCAGTTCCCCAATGTTCTTTTTGTGAATTGGTGCCAAAAACTAAACTTCAGATTCCAGATGAGGTATTACTAATGATTTGTACAGGGGTAAAATTATATCTCTCTCTCTGGAGTCTATACCTCTTAATGCAAGAGAGGATTTTGCTTGCTTTAGAAACCGCAGCTTGGCATTGCATGCAATTATTAAGCTTGAGATCTACCAGAACTCCCAGATCCTTCTCCTCCATTGATTCCCCCAGTTGTACTCCCCCTAGTATGTATGATGCATGCATATTCTTAGCCCCCAAGTGCATAACCTTACATTTATCAACATTAAACCTCATTTGCCACATAGTTGCCCAATTAAACAGTACATTGAGGTCACTGAGGCTTGTAAATTGAAGACATCCTGTAACGCCGTTATTCAACGGCAATGCTTGGTGTCATCTGCAAAGACTGAAATGGTATTTTTAATCCCAGACTCTATATTGTTTATAAATATACTAAAAAGTAAGGGTCCTAACTGTAAAGATGTGAACAATATGGAGTCAGATCATCATATCATTCTTATATCAAGAGTTCCTCTATAACTGTTTTTCTGTACTTGTTTTTCTGTTCTTGAATTCTTAAGGTATTTTATAACCTTTGCAACCTTATGTATCTAGTTGTTGGGACATCTGTGGTTTCTCTTTTCCAGAAATGGTTGGCTGAACAGTCAAGACCATTTCTCAAAAATCACTATTTTGCTAAAAAGTCCCTTTTTGTGTAATCATAGTTGGAGTTATTATGACTGTGACAGCGTATACCCAGAGACTGACGCAGTCCTCCATTTTGTTAAGAACCTCCATCTTGGAAAAAGGGGTTAACCATCCTGACAAACATACTTCCCCCTCATTCTCCCCCTCCCTTTCTGAGAGTCACAGCGACATTTGGCCAGTGAGTATGTGTGTTAGGAATGTAACAGGATGCCAGGGCCCAGCAGGGGGCTAGGAGCTATAAAGTCCCCAAGGGAGCTGGGGCCTAGCTGTCAGAAGAACCTGTAAAATGTAACACCTCGTATAAGATAAGGCAAGCTTTCCCTGGAGTTCAAGACATTCCAAGGAAGGCGGGGCCAGCTAACACTTTTAAAAATCCATTTTTCCCCTATGTCTCATATCTTGGAATATGAGAGACTTACATAAAAACCAGACATATCGTCAGATTGGCTAAGAGAAGATGAATAATTTGATAGGTCACTCGCCTTGTCTCGAATACATAGGAAAGCCGAAAAATAGATCTCGTGAACCGTTCAGTGTATAATTTCATAATTCATATCTAATCAATCCTCAGACATGTCTGCATAATAATCTACTCGTGGGTGGAATGTCACTTGTGCCTAGGAAAAGTTATGAGCCAAAATATGAACTACACAAGATTTTGGCTCTAGTTTAGGTCCACGCCCAGACCTCCACGCCCTAAACGGGGTATTGGTCCTTGACTTCAGAGACACCCCCTGCTTGGGAACTACAAATTAGGCTGTCAGGCCTAAGAAGAGTAAGTTGAAGACGTCTCCCATTTTAACATCAGTACCACCTGGGGAGACCAGTGCCCTTTCGCTCTGAAACTTGGATCTGCTAACCAAGGACTTTGGCAAGTACCTTAACCCTTTCACCTCTCTCTGATATCTCTTTGCTGTGCTGTTAGTCTCTGTATATTTATAAATATATATATATAAATATATATATATATATATATATATCTTACATCTTTTTCTGGAAATATTTTTATTGCACCCGTTTGACCTTTTAGTAATAAATCTTTCCTTCTCAAAGTGTTGAACTGTTTCTATAGCGCTTTATTGCAATTTACGAATTCCTGCCTCTAAAGAGACGCTACTGTTTGTTTAACCCTCTGCATAATCGGCCTGCGGTGACCGTATTATGCAATTATCTCAACCATTATAGTGTTTTAGCTGATATCGCAGAGTTTCCTCTTTCTCTGTACAAAAAGGAGGTGTTGGCAGTGTGAAGGGTTAATTGCGTAATTAACCTGACTCAGTAACAATCGCTCAGGCTGCCGGTACATCGATTGTGGTCCAATTAGCTGGAAAATCGTTCTGCAGGGTGCAGCTGGGTGTGGCATTGTTACGCATGTGACAGCACGGTTTTAGATTGGCTAGTCCTTCGGTCACGAGTTTGGTGAGAAGGGCTGGGGTCTAATGCTGCGTTCGTGACAAAGAATCTTTACTTGTGTCCAAGAGGTCAGTGTGACCACATCCGGTATTGAGACAATCAGTTAGGAATTTCTCATGATTTGGACTTATGCCAATGATTGAAAACCATTGTTAAGGTTTCCTTTAAAACATCCACCCATGTATCTATCTGTATCACATTGTCTCTGCATGCTCTGTGATCCAATGTACATTGTAATTCTCCAGTAAACTTATATCAGACGAATGCAACAGAATTGGCGTTGATGTCCTTCCTTGAAAAGGCGTACTTAACACAACATTGAGCCTTGGGGTACACCACTGACAACCCTAGACCATTCAGAGTATGAATCATTAACCACTACTCTTTGAATACAATCTTTTAGCCAGTTTTCTATTCATTTACATACGGATTTTTCCAAGTCCATAGACTTTACATTACACATTAGCCATGTGTGGGGAACGGTGTCAAATGCTTTTGCAAAATCCAAGTACCATGTTCACAGCCATCCCTCTGTCCAAGGTTTTCCTCACCTCCTCTTAAAAAGAAATCAGATTTGTTTGACAACTTCTGTCTTTCATGAATCCATGCTGTCTGTTGCTTAAAATATTTTTTCCAGCAAGAACTCATCTATGTGGTCTTTTCTTAAACTCTCCAATATATTCCCAACTATAGAAGTTAAACTAACAGGTCTATAATTACTTGGTAAAGATTTTGACCCCTTTTTAAATATTGTCACCACATTGGCCTTACGCCAATCCAGTGGTACTATACCAGTCATTAAAGAGTCCCTAAAAATGAGAAACAATGGCTTGGAAATGACAGAGCTCAATTCTTTAAGGACCCGTGGGCGTATGCCATCCGGTCCAGGTGCTTTATTTACCTTTATTCTGTCTAAATATTTTTGGATCATATCAATTGTGAGCCAATGTGGATCATCTGGAGCTGTGTCAATACCATGCCCATTATGGACAAGAGCTCCCCCATGCTCCTTTGTATACACAGACCTGAAGAAGGTATTTAATAAATTTGCCTTCTCTTTGTCCCCAGTCACCCACTCTAGATTATTTTGTAAAGGGCCTACATGCTCGGATCGGACCTTTTTACTATTAATATATTTGAAGTATTTTTGGGGGTTGGTCCTGCTATCTTTTGCAATCTGTTGCTCGTTTTCATGATGATAGCGTTCCTTCATTTTTATATTTAATAAAATTTATTTTCTTATTATCTATAACTTATATTTTTAACTTTGGCCGTAAGCCACATAGGTTTGATTTTTAGCCTTTTAAATCTGTTGCCCATGGGAATATATTTTGCAGCTTGGCAAATGCCCTTTTGTGTGTCTGTTTTCTATTTGTTTTAAAAGGGTTCAGTAGTACCCCAGCTCAGTAATACCCCCAAGACCAGTGATACCCCTGTTCAGCAGATCCCCAGCACACTAGTACCTCTGCTCAGCATATCCCCAGCTCATTAGTATCCCTGTTCAGCAGATCTCCAGCTTATTAGTGCTCCGCTCAGTAGATCCCCAGCTCAGTAGTGCCCCCGCTCAGTAGATCCCCAACTCATTAGTGCCCCCCCCGCTCAGCAGATCTCCAACTCATTAATGCCCCCAACTTATTAGAACTTATTAGAACCCCCAGTTCAGCAGAGCCCCCCTCAATAGTAACCCCATTCAGAAGATTCCCAGCTCATTAATAACCCCAGCTCTGCTGAGCCCTTGCTGAGAAGCAATCCCCACATCTGTTGATACCCCACTTCAGTACTCCAGTTTGCTGATCCTGCTCTCTCTCTAGTCCACACTCAACTCCCGCTATGTTGCTCCCATGCTGTGCACCATATGTGACATTTGCTAGTTTCTCATGCTCCGGTGCCTCAGTTCTGCTGATTCTTCACTAATCATTCATCTCTCTCTGATCGTGGCTCACTTCCCACTGTATTGCTGCCATGCTGAGCACCATGTATGACATCTGCTAATTTCTCCTGCTCTAGTTCCCCAGCTCTGCTGATCCTCCATCACTCAGTCTCTCTCTTTGGTCCCTGCTCACTTGCTACTATAGCATTTACACATTGCGCACCACATGTGCTGTCTACTAGTTGCTCTGATCCAGACCCTGCTCACCTTCCTGCTGCTCCATACTGCACATCAGGTGTGATGTCTGCAGCAAGCACTCCCGGTATATATACACATGAATTAGAAGTGGCTGCTGATGACATTTGTCTGGTTCGCGTGTTGGGTTTCCCAGTGCATTCAGAGATATCTCATACCTCCAAAACAAAGCAAAGCTAACTCTGAATATGAACCCCTGAACAGCTGCCAGTGCTGTTTGGGAGTGCTGTGACATAATTCTATGGAAGCTCTGGAGATGCTTTTAAGCACCAAGATAGAATTCTGAAGCAAAGCAATGCAAACTCCACAGTGTGTGCAGGACTTTAAGGGAACCATTTTATTTAGCGATAGCTGCTTTGATTGGTAAATTACTGTACTTTAAAAATGCAAGTCAAATGCCACATTTTGAAACAAGTGTAAACAAGGCCTTAGAGCAGGGGTCGTCAAACTTTTTTAACAGGGGGCCAGTTCACAGATCTTCACACTGTTGGGGGGCCGGATAATAGTTTGAAAAAAATATTAAGAAATTCCTATGCACACCGCACATATCTTATTTGTAGTGCAAAAAAACCCAGGAAAAAAACAATACAATATTTAACATGCACTGTACACTGTAACGCACTGAACACCGCAATGCACTGTACACTAACACAGTGGACACCGCAATGCACTGGATACCGCAATGCACTGTACACTGTAGCGCACTGGAGACCGCCATGCACTGTACTCTGTAACGCACTGACCATAACACACTGTAACGCACTGGACACCACAATGCACTGTACACTGTAATGCACTGAACACCGCAATGCATTGTAACGCACAGGACACCGCAATGCACTGTACTCTGTAACGCACTGTACTCTGATACACTGGACATCGCAATGCATTATAACATACTGGACACCGCAATGCACTGTACTCTGTAACGCACTGTACTCTGATACACTGGACATCGCAATGCATTATAACATACTGGACACCGCAATGCACTGTACACTGTAACGCACTGGACACCGCGATGCACTGTACTCTGTAACGCACTGTATTCTAACACACTGGACACCACAATGCACTGTACACGGATACACAGGACACCGCAATGCACTGTACACTAATACATCGGACACTGCAATGCACTGTACACAGATACAATGGACACCGCAATGCACTGTACCTGGTGCCTGGTGAGCTCTCCTCTTCTCCTGTTGCTCCTCTGGCTGCAGCAGGTGAAATCCGGGGCTTCCAGGCTATCGCCTAGCTATTTGCTGGCTGGTGCCGTTTTTTATTTTCTGAATTTTTTGGGGGGCTGGCCGGATAAATGTCTTTGGCAGGCCATATCCAGCCTGCGGGCCATAGTTTGAAAACACCTGCATTAGATGGTTGAGATAAACCATTTAACACTGACAAGGGTGCTTATAATGGTTATCTTTTATTTATGTAAAACCTGTATCCCAAAGGGAATGCAACAGTGATGGTAACGGCTGGAAAAGTGTTAGCTGGAGCTTATGTTTGTTAGTGTATATAAATCTGGTAGTGCATCCAACACTCCCCCTCCCCCCAGACTGACAATATTGCTGGTCTCTCTGTTGCTCTTTCATCCAGAGTGTAGGCACCCTAATACAGGACTTGTGTTACTGGCCAGATCACCAGGTAAAAAGAGAGGGAAAAAAAGAAAAAGAAAAAGTAATGCAGGCATCACACTCTACACCTTGTTCCAAATTATTATGCAAATTATATTTAAGTGTCACAAAGATGAAATATTTTGTTTTTCAGTTTAACTCATGGATGGCATTGTGTCTCAGGGCTCTTTTGATCACTGAAAACAAACTCGGACACCTGTGATAATTAGATTGGCAGGTGAGCCCAATTTAAGGAAAAACTACTAAAGGAGGGTGTTCCACATTATAAAGCAGAGCACCATTTTCAAGCAATATGGGGAAAAAAAAAAGGATCTCTCTGCTGCCGAAAAGAGTGAAATAGTTCAATGCCTTGGACAAGGTATGAAAACATTATATATTTTACGAAAACTTAAGCGTGATGATCGCACTATTAAGAGATTTGTGGCTAATTCAGAGCACAGACAGGTTCGTGCAGATAAAGGCACATTGAGGAAAATTTCTGCCAGATCCATGCATCGGATCAAGAGAGCAGCTGCTAAAATACCATTACATAGCAACAAACAGATATTTGAAGCTGCTGGTACCTCTGGAGTCCCACAGACATCAAGGTGTAGAGTCCTCCAGAGTCTTGTAACTGTGCTTAAACCTTCTATTCGGCCACCACTAACCAATGCTCACAAACAGAAACGGCTGCATTGGGCAGAAAAATACATGAAGACTAATTTTCAAACAGTCCTGTTCACTGATGAGAGCCGTGCAACCCTGGATGGTCCAGATGGATGGAGTAGTGGATGGTTGGTGGATGGCCACCCTGTTCCAACAAGGCTGTGACGTCAGCAAGGCGGTGGTGGAGTCATGTTTTGGGCCAGAATCTTGGGAACAGAGCTGGTCGGCCCCTTTAGGGTTCCCGAAGGTGTAAAGATGACCTCTGCAAAGTATGTGGAGTTTATGACTGATCACTTTCTTCCCTGGTACAGAAGAAAAAACTATGCTTTCCGTAATAAAATCATCTTCATGCATGACAATGCACCATCTCATGCTGCAAAGAATACCTCTGCATCAATGGCTGCTATGGCGATAAAAGGATAGAAAGTCATGGTGTGACCTCCATCCTCCCCTGACCTCAATCCTATTGAGAACCTTTGGAGCATCCTCAAGCAAAAGATCTATGAGGGTGGGAGGCAGTTTACATCCAAACAGCAGCTCTGGGAGGCTATTCTGACATCTTGCAAACAAATTCAAGCAGAAACTGTCCAAAAACTCACAAGTTCAATGGATGCAAGACTTGTGAAGCTGCTATCAAATAAGGGGTCCTATGTAAAAATGTAACGTGACCTGTTAAAATGTTTAAAAAGATAAAATGTTGTTAAAAGTTTTATTGAAATAGCTTTTGATTTCAGTTAATATGCTGCAAATACAACAAATGCCAATTTTCAGTTCTTTACAACCTATAAAGTGTTTTGAAACTTACTGTGTGTAATAATCTGGAACAGTGCATTGTAAGTTTTTTATGTTTAAAAAAAATCCTGTTATCATTAGGAGGTTTGTTCAATAAAATTTGAATTGTACTCTTAATAGTTGATAACATGAGAATTATGCTGACTGTTATTTACATCAATTATTTAGGTAAAGGAAAATAGTATCATTTGCATAATAATTTGGAACAGGGTGTAATGGTTAGTAAGCTGCAATATATTAGATTTTTGGTTTTGGGTTCAATGTGGAATTCCTGTCAAATTCTAACTAAGGCTAAAACTACTTCCACTGCCATTCTAAGACTATTCTACCTACCTTGTGGAAGGAAAGATTCCTATACTTACCTATTCTGTAGTTCTTCCAGTTCGATCACATGACCGGCTTCAGTATAGAGGAGAGGCAGCAGCAATGGCTGCAGAGCCTTGGCGATGATGTCACTCATAGGCTTACTATGGGGCAGCCGTTGTTGGCTATCCCTCCTCTAAACTGAAGCCGACCCTGGGATCAGATCATGTGACCAGACTACAGCAGCTTCAGAATAGGTAAGTATAGGCATCACTCCTTTTACAGGGTAGATAGAATAGTCTTGGAATGGGGGTGAGAGTAGATTTAGCTTTATTTAGAATTTGACTGGAATTACACTTTAAAGGAGAAGTGTGGGTTTACAAATAAAACATACATACATACATACTCACCTATTATTATTATACAGTATTTATTATACAGTATTTACAGTATTTACAGTACCTATGTCAGTCCAATGCTGCAGCTGCCCCCAACTGGCTCTAAGACAGAGAACTGAGCGATCATATGACCACTGATTACTCAGTTCTCTGTCTTCAATGAGCATATAGCAGTGACTGTCAGTCACCGACTCTTTGCTCTGCCCTTCCAGTGCACACTGCAGTGCCGGGTTGTTCAGAGAGCAGGGGCAGCTGGCTCAAGCTATCAGCAGTGCGTTGAGAGGCTGAGCAATCTGCCAGTCAGGCATCTGGGTGGATACCAACATTGTCAGGATCCCTGCAGAGCCTGCAATGGTTCTGACACATCAACCAAGAGCGGCTTTAGCCAGCTGAATCTGAGTTACAGGAGTGTGGAACTAAGGCACTCCTGTGACCCAGAAGATAAGTATGGCCAAAAGAGCTTTGGTCATACTTCTCTTTTAATGCCACTTTAACTTCTATACATGCCACAATGATTTTCATGTTGCTTTTCCAGGACATGTGAGGCTTTCCTTTTGGTAGACTCCTTTAAAGTGACTGTAAAGTATTTTTTCTTAAATCACAAACAAGTCATACTTTCCCAATGGTTTTGCACAGAACAGCCCCTGAATCCCCTCTTCTAGGAGTTACCACAGGTGATCTCAGCTCCTCCTCCCTTCCGAGTGCCCCATAGCAAGTCGTTTGCTATGGGGCAGTTGTGCTATTGATACACACAAATTGGCTAAGCACCCCGCTCTCACGACACAGGATTTGATGCCTCCATGTCCAGTGAGGAAGCAGTGAGAAGGAGAGAGCAACACTGCTGCTCTCAGGCACAGCACTGGATCGAGCTCAGATAAGTAATTAGTGGGGGAAGTGACCATGGAACGTTTTTCACCTTAATGCATTTACAACTATATCTCAAGTCCCACTCGAATTCAGAATTTTGTCAGTGAACTTTTATTCGCATTAAATGGGTTTTGTATTTCTGTATCCAAGTGCCTTCAAAAGTCAGCTAATTAGTAAATAGAGTCCACCTGTGTGTAATTTAATTTCAGTATAAATACAGCTGCTCTGTGAAGCCCTCGGAGGTTTGTTAACTACTTGCCGACCTCAGATAGACGAATGACGGCTACACTGCAGCCGGCCAGTTCTGGGAGGGCGTCATATGACGTCCTCCCAGAACGTGCTCTCCTGCGCGCCCGGCGATCTCCGTGATCACTGTATCCTACGGACACAGCTGATCACGTGATGTGGTAAAAGGCCAATCACAGTGGCCTTTTACCACGTGATCAGCCGTGTCCAATGACACGCTGATCACCGGGAAATGGAATTGCCGGTTCTCGGCTGCACTTTCCTCGCGCTGTCAGATCGTGAGGAAAGTACTGCCGAGAACTGGCAGTTGTCAGAGCAGGGATCGGCACCGATCATCAGAGCACTGATGATCAGTGCCCTGATGATCGGTGCCCAGCAGTGCCACCCAGAAGTTGTGCCCACCTGTGCCCAGCAGTGCCGCCCACTAGCTCCGCCCACCTGTGCCCAGCAGTGCACCCACCTGTACCCAGCAGTGCACCCAGCTGTGCCACCCAGCAGTGTCACACACCTGTGTCCAGAAGCGCCACCTACCTGTGCCCAGTAGTGCCACCCACCTGTGCCCACCCACCTGTGCCCACCAGTGCCACCCACCTGTGCCCAGCAGTGCTGCCAGTCAGTGTCCAGCAGTGATGCCAGTCAGTGCCACCTATCAGTACCCATCATCAGTGCAGACTATCAGTGCTGCCTATCAGTGCTGCCTATCCATGCCGCCTCATTAGTGCCACCTATCAGTGCTGCCTATCAGTGCCACCTCATCAACATAAATCAGTGAAGGAGAAAAATTACCTGTTTGAAAAGTTTTATAATAGAAACAAAGAAACTTTTTTTTTTCAAATTTTTTGCACTTTTTTTTGTTTATAGCGCAAAAAATTGTTTTAATAAAGGACTTGTCAAAGACCCTGTACTGTGTTTTTTTTACACCACACTCTGTTTTTTTGTGAATGAGTAGCAGGACCATGTACCGCAGACTCATTCACGTAGGGGGGGGCGGGATCTGGGGGCCCCCTTGTTAAAGGGGGCTTCCAGATTCCGATAAGCCCCCCCGCCCGCAGACCCCCACAACCACCGGCCAGGGTTGTGAGGAAGAGGCCCTTGTTCCCATCAACATGCTTTGGGGGGGGAGCCCCCTCTGCCCCAAAGCACCCCCCCATGTTGAGGGCATGTGGCCTGGTATGGTTCAGGAGGGGGGGGGCGCTCGCTCGTCCATCCCCTTTCCTGACCTGCCTGGCTGCATGCTCAGATAAGGGTCTGGTATGGATATTGGAGGGTACTCCACGCTGTTTTTTTTTTAAATTTTCGGCATGGAGTTACCCCTTAACATCCATACCAGACCCGAAGGGCTTGGTATGGATGGGAGGGGGGACCCCACGCTGTTTTTTTTATTATTTATTTAATTCACGGAAATAATTTAAAATTCAGCTGTCAGTGGGAAACCTCGATGACAGCTGAAACATTCCTTCTGTCCCTGCAGAGAGCTCCGCTATTATATTTGACATTAAAAAGTATAGAGACTGCAACATTGTATCTATTTGTATCCAATTCGGATACATATAGATACAATGTTGCAACCTTTATACTTTTTAATGTCAAATATAATAGCGCAGCTCTCTGCAGGGACAGAAGTAAGACGGGGCGAAAAATCGGACAATTTTTTTTTACCGTTGGTGGTAACGTCGGCCCATTGAACAACCGATTTTTCGGTTTTTGTTTTTTTTTTTAAAACTTTGAGTTTATTAAAAGATACAAAGTTTTCTGTAACTTCGGGGAAAGTGACTTCTAAGCCTGTGAACTATATTGAAGAAAAAAAAAAAAAGGCTGGCATTTGCATTTGAAAATCAGCGCCGACACTTTGTATTGCGAAAAAATTATTAACAATTGTGTAAACCGAGGCATTATTTTCAATGGATTTTCATTCGTAAACCGAAAATTACGTTAACCAAGGCGTTGGTAAACCGAGGTATGCCTGAATTAGTATTGCAATCCTTTGTATTGGGATACATAGAACCAACATACTTCTGAATTGGCAACATAGCACAACATTTGTGTCGCATTTGAGATATCTGGCTAGTTACACTGACCTTGCCCAGGGACCTAGGATTGATTCACACCACAGAAATACAGGCAGGATTAGTGTTCAACAGCTTCGTGGATTAGTGGTTAGCACTACTGTCTCACAATGCTAGGGTTGTTGGTTTGAATCCAAACCACAGCAATGAATTTGCATGATCTCCGTGTGACTACCCTAACATACATGTGCTGGTGGCAGCATCTTTGCTTTCTGTTTAAATGATTCCTAGAATGTGAATTAGAATGAGGCCTTGTCTGTTCAAACACCTTTAAAGTAGCACCTTATGTGAATGTCAAACAATGGGATGAGATAAGGGCCTGGACTAATGATTGATTGGATAATGCTGGTTTGCACTCCACCTCCTTTTGGGAAATTTTGTCAAACCATGAGAAGAGTGAGCGAAAGAAATGGATTAAAAAAATAAAAATAAAATAATGGCATGGAGTCCCCCCCCCCCCCCCCAAATCCATAACAGACCCTAATCTGAGCATGCAGATACCTCATGCCTTCAAAGATTTATTTCCTTTGTTGAATTGCCTGCTTGGTTCACACTAGATGTGATTTAAAATTGTGCTTTTTGTTGGCAATTTCACCGTGTTTTCTGTAGATTTACCAATGAGTTATTGCGTTTTCAATTGTGTTTTGCATTGCGATTTCTATTGTAGTCTATATGTGAAATTACTACAAAATGCTGAAAAAGTTAGACGAGAACTACTTTTGAAATTGTGCTGCAGCAAATCGCTTACGTTAAGACACTCACATCCACATTCATTAGATCGGATATTAGGTACAATTTCAATTCCCAAATCGCACCTGAAATCGTGCACCCTGGATGCGACTTGGCATGCGATTTGCAAATCGTATGCCAAGTCGCACCCTATTGTCTGCTATTAGAGCAGTCACATGGGTGCGTTTCCGACACTGATTTCTAAAGTAGTACATGTACTACTTTTGTGACGATTTGCATAGATATCTGTGTCAGATGTCTTGCAAATCGTAAGGAAATCAGCATCTTCACTGTACGTCGCACAATTTCTAAATCGGCTTTGATGTGACTGGGGTGTAAGGCCTTTTTATGTTTGATTTCCTGAGTGTTTTTCCGATTTATGGGAAATGCCGCATACTAGCAAAAGTGAATTGACATTTTCAGTATTGCATGCGAGATGTGGTCATGTGACTGCCTTAACTCATGCAATAATCTGGAGTGAATTGTGCCCATAGGGCCAAGAAATATTGCCAATAGGGTTCCCTTTCACATCCCTGTTCAATGTTCTGTTGTATGCTGCACATGTACACTTAACTGTGGCTTTCTTTCTGACTCTGATTTGTGGGGCCTGTATACCAAGGGTTAACGCAGGTGGGAAGAGCATTAATCAGGTGCAAACACTTTCTCTGACCAAATGAATGACAGTGGTGGGTGTGGCCTACCTTATATAAAGAGACCCAGTAGTGGTGATTTTTGCCTTGTACAGGCACATTATTTCTGCATGTCCTTGTCTGTGGTGGTTTGGGGAGGAAGAGATATTGTGGTGAATTGCCTCCAGGCCACACTCACGCTGTGTTTTGATGTGGGCTGTAAATGTTTTGCATGTTCTTCCTTCTAAGGTGTGTTTGTGTGTTATTGTACAATGATTGTGTGTTTATTATCTTTGCATTGTAATCCTAACACATGTCCATTGCTCTGCTCTTAGAAGTTTGCTTTATTTAGAATGAAATGCAGTTTTCAGACAAACATGGTGAGAAATGTATGTGTGGGGGATTTGGGGAGGTGGGAGGTGTTTTTATTTTGGCATGTATGTATTTTTATATTATTTCGATCTGCCGCTTTTGTGAATAAGCCCAAGTGATTCATATTAACCGTTTGTTTCCTGCTGTAACCTGTGAAAGCACAGTTCATTAGAAGTATAGTCTTTTAGATTGTAAGCTCTTATGAGCAGGACCGTTCTATTATAGCAACATCAATCCTGTGTTTTTTGGGTTTTTTTTCACACCAAGATATTGAATGTAGCTTTTTGTTGCTGTCCAAATAAATGTGGAATGTGTATTTGATCAATACATATTTGTACTATGTATTTTTTGGGGGGATTATTTCATGTTCTAGTTGAATGTTGCACAGTGGCTAAATGGTTAGCACTTCCACCTGGCAGTACTAGGGTCGTTGGTTCGAATCCCAGCCACGGCACCTCCTCCCTGTGCCTGTGTTTCCTCCGGGTACTCCAGTTTCCTCCCACACTCTAAAGACATACTGGTAGGTTAATTGGATCCTGTAAAAATTGGCCCTAGTATATGTATGAATGTAAGTTAGGGCTCTTAGTATGCCCCTTGAGGGTTAGGGACTAATGTGAATTTACCACATCTACAGTCAGGTCCATAAATATTGGGACATCGACACAATTCTAACATTTTTGGCTCTATACACCACCACAATGGATTTGAAATGAAACAAACAATTGTCCCATTACTTTTGGTCCCTTAGCAAGTGGGAGGCACATATGCAAACTGTTGTAATTCCTACACCGTTCACCTGATTTGGATGTAAATACCCTCAAATTAAAGCTGACAGTCTGCAGTTAAAGCACGTCTTGTTCGTTTCATTTCAAATCCGTTGTGGTAGTATATAGAGCCAAACATGTTAGAATTGTGTCGATGTCCCAATATTTATGGACCTGACTGTATATGTAAAGCGCTGCGTAAATTGACAGTGCTATATAAGTATCTGAAATGTACTAGCACCCCTAACACTGATTTTTGCTAGCTATATAATATGCCCAAATCTTCCTTGTTAGAGCGCACATGTGCAAGTATGTCCAAAATAACAAACCAAAAGCCCCCAATTGCACCACAAGACCATGTTATGTACCAATGAATAGGTCGTGTTCAATGTGCAGCTAGCTATTCTTTTTCTACAATCCTCTTAACAGTAATAAATTGGGCCCACAATTTATGTTGACTTTGGGCCTTTACTGGCAAATATATATTTGCCAATGTCATATACATAGTATAGCTGCAAGCATACATTCACCAATGCCAAATCTACAATAGAACTGCAAACATATATTTGCGAATGTCATACACAATAGAGCCGCATGTAAAATTGCTATGGTGCACAAATAAACGCCAAGACAGCTGTTGGAGGAGGCGCTAGAGCAGCTGTCATACTGGAAATACGTTATGATGTTGGCGGAAGGATGTTTGCACACACCCGGAAGTGGGAGTGTGAGTGGATGGGAGTGTAGTTAGGAGAGTTTAGTGGTAATTTGCAAGTCTATTTTTGAGCTTTGTGAATTGTTCTTTTGTGGAATTCCAGACCACATCTGGACATGGCGAGATCGCTGTTCTCCACCGAGGAGCTGATCCTCATTTGCTGGGGAAACATTACTAATAATTTTTGTATTTTCAGTTGAAAACATGTCCAATTCCTAGATCCATTGAGGTACATAGCAGAGGTTCAAGGTTCTTCCTAACTATACAGGTGGCACAGACACAAGCATACACCCAGGGCCACTGTTAGATATCATGGGGCCCCGTACAGCATACCTGACAGCCCCCACCACCAGAGAAAATATCCAAATTATATTTATGGTAAAAATACACTAAAAACATTATTAATGGACATAATCCCAACCATATTCCTGTGAAATCTAAATGATAAAACTGTACTGAGTTCATAAATAATGCTGTGTGTGTAATTGAGGTGTAATTGAGGTTTTGGGGCTCATGGGTGCTGTGGCTTGTAGAGTGGGAATCAGTGGTTTGTTTTTGTGGCTATCGCCGTTTGCAGGCAACCTATGTTACACTATGGAATTGCTGCAGGTCATAATTTGACAAGCATATGGGTGCAGGTCTACAGTCCTGAACACAGACAGTGAGCATTCAGGGCCACTTCCCCACGCCTTCACACCTGTCAGATTAAAACCTGTGTTCATACAGCTGCTGTGTCCCCATAGTGTAACAGGTGGTTCTAGCCACATAAACAACCCACTCATTCATGCTGTACAGGCCAGAGGACCTGTGTGAATGGGGCATTTTTTACTTTTTTTTTTTCCTCAGCTCGTTAATTTCAATGGCCTGGCTAATGTGTGAGAATATGCAAAAATACTGCAGGCATATTATTTTAAAAGTGTGTTGCACCTAACAGCGCACATCTGCAAACGGCATTGCATTTCTTTGCTGTGCTGGAAAATGTGTGTTCTTGCATGCGTTTCTGCACCACCAATGGTGTGAACAAGTCCTAAGGGCCAGTTCACACTATAGAAACAGTCTAGATGTGTTCCTGATGCATTTTTGCATGCCCTTTTGGCATGCATGTTTAGTGTGTTCCAGTACATTTTGGATGCGTTTTGGACACGTTGCATTGCATTTTTGTATCCCTTCCAGTTAGTTTTTTCTACTTTCTTTTTATTAAATTTAATTAGGGACATGTGCGTTTTAGTACATTCAAGGACGTTTCAATGTGTTCCAGTACAGTTCTGTGCAGAAACAATGCAGCGTGGTCAACTTTGTTTACAGCACCTGCAATGCACTGAAAATGCAAGCGCTGATGTGAACTATGACATTGACAACCATATAACCTTCTTTGTGATGCCGAAAAAGCAACTGAAACACATATAGTGTGAACTGGTCCTAAAGATTATTAGAGGTAAGGGAACGGCACTGACCAGGGATTGTGAATTCAGTCAGACTAGTGGTGAGATACAATCAGCAATCGTATAATAATGTGAGTTCTGAGCTGTCTAATCTAATCTAAGAAACTCTGCCATGTAACAAGGTCCAATGAACCTAACATCATGTCTTTTGAGTGTTGGCAGAAACACATCCATACAGGGAAAGCATGCAAACTGGAATGCAGCCATGACTGGGATTAGAACCCATGACCCAAGTGCTGTAAGTTCTGAGCTCTAACCACTAAATCACTGTGGGAGACACAGTTTGAGCTACAATGTAGAATAGTTACATTGTTTAAAAATGATACAGCGAGCGCTGGTCAAATAATATAGACTACTAAAATGGTATTACACAAGATAAATATAACCACGAAGAGTAGTGCATGAACTCGTGAAAGGTCATCCACCCTTGTGACAGTGTACTACACTATTAAGCACCTTTCTGGCTCCTGTGGCTGAGCTAATTCCTCCCCAGGACCATTTGGGCACCCACCCTGATGGGTGCATGGATGGCTGGAGCTGGATGACTAACCCATAGCTGCCAGCATACCGCTGCACCCCCAGATGTGTGATGTGTATAACCCATGCGCATTAATACTTTTGTTCTGGTGAGTGTAGATCAGTCCCAAGGGTGGTTTATCTTTCACAAGTTCATGCACTACTGTCCGTCACAAAGAAACCACACGTGCCATTCATAGGCACTCTCTGAGTTGGTACTCTCACACGAAGGACATTCCATTATTCAGGAATGATGATATGAACTTATTTTAGCACCATTTACTATTTTACATCATTATTGCAATTCTTTGCACTTTTTGGTTTCTACATGCGTTCATTTTTGATCACATGCATTTATAGCGCTGCACTTGACTTTAACATAGAATAGTTATGTAATTAAAGAGAATGAAGATATATCATTATATTGGGAAACTAGAACTAGACATTCCAAATTATTTGAGATATAAGTGTGAAAATGTTTAATATTTGAAAATAGAATGTCATTCATTAGTAAATGCATTAGTTGTCTGATCATTTTGGAGAAACAGCAAAAAAAAAAAAAAAAAATATAGGTGTACTAATTATGTTACATTCTAAGTATTCTCTTTTGCTAACAGGAAAACGCCAATGCTACAAAGCCCGCGCTTGTGCGCCATCTAGCGAACATATCCGGTATTGCACCTAAAAATGTGCCAGACGCGACTTCACATTTACTAATGGCAAAGTAGACGTTTGTCAATGAGCTCAGAAGACTGACAGGTCTTGATTGATTTAACGGAGTCTGCCTGAATGTTCAGAGTCTGCTGGTAGACTAAAGTCTTAGTAAATCAGGGCCTGTGTGTCAGGAAACTAACACTGCACATCACCCTGAACACACCATCCCCACCATGAAACATGGTGGTGGCAGCATCATGTTATGGGGATGCTTTTCTTCAGCAGGGACAGGGAAGCTGGTCAAAGTTGATAGGAAGATGGATGGAGCCAAGTACATGGCAATCTTAGAAGAAAACCTGTTACAGTTTGCAAAAGGCTTGAGATTGGGACAAAGGTTCACATTCCAGCAGGACAATGACCCTAAACCTACAGCCAGAGCTACAATGGAATGATTTAGATCAACGCATATTCATGTGTTAGAATGGCCCAGTCAAAGTCCAGACCTAAATTCAAATGAGAATCTGTGGCAAGACTTGGAAGTTTCTGTTTACAGACGCTCTCCATCTAATCTGACAGAACCTGAGCTATGTTGCAAAGAAGAATGGACAAAATTTCACTCTAGACATGCAAAGCTGGTACAGATATCCCTAAAAAAACTTTCAGTTGCTCGAAAGGTGGTTCTACAAAGTATTGACTCGGGGGGCTGAATACAAATGCATGCCATACTTTTCAGATATTTAAATGTAAAAAAATTTGAAAACCATTTATCATTTTCCTTCCTCTTCACAATTATGTGCCACTTTGTGTTTACCACTGCTCAAGGTAGAGCAATTCCCAATCTTCAAGCACAACTCCTCCTGTAGGTGCTAGACCAGTTCGTGTGCTGCATAGATGTGTCAAGGTCCTACCTTTCCTCAAACCTTGTGCTGCTCCATGTGCTTGCATCCATCTTAGGTGTCTGCAAAGCATTGTGGGATTCTTTATGCTTTCAGTCCTCTGCAGCTCCTCCCCCAGGAGGTGGCGGCTTATCACATATAAGTCTGCTGTTTGTGACTGTCCATTGCATTCGTGTCCTGTCTGTTGCACAACAGCAAGCTCCTGTTTAGCTACTCATTGCTTTCCTGGATACCGACTCGGCTTTGACTAAGACTCCTCCTGGCTTCTGACCCCGACTCTGGCGACCATTCTTCCTGGCTCCTGATCCCGGCTCTGGCGACGATTCTTCCTGGCTCTTGACCACGGCTTTGGCTACGATTTCCGCTGTTGGACTTGCATAGACTATTGTCTTATTTTTATATTAATAAACCTACCTTTAATTGCACCTCCTTGTGTGTCTGGCTCCTCGCTCCCTGACACTACACGAATGCAATGAATCCTGACGGTGCAGGTACGCCCCCGCTCCCTATGTTGGTTGCCAGACTTGATCAGCAGGATCTCTTGTTGGCTCAGTTCGCTCAGGCGTTGCAGACGATGCTTGCACGCACAGCGCACCTTGCTCCTGGTGCTATTAGGCCGGTTGTCACTCCTGTGGTCGCTCCCGTTGTTGCTCCGGTTGTTGCGCCTACCTCCGCATCATCTGCCGTACCTGCGGTGCCCAGAGGTATGACTGGTTCAGCCCCCCTTCCACAGCGCTTTGGGGGTGAACCAAGTCAGTGTCGGGGTTTCCTTAACCAAGTGGGCATATATTTTTAATTGATACCCCACGCTTTTCCTACTGAGAGGTCAAAGGTGGGCTTCCTAATCTCGCTGCTCTAGGACAAGGCCTTGGCAAATCCCTTATGGGAGAACAATAACCCTGTGATTCACGAGTTTGCCGGTTTTGTTGCCTCCTTCCGTACGGTATTTGATGTGCCTGCTCGCTCCACCTCTGCTGCTAAGCTGCTCATGTCCATGCATCAGGGTTCACGAACCATTGCCGAGTACGCCATAGAATTTTGTACCCTGGCGGCAGAGGTGGGTTGGAACAATGAAGCTCTGATGGCTGCTTTCTCTCATGGTCTCTCAGTTGCGTTGAAGGATGAGATTGCAGCCAAAGAACTGCCTGTGGAGCTCGAAGCACTCATTTCCTTCCTAATCCTGATTGACACCAGGCTCAGGGAGAGGCCTTCACTTAAGGAGCGTCTGCCGAGGCCTCCTAACCGATTGGCGCCTACGTTTTCTGTCCCACCCGTTCCTCCCTCTCCTCCCATGCCCCCTGGGGATGGCTTGTCTGGCGGTGAGCCCATGCAGCTGGGGTTTGCTCGCCTTTCCGAGGGGGAGTGGGCCTCTCGGCGTCGGGAGGGTCGCTGCCTGAACTGTGGTCTCGGTGGGCATTTTCGGCAGTCCTGTCCGGTCAGTCTGGGAAACGCTCACACCTGAGATCCTGTCGGGGGCAGATCTTGGGTGGAGTTTCCTTGTCCCCGGTTTCCCGCAAAGATAAACCGCTAATCACCATTGTCCTCTCTTGGGCGGAAGGCTTGGTGACGGCCCAGGCGTTGGTAGACTCTGGGGCTGGCGGGTTGTTTATGGACAGTTCGTTTGCTGCCCAGTACTCCATTCCTCTGCAGGCTCGAGTTACTCCATTGGTCCTCGAGGCGATAGATGGCAGGCCCCTGCAACCACCGCAGGTTAATCACGAGACCCTTCCGGTGGAAGTAGCTATTGGGGCTGTTCACAGGGAGTTGGCCTGTTTCAGGTAATTTCTTCCCCGCACTACTCCGTGGTTTTGGGATATCCCTGGCTTCAGAAGCACAATCCGACCTTTGATTGGCGGTCGGCCAAGATTCTCTCGTGGTCTCCACAGTGTGGGGCTGGTTGCATCCGTGGACCTGTTAAGGTGTTGTGTGCCTCCTCGGACTCTGTGTTGCCCACTGACTGGGAGTACCTGGACGTGTTTGACAAGGTGCGCGCTGATGCTCTGCCTCCTCATCGTCCATACGATTGTGCCATAACCTTACAACCCGGTGCCACTCCTCCGCGTGGCAGGGTGTATCCTCTTTCAGTTGCGGAGAATAAGGCCATGGAGGAGTACATTGCGGGTGCGCTTTCCCGGGGGCACATTCGCAAGTCTACTTCTCCAGCAGGAGCTGGCTTTTTCTTCGTGAAAAAGAAGGGCAGTGAATTGAGGCCTTGCATTGATTTTAGGGGTCTCAATCGAATCACGATTAAGAATGCTTACCCAATTCCGTTGATAACCGAGTTGTTCGACCGCCTCAAGGGAGCAATGGTCTTTACTAAACTCGACCTTAGGGCTGCGTACAATCTCGTATGGATCAAGGAGGGTGACGAGTGGAAGACCGCGTTCATCACCAGAACCGGCCACTATGAATCCCTGGTTATGCCCTTCGGGTTGAGTAACGTGCCCGCGGTCTTTCAGGAGTTCATTAATGATGTCTTTCGTGACTTGTTGCAGCAGTGTGTGGTGGTTTACTTGGACGACATCCTGGTTTACTCTGCATCCATGGAGTCTTATATCCAGGATGTTAAGCGAGTGCTGCAAAGATTACGTGAGAACGAGCTTTTCTTTAAGCTCGAGAAGTGTGAATTTCACTGATCCCAGGTTGCCTTTTTGGGCTACATCATTTCCGCTGTGGGATTTTCCATGGACCCTCAGAAGGTTTCGGCGGTTCTGTAGTGGCCTCGCCCCAGTGGTTTCGGTCCATTCAGCGCTTTTTGGGATTTGCCAACTATTATTGGAAGTTTATCAGGAACTTCTCCACTCTGGCCAAGCCTCTCTCAGATCTGACCAAGAAGGACAGTAATCCCCACGAGTGGTCATCCGAGGCCATCTTAGCTTTTGAAGCTCTGAAATCCGCCTTCGCTTCGGCTCCAATACTGTCTCATCCCAATCCTGGGTTGCCTTTTGTCCTCAAGATTGATGCATCTGAGACGGGAGTAGGCGCCCTCCTGTCTCAGCGTCGGTCACCCGATGGACCCCTACTTCCCTGTGGGTTCTACTCCAGGAAGCTTTCCTCCACAGAATGCAACTACCAGATTGGAGACAGGGAGTTGTTGGCCATTATTCAGGCTCTCAAGGAATGGAGGCACCTGCTCGAGGGTTCTGCGGTGCCGGTTCTCATTCTCACTGACCACAAGAACCTGACGTATCTCTCGGAAGCTATGTGGTCTCCTGTTTGCCTGGCTCCAAGAATGTCAGGGCTGATGCCTTGTTGCGACAATACTCTTAGCTGTCCAGGGAGGACTCTGAGCCGTCCTCGGTCATACCTCCGGATCAGATCCTGGCTGCTATTTGTACCAGCCTGACTTCTCCCCTTGGGGAGCAGATTTTGGCGGCTCAAACTGATGCTCCCTCTGAGAAACCGGCTAGTAGATGTTTCGTACCTGAGGGATTGCGCATCCGCTTGCTGCGTACCTACCATAATTCCAAAACCGCTGGTCATCCAGGGAAGAACCAGTTGTCCTGGGTCGTTTCTCGTTTATTTTGGTGGCCGTCTCTCCGTTCCGACATCGCCTCATATGAAGCGCCATGTTCTGTCTGTGCCCAGAATAAATCTCCTCGGCATCTTTCATTGGGCCTTCTGCAACCCATTCCCAATGGGGAGCGTCCCTGGTCACACCTGGGCATGGATTTTATTGTAGACCTCCCTGCGTCTCGAGGCCATACGGTCATTCTTATGGTCACTGATCATTATTCCAAGATGTGCCATTGTGTTCCGTTCAAGAAATTGCCGACTGCGCAAGAACTGGCTACGGTTTTCGCCAGGGAGATCTTTCGCTTGCATGGGTTGCCTAAGGTGATTGTCTCGGACCGTGGGAGCCAGTTTGTGTCCAGGTTCTGGCACACCTTCTGCTCCCAGTTGGGTATCAAGCTCTCTTTCTCTTCGGCCTACCACCCGCAATCCAATGGGGCTGCGGAGCGTTTCAACCAGGCCCTGGAACAATTCCTTCGCTGCTATATCTCTGACCATCAAGACAATTGGGTCGATCTCCTGTCATGGGCAGAGTTTGCGAGTAACTCGGCTGTCAACTCCTGCTCCGGGATGTCTCCCTTCATGGCCAACTATGGGTTCCAACCCGCTGTATTGCCTGAGTTGTTCTCGCCACAGGACATTCCGGCTGTGGATAACCATCTTGCTGCCCTGCGTTCCTCGTGGGGGCAGATCCAGAGGTCCTTGAAGGACTCGGCTCAGCGCTAGAAGCCCCAGGCTGATCTTATACGGTTGCCCGCTCCTTCATACCAGGTCGGAGATCGGGTGTGGTTGTCCACACGTAACCTCAATCTTTGGGTGCCCGCATCGAAACTGGCTCCCCATTTTGTTGGTCCTTTCCTCATCCTCCGCAGGGTGAACCCGGTTGCCTATGCCCTTGCTCTTCCTCCTGGGATGCGTATCTCCAATGTCTTCCACGTATGCCTGTTGAAGCCTCTGGTCTGTAATCGCTTTACTGCCTCTCTGCCTCGGCCTCGTCCTATCCGGGTCGACGGTCATGAGGAGTATGAGGTGAGCCGCATCCTGGACTCTTGGTTGGTCCGTGGTCGGGTGCAGTTCCTGGTCCATTGGCGTGGTTATGGTCCCGAGGAGTGTTCCTGGGTTCCTTCCGCGGATGTTCATACTCCTGCCCTCCTCCATGCTTTTCACGCCCGCTTTCCACAGAAGCCTTATGTTGAGCCGCGGAGGGGGAGGGGCCCTTGAGGAGGTACTGTCAAGGTCCTACCTTTCCTCAAACCTTGTGCTGCTCCA
Source organism: Staurois parvus (assembly GCF_062004578.1). Classification (NCBI taxonomy): domain Eukaryota; kingdom Metazoa; phylum Chordata; class Amphibia; order Anura; family Ranidae; genus Staurois; species Staurois parvus. The sequence continues at coordinate 763,053 of NW_028319087.1, forward strand.
TGTGCTGGCATCCATCTTAGGTGTCTGCAAAGCATTGTGGGATCCTTTATGCTTTCAGCCCTCTGCGGCTCTTCCCCCAGGAGGTGGCGGCTTATCACATATAAGTCTGCTGTTTGTGGCTGTCCATTGCATTCGTGTCCTGTCTGTTGCACAACAGCAAGCTCCTGTTTAGCTACTCATTGCTTTCCTGGATACCGACTCGGCTTTGGCTAAGCCTCCTCCTGGCTTCTGACCCCAGCTCTGGCGACCATTCTTCCTGGCTCCTGATCCCGGCTCTGGCAACGATTCTTCCTGGCTCCTGATCCCGGCTCTGGCGACGATTCTTCCTGGCTCCTGATCCTGGCTCTGGCGACGATTCTTCCTGGCTCTTGACCCCGGCTTTGGCTACGATTTCCGCTGTTGGACTTGCATAGACTCTTGTCTTATTTTTATATTAATAAACCTACCTTTAATTGCACCTCCTTGTGTGTCTGGCTCCTCGCTCCCTGACAAGATGAGAACAAAGGAAGTCTGATCAGCTGTACTCCAAATAATCCACTTTACTGAACCAAGATAAAACCAATACAGATAGTGGAAATACAATGAGGGACTGGCAGGTAAACACGTTTCATGCTAAAGACAGCGCTTATTCATAATGAGTATAGAATATGCGCTGTCTTTAGCGTGAAACATGTTTACCTGCCATTCCCTCACTGTATTTCCAGTGTCTGTATTGCTTTTATCCTGGTTCAATAAAGTGGATTGTTTGGAGTGCAGTCAATCGGACTTCCTTAGTTCACATAAGTGCCACTTTGCGTTGGTCTATCACATAAAATCCCAATAAAATACATTTATGTTTTTTGTTGTAACATAACAAAATGTGGAAAATTTCAAGAGGTATAAATACTTTTTCAAGGCACTGTAAAACCCGCTGAACTCTAGCCCTCTAGTTGTTTATGCAGCGACTCCTATTTAAGTTTAAACAAAGTCATGGGCTTGTTGGTTCAGGAGCCATAACAGATTGGGACTGCTGTACAAGCAAACCCTGCAAACAAAACAATTTGCAGCTTTGCTTATGCTACTGCATACATGCATCTGCTGCTCTCCCTGGCCACCTCTACCGTGTCATCTGCTGCTCTCCTGGCCGTGCCCCACCAAATCTAACTGCTCCTCACCCAGTCATGTCCCTGCAAGTCATCCTGCTACCACACACCTCTCTCCATGTCAGACTCCTGCTCTCTTGGCTTTCTTCCCACCCTCAGGCAAACTGCTTTTATCTTTCCTGTTTTCCCCTTCAGTCAGAATGCTCCCAGCCACTTTTCTTCCTGTCAGACCACTCTTCTCCCTTCACTTACACAGTAGTCTCCGGGGACCGCTGGGTGAGGGTGGCTGTATTTATTCAGACTCATTCATTTTATATGAATGGGTTTGGAGGTAAACAAAGTCATGTATATGAATGTCAGCAGGTGACATGAGGACAACACTTCACAGCAGAGTACTATGAACTGATTTGCTTACAAACAGAAAATCATTCATAAATATTATAAAAAAAATATATTATGAAATTAGAAAAAAAACATCTTTTATGACAGAGCCTGCCATGATGGGTTAAGGTTTGACTGTTATTTTTCAGAGTCCTGCAGCGGAAATGGTAAGTTTACACTTGTCGTGATGCTTTGAAAATCTTACTGTCTGGTCATTCTCCCAGTGGCCACTGGGGGCAATGTGCAGTTTGATCTGGCCAGGCCATGCTCTGTGTGTCTCTGAAGTTTTCTCCTCCAGCCACTGAGACCTCGGGGCCGCTCTGTATAGCCTACTCTTGTGCAGTGGAGGCAGGAAGTAGGGAGTGGCAATTTTGGCTTATGGTTGAAGTCACATATGGGCTAAAGGATCAGTGAAGCTCCTGAGAGATAGCCGGGACATGGAGCAGCTTTAGTAGCAAGCAATGATATTCCAGAAAGAAGGGAGGAACCTCTGTGTCCCATGTTGTACTCCAAGAAATGGATTTTATAGGTAAGCATGTAGCTAAAATATTGTACATTACGGGGAACACAGAACAGGCTATTTATGACTATGTGGGATGTCCTAAAGCAATAAAAATATCTGAGGGGTGGGTAACACATAACCACCATCATCCATCCCAAAGGTCTTACTCAGCTGTACGTGACAAGCTGCCGCCAAAGGCAGAATCTTCTGCGGCTCTGACATCCACCTGGCAAAACCTTGTCAATGTATGAACCGAAGACCATGTAGCAGCCTTGCAAACCTGAGCCATTGACGCCTGATGGCAGATAGCTCAAGATGCCGCCAAACTCCTGGGAAAGTGTTCTCTCAACTGAGAGGGTGGGACCTTAACCTTCAAATCATAGGCTTGAATGATTAACTGGTGGATCCAATGAGAAATAGTTGACCTGGATGCTGCCTGCCCTTATTGGGCCCTTCTGGGAGCACAAACCATGATTGCTGACCTGTGCCACCAAACTCAAGTAAATCCTGACCACCCAAACTACATTCAGAGTATGCAGCTATCTTTCCCTTGCTGACTGTGGACTAGGAAAAAAGAAAGGCAAGACGCTTTCTTGTTTCAAGTGAAAACTGGAAACCGCTCTAGGCAAGAAGATGGATGAGGATGCAACATCACCTTATGATGCAAGACGAAGAACAGCTCCTTACATGAAAGAGCCACCAGCTCTGACACTCTTCCAGCCGAAGTGATTGTATTCCAAGAAGTCACCTTCTAAGTCAAGGATTACATTTCTTCAATTGGTTCAAAAGGTGGCTTCTGCAAGGACAGCCAAGATCAAGTTCAAATCCCAAGGACACAAGGGTGGCCTGACAGATGGGACTGTCCGCGTTACACCCTACACGAAGTATGAATCAAGGAGTGAGAAACAACAGTTTGTCAGGAACCATGAACCAGGCAAATGAACCCCCGAAATGAGAGTGAATCCGGAACATATTCCTCCATAGCCTTACCCTCAGAGACAGGCAGAGGGTATAATCTGTTTATGGACTACTATGTTTATATGAGTTAGCGCAACATTATTTATGTATGTTGTATGTTTTAAGTGTGGGATTACCTTTTAATTGTTATAGCAGCAGCTCTATTTTATTAGCTTATTCGCTAGTTTGATAACGCACATTGTTTTTTATTTATTTATATTGTCAGGAACCATGAACAAGGCGGATGAACCCCTGAAGTGAGAGAGAATCTGGAACATACTCCTCCATAGCCTTACCCTCAGACAGGCAGAGGCTAAACCCGGCCATGAGGAGGAATGGCACCAGGTTGAAGATCAATTGTGCAGTCATAAGGCAAATGTGGTGGCAAAATACTGGCCTGACCTTAGTCAAAGACATCAGAGAATTCCCTGTACTCCTCTGGCAAAGAAGAGATTGAAGACATGCACATGACCCTACTCAATTTCTGAAAACCAGTATTAGTGCATTGTGGTGACAATGACAGAACCTCGGCTCTATGCCAATCAAATCAAGGATTGTGCTTCTGTAACCAAAGATAACCAATGACAACTGGGTAATGAGGCGAGGAAATGACTTGGAATTAGATTATCTCATGGTGAAGAGCCGCTACAGCCATGGTCAACGGAGTAGTTTCATGGGTCACATGGGCAAGCTGTAGAGGTCTCCCATCAATAGCCTCAATGGCAAGAGGGGAGGCACGAGGCTGCAGCAGTATCGAGTGCTTCAACACAAAGGTACTATCTATAAACAAGCCTGCAGCCCCAGAATCGATTAGTGCCTGGATGTCGATGGAAAACTCAGACCAGGAAAAGGTAACCGGAACTAGAGGCTTATCTTTAAGGATAGCTGGGGACGCAATGACGCCACCTAAGGTCTGTCCCCTACAGAACCTCAGGCACAGGCGTTTCTCGGAGGGATTGGACAAGACTTCAATAGGTGGTCTGCTTGGCTACAGTAAAGGCACAATCCCTCACTTCCCCTAAAGACCCTCTCTTCGGCAGAGAGAAGTGTGAAGCCCAGCTGCATGGACTCTACTTCACTTGAGGACTCGGGCCTGGGAGGTGAGGGATGTTGTGGACTTTTGAATCACGTCTCAAAAATATGACTTTTATCAAGACATAATATTATGTGGCAAACAGCTCAGTATAGCCGGATGCTAAGAGTTAATTTTGTCTTGGTTGAACCATCAAGGATTCTAGTTAAGAAATGGAGAATGGGGGAAGTGAGTCTTTTCCAAGACAATAAGCCTGTTTGAACTGTCAACAAGGACTATTTGTATATGGAGGTTGAGAAGAATGCACATACAGAAAAGTCAAACACATAGCCAGATAGGACTTTGACTTTTAAACATTTCAACAAGAATGAGACGGGAACTCAACTGGTTGAAAGCTTAACCAAAACCTGTAGAGTGTGATGAACTAACAGACCTCTGAAACTATTACCATATACTATTGTTCACCAAGGGTGAAAGCATTAACAATTGTTTACCATGAGTCCAATACAAGGGCCATGCAAACAGAGAGTTTTTTTTCCTACACAGAGAAAATGTTGATTCTGAAACAAAGGGGTGAAATTCAGGACATTTAAGTTTAAAAGTTCACTGTATATCATGACAAAAATATACTACAAAAACATATCATAAATAGGATGTTATAGATTTTAAACACCACTAAATACTCAGCAATGGGAACTATATATCACTAATTTGAGTATTGAGATGATGGGAAGTAAGATGTATTATAGACTAGCATTAGTTACATGTCTTATCAGGAAACAAACAGGATGGTACTTCAAGGAGGAATAACCGAATATACACCTATATTCCATGGTCCCTATTTAGAATAATATAGGTATCACTGCTATATCTGGATAGAGCCGTATATTTTATTCCTGAAATTACCTGAAGATTCCACCCAAGGTATGAGTCATCTCAAATACTCACATTGTTCTGTGATACATGACCGCCACCTGGCGGGCAGGTGAGAAATAGCTTATGTACACACATTTCTCAACTAGCCAATCAGGAAGCCTGGTGGGAAGGTATCTTAGAACAATGGACTAGTGGATATAAAAGCCCATGTGCTTTAAGGAAAAAAAAAGATCCCTCATAAAAACCTCATGGAAAGACCTGACATCTGAAGAAGATCTGCTGAATAACTACTCTTCCATCTTTTCAAACTTCCTAAAACTTTAAACCTCTAATCTGATAACTTCCTACATTCTCCCCTACTGAATCTATCACTTGCCCTATATATCAGTCTAAAGGCGTTCCACTGCCAGCTAAATCCACGGGAGAGTTGCCTAGTCTGAATTCCGGGTGTGGTGAGATATTTATTTGATTTTTGTATTAATTATGTTCTCTGTTGTGTGGAATCATAAAATTACCTCAGTGTATCATAACAATATTGAGTAGTTAGATATATGTAGAAAGATACTGTGTTACTGTTAAAAATTGTTTATTGCCATATTATAAATTTTTTCATATTTCATAATTTATTGAATATTAATAACCAGAGTATCATATATCAAGGGCTTCCTTCTTGCAATCCTATGGCCACGGCTTGTAAGAATATAACCTTTGAGATATTCAAAATTATTAATTATTAATAAATTTAATAAAAATCATATCATTAAAAATTTGTGATTGATGTAATTAGTTAGAGACCTTATTATTGTGTCTCACATTGGTAGGATATATTTTTGATTGTGTGTACCAATGTTCATTTATCACCAGTCTTTTGCGTTTTGTGTTAATATATATATAATTTTTGTACATAAATAAATTTTTATATTTATCTATTATAAGGAAAATTTTGTGTGTATGGTACGAAATCATATTGGCTAAAAGAATTCAAGGTATAATAATAAGTGGTGATCAAATTATCAAAGTGTCCAAATTATTGGTTTACTAAATATTTGCCGTATTTTAACGGCTGGAGGCACTGTAATATTTCATCTAAGGGAAAGGGACACGCCCTTTATAAATAATATATATCCTTACATAAACCACCACAACATAAATTTGGAGGCACTGCTGAGATCCATAGAAATCGTACCATAACACAAAACGCACTGGTGATTGTATATTTGTACACTTTATCAAACATATATTTTGTATCAAAATGGCATCCAGTAATCACGGATCCACCTCTTCCAAGCATAACGAGGAAAATATGGCGGCTCAAGGCATTGAGCAAGAAGCTATGAAGCCAGCTCGGAAAGCTGCCGGTGCTTGGCAGAAGTATGTTGAAAATGAAGTAATAGATTATCTCCGCAAGAGATTAAGTTTGGGGGATAGCAATAAGGAATTTGTGGATGAAGAGAAAAAGCAGGCTATTAGCACTTTTGAGGACCTGTTCAACCAAAAGGGCCAGGTTGTTGGGTTTTTAATAGCATTTGCTGGAGCAGAAAGTGATAGAAGCCGTGACAGACTTCTCCTAGAAGCTTGGCCCATGTTATGGTTCATGACCGCTGGAGCTGCCCAGCAGACCATGACTCTAAGGGAAGAGTTGTCAGAGGCCCGCCTCTTGTTAGAAAGCAAAAATCAGGACATTGAGTCTTTGAAAGGGAAGCTTGGTCATGCCGGTGTTCGTTTAGACGAATCCGAGAAACATTATGATAGATTGGTCGGAGACTTTCGAAGTGCTCAGGACCTATATGAAAGGAACTTTCAGGAATTAAAACAACTTCAAAAGAAGTATCAGGACTTAAAAGATGAGGTGGAGTACTTCAGATCAGAGAGGTTATCTCCTGTCAAAATTAAAGTTCACCCAGGGGATAAGCATGACCAGTCAGAACTTACCTTGATAAAATCTGAGCAGAAAACTCTGGAGGAGCAGATTATAAGGTTGACGGCCCAAATAAATTCTGGGGTCCAAAGACGGACCAACCCAGTCAAGCCAGAGGCTGATGAGCGGAGATACCCGCATCACAGCGAAGTATCTGATAGTGAGTCAGGGTCAGAATATAGGTCACCTCCTAAGCTTTCAAGATATACTCCAGAGCGCTCAGAAGAAAAATATGAGGTTTCATATAGGCAGGAAGGGAAATCCCAGGGGTCATTCAGGAGATATGACACCCCAAAGGTTATTAAGTTCCTGAAGGACACTGTTCCTATGTTTTCTAAGAAAGGGTCCCTTGAGATCACGAACACATGAAAACATATGAACAGACGTTAGAGATTCTGGGCATTAGAGATGACCACACCAAAATAGAATTGCTGCCATGGGTGTTTGAAGAGAAATACCGGCAATTCTTTGAGACCTTGAGGGCCTATTCCAATCAGTCCTGGAGAGAGGTTAAACATAAGTGCCACATGGAATTTGGGCCTTATAAAACTGTAACCTCTGCCAAGGCTGCGGCCTACAATTTAAAGTGTGGTCCTCACCAAAGCCCTGCAGAATTTCTGGCTGTCCTCAGAAATGCCTATTTCCTGGCTGAAAAGGATCCCAATCCTAACCAGCCAGAATTCAAGACACTATTCTATGAAGCATTACCTGCTTACATAAAATTGGGACTTGCAAAGGATTACAGAAAGGGATGCTCTCTTGATTGGTTGGTGAGAGAGAGTGACTATTTATTCTCGATCCAACAGTCCAGTGAGGGCGGGATAAAAAGAGAACCCAAAAATAGCCCCAAGATAGTAGCAGCCACTACCGTTTCCCCTCCAAATCCAAATTTGCAGGCAGAGAAGAAATCATATGCGGAAGTAGTCCGTGGGGGTAAAACCAATGGTTCCCCTAGATTTGTACCTCAAACCCAGCAAGTGAAGGAGGTCCATAACTTTGCACCCCAAAACCAGTGGGTGAGAAAGGATAGACAAAAGCCAGGGAACTACGGTAGTGGAAGTGAGAAGAATAAAAAGTATGGTAAGGGCCAGTATAGTGATGAGAATCAAAGGAGGCAATGGTATCCTCAGAGGTTCTATTATCCTCGCCAAAACCAACATGGGAATTTTTATGGGAACCCCAATTTCAACAGGCCCCATAATTACAATAAGAATCCCAATTTTAATAAAAACTCCGACTTCCAAAGATTTCCTCCACGCCAAGAACACCCTCAGGCTCAAAGGGGGGATACAGTACCCCAGGCTCCCTTTAATAACAGGGAGACCCCAAAACCTCAGAGAGAACAATGGCGTCGGGATCAGAGCAGTAGTTCTGACTCTGAGTCTCATTACCAGTCTCGTCCAAAATACAAGCGCAAGTATAGGAAAAGGGAGAATCAACAGAATGACTCCTCTGAGCGTATTGGACAAATAGAGGCACAGGTCAGCAAAATGGCTGAACAAATGGACAGGCTTGTCACTCAATTTCCATCCAATCCTTTTTTAGGAGCAGCTCCTGTGACCAACCAAGGGTCACAGAATTAACAGGCAACCAAGCCTTAAACCAACAGGGGAGGACACTGAGTCAAATGACAGGAGATGTGTGCCCCGTCCCTGACACGCCTACTAATGGAGAAGTTAGTTCTCAGGCAAAGGGGGACCATTTGTTGGTTATTAATGATTCTCCTGCTTTTCAGTGTCCATCTATTGCCCCTAATATAGTCGCGGCATCGGAAGTCATCAGGATTGACAAGCCAGACGGAGCACCAACTTCTAGTTGTGCTTCTGTCTTGAGACAGTCCAAGAATCCCACCAGGGAGGATAAGGGTGATGTGTCCACCACATGCGGTGAGATAAGAGCTAGTCATAGGTTATTGAAGGGCCCACAGATCTTCAACCACACTAATTTCATGTGTGAGCTGACTGAATCTGATGGGAGATATTATGCCACGGTGCAGGTGCAGGATGCCAGTGATCTTTCGATTGTCGGCTTAATAGACACTGGATCCCAAGCAACCATCATGTCACAGGAACATTTTGACAAAGTGGCGAATGTCATGCCCACCAAGCCGAGACTTAAAAGTTTTGACAGCTCATTGATTGGTGTAGGTGGAGACCCGTTACAAGTCATGGGTACCGCCTGGCTTAAATTGAAACTGGGTAATAAGGAACTGAGACACCCCATCATCATTGCCAGTATCTCCCAGCACCACATGATAATTGGGATGGACTTCCTAAAAAGGCTGAACACCATAGTTGACTGTGTGAACCAAGTCCTGTGGTCACAGGTAAATACCCCAATTAAATATGGGAAACTTAAAACTCCCCATTCCCGACAACACTGCCACCTGGTGGAAGAAAGGCCTGGATCATTAGAAATCCATTTCAGGAACAGCCAACTTCCTGATGTAACGGTTATCAAACCTGATGACCATAACCCTATCAGAAGAGATGAGGAACACATTTTTAGAATTCCCCAAGATAAAATAAAAGATATTTCCCTCCAAGATGACATCCTTACGATATCTTTTCATCAGGAGGATAAACCAAGAAAAGGGGGAGATCACACCCAATTCTTGACAGGTATTGAAAGGGTTAACAGCGACTTGTTTATCCCCATCCGGATAAATGGTCTTAATAGGTCAAAATATGCCAAACTAGATTTGAGACAGGAACACAGCTTTGTAAGCCATGGGTTGATAAAACACCTGACCGAAATGGAAATGATCCGTTTCTCCACACCTCAGCGTCATTGGATTTCAGACTCCCTTGATGACTCTGATGATCACAATTCAATGGCTAGGTGTCTCTTAAACGTCACTGTAGGAAACAAAACAGCCACCCATGTGTTCCTAGTCTTGGATAATCCCCAAACTAAAATTTATTTTGGCAACGATGTATTACATCGCTTTGCAATGCAAGTCGACCTAATTAATGACTGTTTATGGAGTCGACTAAAGGGGGACCCCGAAAAATACCAAAATCTGGACTTAGCTTTAAAATCCCAGCAACAGATGCCTTATGCTGTTGAAGTCCAGGTAGCCCAGAAGATTACAATTCCTAAGGGCATAAATAACTTCATACTCCCCATCCAAGTTAAAAAGGGACATAGACTGAAGGGGTCAGATGCATTGGTATGCCTCTCCCATAAAATGCAGGGGGAGGGACTGAACATTACACACACGCCCCTAGTCAACACACATCAATCCCCGATGTACATTTACATACATAATCTGTCCAATCAGGACATCGTCTTACCCAAAGGGACCCTTATTGGTCTAGCGGTAGAGACTGAATATTATACCTTTGGGGTTACTAACCAGGTGATTGGACTCATCCCCGATGAATATTTGTCGGAGGAACAATTAATTGAACAAACATTCCATTCATTACCAGAGGGTATTTTCACCATAGAGTCCATTTATCCATTCAATTCTAAAGATGGCACCTGTCGAATCGAAGAGACATCAATCGTCTTTGATCACCCAATCAAAGAACAAGAGTACCCCAAAGAACCTGGATGGCAGGAGAACACACACACACATCACATACCCAATGACCTCACCACAAAACTTGAAGAGGCATATGAGATAGGTCAGCCGGAAAGCTTTCCTGGATTCAAGGAGTTAGTGGAAGAGATGGTGGCCCTCGCCGACGCGTGTGCCAGTGATCTCGACCGACAATTGCTCCGAGAGCTTCTCCTTGAATTCCAAGAGATCTTTGCCAAGGATTCTTACGATTGTGGGACTACTGACCTACACATCGCTAGGATCCAAACAGATCCAGATGCCCCACCAGTATTCGTAAGACAGTATAGGTTACCATTAGCTTCCTATGAATCTCTAGCTGAGATTATTAGGAAGTTACATGAAAGGGGTATAATTAGGCCCATCCACAGCTCCTACAACCACCCGATCCTGGGTATTTTAAAACCCAATGGACAATGGCGTTTGTGCGCTGACCTCCGTCAGCTAAACAAACGTGTGTACATGTCAGGATGGCCTGTCCCATACATAGACCAATGTCTCGCCCAGCTCCAAGGATCCCAAGTTTTCACAGCCTTGGATTGTGCACAGGGGTATTGGACCATAAAGGTGAGTGAGGAAGACCAATACAAACTGGCTTTCAGTTTTGGGAATCGACAGTATTGTTGGGTACGAATGCCTTTCGGATTCATAAATTCCGGACATGAATTTGCTGTGTTCATGCACAAGGCCATGCCAGACGCCTTCGAAAGGGGGACGTTGGCATATGTGGACGATATCCTGATCAAAAGTACAGATATGGCCAAACACATTACAGAACTTCGGCATGTCCTGGGCCAATTAAAAGCAGCAGGAGTTAAACTGTCCTTACAAAAAGCCCAGTGGTGTCGCACGAAGGTAAACTTCCTAGGCCATGAAGTTACTGCTGAAGGTTTGAACCCACAAAAGAAGAAGGTTGAGGCGGTTCTGAACTGTAAAGTCCCTACTAACCTTAAAGAATTGAGATCATTCCTAGGTATGGTAAACTACTCGCGTAAGTTTATTGATAATTACGCCGAGATAAGCAAGCCGTTGCTTCACCTACTGAAGAAGGATGTCGAATGGTCGTGGGGTAAGAAACAGGAGGACGCCATGAAGGAATTAAAGGAACGTCTCACACAAGCTCCGTGTCTCGGATATCCCGAAGGGGGTAAAAATTTCTATCTAGAGACAGGGTTTACGCAGGTAAGTATGAGTTCTGTTCTTTACCAGAAACGTGATGATGTCAGTAAGGCGATTGCCTATGCCAGTAAAACTTTGTCCCCGGTTGAAGTAAAGTTCAGTGACTGTGAAAAAGCTCTATTGTCCACCGTGTGGGCATTACAGAATTTCCGCAGTTACATTCAGGGAGAGAGAATCATTGTTGAAACGGCACACCAGCCTTTACAGTATTTAAAGAGTGAACGTATCAAGGGAGGAAATGTGTCTAATAGCCGCATCACTGCTTGGACTTTGTCTTTGCAAGGGTGGCCTCTTGAAATTCGGTACAAACAGAACAAGGAAAGTCCAGTAGCCCAGGGCCTAGCCGAGCTCCATGATTGTTCCGCAACTACGCCTGCTATGGAGGGCCCGGACACTGACTTTCTGGAAGAACAACTGTTCTCTCCCTACAAGGTTTACGATGAAGAATACTGTAAACAGCTGCCGTGTGTATATGTGGATGGTTGTGCTTTTCATCACAAGGATGGGGAACAGCTCCAACTAGTGGCAGGTATTGGAATCGTTTGGACCCAAGGTGTCACCCCAATTTCTGTGGGATACAAACTTGGACCAAAAAGCAGTCAGGTTGCTGAACTTACTGCAATTCTTAGAGCAGTTGAGATGGCTATAGAGTTCAACATCAGAGAGTGTGCCATCATAACCGATTCCAATTATGTCAGGAATAGTTTTGTGGAGTATTTCCCTAGGTGGAAGCGAAACAACATGAACAAGAGTAATCACAAACCTGTGAAACATGGTAAGCTCTTTTGTCACATCGATGAACTGGTAAGGTCCAATGATCTCACCCTGCACTTCAAGAAGACCAAAGGCCACTCCAAGGTTCTAGGTGCCGAGAAAGAAGGGAACGATCTGGCCGATTCTCTAGCCAAGGAAGGGGCAATCACCGGTGAACTGTTAGACATTGACCAATTTTTAGGTACCGTACAGGTTGAAGCTGTCACCAGGCAACAGGCCAGAACAGCTGGTGATCCGAATGCCTTACAGTGGAGTCACGATTCTCCTAGTGAGGATTTAATTACTGCCCAAAAAGAAGACCCAATAATTGGCTTGTTTTATAGTCATATAGAAGATCCCAACCAAAATCCCATAAATAAGGAAGTATGTAGTGGGAAGGAGGATTTACGTATCTTAATGAAATCCAAATCCCAATTCTCTTTATACCAGGGATTGTTGATACGAACCTCAAAGGGTGGCGTACAACAATGGGTCGTCCCACTTAAATTTAGAGGTTTGATGCTACAGCATGCCCATGATGCTCCCACTTCCGGTCATCGTGGAGAGAAGATCACGTATGAGATCCTGCGGGATTATGCCTACTGGCCTCATATGTTACGTGATGTGAAGGAGTACTGCCAAGGTTGCCTAATATGTCCCCAATTTCAACCTACCAAGCCAACTCACAGAGCACCTCTCCAGAAGAGGGGGATATGTATGCCTTGGTCAGACCTTCAAATGGATTTTATTGGGCCAGTAACAAAATCTTCACGAGGAAATCGGTATATGTTAACAGTTACATGTTTATTCACCAAGTATGTCGAATGTATACCAGCACCCAATAATAGCTCCGAGACATGTGCTGCATTGCTAATAAATCATGTATTTTCACGTTTTGGTTTACCTCAGAGGATAGAGTCTGATAGAGGATCGCACTTCACTAGCGAAGTGATGGCCAAATTGTGGAAAATTTTGGGGGTTAAAAGGAAATTGCATATCGCCTATCGGCCAGCCTCTAGTGGTGGTGTAGAACGATACAATCAGACCATCGTTAATGTCCTTAAGAAATTTGTTAAGGAAACAGGCAAAGATTGGGATGTCAAGCTCCCGCTGGTCCTGATGGCGTTGAGGGCTACTCCGAATACAGTTACAAAAATGTCATCTTTTGAACTGATGACAGGTAGACGGATGGTACTGCCCCAGCACTTATTGTATCGCACTACAGATCAAAATTTGATCAATGCTACCACCACACACCAGTACATAGAGGATTTACGTAAACATCTGCAATATGCTTTTGCCTTTGCCCAGCGAAATTTGGAAAGAGCTGCAACTAGTGCTAAGACATACTATGATCTCAAAACCTCCAAGAAGGAATATGAGATTGGTGACAAGGTCTATCTATACAACTTTGCAAGAGACCAGATCAAGGAACGGAAATTCCTTCCATCTTGGAAAGGTCCGTTCTCTATCATTGATAAAATCTCTCCGGTCGCATATAAATTGCAGGTTACCCGGTATGGTGAAATCAGTGATAGATGGGTGCACATCAATCAATTACGTGCTTGCCATCCGAAGTCTCAATTGCAGTTGTTGGAAGACTAACCCACCAGTTCCTATCTGGAGATATTGAGATCATCATTAAATTTCCTTTGAACATATAATTCATCTTTTGTCTTACAGGATCCAGTAATATAATTTTATGTATATCCAATACTTAAACTGTTCATTTTAATAATTTAGAAAGGAAGGCCCAGACTATGACCAGACCGGCGATCGGAGGTGTCAATGACCGGACCCTAGAAGGAAGCTATAATGTCCTGTGGGAAAGGCCAGATGCCAGAGATCGATCCGGAGACGATAACCTGATGTCCCAGGCCACCAAGGGCCAGTCCAGAGGAAAAGACCCGCCTAGGAGACCGTCTAAGAGACCTGTCGTGCGGAGGACCCATGGACCCCAAGGTGGATGTGCCAGGCCAGGCCGGCCTCATCACAAGACCAGGATCGTCATCGGAAGTGTCCATCTAAAGACGCCGAGTCAAGTTAAGGACCAACCAGCATCACCGCTGCCATTTTATTATAAAAAAAAAAAAAAAAAAAAAATTTTTTTTATTATTTCATTCCCTTCACCGGAGAAGACGAACGATCACTCTAACCAAAAGTCCCACTCATGTTTTTCGATACAGACACCCCTCTACGCGTGCCTATACCCCAAAACAAAGGGGGATTTGTTGTGGACTTTTGAATCACGTCTCAAAAATATGACTTTTATCAAGACATAATATTATGTGGCAAACAGCTCAGTATAGCCGGATGCTAAGAGTTAATTTTGTCTTGGTTGAACCATCAAGGATTCTAGTTAAGAAATGGAGAATGGGGGAAGTGAGTCTTTTCCAAGACAATAAGCCTGTTTGAACTGTCAACAAGGACTATTTGTATATGGAGGTTGAGAAGAATGCACATACAGAAAAGTCAAACACATAGCCAGATAGGACTTTGACTTTTAAACATTTCAACAAGAATGAGACGGGAACTCAACTGGTTGAAAGCTTAACCAAAACCTGTAGAGTGTGATGAACTAACAGACCTCTGAAACTATTACCATATACTATTGTTCACCAAGGGTGAAAGCATTAACAATTGTTTACCATGAGTCCAATACAAGGGCCATGCAAACAGAGAGTTTTTTTTCCTACACAGAGAAAATGTTGATTCTGAAACAAAGGGGTGAAATTCAGGACATTTAAGTTTAAAAGTTCACTGTATATCATGACAAAAATATACTACAAAAACATATCATAAATAGGATGTTATAGATTTTAAACACCACTAAATACTCAGCAATGGGAACTATATATCACTAATTTGAGTATTGAGATGATGGGAAGTAAGATGTATTATAGACTAGCATTAGTTACATGTCTTATCAGGAAACAAACAGGATGGTACTTCAAGGAGGAATAACCGAATATACACCTATATTCCATGGTCCCTATTTAGAATAATATAGGTATCACTGCTATATCTGGATAGAGCCGTATATTTTATTCCTGAAATTACCTGAAGATTCCACCCAAGGTATGAGTCATCTCAAATACTCACATTGTTCTGTGATACATGACCGCCACCTGGCGGGCAGGTGAGAAATAGCTTATGTACACACATTTCTCAACTAGCCAATCAGGAAGCCTGGTGGGAAGGTATCTTAGAACAATGGACTAGTGGATATAAAAGCCCATGTGCTTTAAGGAAAAAAAAAGATCCCTCATAAAAACCTCATGGAAAGACCTGACATCTGAAGAAGATCTGCTGAATAACTACTCTTCCATCTTTTCAAACTTCCTAAAACTTTAAACCTCTAATCTGATAACTTCCTACATTCTCCCCTACTGAATCTATCACTTGCCCTATATATCAGTCTAAAGGCGTTCCACTGCCAGCTAAATCCATGGGAGAGTTGCCTAGTCTGAATTCCGGGTGTGGTGAGATATTTATTTGATTTTTGTATTAATTATGTTCTCTGTTGTGTGGAATCATAAAATTACCTCAGTGTATCATAACAATATTGAGTAGTTAGATATATGTAGAAAGATACTGTGTTACTGTTAAAAATTGTTTATTGCCATATTATAAATTTTTTCATATTTCATAATTTATTGAATATTAATAACCAGAGTATCATATATCAAGGGCTTCCTTCTTGCAATCCTATGGCCACGGCTTGTAAGAATATAACCTTTGAGATATTCAAAATTATTAATTATTAATAAATTTAATAAAAATCATATCATTAAAAATTTGTGATTGATGTAATTAGTTAGAGACCTTATTATTGTGTCTCACATTGGTAGGATATATTTTTGATTGTGTGTACCAATGTTCATTTATCACCAGTCTTTTGCGTTTTGTGTTAATATATATATAATTTTTGTACATAAATAAATTTTTATATTTATCTATTATAAGGCAAATTTTGTGTGTATGGTACGAAATCATATTGGCTAAAAGAATTCAAGGTATAATAATAAGTGGTGATCAAATTATCAAAGTGTCCAAATTATTGGTTTACTAAATATTTGCCGTATTTTAACGGCTGGAGGCACTGTAATATTTCATCTAAGGGAAAGGGACACGCCCTTTATAAATAATATATATCCTTACATAAACCACCACAACAGGGAGGTATGGGAGGTGGAGGAAGCATGAGAGGTGGGGGAGGCATGGGTGAGAATGCAAAGCTCGGCGCCAAACATACAGGAGGGTTCTGCAAGTGCTCCTTAAAGGAAGGTCTCTCTCGGAGTCTGGTATCAATGAGAATGGCAAACAAAATCAACTCCTCAGGATTCTTAGGTATATCTCAAGCTGCAATCTCATCTTTAATGTTGTCAAAGAGGCCATGAGAAAAATCAGCCATGAGAACCTCATTGTTCCAACCAACCTCTGCTGCCAAAGTACGGAATTCAGTAGTATAGTGGGCAACTGTTCAGTTTAATGGACATGAGGCTCTTGGCAGCAGAAGTGGAGCGAGCTGGAATATCAAATATCCTTTTAAAGGAGGCCACAAAGTCAGAGTAATTCTGGACAACACGTTTTTGTGTTTCCTATAGAGGGTTTTGCCCAAGCCAAGACTTTGTCAGAAAGCAAAGAAATAATAAAGCCTACTTTGCTTCTATACGTAGGGAACGCCTGGGGCAGCAACACAAAATGTATTCCAACCTAGTTGAGAAACCCTCTGCAGTGAGCTGGATCTCCCCCAAACAGCTGGGGAAGCGCTGGTAACATCAGAGGCTGAACTGAACTGAACTGAGATAGAAGCAGCTGCAGGGATGGCTTGCAAGACTGGTTGTACCGGAGCATCTTGGGTGGGAAGATCCCGGTGAGCAGTTTGGATTAGGAATGTTCATATTGCTATGGCAAACTGATCCAGGCGGTGGTCCTGTTTGTCCAACCTAGAAAATATATTGCGACTAGGTAGATTGCCTGCATCTTCTGAATTCATGGCCCTTGAGTAATGTCAGGAACCAGGCAGAGACAGAAGGACAGTTAAAATTACACCTTTCATGAAATCGCAAATATAACATACATCAGGAAGATAGTCAAAACAGAAGCCTGGGTTTGGATGCCAGAGTGGGTTATCAGACAAGCCAGAGACAGGAAACTAGAAGTCAGCATAGTCAGGAGCCAAAAATCAGAAACAGGATTTGGAGACGTCAGCCAGACCGAGTTGTAGGCAGGAACACGCTGGAGATCATAGACCATGCAAGTGCAAGGAGGAAATGAGCTAGGCTGCTAAAATAGCAAAAAGGGCTGGCTGTAGGCTGGATTAATGAGGCAGGTAATGGTATCCAGGTAAGTCACTGAAGACAACAAGCAGTTCTCTGGGAAAAAAAGCATAGAGCCAAAATCTGACCCTTAATGGTGTTTAAAGACAATTTAATTTCCCCTCCTGATTGGAAAAAAGACAAAAACCTTTCAATCACACATTTACGTGGGTGCCACTTCCTGGCTTCGCACCAGGCAAATAAGATTTCTAGGTCCTGCAATGGAAGCTCCTTGAAGCTAGCTTCCTGGCACTCAACAGTTCTGAGAACAACCATGAGGAATATACGATACAATCTCATTGACTCCCGGAGGTTTCGTAGACGCATACAATATCTAGTTCTAGGCATAGACTAGGGGGAACTGGTCCCTAAAGTATTACCAGTGAATCTACCCCTGTTGCCAGTGGGACTCTTGTCCTGGACACAACCTGTCCAACTTGTTGTAGAACCTGGAAGTCAGTAGATCCACATGCAGAGTTCCCCAACGCTGGCAGATTGCTGAGAACGTCTCAGGATGCAAATTACAGGAGCATCACAAACTTGGAATCCAATTATTTCAATTTTGAAAAGGTCCAATTTTGTCCAGTCCATTTTTGGGGTTTTGCGTGTAATGTGTCAGATCTGGCTTTTTGTTTCTCCACTTTTTTGTGTCATATCAATACAAACAAAAGAAATAACATGAGAATGCCTAAACATTTGTAATTGCAACAATTTTCTGGGCGAAGTGGTACATTATCTGCCATGACTGTATATCCAGTTCCTTATTCTCCAAAAAAATACTGAACAAGAAAAAAGTGCTTATTACTTAGCTGGAGCAAATAGTTTGCCTTAATGCACATTTATAGCGCACTGGGACCATCCATGGAGACTGGAATTCGTCAGATAAACTAATCCATTAAGGGGATTGATATGAGTTTTTTAGACCCCATACTAGCTATCCTCAGCATTGGAGAGTATAAAGCTAAACTTTGTTCAGCAGAGTGAGCGGGAGCCAAAGGGGGTCCTGCTTTAATTTGTGAACAGAAAATACAGAAGATAGTGGGACTGGATTCCCCTTCCCATAATACCACAACCCTCATAAGAAAGTACTATGTTCCTTTATCATCCTGACTTATCGACCCAGATAACAATGGGAAGGGGATGTAGGAGGTTTGCATAATGATTGGAAAGAACTGTTGGAAGCAACAAATTGAAAAGACTCATACAGATTATTATTCTGCATAGGTCCTGCTTGACATCAGTGAGGTCATCTAGATTTAGGCCAACTGGGTATCCATGAGGATGACCAACAATCAGACCATTCTAAACTTCTGATTTCCTACTTATTTTTTTACGCTAAAAAAAGAGATATTGCTTAAATGGACCTCATCAGCTCCTCCAGACTTGTCGGCCTGGGAGGCTCTGGTGGATGCGGCTCTGCCAATGTACAAACTTACCTACTGTATATTAACCGGGGTTGCCCTTGGAAGTATAAGGTGTGGGCTCCATGGACATCCGATCAGTGATCCCTCCTCCCCTTATCCCTCATTCGTATCCATCAATAAAAAATCCCTACGAAAAGGGGACATCGGGTGGATTGCAGCATTGTACTACTCCTGTCCCTCCTGTCCTTTACTTTTCTGCACCACCCTCTTCTCTCTTTCCCCTACCCATTCTCTATTTCTGTCCCTTTCCTCCCCCCCATTCTATCCCTCTAAATATAATGAAAGTTTGGAATTTATTAATAGTTTGTTGTACCTCTTTGATATGACTGTGCGAGATCAGCTATGGCAGGTTCTATCATTGTTTGTCCAATCGCCGTACTACATGGGTGGATGGGTTATGTTTAATGTTTTCTTTGTTCTTTTCTACCTGAAGATTGATTTGGCATTATACCATGTCGTTCTTTGTATATATAGTGTATTCTACATTTGGTGTTAATAAAACACTCTGTTTTGTTAAAAAAAAAAAAAAAAAAAATTAGACCCAATCATAGTCCCCTATGCTCCATGTGCTCAATTGCCTTGGGCACATTTTTTCTATCTTCCTATGATCCAGGATAACTGTTTTCAGTTATCCTGGATTAGTTACCCTGATCCAGGATAACTGAAAACAGGTAGCTGTTTCTTCATGACAAAAATGGACTCCCCAGTTTCCTTAACTTCAAAGCATAGTTTTTTAGGCCTGTTTTCTTACCTAAGATTCAATAACTTTACCACTGTATTTTTGTAAGATATTCTGTATATTGCTCATAACACACTGCACTCAGTTACATTCATGACTACATTTGACATTGGATTCTTAGCTGTTCCATGTCAACACTGCTCTCCACTTAATTGTCAATGCCCTGATCATCCGTGCAGCCCCAAAAGTGCCCATCAGTGTCCGTCAGTGCTGCCAATCCGTGCCCGTCATTGCCGCATGTCAGTGCAACCTCATCAGTGCCAACCAGTGCCGCCTCATCAGTGCAGCCTATCAGTGCAGCCTCATCAACGCACATCAGTGGAGAAAAATTACCTGTTTTTGCAAAATTTTATAATAGAAACAAAGAAAGAAAAAAGTTGTTTATAGTGCAAAAAATAAAAAACCCAGTGGTAATTAAATATGACCAAAAGAAAGCTCTATCTGTGTGGGAAAAAAATAATAAAAATTTCATATGGGTACAGTGTTGCATGACCACGCAATTGTCATTAAAAATATGACAGCACTGAAAGCTTAAAATTGGCCTGGGCAGGAAGGGGGTAAAAGTGCTCAATAGGCAAGCGGTTAAGCTGGCCAGTTGCGTAAAGTAAATCTCTCTATGGCCAGCAAACATGTTATGCAATATGTGTGAACTAAAAATCCCTATTTTTATTGCAACTTTTGCTGGAGGGGGTAATTAGCAGTGTGCAGAGGGTTCCTCTGGGATTTCTAGTGTTAATATGTGGCTACACCCCTTTAGCACCTGATAGATAAATGCGTGTACAAGCTATTGGGATTTGAGCACAGGTATATCTTGTTTTTGTTGCATAGAAGATCAGTAGCCAGATCTAAACCTAGTAGCGGTCTCCCACTTTGTGTCTCTGTGCCCCAGGTTGGTACAGTAGCATGTGCGTTGGCAGAGCAAAATAGGACTGGCCACAGAGGGATTACTTTGACGCAGTTGGCCAGCTTAAACATGTACTGCAATATGTGTTTTTATTGCAATGTTTGCTGAAAAGGGAAATCAGCAGTGTGTAGAGGTGTCCTCTGGGATTTCTAGCTGCACAGGAATGCACAGGTGTTTTGTGCATCCCTATGCAGGCAGTCCCATTGATGTCAACTGTGACACAGCGGATACACGGGAATACACAGGTGTTCTGTGCATTCCTGTGCAGGCAGTTCCATCCATATCAATTGGGACATAGCCACTGCTTCCAACTTAATATCCATGTGGATGCATGTCCCTGAATTCACATTGTCTGCGTTTGGGATCATGCACCTATACCCACACGGATGTCAGATCTGTCCTAGCAGCCGCTGCGTCCTAACTGACATGAATAGGACTACCTGTGCATCCCACAGGTAAACAGGGCGTACGCTTTATCACACCACATTGAATGAGGCCTCACTAGGAATTTAGCAGGAATTTTGTAATTTATGTTGTGTTTACGTGTGTTAATAAGGATTTTAGTGTTTTTATTTTGTGAAAAAAAACAAAAACGATTTCATAAGCATTTGCGCAGCTATGGTGGGGCCTACAGGTCATGTGCTTTCAGAAAATGTATGGTTTGAAAGCTGTAGGTGAAAAATTAAAACCTCCAGATTTTTAGAAAAATGTTTGTGTACATTCGATTTTCACCATTTCGCAAAAGGCGCAATTTAAAATGTACAAATATTTGTTATTTATTAACTCAATACAGGTTAAGCTTTTATATTTAGCAGGAATTTAGTAAAATTTGCTGTGTTTGTATCTGATAAGGATTTTAGTATATTTTTAGCGAAAATATTGTTTTGATAAACAACTGCAGAAATATCATGGCACCTTAAAAAGCAGCAGCACCTTCTTTTTATTCTACTGATCATGTGCTTTCAGAAAATATATGGCTTGGGGGGATCTTTTTAAAAATCTTAAAGCTGTAATTGAAAATTATAACCTCCAGATTTTTAGAGAAATTTGGTTATTTACATTTTTGCGTACGCTCGATTTTCACCATTTCGCAAAAAGGCGAAATTTAAAATTTACAAATATTTGTGATTTATTAACTCAATACAGGTTAAGATCTTATATTTAGTAGGAATTTAGCAGGAATTTTGTAAAACTTGCTATGTTTATATCTGATAATAAGGATTTTAGTGTATTTTTTTAGTGAAAATATGGTTTTGATATACATTTGCGCAAATATTGACGGGCCTTAAAAATCAGAAGCACCCCTTTTTATTCTACAGGTCATGTGCTTTCAGGAAATGTATGGTGTGGTGGTCTTTTGCAAACTCTGAAAGCTGCAAGGAAAAAATAAAAAAGTAATGGAAAAATTACAAAAATGGTCTGGCACCTGTTGAGTTGAAAAGTGGACCGCAGGGCCTTGCAGCAAAAGGGTTCATTCTGCTGTTATTTTTCAACGTCCTTTAAAGTTCAGGTTGTCCAGCAAAAGTCACAGATGATGGGTTGATGCAAACCATTTAGCTTTGAAAGGGGTGCTTACAATGATTAGCTTTTAATCATTTATGTAAAAACCTTTTTCCAAAAAGGTAAAAAAAAATACTGTTATAACTGCTGAAAAAGAGTATTCAGGAGATCAGCTTTAGTCTAATGCCTCTTGCACACTGCAGGTTGAAAAAGCCAAGTACAGCATTTTTTTTACTGATGTAAAATGTAGCCCATTATTTACAATGTGACCTTTTGGTCAGTACGCACGAATGCCTGCAAATATGTATATATGAGCATAAACATTAATATGTTTTCCATAAGACTATATTGTGCATGCAAATGCTCCAACGTGCAAATGCGTACATATACGAGCAAATATGCTCATAAATAAGCGCAAAACGAATGCCTGAAATTACATCTAAAAAAGCAGATGCTCAAACATCAGTAACGTGCAAGAAGCCTAAATCTGCTAGTACATCCAACACTACCCCCTCCCTGATCGGTGTATAATTTAGCCAACTGTTGATACATTATGTTATTATAAATCATGCTTTAGGTTCGTTATATTATTTTGAGGTTTATTGGGTTTTAGGTATACTCTCTGGGCACACAAAAGTATAAAGTACATGTAAATAGCAGGTGCTACATTGTAAATACATTTTTTTATTTTTGCCAAAACTATACCTGCTTAGCAGGGGCGTACCTGCAACCTAGACCCATACTGTTGGGGGCTTGAGTGCCCCCCTGTATGCATGGATAGGAGGAGCAGCGGGGGAGGCGGCATATGGAGGAACCAATCTCTCTATGTTCCTCCTGTAGCCGCTGAATGCTTGCGGGAGGAAGAGGAGGAGAAGCCAGCATTTACCGGCTGCAGGAGGAACATGGAGAAATCAGTTCCTTTATATGCAGCCATCCCTGCTGCTCCTCCTATTATGCATTCTTCTCCAGCCCCCCCCTACCGTGTGCTCTCCAGCCCCCCTGAGCTCTTTCCCTGCCCCCATGCTCTCTCCTGCCCCCCCCAATCCCCCGAGGGCTGCCGGGTTCCCCCATCCCCTCTCCCGCTGGCTGCTACAGGGGTTCGGTCAGGATGGAGAGTGGGACAGGGGGCAGTAAATGTGTCATTTACTGGCCCCTTCCTTTTCTGAATGGACAGAGTCAATGATCGGTACCGATCACTAACTATGTGCATTCATAACTGAAACATGGCAAACTGTGTTTACTATGCTTCAATTTGTGCATGAGCAGGAAGCTCTGTACAGAGCTATTCCTATCCATTCATTCAGCGCAGCTGAGGCTGCAGAGATGGAGACTGAGGACTGTGTCCTCAATCTCCTTTCTCTGTCTCAAATGTGGAACAACAGATGTCTGTTTAGACCCCTGATATCTCACCAATATATTTCAAAGAAATATATTGTAAAAAAAGAAATTGGCAAAAAATAAAATAATAAAAATAAAACAAACTACTGACACCAGTGGCAAAACTACCAGGGTCACTTGTGACCAGGCCCTGGCATTCCGCCATCTGGCTCAGAAGGAAGGGCCCTGCTTAGTTTAAAGTTTTGGATTTTTAACCCTGTGGCACCTTCTGTTATTATACATCCCCCACCTTCCACCCTAGAACCTGCTGCTGATCTCATTGACTCTACCTTCCCTTCTAACCCACTGATGCCAGTAAAAGGTTATAAAATACCTACACTAGAAGCAGAGAGATTAGAGACTCTACACTGAGCAACTGGAGCTATGGGCAAAGCAGCACATCATACTGCAGGAAAAAGCAGCAGAATCTGTGCCTGCTGAGTCGAAGCCCTGGTTCACACTGAATGCGGCTTTGAAATCCACAGGACAATGATTTCAGGTGCGACTTGCCTGACTGACATCTGTGTGACATCATGCACAGATGTCTATGCAAGTTGCATCTGATATTGCCGAAAATAGTGCAGGCAGTTCCATTGCTGACAATAGGGTATGACTTTTCATTTCAATTTGGAACTGTCAAATCGCATGACAAGTTAGTATCGGTATAAACCAGGACAAAGACAAGGAAATGGTGGGCAGGATCAACAAGAAGAGTAACAAGTTAAAATCAGTGTTGCACATTTCTATCATCTTGAAGAAACTATGCTGAATTCAGCACACATTCACAATATTATAATCACTTGGTAACACTGTATTTTGACAGTCTACAACAGACACCTTGACTTTGGCTGCATGTCAGCATATAGCTGAACAATAATACAAAAGAGTATAGCACTACCTCAATTTACCCAATATGTCATTAATATCATATTCAGGAGGTTTCCACCGCTATTTACATATTAGAAAAATTGAGGTAGCAATACACTTTTTTGTAATATTTGGTTAGGGAACTAAACCTGGTAATATAACAGTCTAATACATTGCAAGATTACATAGTAGCCTGGTGGTACTCGTACATATAAATCTACACAATGCCAGACCAACAAATCAGACATTTGCATTTATAACCGGTTAGTAAATTGCTTTACTTCAGATGTTAACATACACACCATACTATTATATCGGTAGATAATTTGATTGTGTTGTGGCAAACAAATACCTTATGTGCCAAGTGAAATAGCAAGCGATTCTGGAGACGACTTTTAGGTGCTAAAAAAAAAGAAAAAAAAAGAAAAAAAAACCATTTAAATTTATAACAAAATAAGAGGATTTATGACTTATTGTAAACTTCTTTCCTTTGAGAATATTAAGGGACACAAGATGGTATGTCAGGTACATAAAGTTGAGCTGCTGCATACAGGAACTGGTTAAACAAAGCTGTAAAAACGGCCTAGTGTAAAGCTTCCCACTCCATCATGTTCAAGTTTTGTAGCAAAGCAATAGTAGGTGTGGATCATAAAAATCGAGGGGAAGGACATGTGTCAATTAACAGATGGTATCAGATGAGGCCTGTACATCCACCTTGTAAAACTTGACAACCCTGTGAACAGAAGGCTAGGTAGCAGCCTTGCAGATCTGAAAAACACGCCTGATGCTGAAAAGCCTATGAAGCACTAACTGACCTAGTAGAGTACAAATTAAAAGAGAAAGGTGGAACCTTATTCTAAAGTATATACACTTGAATGGTGAGATGTCAAATCCACATGGAGATAGTTGAGCAAGAAGCAGGCAGTCTCCCATGGGGACCCTTAGAGATTATAAAAAAGGCGGCAGTTTGCATAAAAGAAGCTGTAGCTGTGAGACAGACTCAAACAGCACATACCACAGCCAGACAGTAGAGGGCATTCCCCCTGGGATGTAACCAAGTCGGACACAAAGAGAAGAACAATATCCTGGTTAGGGAGGATAGAGGAAACCACCTTGGGGACAAAAGTCAATCTTGTCACTGCTGAAGCACAAGCAAAGATTCTTTACAAGTATAGGCTGCCATATAAGAAACTTGCCTTGCCAAAGTAATGGCAATGGGGAAAGCAACCTTGAGAGCGAAAGTAGACAAGGGGATGTCCATAATAGGCTCAAAGAGTGGTTTCTAGAGAACCTATAGAATAATGTTAAGATTCCAAAAAAAAAAATATTTGTTTTTTTCGATTATCTGTTTATTTTTTGGTATATAAGCAATCATAAATGAGTATATCTACTAGAAAGTCCTTTGTCTCAGAATTAATGTATTCAACTAAAGATATAGCTAAAGTGTTTAAAGAATATTATAATAAGCTATATATTATTATCCCCCACAGCTCCATAAGTAAAGATGAAGTAGGAAAAATAAAAAAAGACAGACATACTTAAAAAAGGCAGGATTACCAAAATTAAGTGAGGAGCAATTAAAATCCCTAGAATCAGCAATAACGCAGGAGGAAATACACTTAGCATTAAAGAGCACTATAGCTGGGAAAAGTCCAGGACCTGATGGATATACAGTGAGATATTATAAAAAATATAAAGAATTATTAGTACCTAAACTGAGGATATATATGAATGCATTGGGAGGAGAGATGGAAATGAGGAGGGAATCCCTACAAGCCCATGTAGTTCTCATACATAAGGAAGGTAAAGATGATACTCACTGTTCAAGTTACAGACTGATTTCCTTATTAAACACAGATACCAAACTATATGCAAAAGTTCTGGCAAACAGGTTGAAAGACCTAATGTCGGAATGGATACACATAGACCAAGTAGGCTTTGTCCCAGGGAGAGAGGGTAGAGATAACGAACTGAGATCTCTGTTTCTCATACAAAAAAGTAGGAAAGAAAAAATCCCTGCGGTGGTACTATCGATGCTGAAATGGCATTTGATAGAGTAGATTGGCGATATATGTTGGATACATTAGAAGTATTGGGGATGGGACCTAGAATGAGAGAGTGGATAAGGAAATTATATAGTCAACCCTCTGCAGCAATCATGGTTAATGGGGAATTGTCAGAGTATTTTGGGATGCAGAACGGAGCTAGACAGGGATGCCCTTTGTCTCCATTGCTATATGTTTTATCATTGGAATCTCTTTTGGCTACAATAAGGAATAATATAGATATAAAAGGAATTTGGATAGGAGAATCGGAGCATAAGGTGGCAGCTTATGCAGATGACATGCTGTTCTATGTGGGAAACCCAAGGATAACATTGCCAAATTTAATGAAATCACTGAAAAAATATGGGGAGATGTCAAATTTAAAAATTAACCCAACAAAAACAGAAATTTTAAACATAAATCTTCCAAATAGAGAGAAAAATAGGTTACAGGAGGAATATCCCTTTGTTTGGGAGAGAAAAAGAATTGAAATATCTAGGAATAAAAATTAACTGTATCCTCCAAGAACTTGTATAAATTGAATTATATCCCATAGTTAAATGAGATCAGAGATGAACTAAGGAAATTAGGAGGGGGAACCCCTTCATGGATAGGTCTTATAAATTTGATAAAAATGGTGATTGTTCCAAAAATATTATATAAATTTCAAATGATACCAATTGAACTACCAGAGGTATACTTTAGATCAATTAAAAAAATGTTAAGATTTATTTGGAGGAATAAAAAACCAAGAATAAGCCAGGAAATTCTATGTAGAAAAAAAGAGAAAGGAGGATTGGGAGTCCCAGATTTAAAAAGATATTATAACTCGGTAATAATGGCGAGAATTTTTGACTGGAGATATAATGCAGAGCGGAAAAGCTGGGTTAAAATAGAAAATATACTAAGTAATACTAAATTAAGTGGAATTGTATGGTTACCTCCACAATACAGAGGATTAGCAGACAGTGCAAGTTTGTTCACATTTAATGTTTTAAGAGTTTGGGATGTTTTACATAAACAGATGGGATGGGAATTTAATTCATTGTTAATGCCCTTAAAGTCCAGAGTTTTTCCCACCGGTTAAAAAAGGTATCACAGGGAAGTGGATTAAGAAGGAAGATGCACAATTAAGAGCTCACCTCTGTCCATGACCTTTTTGTCTCCCGCTCCCTTAACCTACTAGCAATTAAAGAAGCCTGGCTTCAAGCAGCAGATTCTTCTTCTCCCGCAGAACTTTCCTATGGAGGCCTCCTCTGGACCCACTCACCCAGACCCAGTGGTCGGAATGGAGGAGGGGATGGTTTGCTTCTATCCTGACTGAGCATTTTTCAAGTCCTCCCTAACCCTCCCTCTCTATCCTTCTCTTCTTTCGAGACGCACTGCATTCGGCTATTTTCTCCCATTTCTCTGAGGATTGCAGTAATCTATCAGCCTCCGTGACCGGTGTCGCGCTTTCTTGAAGATTTCTCCACCTGGCTACCCTACTTTCTCTCCTCTGAACTACCCACTATCATTCCCGGAGATTTTAACATCCCCATTAATTTGAACAACCCGGCTACATCCAAACTCTTCAACCTAACCTCATCTTTTGCCTTAACACAATGGACACAGTCCTCCACTCACACTGATGGGAATACATTAGACCTTGTTTTCTCCCATCTTTGCACTCCCTACAACCTCACAAACACCCCCTTTCCTCTCTCTGATCACAATCTCATCACTTTCACAGTATCCTCATCTTCAAACACCTATCCCTCCAAGCAGCAAACAATTACCCGCAGAAACGTTCATAACTTGAACCCTTCTCCTTTCCACTCTGCAACTGACCAACTGTATGACAGAATCTCTCCCCTGTCCTGCCCTGACCTGGCCACTGCTGTCTACAACAGTTCGCTTTCATCCACATTAGACTCACTTGCTCCCCTAACAACACGAAGCATCAGGGCTCGACCATTACTACCTTGGCAGACAGACAACACCAGAACTCTTACACGACATAGTCGTGCGCTGGAGCAATTGTGGCGTAAAACCAAATCATTCACCTTATACAGTCAGGTCCATAAATATTGGGACATCGACACAATTCTAACATTTTTGGCTCTATACACCACCACAATGGATTTGAAATGAAACGAACAAGATGTGCTTTAACTGCAGACTGTCAGCTTTAATTTGAGGGTATTTACATCCAAATCAGGTGAACAGTGTAGGAATTACAACAGTTTGCATATGTGCCTTATACTTGTTAAGGGACCAAAAGTAATGGAACAATTGGCTTCTCAGCTGTTCCATGGCCAGGTGTGTGTTATTCCCTCCTTATCCCAATTACAATGAGCAGATAAAAGGTCCAGAGTTCATTTCAAGTGTGCTATTTGCATTTGGAATCTGTTGCTGTCAATTCTCAAGATGAGATCCAAAGAGCTGTCACTATCAGTGAAGCAAGCCATCATTAGGCTGAAAAAACAAAACAAATCCATCAGAGAGATAGCAAAAACATTAGGCGTGGCCAAAACAAATGTTTGGAACATTCTTAAAAAGAAGGAACGCACCGGTGAGCTCAGCAACACCAAAAGACCTGGAAGACCACGGAAAACAACTGTGGTGGATGACCAAAGAAATCTTTCCCTGGTGAAGAAAACACCCTTCACAACAGTTGGCCAGATCAAGAACACTCTCCAGGAGGTAGGTGTATGTGTGTCAAAGTCAGCAATCAAGAGAAGACTTCACCAGAGTGAATACAGAGGGTTCACCACAAGATGTAAACCATTGATGAGCCTCAAAAACAGGAAGGCCAGATTAGAGTTTGCCAAACGACATCTACAAAAGCCTTCACAGTTCTGAAACAACATCCTATGGACAGATGAGACCAAGATCAACTTGTACCAGAGTGATTGGAAGAGAAGAGTATGGAGAAGGAAAGGAACTGCTCATGATCCTAAGCATACCACCTCATCAGGGAAGCATGGTGGTGGCAGTGTCATGGCGTGGGCATGTATGGCTGCCAATGGAACTGGTTCTCTTGAATTTATTGATGATGTGACTGCTGACAAAAGCAGCAGGATGAATTCTGAAGTGTTTCGGGCAATATTATCTGCTCATATTCAGCCAAATGCTTTAGAACTCATTGGACGCCGCTTCCTGACCTCAATCCGATTGAAATGCTGTGGCATGACCTTAAGAGAGCGATTCACACCAGACATCCCAAGAATATTGCTACACTGAAACAGTTTTGTGAAGAGGAGTGGTCCAAAATTACTCCAGATCGTTGTGCAGGTCTGATCTGCAACTATAGGAAATGTTTGGTTGAGGTTATTGCCAAAGGAGGGTCAACCAGTTATTAAGTCCAAAGGTTCACATACTTTTTCCTCCCTGCACTGTGAATGTTTACATGTTATGTGCAATTAAACCATGGCAACATCTAATGTTTGTGTAGTATTATGTTCAGCAGACTGTGTTCTTCTATTGTTGTGACTTAGATGACGTTCAGAGCACATGTTATGCCCAATTCATGCAAAACTCCATGTAATTCCAAGGGGTTCACATACTTTTTCTTGCAACTGTACTTCTAAACTCCTAGAATGCTTAGTCTACAATCGCCTGAACTCCTACCTCACTGACAACAACCTTCTTGACCCTTTACAGTCTGGCTTTCGCTCACTACACTCCATTGAAACTGCCGTACTAAAACTCACTAATGATCTACTAACTGCTAAAACCAATGGCCACTTCTCTGTACTCTTACTACTTGACCTCTCTGCGGCTTTTGATACGGTTGACCAACCCCTCCTCCTCAAAAAACTCCACTCTCTTGGCCTCCGAGACTCTGCTCTCTCCTGGTTCTCCTCCTACCTACTGCAGCGCTCCTTCAGTGTTACCTATAACTCTGCCTCCTCCTCTCCACTTCCTCTTTCTGTAGGAGTCCCTCAAGGTTCCGTCCTTGGACCCCTACTCTTCTCCATCTACACCTCCTCCCTTGGTCACTTGATAAACGCCCATGGCTTTAAGTACCATCTCTATGCTGATGATCTGTCTTTCTACCCCTCACCTCATCCCTTCAGTCTCCTCTCGCATTACTAACCTACTAAGCGACATATCGGCATGGATGTCACTCCACTTCCTCAAACTCAATCTTTCCAAAACTGAGCTCTTAGTATTCCCTCCAGCCCGTGCCCCCTCCCCCGACTTCTCCATCAAAATCAATAACACAACCATCAGTCCCTCCCCCTCTTGCCAGGGTACTAGGTGTAATCCTAGACACTCATCTGTCCTTTCAGTTCCAAATCCAGTCGCTGTCTAAATCTTGTAGACTTCCCCACCGCAACATCTCCAAGATACTCCCGTTCCTAACCCTTGAAACTACTAAGCACCTTATTCACTACCTGGTTATCTCTCGCCTTGACTATTGTAACTCCCTCCTCATTGGCCTGCCTAATCGCAGGCTATCCCCTCTTCAGTCTATCATGAATGCTGCTGCCAGAATCATCCACCTTACTAACCGCTATGTATCAGCCACCCCTCTCTGCCAATCCCTCCACTGGCTTCCCGTTGCCCAACGGATAAAATTCAAAACATTAACAATAACATATAAAGCCATTTATAATTCTGCCCCAAATGACATCACCAATCTTGTCTCCAAATATCACTCAAACCATACTCTCCGCTCCTGGCACGACCTCCTGCTCTCTAGCTCCCTTGTCTCCTCCTCCCATGCTCGTCTCCAGAGCTTCCCCCATACTCTGGAATTCTCTACCCCAATTTATCAGACTACTCTGCTCACTTTTTAGGCGATCTCTGAAAATCTCTCTCTTCAGGGAAGCCGATCCTGCCGTCAGCTAATAATGGAATCTTCTACTCTTCCTACCAGTCCATCCCCCACAGTTACTACCTTTTGTACCACTAGCCCCTCCCTCCTAGATTGTAATCTCCGAGGAGCAGGGCTCTCCTATCGCTGTTGTATTGAACTGTATTGTCTCCCGTTATATTGTAAAGTGCTGAGCAAACTATATAAATCCTGTATAATAATAATAATTATTATTATTAAGGCATATAATGGTGGGGGAGGAAATAGGATTACTTAAGGAATTGGAAAAAAAAAGGAGACGTTTTTACGAGAATGGATGAGTGGCGTTATTTTCAGTTGAAACACTTTATAGGAAAGCTTCCAAAGCCTTTAAGAATAAGAGAGGATTGGAATCCTTTTGAGCACTTGTTAGGTAGGCAGGGAGATGGGAAACACGGAACCTCTAAAATATATAAGATTCTCACTGAAAGAAACGCAGATATATGTCCTCCATATATAGAAAAATGGGAAAAATGGGAAAGAGAAATAGGAGTAACAATAGATGCGGAAAAACAGAGGAAAATGTATAGAATAATCCACGGAAATATAAATATGCAGGCGGTAGAAATTAATTAATTAAATTAAGTGTTTGGCAAGATGGTATATCACACAGAGTGTGGCACACAGATTGAGTGGAGATAATTCACCTTTATGTTGGCGTGGATGTGGAGGTAGTGGCACAATGTATCACATATGGGTGGGAGTGTTCTAAAATACAAGAGTATTGGGGGAAAATAGTAAGCTTGATTCAGAAAATTACAGAGGTTGATATTCTAGTAGACCCAGAGATTTGCTTTTTTCATAGTACTAAGCTTTCAGTTAAAAAATACAAAGAATCTGGTTTATTGTACTATTTTATTACTATTTGCAGCAAAGGGACTGATATCCAAGTATTGGAGGAGACAGGAGGTGCCGAAAATAAAAGACTGGGTGGATAGGGTGGATCAAATATGTAAATTGTAGGAACTTTATCACATGAATAAAGATAAGATGGAGAGTCACCATACAAGATGGAACAAATGGGAGGAATTCAAAAAGTCAAGCCTAG
The DNA here is from genome assembly GCF_062004578.1 of Staurois parvus. Taxonomy (NCBI): domain Eukaryota; kingdom Metazoa; phylum Chordata; class Amphibia; order Anura; family Ranidae; genus Staurois; species Staurois parvus. Next base: position 795,367 of record NW_028319087.1, read on the forward strand.
CCTTAGAGGTTATGGGGGATTAACATAGAATAATATGGAAACATATTATGTTCTTCTTTTATAGGGATTACGATCTCCAGAAATAAACAGGAAAATGCAGAGCAGAAGGGGTTAGGAATTGGATGGGGGGGGAATGGGTGGTATATAGGTTGGGAGGGGGGGGGGGAGGGATGAAACGATAAATGTTTTGATAATATGCTAAGGTTTTAAGGAGTATGAGTATGTTTGTATAATCTGGTTTATCTGAAAAATGTATAAATATTTAAATTTAAAAAAATAAAAAGTAAAGTCCTTTGTCTCTCATGCCCCCTGTGGAAGATCTAGAATGTGGAATGATCGAAACGTGTCTGGGTTTTTTCTCTCTTTTCTGTGTGGTTTCATATTCTTGTATTAAGAGTTCTCTTGTAAGAATACTTTCAGATCAATATTCTTTTTAGAAATCATGTATTTAATATTACAATGGAAATATGTATGTAATAAAGTTGATAAAAATCTTTAACCAAATTTCTCTTTCAATATATGTATGATCCTATTGCTGAATAAAAGCCCCACTGGGGCTTCTTTGGGTACAGCATCACTGGGGAAGCCCCTCTACAAAGACTTTCACTAAGGACTAAGAGGCAAGGAATCTTTAAAAGAGAATTGTCGGGGCTGAGAGCTGAACCATTTGGTGCTCAAGGTCAGATGTTTATCCAGGCCAGACTGAAAAAAAGACAAGAGTCTCTTGATGGAAGGAAATTTCTTACATTACACCATGATAAATTTCCAGATGAGACAGTAGATTCTGTGAGAAGTTGATTTCCTAACATTAAAGAACATAGGGATAATTAAATCAGACAGGCCCCTATCCCTCAACACACTGGCTGCAAAAGGTAGGCCCTCAAAGCCAGCAACCAAGAACCAGGATGGTAAATTGATATTTGGGATCAGGGGCAGACTGACAACTCATGGGGCCCCCGGGCAATAGGGGATCATGGGGCCCGTGTCCTTGCCCAAACTCAAAATAGCCTATGAAAAAGGTACCAGGGGCATCTCATGTGGCCCCCTACTGACCCCGGTCCGTCAGGCAGTGTCCAAGTTTCCAAATGGTCATTCCGCCCATGTTTGGGATAAAAGATCTAGATGATCTGGGAGAGCTCAAAGAGAGCCTGCCAGGAATTTGAGGAGGTCCAAGAACCACATCCACCTGGGCCAGTTCAGAGTGATAATATTCACTAGGATGCCTTCCATGTTGACCCTACGGAGGGGGTGATGAAGAAGTTTTGGGGGAGGAAAGGATCACAAGGAATTGATCCATGGAATAACTAGATAGTCCACTGCAAAGGCTATAGGATCCCTGGACCTGGAGACAAACTTGCTTAGTTTGTTGTTAAAGGATAAGTTCACCTTTTGGAGCATGTTACACATTACACCCATATATTGGGTGTAAAATGTAACATGTTCCAGCTCCTGCCCCACTCCCCACCCAATCCCATCCACACCCCAGTCACGTCATTTGTTCACAGGAATCTGTGCATGAAGAAACTACAAGTCCCATCTTGCACCGTGGAAGATGGCTTGTAGTTCTCAGTGAACTACAGGAGCACTGATGAACTCCCTTGTAGTTCATTCACACTTCCTCCAGCCTCATAACTGAAAGCCTGTACGAAGGTACAGGGACAGAGCTGCAGGACAAGTCTGCATGAGCCTGACATTGTATCTGCGACCTGCTGATCATGGGTGAAATGCTCTGCAGACTGCTCTGAGAAAAACAATATATGCACATTTTTCCTGCAAAAAAGGTTAACTTAGCCTTTAAGCCCTGAGATCCAGATCTGGATTCCACTACATGCAACAGAACTCTTAAAACACCTCAGGATAAAGAGACCACTCTCCTTATGGAGAATGAGCATATGAAACTGCTTCAAAAGAGGCTACCATTAAGCTCAGAACATTAATGCAAAAGTGGAGAGTTGGTCAGCTTCTGGACTGTAGCATGTGAACATGGGAGCTTTGAGTTAGTTCTATGGAATGAAGACCCTGGACAGAGCAGTATGGGTCCTTTAAGACAGCACGGACCCATTTAGTGGATCCGCTTGCTCAGCGGGGGATCTCTTCGCTGATGCCCACTGAGTAAGCAGATGACAGGTCTGTGTCTGCTCTGCTGCTGCAGAGTGGGCACAGAGCAGCTTGCTGTCCTCAATGGGCGGTCAGATGGAAACAGACCACCTGTTCGTTTCCATCCAACCTGATCCAACAGATGGAAGGGAAATTGGATCCCCATTCGTCTATTTTGCGGGTTGGATCGGATTGGATGTTGGCAGGTGTAAACAAACTCATGTCCGCTTACACCTGCCGCTCCATAGAGGTTCCGATCGGGTCCGCTCGAAAAACAGGCATGCGGACCTGGTCAGAATGTCCATGTGAAAGGGGCCTAACCAGGAAAAGGCCTTGATACTTCAAGTGATCAGTTAGTTCCAGTGTTGACTTCTAGATGTTCAAAATCCACCTGAACCTCAGCAGAGTTTTAACAGTTAGACATTGGCTGAGTCTGTGATACAGTAACTGTTCCCTCAGTAAGAGGTTATGTACGTATCCCACTATGGGAATGCCCAGAGAGTGAAGCAGAGAAAGTACAGGGACTAGCACCCATGTGACATCCTGATGTGCAGTGGACAGGTCAAATAGGAGGGCCACAAACTGGTAATGTTGTGAGCCCACTGCAAAAAATGTTTGCAGCAATATTCACCTGCCAGAAAAATGGGGGGAGAACATGTAAGTAGGCGTCATTGATGTCCACAAAGGTGATAGGAACCTTTGGGTCAAGAATGAGGCTTTTGCTTTGGAAGCTGTACACACTTGATAGATGGGGGTGTTCACTCATTGTCAGAAAGACTTGCTCACAGTTTTAGAGGATTTGGGGGTCCAGGATTTACCAAGCTGCATGGTACATGATGAATTGATACACACAAAAATGATTGATTAAACACAGAAGTGCTTTTTTCTACACTTTTTTCTTTATACTGGCTTTTCAAACTAAAAATTGCAATCATTTAGCAACTGGATGTGTGGTTTATTGCAGTTTAACACTTCTGGTAGGTAAACAGTACTTTTCTTTATAGAGGGCTATACATCAGACCAAAAATAGAGACAAATGAGGAGGAAAGCGGAACAGAGGGATTTGGTTCCAAAACAGTACCTGAATTACCATCCTAGGTCCCTTAATGTAAGTTTAAGAAAATATATTTTTAACATTATTCCCCAAACTACCAGTATATAAGGTAAGACTTTTATCAGCATCAAATTTACCATATCAGCAAAGTGGTAATCCAGATTAAAAAACTATCAATTCAATATAATGTTTAACGTTTTTTCTATTCATTTTCCAAATCTTTCCTACATATGATTAAAAAAATAATCTTCCACTACTGTTTCCTTTTAGGTTGGAGTGCCAGATCTGAGTAATGTGCTTAAAGTGCCCAATATTTCACAGCCCTGTCCAGCTGCTTGCAGGACAGATGAGTTTTAATTTGTGTACACGCTGCAACATACTCTATGCACTTTCTATTAAACACATAATGCTTGCTGTAGTACCCTCCTGAATGCCCTAACTGCTGTTTTTCATCCACTCACCCACCACTGCTCCAGGCTTGGACTGGCTGCATGTAGGAACTAAAGCATATCTAAAGCCAAACCTTTTTTTTCCCCCATTTTGGATTCAACAGGAATTGAGAGAATATCTTTCAAATGTGAGGGAAATGCCATTTTAGACAGTTGCTGCAGGAAGAAGTATCCCCATTGAAAAGTTTCCCCTCTATTTGTGTTCTGGTGACCACTCAAATTTTTGCATTTACCGTCACATTCATTTCAAGGGACATTGGTGTTCAGAACAATTAGAGATTAAATCTCCCAAATGGACACAGACAGCAATAAAAAAAATTAAAGGGGTTCTCACCCTTCACCACTTTATCCATATCTAGACAAAAAATGTTTTGACTTTAGGCTAAACCTTAAAAGGCTAACAGGGGTACCATGTAATTTTAAACCAAAAAGTGGCTTCAAAAGAAGACTCTCCCCCCCCAGTACAACTTTAGTCTACACCTTTTTCATTTTAATTCTGAGTAGAATAAAAAAAAAAAAAAAGGGGGTAAAGCATCTGTGTCTATAATGGTTTGTTTCCCCACTGGGAAGATTAACTTTCTGTATGACAGGAATGATGGAGAAGAACTTCTCCAATGGAGACACAGGCAGCAAAAAAAAACAAAAAAACTTTTATTACAAGAGTGGGGAAGGGTTAAAATCTTTATCAAATTATTTATGCTTTGTCCCCTCTGAGGCAATAGCCTTGCTTCTGGTTATCTAATAAAGACAGGAAGTGGTGGGAAACCTCCCTAACAGGCAAAAATAGCAATTAAAAACCCCACCCCCACTGGATCTGGCGTCACCACGGCTCACACGTGACACATTTCGCCCCTCAGTCTTCAGAGGTGAGCCATGGTGACGTCAGATCCGGCCAATGGAACACAAGTCGGTATGTCACTTCCAGTTCAGCATTTTGTGCTTGGAATAGTTTTGTTTTTTTTTCATGTTTAACATTTTAATTAGTATCTTCAACAATGAATATACAAATAAAGAATTAAATATGGCTTTACCTTTATTGGCCGCCTCCTCAGCTTCTTTATACATTCCCAGAAAGAAATATGTACAAGCCAAATTAACCCATACATCAGGATTGCATCCTTCTTGTTGACTTGTATTCTTAAAAACCTAAAAGGGAGAAACCACCATATTATACTTCTGCATTACCGGCCAATTAAATCTTTAGCATGCTAAAGAACTCCAGGCATCAAGTAAAATTACTTAACATACTGCTATTGCAATTGAAGTAACAATAGAAAATACTCTCAATTTGAAACTAAACTCCAGCGTAACAAAAACCCCATTTAGTTCCAGAACCCCTTCTTGCATCCAAACAATTAATAAATGAAAGCATACATTCCACTGGGGTCATGTAGCTAGTGCTGCCCCTGGTCCTCCAGCATCAAGCTGAGGGTGCCCTTCAAGTCTGCAAAGAACTGCGCTCATTATGTTGCAACACTGACAGTAGTCACTGCAAGCTTAGGTTGCATCATGCCGCTGAGGCCAGGGAGTGTGTCAGTGACATCTTGGGCTCACTGAAAAGGATCATATGAAGCAAGGTGCTGTAATGTTTTTTAGGATGCTATGTACAGCATTCTGCCATCCATTCCCACCAGCCATAATCCACCTGCACTGCATAGGGAAGCACACAGCCAGTGATGACATCACTTGGTCTAAAACAGGGGTCAGCAAACTGTAGATTGCAATCAACCAGTAGATCAAGGCCAAGTGATTGGTAGATCACATCCTGGGCTTGCTGACCCGCCATCCCAGAGCATCAAGCAGAGTGCAATGCAGAGGGACTACTTGTAAAGTTGGAGCTGTAGTAGGGAGCAAGAGCCGCATAAGCTGATGCCCCTTCTGTAGTGCTGGCTCCTGTCCCATGCAGAGTGATACCAATTGCACTCCACCTCTTTCCTTTACTAGTGGTCTCAAGAGTGGTACCAGTAGCAGGAAAGAAGAGATCTTCAGGTCAGTGTAAAGAAATACACTGGGCATAATAGTATAGGGCTGATTTCACACTGATGTGCAGTTTACCCCCACTGCGGGTGCAGTGCATTGTATCTGCAGCTTTCCTGAGGGTTTGCTGTGCTTAGCCATAGGCTTCTATTATATCCTGCTGGATTGGTCGAATTCAGGAGTTGTGGAGCACTTTCTGAAAGTGCACTACATGTGCAGGATATAATGGAAGTTTATGGCAAAACGCAGCTGACTCAGGAAAGTTGCAGATGCACTGCGCTGCACCCGCGGTGCAAGTAAACCGGAGCACATCAGTGTGAAAGCAGCCTTATAGGGAGCAGTATAGTAAGGGTTATTATTATGATTATACAGGATTTATATAGCGCCAACAGTTTGCTCAGCGCTGTACATTATAATAGGAGACAGTACACAAGACAGTACAGTAACAATACAATTCAATACACGAGGGGTTCGATGGCCCTGGAGCTTACAATCTAGGAGGGAGGGAATAGTGGTACAGGAAGAAATAGCTGTGGGGGATAGAGTGGTAGGAAGAGTGGAGGAGATCCGTAATTAGCTGAGGGCGGGGCAGGCTTCCCTGAAGAGACAGGTTTTCAGAGTGTGCCTAAAGGTGAGCAGAGTAGGTGATAGTCTGATGGATTGGGGTAGGGAGTTCCAGAGGATGGGGGAAGCCCTGGAGAAGTCCTGGAGATGGGCATGGGAGGAGGAGACCAGGGAACTAGAGAGCAGGAGGTCTTGTGAGGAGCAGAGAGTACGTTTTGGGTGGTATTTGGATACCAGATCGGTGATGTAGTTTGGGGCAGTATTATGAACAGCTTTGTACATCAATGTTAGCATTTTGAATTTTATCCGTTGGGCAATCAGAAGCCAGTGGAGGGATTGGCAGAGGGGGGTGGTGGATGGGGAGCGGTTAGTAAGGTGAATGAGTATGGCCGCAGAATTCAGGATAGACTGAAGAGGGGATAGCCTGCGGTGAGGTAAGCCGATGAGGAAGGAGTTACAGTAGTCAAGTCGTGATATAATAAGGGAGTGAATGAGTTGCTTAGTGGTTTCCTGGGTTAGGAATGGACGTATTTTGGAGATGTTGCGGAGGTGAAGTCTACATGAGTTTGTCAGCGATTGGACCTGGGGCTGGAAGGACAGATTGGAGTCTAGGATGACACCTAGTACTCTGGCTTGCGGGGTGGGACTGATGGTGGTGTTGTTGGTCTTGATGGAGAAGTCGGGGGGCGCGGGCTGGGGGAAAAACTAGGAGCTCGGTTTTGGAAAGATTTCGTTTGAGGAAGTGGAGTGACATCCAATCCGATATGTCATTCAGTAGGCTTGTGATACGGGTGGAGACTGAGGGGGTTCATTTACAATTGAAGTTTGGAGTTTGTAATACCCAATATTTAAAGTGAAACTAAACCCAGGACCCTGCATTCACTACACCCTGTTCCAAATTATTATGGAAATGATATTTTTCTCATTTACCAAAATAATTGATGTAAATAACAGTCAGCATAATTCTCATGTTATCAACTGTTAAGAGTACAATTCACATTTTATTGAACAAACTTCTTAATGATAACGGTATTTTTTTTAAACATAAAATACTTACAATGCACTGTTCCAAATTATTACGCACAGTAAGTTTCAAAACACTTTATACGTTGTAAAGAACTGAAATTTTAATTTGTTGTGTTTGCAGCATATTTACTGAAATCAAAAGCTATTTCAATTAAAAACGTTTAACAACATTTTAACTTTTTAAACATTTTAACAGGTCACGTTACATTTTAACATAACAGTAAATATCTTGCGCTTATTGCGGAAGTCACAAAGCTGCTGCCACTTGACTTAAACCAATAAGTAATATTGCAAAAAAACTGTGAATAGTGCAGCGCTACAAACAAAATTATCTAATAAGTAAAAATAAGTGTTAAATATTGCTTGCCATGCAAACACAATGGTGCTCAGTGAAAAATTATTGCAAACAAATACATCTCATTCAACAAATATATAAGTGAAACATAACCTTATTATGGTGACAAAATACAAATAGTAGTGAATTGGTTCTTTAAGGAGAAAAAAAAAAACAAAAACATCCAGTGCTATATATCAATCTCTAAAAAACACACTGTATGTGACTAAACAGCAAACAAATCAAATTCTGTGTTTTGAAAACAATGTCCATGCAAGTGAGACCGTGCTGATGTGTTCTTCACTCCAGTGAAAATTAAACAGAAATCCTCAAATGGCAGGGCCACAGGGCTACACTTAATAGTAACAGATCCTCTCCACTCCACATCACAGGGACTTTGGAATAGGGTAAAGACCTCTGCCCAGCGCACCTTATTCACTCTACCTCCACTCAAGATTGCATATATAGGGCATAAAGCAAGAAACCTTCCATAGTGCAGTATCCTTTTATTTAACTTGCAGATAAAAGTAGGCAAAGCACTCACATGTATCCCCAGTAACAATAACGCCTGTCACCACATCCTATGGGTGTACTGCATGGTATACTGGGTGTAGCATGATGGCCGCTGCCGGAAATGCACCACCTCGTACCGGAAATGGCGTACCGACGCGTTGCGTCACGTGACTCGTGACTTCATCAGAGTTGATTTTCATTTTAACATAGGACCCCTTATTTGATAGCAACTTCACAAGTCTTGCATCCATTGAATTTGTGAGTTTTTGGACAGTTTCTGCTTGAATTTGTTTGCAAGATGTCAGAATAGCCTCCCAGAGCTGCTGTTTGGATGTAAACTGCCTCCCACCCTCATAGATCTTTTGCTTGAGGATGCTCCAAAGGTTCTCAATAGGATTGAGGTCAGGGGAGGATGGAGGCCACACCATGACTTTCTCATCTTTTATCCCCATAGCAGCCATTGATGCAGAGGTATTCTTTGCAGCATGAGATGGTGCATTGTCATGCATGAAGATGATTTTATTATGGAAAGCATAGTTCTTCCTTCTGTACCAGGGAAGAAAGTGGCGAGTCAAACTCCACATACTTTGCACAGGTCATCTTTACACCTTCGGGGACCCTAAAGGGGCCGACCAACTCTGTTCCAATGATTCCGGCCCAAAACATGACTCCACCACCGCCTTGCTGACATCGCAGCCTTGTTGGAACAGGGTGGCCGTCCACCAACCATCCACTACTCCATCCATCTGGACCATCCAGGGTTGCACGGCACTCATCAGTGAACAGGACTGTTTGAAAATTAGTCTTCATGTATTTTTCTGCCCAATGCAGCCATTTCTGCTTGTGAGCATTGGTTAGTGGTGGCCAAATAGAAGGTTTATGCACAGTTGCAAGACTCTGGAGGACTCTACACCTTGATGTCTGTGGGACTCCAGAGGCACCAGCATCTTTAAATATCTGTTTGCTGCTATGTAATGGTATTTTAGCAGCTGTTCTCTTGATCCAATGCATGGATCGGGCAGAAATCTTCCTCAATGTGCCTTTATCTGCACGAACCTGTCTGTGCTCTGAATCAGCCACAAATCTCTTAATAATGCGATGATCACGCTTAAGTTTTCGTGAAATATCTAATGTTTTCATACCTCGTCCAAGGCATTGAACTATTTCACTCTTTTTGGCAGCAGAGAGATCCTTTTTCTTCCCCATATTGCCTGAAAATGGTGCTCTGCTTAATAATGTGGAACACCCTCCTTTAGTAGTTTTTCCTTAAATTGGGCTCACCGGCCAATCTAATTATCACAGGTGTCTGAGATTGTTTTCAGTGATCAAAATAGCCCTGACACACAATGCCATCCATGAGTTAAACTGGAAAACAAAATATTTCATCTTTGTGACACTTAAATAGAATTTGCATAATAATTTGGAACAGGGTGTATATCTGGTCTCCCACAGTACACACAACAAGGAAATGCAATTATTTTAGTAAATATAAACTGCTAAATTCCTTTTCTCATCAGCAGTTAGAGCAGTCTTGTGACGTCAGCTGAGCACTGGTTAAAGCTTGTAGGAGAAGTTTTCTTTCTGCTCTAGGAGGATGTGAAACCTCTGATCCTCTGTCTGGACAGTGCTGATTGGCCCTGTGCTGATCCCATGCACTCTCTCAAGATAAAAAAAAAACAACCTTTTTAGCAATACACACCAAACTGGGCAAGTGCATGTGATTAAGGATTCAGTCTGTATCAGGTGGACATTTCAACAAAAGGAGGGGCATAGAAGAAAGAATCAAACAGCCTTTTTACACAATGCAGAGGATTAACCCCTTAGGTTCCACAGTGAGCATAACAAGCATGCTTTACTGCATATACAGATTGATTTTACTGTAGTGGGTTTAGATGTGTTTTTACCATCCCCGCCCCAACTGCACCCCCTTAGCTGCAGTGGCCAGTGGTGTACACGTTGCAGCCGGAGTTATACGCCCTGTCATGGTTGGTCGGTGTCAAGCATGACCCTTTCAAGTGAATGAGGCTGCTCTGCAAGTGTCCTACAACCTTGTGCAGTACAGAAATCGAGGGGTTAAAGCAGGAAGCATTGTGTTGCTTTCTTACCCCCTGCTTTAACCGCAGAGGCATGCAGTTATGCTGGCAGAGTGGTCTCATTTACTTGAATGGGCTGCGATTGGTAGCACCCACCAAAAGCGAAAGGGGGTTTACTTCCTGCTGCGGCATGTGTACACCTTTGGCTGCTGCCTCAGTAGTTAAAGGAGGTAGGGATTGGAGGTGGTAAAAGCACCATGCACCCCACCAAACTTTACACGTGAACTAGCGCTAAGGGTGCCGCTGCCGAATGCAATTAAGGGTTCATTCACAAGTGCAGTAGGCACTGCTGCTCCTCTGAAAAGCAATCCAAGTGTGTTTGACAAGTGGGGAGGAGGCGATATGTTGCTTCCTCACCATCAGATTTAAACCCATGATTGCCATGCAATGTACACGGTTACGACATAGCAGTACAGCAACTAGAGCTTTATATCAGGTGTGAGGAGGCAACACTGTGCTTGGTGATCTTTTACTTCTCCCATCTTGTTCAGATAGATCTCTGTGTCTTTATGGTTGCCTACCCCTTTTATAAAATAATGTATGTAATGAAAAAAGTTTTTTTTTATGTCAGTAGTATGTTGATGGGAGGAGGGAGGAAGAAACCAGATAGGCAAAAATAAACAGATTCAATTTCAACCCTAAAGGATAAGTTCATCTTTCATAACATGGTACACCCATATTCAGGGTGTAACATGTTATGGAAGCACCGGCCCCCACTCCCTGCAGTTCCCCCGCTTTGAAAGCTAGAGGGGGGATCTCCCTCCCTCCCATCCCACTAGCTGTCAAATAATAAAAAAAGTGGCTGTGTGGAGCTCCGCAAGCCCACGTTGCTCCTCTGTGAAGGAGAAACTACAAATCCAGACAGCATTAGCGGCTGTCGGCTTGTAGTTCTCAATGAACTACCACGGCACTGTGGAGCGACGTGGTAGTTCATTGAATCTTCCTGTCAGTATACCTGCTTGCTCGTACATCCCATATGGGCAAGCAGATATACTGACAGATCTGCAGGAGACCTGCATGGCACCAATGATCTGCTGATTGCTGGTGCAATGCTTTACAGGCTTTCGCAGCACTAAATAAATGCATATTTTTTACCTGCAAAAAAATGTACATTTAGTATTTTTTTATGAAAATGTGAACTTAGCCTTTAAAAGGATAAGTTCACCTTTTGATCAAAAATAATAAATGCACATTTTCTTTGCAGGTAAAGCCTGCAGACAAAAATAAGCATTGACATAGGAAAAACCATGAACTGGTAAAATCTTGCAGCTGAGCACAGAAAAATAGGCAGCTACCCTGCAAACCTGAGACAAAGATGCCTGGTTGCACAGAAGACACAAAGCACTCTAGTGTAACGAGCCGTAACGGGGACCACAGTGAGCCATATAAGAAAGACCGTCCTATAGCAGGAGGCCGCAGTTGACAAGAATCACAAAGCATGTGGCCCAAGAGGTGCAACGCACCCTCCTAAAGATGTGACGTACGTGAACACAAGAAGGCTGGACAATGTCCTAAGGCAGGAAAAAAAACGACACCACCATTGATTAAAAGGAGAGGCACCAACGAGAACCTCCCCATCCTTGGGTAAAATTCAATAGGGAGACTCACAAGAAAAAGGCTTCCAGCCCAGACACCCGCCTCGTAGAAGCAAAGACGCTGAGAGAGAGCAGCCAACAGGCCACCTCCACACAGTATGACCCTGCGATCCCAAGCCTGTACTAGGTGCAGCAACAAACTCCCCCCTCTTCCCCTCCCAAAGCTCCCCATCCAGTGCCAAAAACAGCAGGAGCAGAAGAGGGTATGCCCCTACTCAAATGGTGGCACTGCAGTCTGAAAGCAACCTGCTCGCCAAGCCCTGCGCCCACAATTCTGCCCATCAGGTGAAGGGCACCAGCCAGTACATTCCGCCTCAAGCGCAAAGCAGAGCACGGTCGGAAGTGACGTGAGGGAGGGCGGGCGCAACATCCAGCTACAATAGGCCGCAAATCCCCGGTCTCAATTCGTTGACAGCCCAACACCCAGTGGGGGAGGGGCAAAGTACGGAACCCAGGTCGGGTAGGGAAGTCCAGAACACTTACCCTCCCACAGCAGCAGGAAGTAGGGACCTAATACAGCTCCTGAGGTGCCAGCCAGAAACACATGCCCCCACAGCCCCTGGTCCACATACCAACCGGGGAAAAACACATACAAAAGCAGGTCACAAAGGCAGTTGGACCTCCACTGCCTGAAACCAGGGGGCTGTCTGCTTACATAGTGACACAGGCAGGGCCACTCGACAACACCCGGAGGCACTGAGGCCCCAGAGGAATGCCCCATAAAGCACCTGTCTACACCCAAAGTCCCCCCCAACAGAACGGAAGGGGAAGGAGGGGGGTCAGAAACAGGAGCCCAGGTCTGTAAGGGAGGAGGGGGACCCCACAGGGCCAACCATTCCAGGGAGTACCCATGCCACACACTGTGTCCAGCAAGGGGGGGAGCTACTTCCCAAGCCAAAGGAGACACTACTAAGACAGAACCTCCTCTCCAGCAAAGATGGGGGTGCTACTGGCCAGAATAACACTGTCACAGAGTGAGGGCACCAGATCATATGTGTACCCGCGAGACGTCTACTTGCTGGCCTGCCCCAGTCCAAGATGGGGCTTAGTCTCTGCCAATCTCAGCGGTGCTGAGTTCTTTTCTGCCTAGTGCCCTACTGCAGTAGGTGGCGATACTACCCTATAGTCAAGAATCAAAAGAGCTCTGTCCGTCAATGAACGTAAGATAGATATTGTTTTGATAAACATTTGCACAAATATTGCCGGGCCTTAAAAATCAGTAGCAACTTCATTTTATTCTACTGGTCATGTGCTTTCAGAAAATATATGGTTTGAGGGGTCTTTTACAAACTCTGAAAGCTGTAAGTGAAAAATGAGAACCTCCAGATTTATGGAAACTTTGGTTATTTACATTTATGTGTATGTTCGATTTTCACTATTTTGCAAAAAGGCACAATTTAAAATTTACAAATTTTGAACATTTATTAACTCAGTACAGGAATTTTGTAATATTTGTTGTGTTTGTATCTGCCAATAATGATTTTAGTGTATTTTTAGAGAAAATATTGTTTTGATAAACATTTGTGCAAATATTGAGGGGCCTTAAAATTCAGTAGCATCTTCTTTTTATTTTACTGGTCATGTGCTTTCAGGAAACACTGTATATGGTTTGGTGGGTCTTTTACAAACTCTGAAAGCTGAAGGGGAAAACTAAAAAAGCAATGGAAAAAAAAAAAAAAAAAAAGTATGGCCACCCGAGTTGAAGAGTGTAGTGCAGGGCCTGGCAGCAAAAGGGTTAAAGGGATAAATATGGGGAAAGGTGCATATATTATAGAGATGTACTGAGTAGTTTTGGGGTTTTTTGCCTTGACACACAATGTAAGCACTGCCTACCTAAAGTTGAATTCTTGACTGGAAATTATGATTAATATATTTGCCCCTTCTGTAAAGACATTCAAACATCTTATTGTGTTATTTTGCTTTTTTGCAAAAAAAAAAAAAAAAACAACACACCTCTAAAATACCTACTATCGAAATGAATGCAGCAGACATAAAATCACCATCTAAGACAAATGTTAACAAGGAACTTCAGTGCCAATCCCCCTGCTTTTTTTCCTGCACCAACTTGTTATCTAGGGTTGTTTTCAATTCAGATATTCACCTTCCCAGTAAATCCAGCATAGTCCTGCATTGAGCTGCTGTGCTCATGTACCACAGCCCTGTGTCGCCATCTTTTCCTCTGAAGTCACCACCCACTTGCTGCTTTGAGTCCTTGCTCATGCAGCCTCCTGAGATGTGTGAAATTCAAATACAAGGAAGCTGCAAGAGCAGGTGAATGTAGAGAAAACTTGCTTTTGGGACTGCTTTAGGTGCCTAAGAATTGTGAGATTAATGATGCATCTTTTGGGTATGCATAGAGAAAGGTCCTAAACACTGCACACCTAGCAAAGCCATTAGTAAATAGGTGAAAACAGCCTCAGCCAACTTCAGCCATAGCCAAGCCCCAAACGTGTTTCACCCCACCCATGGGGTTTAATCATGGAGGACCTCCATGGTAAAGCCCCAGGGGTTGGGTGAAATGTCTTGGGGATGTGGCTGCTTTCTCCTGTTTACTAATGGCTTTGCTAGGTGTGTGGTGCGTGGGATCTTTCTCTGTGCATATGCACAGTATGTGAGGAGTGTAGTTGGACTCCTGCCTAGCCAGCACCCATTGCAGGAATCACCAGATGGACTTACAGGAGCTTGAGGGAGACTAAGTTTTATGAGGTTATAATGATACATTTTCAACAATCCTCTCCTACACATACTGCCTCACTGTCACAACCTGTACACTCTTCCCCTGCACATATTGCCCCATCATACCTTATACAATCCTCTACATGACTTACTGTCGACTGTCATACCATCCTCACATTTCTCCTGCATATACTACCAGCCATCATATTCTTAGCGCCACTGTTTTCCACATTTTCCCTGTTGTCACTTCGCTCTTACATACTGCCCTCTGTCATACTCTCCCACTCTTATCCTGCATACACTGCCCGCTATCATACAAGTTTTGCAATTCTTTTTTGCATGCACTGCAAGCTTTCATAACCTCTGCAATTCTCCTCTGCACACATTCCAAACATTCAGTTAGTTTGCGCTCCACTGCTCGGCCTGGTACGAACCCAACTCTGCCTGCGGGATGGCCTTTAGCCATCATCAATGTGAGAATAAAAAAGGAGAGTTATGGTGATTGGCAGACTGTTCTGGCTGACGAGTACAGAAGAATAATAGTGATGAAACCCCATAGGAGGGATAGGTAGTGCAGACTCTAGAGAGCAAAAGGACTGAGGTGGCGCTGTTGAATAAGCGATGTGGGGGAGTGTTAAAACCTTCCCGAGATTCTAACCCTTAACCACTTGCCCGCCTGAAGATTTACCCCCCTTCCTGACCAGGCGCTGCACTATTTCAACTGGTAATTGTGTGGTCATGCAATGCTGTACCCAAATGAAATTTACGTCCGTTTTTCCACACAAATAGAGCTTTCTTTTGATAGTATTTGATCACTTTTATTTTTTGTGCTATAAAGGAAAAAAGACTGAAAAGTTTAGATAAAAAAACGATATTTTTTACTTTCAGCTATATAAAATATATATTAAACCCAAAGTTAGTCATACATTTAGGCCAAAATGTATTCTGCTACATGTTTTTGGTAAAAAAAAAAACCCCAATAAGTGTATATTGATTGCTTTGTGTGAAAGTTATAGCATCTACAAACTATGGTATAGATCAGTGGTCGTCAAACTGCGGCCCACCGAGGACATTTATCCGTCCCGCCGGCAGGGGCTTATTTGCCGCGAGGAAGGGACACTAAGTACAGGGGCAGGCAGGGGGCTGCTGTATCTTACCTGGCTCCGTGTCCCAATCCCACAACGAACCAGTCCAGGAAGCGCTGTTCCTTCATTCACTCCGGCCACTCCCTCACTCGATGTTCGCACTGACGCTCGGCTCCGCCAGAACTGTAACTCAGGAAAGGCACACAGGCGACCAATCACCTGTGAGGAGGCGGAGCCAAGCGGCCCTGCGAACATCGAGTGAGGGAGAGGCCGGAGTGAAGGATAGCTGACAGGTAAGTGTGCCGTGCAGATGGTGCTGCTGCAACCAGGTATGCTGGCTGCAGCAGCACCATACTGGAACAGGGGTCAACAAGTTAAGTGTCATTGGGCGGAATAGTGCCCCATCATTGGTGTCACTGATACTAATGATGGGGCATTATTCCTCCCACTGACACCAATGATGGGGCACTATTCTTCCCCCCACTGACACCAACGATGGGGCACTATTCCACCCCCCACTGACACCAATGATGGGGTACTATTCCTCCCACTGACACCAATGTTGGGACACTATCCCCCCCCCACTGACACCAATGACGGGGCACTATTCCCCCCCACTGACACCAAGGACATACTATTCCTCCCACTGACACCAAAGATGGGGCACTATTCTTCCCACTGACACCAAAGATGGGGCACTATTCATCCCACTGACACCAATGATGGGACACTATTCCTCCTACTGACACCAATGATGGGACACTATTCCTCCCACTGACACCAATGTTGGGACACTATCCCCTTCCCCCTCTGACACCAACGATGGGGCATTATTCCTCCCCCCACTGACACCAACAATGGGGAACTATTCCTCCCCCCACTGACACTAATGATGGGGCACTATTCCTCCCACTGACACTAATGATGGGGCACCATTCCTCCCACTGACACCTAAAATGGGGCACGATTCTTCCCACTGACACCAATGATGGGGCACGTTACTTCCCACTGACACCAATGATGGGGCACGTTTCTTCCCACAGGCACCAATGATGGGGCACTATTCCTCCCACTGACACCAATGATGGGGCACTATTTCGCTCCATAAGACACACTTGGGGGGAAATGTCTGTGCGTCTTATGGAGTGGCCGGCCCAGTATTCCCGCCGCTGTTGTATGTCCGCAGTCTCTGGTCATCTCCTGTACTGTGTCCGCAGTTGTTCATAGTTTTTTTTTTTTTAAACTATAGTCCGGCCCTTCAACGGTCTGAGGGACAGTGAACTGGCCCCCTGTTTAAAAAGTTTGAGGACCCCTGGTACAGATAATGGAATTTGCACAGCTTTTAATTTCTGACTGCCTATCACATTTCTTGAGGTGCTAAAATACCAGGACAGTACAAACACCCCCAAATGTCCCCTTTTCGGAAAGTAGACACCCTAAGCTAACTGCAGGCATATTGAGTCCATGGAAGATTTATTTTTTTGGAAAATGACAAAAACATTTTTTTTTGTTTACACAAAGTTGTCATTAAATTATATATTGCTCATACAAGCCATGGGTATATGTGGAATTACACCCCAAAATACATTCTGCTACTTCTACAGAGTATGGGGATACCACATGTGTCAGACTTTCTGGGAGCCTAGCCACATACAGGAGCATGAAATCCAATGACATCTTTGAAAGCCTGAAGGTGCGTAACTTCCTCATTTCACTTCCTCACTACCTATCACATTTTCGGAGACCCTGAAATGCCAGGATAGCACCAAACCCCCCAAATGACCTCTTTTTGGAAAGTAGACACCCCAAGGAATTTAAAAAGAGGCATGGTGAGTATTTTGCAGATATCATTTTTTCTCACCAGGTTTGGAAATAGAAAAAAAAAGAAAAAATATGTTTTTGTTTTCTTTCTTCATTTTGTGGCACGTTTTTCAACTTGTGGCAAAAAACAAGATCTGCAAAAACTACTCACCATGCTTCTTATCATTATGTTTTTGTTTTCTTTCTTCATTTTCCAAAAACTTGTGGCAACAAACGAGATCAGCAAAATACTCACAATGCTTATCAAATTCCTTGGGGGGTCCAATTCCAAAAATGGGTCATTTGGAGGGGTGTGGTGCTATCTTGGCATTTCAGAGCCTGCAAAACTGTGATAGGTAGTCAGGAAGTGTAATGAGGAAATAAAGCCCCTTAAAAGCCTGAAGGTGCTTATTGGATTTTGGGGTCCTGTACTTGGCTAGACTGCCAAAAAGTCTCTCACATGTGGTATCCCCATACTCGGGAGAAGCAAGAGAATGTATTTTGGGGAGTAATTCCACATATACCCATGGCATGTGTGAGCAATAAATCATTAAAGTGACAATTTTGTGTAAAAAAAAATTTTTTTTTTGTAATTTTCCAAAAACCTGTGGTAAAAAAAAATAAACTCTTCTATTGACTCAAAATGCCTCTCAGCAAATAGTTAGGGGTGTCTACTTTCCAAAAAGTTGTTTTGGGGGTGGGGGCATTGTATGCCCAACATTAGAAACTTATGCCACACATCACTCACTCTTCTAACCACCTGAAGACCAAGCCTTTTCTGACACTTTTTGTTCACATGAAAAGAAAATCTGTATTTTATGCTAGGAAATTATTTTGAACCTCAAAACATTATATTTTTTTTAAAGCAGACACCCTAGTGAATAAAATGCTGGGTGCTGCAATTTTTTATGTCACATAGTATTTGCGCAGCGATTTTTCAAACGCAAATGTTTTGAAAAAAATACACTTTTTTTTTTCCTTTTTTGTATTTGGTAAAATATAAAATAGAAGATTCTGTCATTATCTGAAGGCAGGATAGGCTTCTTTGAAGAGATCGGTTTTCAGAGATCGCCTAAAAAAGAGCAGAGTAGGTGATAATCTGATAGATTGGGGTAGAGATTTCCAGAGGATGGGGAAGGCTCTGGAGAAGTCCTGGAGACGAGCATTGGAGGAGGAGACAAGGGAACAAGAGAGCAGGAGGAGCAGAGAGGATGGTTTGGGTGATATTTGGAGACAAGATTGGTGATGTAATTTGGGGCAGAGTTATAAATGGCTTTATATGTTATTGTTAATGTTTTGAATGTTATTTGTTGGGCAAAGGGAAGTCAGTGGAGGGATTAGCAGAGAGGGATGGCAGATATGGAACGGTTAGTACGGTGGATGAGTCTGGCAGCAGTATTCATGATAGACTGAAGAGGGGATAGCCTGCGATGAGGTAGGCCAATCAGGAAGGAGTTACAATAGTCAAGGCGAGAGATAACCAGGGAATGAATAAGATGCTTAGTAGTTTCGGGGTTAAGAACGGGCGTATCTTGGAGAGGTAGTGAAGGAGAAGTCTACAGGATTTGGACAGTGATTGGATTTGGGGCTGAAAGGACAGATGGGACTCTAGGATTACACCTAGTACCCTGGCATGAGGGGAGGGACTGATGGTTGTATTATTGATCCTGATGGAGAAGGAAGGGGCACGGGCTGAGGGAATAGTATGATCTCAGTTTTAGAAAGATTGAGTTTGAGGAAGTGGAGTGACATCCATGCCGATGTCACTTAGTAGGTTAGTGATGCGAGAGGAGACTGAAGGGGTGAGGTGAGGGGTAGAAAGATAGATTTGTGTATCATCAGCATAGAGATGGTACTTAAAGCCATGGGAGTTTACCAAGTGACCAAGGGAGGAGGTGTAGATGGAGAAGAGAAGGGATCCAAGGACAGAACCTTGAGGGACCCCTACAGAAAGAGGAAGTAGAGAGGAGGAGACAGAGTTATAGGTAACGCTGAAGGAGTGCTGCGATAGGTAGGAGAACCAAGAGAAAGCAGAGTCTTGGAGGCCAAGAAAGTGGAGTTTTTTGAGGAGGAAGGGATGGTCAACAGTATCAAAAGCCACAGAGAGGTCAAGTAGTAAGAGTATAGAGTGGTTATAGCAGTTAGATCATTAGTGAGTTTTAGTAGGGCAATTTCAGTGGAGTGTACTGAGAGAAAGGCAGACTGTAAAGGGACAAGAACGTTGGTGTCAGTGAGGTAGGAGTTCAGGCGATTGTAGACTAAGAGTTTAGAGGTAAACGGGAGCAGGGAGATGAGTCTTAAGTTGTTCAGGTTGGTGGGGTCCAGCGAGGGCTTTTTAAGTATGGGAGTGATGTGTGAATGCTTTAGAGGGGTGGGGAAGGCACCATTAGAGAGTGACAGATTGAAGATCTGAGTGAGCATAGGATAGAAGAAGAGGGTGACCGTAGTAGTTGTGAGGGGACAGGATCCGGGGGGCACGTAGTGAGATGGGCTTCTGAGAAAACTTTAGTGACCTCTCCAGTAGTAGCAAGGTCAAAAGAGGAAAGTGTTGAGGGAGGTGTAGTATAAGGTATGCTAAGTGGGATAGATGTCTGTGCAGTGGAAATGCCCCTAAGAATTGCATCAATCTTGTTTTTGAAGTGATTTGCAATCTCATAAGCAGTGAGTGAGGTACTGGGTGGAGGTGGAGAAAGTAGAGAGTTAAAAGTAGAGAAGAGACGAAGAGGACTAAATGACAAGGTAATAATAAGAGTGACAAAAATGGCTTGTTTGGCAGCATGGAGGGAGGAATTGTATGTTAAGAAAGCAGATTTATATAGGGTGAATTATTGGTGAGATTTGGTTTTACGCCACAATCGCTCCAGCGCACAACTATGTCGCTTAAGATTTCTGGTGTCGTTAGTCTGCCACGGGCCTGATACTTCATGTAGTTAGAGGAGCCAGTGAGTCTAGTGTGGATGAAAGCAAACTTTTATAGACAGCAGTGGCCAGGTTAGGGCTGGACAGGGGAGAGATTCTGTCATAGAGGCAGTCAGTTGCAGAGTGGAAAAAAGAAGGGTTTAAGTTGTGAAGGATTCTGCGGGTAATTGTTTGCTGCTTGGAGGGATAGGTGTTTGAAGACGAGGACACTGTGAAGGTGATGAGATTGTGATTAGAGAGAGGAAAGGGGGGGGGGGTTGTGAGGTTGTAGGGAGTACAAAGATGGGAGAAAACAAGGTCCAATGTATTCCCATCAGTGTGAGTGGAGGACTGTGTCCATTGTGTTAAGGCAAAAGATGAGGTTAGGTTGAAGAGTTGCGATGTAGCTGGGTTGTTCACATTAATGGGGATGTTAAAATCTCCAAGAATGATAGTGGGTATTTCAGAGGAGAGAAAGTATGGTAGCCAGCCAGAGAAGTCATCAAGAAAGCGGGACACCGGTCCAGGAGGGCAGTAGATCACTGCAATCCTCAGAAAAATAGAAGAGAACAGCCGAATGCAGTGAGTCTCGGAAGAAAAGAAGGATAGAGAGGGAGGGTTATGGAGGACTTGAGTAAATAGATACTAAACATGACATACTTTAAAATTGCGCATGCCCCGTGCAATGGTGACAAACTGCAAACATTTTTAATATTCATAGGCAAATCTTTAAAAGCCTTTACAAGCTACCATTTTAGATTTACAGAGGGGGTCTAGTGCTAGAATTACTGCCCTTGATCTGATGTTCGTGGCAATACCTCACATGCATGGTGCAACTGCTGTTTACATACTGGCATGAGGTCAACTCGTGCAACTTTTTAACGTTATTTAGATTTTTTTTTAAGTATTTTACACTGTCCCTTTTATGTTATTTTTTTTTTTGTTCACTTTTAATGCTGTCACAGGGAATGCAAATACCCCCTATAACTTCAATGGGTATTGTCATATATTTTTTTTTTTTTTTAAATCTGGGGTCCATCAGACTTTAGATATCTCCACTGTCCTTACATTATCTAATCTCACCAAGATCGGAGTGATTAGATGCTTTCCCAATTTACAAATGGCGCTGTTTATATCCTGCAAAACTGAAGTATTGAAGTGCTCGTAGCTTCCGATTTCTTAGACTACAGAGATGATTGGCACCACTTCGGTTTTGGAAGGCAGATGGGGAGGGGGGCATCTTCTCCCATTGCTTGAAAAAGCAATCCTGCAGCTAATTAGCCACTAGGATTGCTTTTATATGAAAGCCGATCGCCGGATGAAAAAACAATAACAGGATGATGCCTGGTATGCCCACCATTAGGATATACCGCCCTACATCCATCCACTTCTAATGGTGGGCACACATGAAATGTGCCAAAAAATATTATAAATATATATATGACGAAGCATAGGGGCCATCCACCCACTGGCCATCCCAGGCCCCCATGCCTCGGCATATATGCTCTTTTTTTAACTGCGGATGAAAAAATCTCATACAACAGCACTTTACACACCTACTTATGTATATTCTGAGAGCAAGACCCTGTTGCTGTCAGAATAAATAAGTCAGTGCCTCAGCTGAATGACATTCCTGCAAAAAAAACAGCAATGGTTAACAATAAAACAGTAACTTAATAAAACAACTTTTTTATTGAAATATCTCTACCAGAAAAAGTGTGTGGTATGCCCACCATTAGTATATACCTCTCTACATCCACCTACTTCTAATGGTGGGCACACATGAAATGTTCCCATAAATAATATAAAATATATATGCTGAAGCATAGGGGCCATCCACCCACTGGCCACCCCAGACCCCCATGCTTCGGCATATATACTCTTTTTTAAATGCAGATGAAAAATCTTATCCAACAGTGCTACCCACACTGACATATATATTCTGAGAGCAAGTTCCTGTTGCTGTCAGAATAAACAGGTTGGTGCTGCAGCTAAATGGCATTCCTGCAAAGAAAACAACAATAGGAAGAAGGGTCAGCCGCACACCAGAGGATAGATGAATATACTGTGTATTTATTGGTCCCTAGGACACACAAAACACCAGGACATGAATACAGGACTTGTTGACACGTTTCACACGATCTCATGCTTAATCCTGATTACGCGTTAACAAGTCCTGTATTCATGTCCTGGTGTTTTGTGGGTCCTATGGATCAATAAATACACACTATATCCATCTATCCTCTGGTGTGCAGCTCACCCTTCTTCCTATTGCATCGTGTGTGGTGGTGAGCCAGAGCCTGCACCTGTTGTGGATTGATCTGGATTGTTTGCCAGAGCAGTATACCTTTTGTTCTTTGAAGAAAACAGCAATGGTTAACAATAAAACAGTAAAATGGTAACAGTAGAACTTTTTAAAACAGATTGTAGGATCTGTCCAAATGTGATAGCCAGCTGCCTGACTACCCAACATGTTTCGAGACCCTGTGTAAATATGTGCCCTGAACTGTGCCGTGCTGTACCCTATACTAATACTCCACTAGTGTGTGGTAGCGATGGCAGCAGTCCTTGAGGCAGAGACCAGGTTGGCTAGGACAGGAGGGACAAAAAAAGCGGGTGTCACGTCTAATTCCATGTCTGCTACAGACACATCTTTTTTGGGGTGTCCTTTGGGTTGGAGTACTAGGAATGGCATCGGGAAAATGCCTCTCATGCAGCCAGCTAACTGCATCTGTGTTGGGGGTTTGGACCACAGCACCTTCTGGATACAAAAGGGCCATGATGATCTCTTACTGGAATTTTAGGAGGGATCTGTTTTGTCCAGTTGCTTTGTAAAGCACAAAACAATTATATAGAGCCAATTGAAATAAATATACAGACACATTTTGTTGGTCGTTGAAGTCCACCCCTCGCATGTTAAGGTTATAGTCGTGGACACACAAGGGCTTCTCAACAACACCAGCTGACATGGCAATTTGGATGATCGTGTCAGCATGAATGGAAGACAGGACGAAAAAACATTCCGTTTGTCCTTCCACTTCACTGTGAGCAATTCCTCATTTCTCAAGCAGGCTTTTTCCCCCTTTATAAGATGGGTATTTACAAGCCGTTGGGGGAAGACCCAGTGATTAGGTCGCACAGTGCCACATGCGCCAATTCCAAGACTGTACAAATGTCTGAATAGTGGCATGCTTAAATAAAAATTGTCCATGTATAAGTGATACCCCATATGGAAAAAGGATGACACCAAGTCCCAAGCTATCTTGCCACTGCTCCCCGTCTAGTCTGGGCATCCGGGGGGGCTCCACATGAATCTGAAACTTATATGTATAGCCTGTTGCCCTCTCAAAGGTCTTATACATCTTGACCCCACATCTGGAATGCTTGCTTGTTTGAATGCAAGGAGGCCAGAAAAATTAATAAGGGACTTATCAGCGCAGATGTTTTGCTGAAGAGTATAGACATCTGCAAATTTTTGGTTAAGGCGATTTAAGAGGGGCCGGATTTTGTGGAGCCGGTCAAGTTCAGGGTCACCCCGAGGAAAGCAGAGTGTGTTGTCGTTGAAATGCATAAAACACATTATACTCTTATATCTAAACTTGGCCATGGCAGCACAGAAAACAGGCATATGATGAATTGGGTATGTGGACCAATACAACCGCAATTAATTTTTTTTTTCAGTAATGCCCATTTTGAGGGTTAGGCCCAAAGAAACTTTAAATTCAGAAACCGTAATGGGTTTCCACGCGAAGGGTCTGCAAAGGTTTGAATCTGGGTTGGCAGCGATAAACTGTTGTGCATATATATTGCTTAATCCACAATCAAAGCATACAGATCTTCTGTGAAAAACAACTCCAAAAAAATCAAGGGGAGTATTTAAATTTGCTGTTTCCACCTGAATTCCGAGTTGGGCAGTGAATGGGGGAAGTAAAGGTGCTGCAGAATTTGTGGGCTGCCAATTAGGATTTGCAAGCACATCCGGAAGGATACTAGGGGCTCTACAGGCCTGTGTGCGAATTTTTGGTGGCTGCGGGACACTACTTGTGCTCACCACCGCACCAGCTTGTACTGCACTTATGGAACTCACCACGTCACCAAATGATACTGCAGTGCTGGTATGTGAAAGACCAGGATGTACTAGGCCGCTGGTGCTCGCCAGTTCACCAAAAGGTAGAGCGGCAGTAGTACTGGCACTCTGATGTATAGGAGAGTGATCATGCTTTTGGAACATCTCAGCAACCTGGGAATGGGGTCAGGTACGCCTGATCTTAGCAGGGACCTCTTCTTCATCATCTGAGCTATCTGTCAGGGTGCCCCTGCTGTCTATAGGTTCGCATTCTGAGGTAGATTGTGTCAGTGAGTCTTCCCCTTTGCTCTCACCTGACATACTCAGAATCCTGTAGGTCTCTTCACTAAAGTACCTTTCCATTGACATTTTGGCCACTAAATGTATAGGTACCTAGTGCGACTCACGGGGAAAAGAGCACCTGGCTGTCAGGGACTGCTTGAACCGCTACAAAAAAGTTTACCAGCAAGTGCTAACAGAGATCAGGCCTGATTCAGCGAAACTACGGTTTTGTGTGCAATGTATCAAGTGACAGTGATCTACTGACACTGCACTTGCTGGCGGAGAAGGGGGGGGGGGCGTAAGCGTAGGGGCTAAACACAGGCAGGTGCCGGGGCTGATCCCATATTGATCCATTCAGACACTATACTAGCAATGGAGGTTTTTTGTGTATGTGACCGTGTTCCTGGCAATCAAGGGGTTAAATGTGATTACCGGTGTACTGACGGTCAATCTGATGCTATTTGGGAGGGGCGCTAACTTAGGCTAATGCTATCTGACCTCACTAATACAGTGATCAGCAAAAAATTTGTACATTGAACTAATGACACTGGTGACAGGGCAGTGAAGATGTACACTGGGGGGGGCAATCAAGGGCTTAAATGTGTCTTAAAGTGTTCTAAACTGTAAAAGTGTGTTGTTTTTACTCACTGTGTGTCGATTCTTCTCTCTCTGGGATGGAATGTGCACAGAGAGAGAAGATGTCATCATTTCCTGTACCTGTGTAACTGTAAACACAGGTGTATGAAGATCCCTGATAGGTCAGGGATCGATCATCCGACTTAAGCCGACTATCACTGGAAATCATGGCACCTGTGGGTCGGTGAGAGCACGCACGCGCCCCCCTGGCCCGTGAAAACCACGAGAGCATGAATCACGTATATATACACATGATTTTGCGCACCCGTGACGCCCTGTAGCAGTATTTCTACTATAGGGCAGTCGGGAAGCAGTTAAACAGCAGTAGGTCTATATATCTGGTGACTGGTTTGTGGATGTGGAGGTTCCACACAGTGATTGAAGGCTTAGAGTGGAAAGTACAACGGTAGTTGGAAAGCATACAGTTGCAAGAAAAAGTATGTGAACCCCTTGGGATTACATGGAGTTTTGCATGAATTGGGCATAAAATGTGCTCTGAACGTCATCTAAGTCACAACAATAGAAGAACACAGTCTGCTGAACATAATACTACACAAACATTAGATGTTGCCATGGTTTAAGTGCACATAACATGTAAACATTCACAGTGCAGGGAGGAAAAGGTATATGAACCTTTGGACTTAATAACTGGTTGACCCTCCTTTGGCAGCAATAACCTCAACCAAACATTTCCTGTAGTTGCAGATCAGACCTGCACAACGATCTGGAGTAATTTTGGACCACTCCTCTTCACAAAACTGTTTCAGTGTAGCAATATTCTTGGGATGTCTGGTGTGAATCGCTCTCTTAAGGTCATGCCACAGCATTTCAATCGGGTTGAGGTCAGGACTCTGACTGGGCCACTCCAGAAGGCGTTGCAGCCATTGTTTTGTTGAATTACTTGTATGCTTTGGGTCATTGTCCTGTTGCATCACCCATCCTCTGCGGAGCTTCAGTTGGCGGACAGATGGTCGTACATTTTCCTGCAAAATGTCTTGATAAACTCTGGAATTCATTTTCCCATCAATGACAACAATCCGTCCAGGCCCCGAGGCAGCAAAGCAGCCCCAAACCATGATGCTCCCTCCGCTATGTTTTACAGTGGGGATGAGGTTTTGATGTTGGTGTACTGTGCCTTTTTTTTCTCCACACAGTGCTGTGTGTTCTTCCCAAACAACTCAATCTTGGTTTCATCTGTCCACAGTATATTTTGCCTCACATACTTTTTCCTCCCTGCACTGTGAATGTTTACATGTTATGTGCAATTAAACCATGGCAACATCTAATGTTTGTGTAGTATTATGTTCAGCAGACTGTGTTCTTCTATTGTTGTGACTTAGATGACATTCAGAGCACATTTTATGCCCAATTCATGTAAAACTACACGCAATCCCACGGGGTTCACATACTTTTTCTTGCAACTGTATGTGATACAAAGACACTCTTTTTTTTTGTTTTATTATTTTGCATAAGGCACTTTATTTGAGACTTTTACAAATTTTGGGGACTTTTTATACTGGTTTGAGGTTTCATATATAATCATGTGGTTTTATGTATAAACTAAGGGTATTTGTGTATATAGTATTGAGCACATAATTAGCACTTTATATATAATTGTTTATTTAATTTTTTTTCTCACTTTGCTGGGATTTTTTGTAGTTTGGCTGAGCGCTGTATTTATATAACATATATTACATATATTATATGCTATTTCCCAGTGTGGAATAAAGAAGGTATCTGGCTCTAGCCTACTTAACCTTTATTCATTGATCTAGAATAGTAGTCTCCAAATTGCGGCCCTTTGCTTGCCTTTATCAGGCCCTTGGGGCACTATTTCACCCACTGATACAAGGCACTATTCCTTCTAATAACACCAATAATGAAGTATAATTAGTTACAGATACCAACAATAGGGCACTATTCCTACAACTGACACCAATGATGAGGCGCTATCCTACAACTGACACCAATGATGGGGCACTATTCCTACCACTGACACTAACGTTATGGAACTCATCTTCCCACTGACACCAGTGGTATGACACCAATGATGAGGCTCTCTTCCTTTTCCTGATCCCAATGATGGGGCACTAATTTTTCTCCTACTACCAACAATGGATCACTATTGCTCCCACTAACACCAATGATGAGGCATTGTTTATTCCCATTGACGTCGGGGCACTTCACACGTGAAAAGCAAACATCTCTACTCACCGCTTATCCTCTTGTGGCATATCTGGGTTGAAAATTTTGTGAGATGTATTGGGAAAACAAAGAGACAACTATCAGATATTTTTCTACTCTTTCCGTACTAGTTTTCTGTTAGTTTTTCTATTACCCTTTCTAGTTACTTTTTCTGCTTTGCTGTCATACTTTTCATGAAGTTCTATGGACATGTCATAAGGGCCACATTTCCTGAAGCTTTTATTGAGAGAATGTTTAATACATTTAATTACTGTAATAGTGCTTTATAGCAATATTCAATGCTGCATATGGCAGAGATCTTGTGCCCTCCATACACTCATCATTTAATAATATCCCTTCTCTCAAATGAACTTGTGAAATAGGGACACCTTGACACGTACATGTGCCACAAACAACATTCTAACAGACACACAAACCTCAAAACAAGTGATCATTATGGCCCTTAGGGCTCGTTCACACTTGGTTGTTTTACCAACGCTTGCCAAACGCCCCTATAGCGTTTGGTAAGCGTTGGTCCGGCGTTTGCGGAGCGTTTTTTAATGCTCAGCAAACGCTCCGCGAAAGCCGCATGCGCGGTTTAGCGGAAGTTGGTAGGCGTTTGCCGTTAATAACGCCCCACAAACACCTATAATGCAGTTTGAGTGGTGTTACCACTCCACAAATGCTCCGCAACCGCGTCGCAACCGCACCGCAAACGCCGGCCGGGCATTTGCGGAGCGGCACCATAGACGAGAATAGGAGGCTTCAACGCCTCCTGACTCGACCAGAGGCGTCCGTTTTGCCGCGACGGGACGCAAACTCTCCCGTTAGAACAGCACCATGTGCTGTAATGTGCAGAATTGGCAGAGGCGTTTGGGAAGCGGTAAAAAAAGCTTCCCAAACGCCTCTCTGCCGCCTGCACACAACGCTAGTGTGAACGTAGCCTAAGACGAGACCAGGGATTTTGTCTGCTTCTCTCGGTCAGAGCATGGAAAAGAGCTCAGTTCAGCCTCTGATCCCATGATCTTAGGGAGCAGATCATTCTCTAATGATGGATAAAAATGTGATGAACGCTGAGAGCGAGGCTTGGATTAATTCTCTGTAAAAAGACAATAAAACTTCCCTCTGAAATGGATGGAAAGGTGTAATATTATAGTGATACTAAAGTCTTGGGTTTTTTTTCTTAAAATCATCAAACATGTCATACTTACCTGCTCTGTGCAGTGGTTCTGCACAGAGCAGCCCAGATCTTCCCATTCATGTGTCCCCCAGCCGCGCTCCTGACCCCTCCCTCCTGTCGGGTGCCCCCATAGCAAACAGCTTGCTATGGGGACACCCAAGCAGGCGCGGTCCTGAGCCGTGACTCTGTGGCCCTGATTTACTAAGAATTGAGTCTACCAGCAGACTCTGCATATGAGAATACTTAGAATGTAAAATAAAAAGAACACCTATATTATAATTTTTTTTTTTTTTGCTGTTTCTCCAAAGTGATCAGACAACTAATGCATTTACTAATGAATGTCATACATTCTATTTTCAGATGTTAAACATTTTCACACTTATATCTCAAATAATTTGGAATGTCTAGTTCTAAGTTCGCAATATAATGATATAGCTTCCTTCTCTTTAATCATGTAACTATTCTATGTTAAAGTCATAGTGCAGTGCTATAAATGCATGTGATCAATAATGAACGCATGTAAAAACCAAAAAGTGCAAATAATTGCAAAAATGATGTAAAATGGTAAATGGTGCTAAAATAAGTTCATATAATCATTCCTGAATAATGGAATGTCCTTCGTGTGAGAGTACCAATTCAGAGAGTGCCTATGAATGGCACGTGTGGTTTATCCGTGACGGACAGTAGAGCATTACCCTCGTGAAAGGTCAACCACCCTTGGGACTGGTCTACACTCACCAGAACAAAAGTATTAATGCGCATGGGTTATACACATCACACATCTGGGGGTGCAGCGGTATGCTGGGTGCTATGGGTTAGTCATCCAGCTCCAGCCATCCATCAGGGTGGGTGTCCAAATAGTCCTGGGGAGGAATTAGCTCAGCCACAGGAGCCAGAAAGGTGCTTAATAGTGTAGTACACCCGTCACAAGGGTGGATGACCTTTCACGAGTTCATGCACTACTGTTCATGGCTATATTTATCTTGTGTAATACCATTTTAGTAGTCTATATTATTTTACCAGCGCTTGCTTTATCATTTTTAAACAATGTAACTATTCTACATTGTAGCTCAAACTGTGTCTCCCACAGTGGCTTAGTGGTTAGAGCTCAGAACTTATAGCACTTGGGTCATGGGTTCTAATCCCAGTCATGGCTGCATCCCAGTTTGAATGCTTTCCCTGTATAGATGTGTTTCTGTCAACACTCAAAAGACATGCTGTTAGGTTCATTGGGCCTAGTACATGGCTGAGCGTCTGCCCTTAGATTATAAAGTCCTTGACATTTATGAACGTTAAAAAAATGGAGATCAATTTTCTGGGTTGTGTCAGTGCCAGGAATATTGATCAATCAATTATACGTTTGCCTAATGACTAGAAAGTGGATGAATCTTACCTGCGTCCTGTTCTTCTGAAAAGTTGGAAATGTGCAAGTTTCATGCTGTGTATATTTCATTGTAACTTTTTTTATCTTTTTTTAAATCTGTCTCCTTATACAACTTGACCCCCTCCCCCACCCCATCATCACCTGTCCCATATGCAAATCTATGGATCAACGCCCCACTCTTTTTAACTATTTATTTACTGATCAATCTGAATGTGTCTCATTTTCTATCATCTACAGCTCAGAACTCACATTATTATACGATTGCTGATTGTATCTCACCACTAGTCTGACTGAATTCACAATTCCTGGTCAGTCTCGTTCCCTTACTTCTAATAATCTTTAGGGCCAGTTCACACTACATGTGTTTCAGTTGCTTTTTCGGCATCACAAAGAAGGTTATATGGTTGTCAATGTCATAGTTCACATCAGCACTTGCATTTTCAGTGCACTGCAGGTGCTGTAAACAAAGTTGACCACGTTGCATTGTTTATGCACAGAACTCTACTGGAACGCATTGAAACGCCCTTGAATGTACTAAAACGCACATGTCCCTAATTAAATTGAATAAAAAGAAAGTAGAAAAAACTAACTGGAAGGGATACAAAAATGCAATGCAACGTGTCCAAAACACATCCAAAGTGTACTGGAACACACTAAACATGCATGCCAAAAGGGCATGCAAAAACACATCAGGAACACATCTAGACTGTTTCTATAGTGTGAACTAGCCCTTAGGACTTGTTCACACCATTGGTGGTGCAGAAACGCATGCAAGAACACACATTTTCCAGCACAGCAAAGAAATGCAATGCCCTTTGCAGATGTGCGCAGGTACCATGATGAAAACGTAATTGCACCTCCACACGTCTATTAAAAACAGACCCATTCACAGCCACCAAAAAGCATGGCACCACACTACTGTGCGGTTAGGTGCAACACACTTTTAAAATATAATGCCTGCAGTATTTTTGCATGTTCCCACACATCAAGCAGCCCATTGAAATTAATGAGCTGAGGAAAAAAAAAAGTAAAAAATGCCCCATTCACATAGGTCCTCTGGCCTGTACAGCATGAATGAGTGGGTTTTTCATGTGGCTAAAGCCACCTGTTAAACTATGGGGACACATCAGCTGTATGAACACAGGTTTTAATCTGACAGGTGTGAAGGCGTGGGGAACTGGCCCTGAATGCTCACTGTCTGTGTTCAGGGCTGTACACCTGCACCCATATGCTTGTCAAATTATGACCTGCAGCATTTCCATAGTGTAATAAAGGTTGCTTGCAAACGGCGATAGCCACAAAAACAAACCACTGATTCCCACTCTACAGGCCACAGCACCCATGTGAATGAGCCCCAGGACCTCAATTACACACACAGCTTTATTTATGAACTCAGTACAGTTTTATCATTTAGATTTCACAGGAATATGGTTGGGATTATGTCCATTAATAATGTTTTTAGTGTATTTTTACCATAAATATAATTTGGATATTTTCTCTGGCGTTGGGGGGGCTGTCAGGTATGCTGTACGGGGCCCCATGATATCTAACAGTGGCCCTGGGTGTATGCTTGTGTCTGTGCCACCTGTATAGTTAGGAAGAACCTTGAACCTCTGCTATGTACCTCAATGGATCTAGGAATTGGACATGTTTTCAACTGAAAATACAACAATTTTTAGTAATGTTTCCCCAGCAAATGAGGATCAGCTCCTTGGTGGAGAACAGTGATCTCGCCATGTCCAGATGTGGTCTGCAATTCCACAAAAGAACAATTCACAAAGCTCAAAAATAGACTTGCAAATTACCACTAAACTCTCCTAACTACACTCTCATCCACTAAAACTCCCCACTACCACTTCCGGGTGTGTGCAAACGTCCTTCCGCAAACGTCATGGCGTATTTCCGGTATGACAGCTGCTCTAGTGCCTCCTCCAACAGCCGTCTTGGCGTTTATTTGTACACCATAGCAATTTTACATGCGGCTCCATTGTGTATATGACATTCGCAAATATATGTTGGCAGTTCTATTGTGGATTTGGCATTGGTGAATGTATGCTTGCAGCTATACTGTGTATATGACATTGGCAAATATATATTTTCCGGTAAAGGCCCAAAGTCAACATAAATTGGGGGCCCAATATATTACTGTTAAGAGGATTGTAGAAAAAGAATAGGTAGCTGGACATTGAACACGACCTATTCATTGGTACATAACATGGTCTTGTGGTGCAATAGGGGGCTTTTGGTTTGTTAGTTTGGACATACTTGCATATAGCGCTGTCAATTTACGCAGCGCTTTACATATATGTGGTAAATTCACAGCAGTCCCTAACCCTCAAGGAGCGTACTATCTAAGATCCCTAACTTGCATTCATACATATACTAGGGCCAATTTTGACAGGATCCAATTAACCTACCAGCATGTCTTTAGAGAGTGTGAGGAAACCGGAGTACCCGGAGGAAACACACAGGCAGAAAATGCAAACTCCAGGCAGGAGGTGCCATGGTTGGGATTTGAACCAACGACCCTAGTACTGCCAGGTGGAAGTGCTAACCATTTAGCCACTGTGCTACATTCAACTAGAACATGCAATAATGCCCCCAAAAAAATACATAGTTTAAATGTTTATTGATCAAATACACATTCCACATTTATTTGGACAGCAACAAGTAGGTACATTCAATATCTTGGTGGAAAAAAAAAAAAGAAGAAAAGGCAGGATTGATGTTGCTAAAATAGAACGGTCCTGCTCATAAGAGCTTACAATATAAAAGACTATACTTCTAATGAACTGTGCTTTCACAGGTTACAGAAGGAAACAAACGGTTAATATGAATCACTTAGGCTTATCCACAAATCAAGCTGCAGATCAAAATATCAATATAAAAAATACATACGTGCCAAAATAAAAACACCTCCCACCTCCCCAAATCCCCACACATACATTTCTCATCATGTTTGTCTAAAAACTGCATTTCATTCTAACTAAAGCAAACTTGGAAGAGCAGAGCAATGGACATGTGTTAGGATTACAATGCAAAGATAATAAACACACAATCATTGTACAATAACACACAAACACACCTTAGAAGGAAGAACATGCAAAACATTTACAGCCCACATCAAAACACAGCGTGAGTGTGGCCTGGGGCAATTCACCACAATATCTCTTCCTCCCCAAACCACCACAGACAAGGACTTGCAGAAAATAATGTGGCTTGTACAAGGCAAAAATCACCCACTACTGCATCTCTTTATATAAAGGTAGGCCACACCCACCACTGTCATTCATTTGGTCAGAGAAAGTGTTTGAACCTGATTAATTCTCTTCCCACCTGCGTTAACCCTTGGTATACAGGCCCCACAAATCAGAGTCAGAAAGAAAGCCACAGTGAAGTGTACCTGTGCAGCATACAACAGAACATTGAACAGGGATGTAAAAGGGAACCCTACTGGCAATATTTCTTGGGTCTGTGGGCACAATTCACTCCAGATTATCACATGAGTTAAGGCAGTCACATGACCACATCCCGCATGCAATACTGAAAATGTCAATTCACTTTTGCTAGTATGCGGCATTTCCCATAAATCGGAAAAACACTCAGGAAATCAAACATAAAAAGGCCTTACACCCCAGTCACATCAAAGTGGATTTAGAAATCATGCGACTTACAGTGAAGATGTCGATTTCCTTGCGATTTGCAAGATATCTGACACAGATATCTATGCAAATCATCACAAAAGTAGTACATGTACTACTTTAGAAATCAGTGTTGGAAACGCACCCATGTGACTGCTCTAATAGCAGACAATAGGGTGCGATTTGCAAGTCGCATGTCATGCAAATCGCATGCCAAGTCGCATCCAGGGTGCACGATTTCAGGTGCGATTTGGGAATTGAAATTATACCTGATATCGGATCTAATGAATGTGGATGTGAGTGTCTTATTGTAAGCGATTTGCTGCAGCACAATTTCAAATGTAGTTCTTGTCTAACTTTTTTTAGCATTTTGTAGCGATTGCACATATAGACTACAATAGAAGCCGCAATGCAAAACACAATTGAAAACACAATAACTCATTGGTAAATCTACAGAAAACACGGTGAAATTGCAAATAGAAAGCACAATTTTAAATCGCATCTAGTGTGAACCAAGCAGGCAATTCAACAAAGGAAATAAATCTTTGAAGGCATGTAGTATCTGCGTGCTCGGATAAGGGTCTGTTATGGATATGGGGGGGGGGGGGGACTCCATGCCATTATTTTATTATTATTATTTTTTTAATCCTTTTCTCTCTCTCGCTCACTCTTCTCATGGTTTGACAAACTTTCCCAAAAGGAGGTGGAGTGCAAACCAGTATTATCCAATTAATCATTAGTCCAGGCACTTATCTCATCCCATCGTTTGACATTGACATAAGGTGCAGCTTTAAAGGTGTTTGAACAGACAAGGCCTCATTCTAATTCACATTCTAGGGATCATTTACACAGGAAGCAAAGATGCTGAAACCAGCACATGTATGCTAGGGTAGTCACACAGAGATCACACAAATTCATTGCCGTGGTTGGGATTCAAACCAACAACCATAGCGTTGTGAGGCAGCAGTGCTAACCACTAATCCACGGAGCTGTTGAACACTAATCCAGCCTGCATTTCTGTGGTGTTAACGTAATTTTCGGTTTACGAATGAAAATCCATTGAAAATAATGCCTCGGTTTATACAATTGTTAATAATTTTTTTTCGCAATACAAAGTGTATGTCGACGCTGATTTTCAAATGCAAATGCCAGCCTTTTCTTTTTCTTCACTATAGTTCACAAGGTTAGAAGTCACTTTCCCCAAAGTTACAGAAAACTTTGTATCTTTTAATAAACTCAAAGTAAACATTGTTTCCTTTAGGGATATAAATTCCAAAAAATCTTTCTCTTTTAGCTGGAGGAAGTGACAGGTGAATTTCTAAGCTATAGTGAAGGAAAAAAAAGGGAGAATTACATTTAAAAACCAGCAACATAATAAATCAAAAACTGCGTGGGGTCCCCCTCCCATCCATACCAAGCCCTTCGGGTCTGGTATCGATATTAACCGTTTCAATACCGTGCAATTTTACACCTTCCTGCCCAGGCCATTTTTCAGGTTTCAGCGCTCTCACACTTTGAATGACAATTGCGCGGTCATACAACATTGTACCCAAACTAAAATTTTATCATTTTCTTCACACAACTAGAGCTTTCTTTTGGTGGTATTTAATCACCGCTGGGGTTTTTATTTTTTGCTAAATTAACAAAAAAATTTGCCCATCATTGCCGCGAAAATCAGCTGATTTTTATCCAAATTTATGGAGGCCATAGACGGGGAGAAAGCCGGACATTTTTTTACCAAAAAAAGAAAAATCGGTGGTTCAATAGGCCAACGTTACCACCAACAGTAAAAAAAAAAAACGGTCGATTTTCTTCCCGTCTATTGCCGGCATTTACTGTAATTACTTCTGTTCCTTGCAGAGAGCCCCGCTATTATATTTGACATTAAATGAAGCCATCCATTGTATACAACTGTCATGTGACCTGCTGTGATTGGTCACAGCAGGTCACATGGTACCAGCAACGGGAGCCGGTACTCGGATTTGTCATCGGCCGTGTCCGAGGTGCACGGCCGGTGACAGATCGCACTGCTGCGCCGCTCTGCATTAGCGCAAACGGCGCATGTGCGGGAGCACGCCAAATGGCGTGCACCCGGAATGCAGGGACACAATTGAAGCCGCCAAACGGCTAATGGTTAAGGGGTAACTCCACGCCGAAATTAAATAAAAAACAGCGTGGGGTTCCCCCCAAAATCCATACCAGACCCTTATCCGAGCATGCAGCCCGGCAGGTCAGGAAAGGGGGTGGACGAGCGAGCGCGCCCCCTCCTTAACCATATCAGGCCACATGCCCTCAACATGGGGGGGTGCTTTGGGGCAGGGGGGCTCCCCCCCAAAGCACCTTGTCCCCATGTTGATGGGGACAAGGGCCTTTTTTCCGTTAGTGGGA
Source organism: Staurois parvus (assembly GCF_062004578.1). Classification (NCBI taxonomy): domain Eukaryota; kingdom Metazoa; phylum Chordata; class Amphibia; order Anura; family Ranidae; genus Staurois; species Staurois parvus. The sequence goes on from NW_028319087.1 coordinate 831,289, forward strand.
TAATTGGTCGGCCGTTTTTTCGGGATTTTGGCACATTTTGTTTATCTGTAAATTTGGAAAAAAATCGTCGGATTTTGCTGATCGGCCAATTTTCGCGGCAATGATCGGCAAAATCTGCTGATTTTTTTCCAAATTTACTGATGAAAAAAATGTGCCAAAATCCCAAAAAACAGCCGACCAATTAACCCACTAACGCCCCAAAAATCGGCTGATTTTTTTTTCGGCTGAAAAATCGGCCGATTTTCACACCGTTAATGGGTTAATTGGTCGGCCATTTTTCTGGATTTTGTCAGATTTTTTTGATCGGTAAAGTTGGAAAAAAATCGGCTGATTTTGCAGATCGGCCGATTTTCACGGCAATGATGGGCAAATCGGCCGATCTTTTTACCGATAAAAAAATCTGCGCATGAGCCATGACCTGCAAGAAAAAAGAAAAAGAAGAAGAAAAGAAGAAGAAGAAGAAGAAAAAAAGTAAAAGAAGAGAAGGAAGAGGAAGTAGAAGAGGAAGAGAAAGAAGGAGAAGAAGAAGAAGAAGGAGAAGAGAAGAAAGAAGAAGAGAAAGGAGAAGAGAAGAAAGAAGAAGAGAAAGGAGAAGAAGAGAAAGAAGAAGAGGAAGAAGAGGAAGAAGAAGAAGAGGAAGAAGGAGAAGAAGAAGAGAGAAGAAGAAGAAGAAGAGAAAGAAGAAGCAGAGAAAGAAGAAGCAGAGAAAGAAGAAGAAGAAGAGAAAGAAGAAGAAGAGAAAGAAGAAGAAGAGAAAGAAGAAGAAGAGAAAGAAGAAGAAGAGAAAGAAGAAGAAGAGAAAGAAGAAGAAGAGAAAGAAGAATTCCAGTCCGCTATTATATTTGACATTAAAAAGTATTGCGGTTGCAACAATGTATCTATTTGTATCCGAAAAAACCATCTGTATCCGAAATGGATACAAATAGATACAATGTTGCAATCGCAATACTTTTTAATGTCAAATATAATAGCGGGGCTCTCTGCAAGGGACAGAAGTAATTACAGTAAATGCCGGCAATAGACGGGAAGAAAATCGACCGATTTTTTTTACTGTTGGTGGTAACGTTGGCCTATTGAACGACCGATTTTTCTTTTTTTGGTAAAAAAATGTCCGGCTTTCTCCCCGTCTATGGCCTCCATAAATTTGGATAAAAATCGGCCGATTTTTGCGGCAATGATGGGCAAATTGGCCGATCTTTTCACCGATAAAAAATCTGCGCATGAGCCGTGACTTGCAAGAAAGAGGAGAAAAAGAAGAAGAAAAGGAATAAGAAAAAGAAGAAAAAGAAAAATGCAGGCCATAGACGCGGCGAAAACTGGCTGTTTTTTTTTTAAAAAAAAAAAAAAATCGGTTGTTCAATCGGCCGACCTTACCACCAACGGTAAAAAAAATAAAATCGGACTATTTTCGCCCCGTCTACGGCCGGCAAATATAATAGCGAAGTAATTACTTCTGTCCCTGCAGAGAGCTGCGCTATTATATTTGACAAAAGTATAGAGGTTGCAACATTGTATCTATTTGTATCCGAATAAAAACATCTATATCCGAAATGGATACAAATAGATACAATGTTGCAACCTCTATACTTTTTAATGTCAAATGTAATAGCGCAGCTCTCTGCAGGGACAAAAGTAATGTTTCAGCTGTCAGCGGGGTTCACCACTGACAGCTGAATTTTAAATAATTTCCGTCAATTAAGTAAATAATTAAAAAAACAGCGTGGGGTCCCCCCTCCCATACATACCAAGCCCTTAGGGTCTGGCATGGATATTAAGGGGTAACTCCACGCCGAAATTTAAAAAAAAAAACAGCGTGGGGTTCCCCCTAAAATCCATACCAGACCCTTATCCGAACATGCAGCCCGGCAGGTCAGGAAAGGGGGGGGGGGACGAGTGAGCACCCTCCCCCCTCCTGAACCATACCAGGCCACATGCCCTCAACATGGGAGGGTGCTTTGGGGCAGGGGGGCTCACCCCCCCCAAAGCACCTTGTCCCCACCTAGCCCTTGGAAAAAAAAAAACTCAATTATTATTATTCAGTATTTATATAGACCCAACAGTTTGCTCAGCGCTTTACAATTTAATGGGAGACAATACAGCAACAATACAAGAGGGTTAGGAGGACCCTGCTCCATGGAGCTTACAATCTAGGAGGGAGGGGCTAGTTGTACAAAAGGTAGTAACTGTGGGGGATGGACTGATAGGAAGAGTAGAAGATTCCATTAATCGCTGAGGGCAGGATAGGCTTCCCTGAAGAGATAGGTTTTCAGAGAGTGAGCAGAGTAGGCGATAGTCTGATCAATTGGGGTAGAGAGTTCCAGAGGATGGGGGAAGCTCTGGAGAAGTCCTGAAGATGAGCATGGGAGGAGGAGACAAAGGAGCTAGAGAGCAGGGGGTCGTGAGAGGAGCGGAGAGTACGGTTTAGGTGATATTTGGAGACAAGATCGGTGATGTAATTTGGGGCAGAGTTATAAATGGCTTTATATGTTATTGGTAATGTTTTGAATTTTATCCCTTGGGCAATGGGAAGCCAGTGGAGGGAACTCAATAAATCAATCATTTCCTGTAACCATCAATGAGTTCCTTACATATTTTGGAACACTCTTCTTTTGCCAACTGCTCCAGGTCTTTCAGATTGGAAGGATTCTTTTTCCCAACTGCAGTTTTGAGATCTCTCCACAGGTGCTCTATGGGATTTAGATCTGGACTCACTGCTGGCCAGTGCAGTAATCTCCAGCGTTTTTGTCTTAAACCATTTCTGGGTGCTTTTTGACGTGTGCTTTGGGTCATTGTCTTATTGTAAGACACATGACCTCTGATGGAGACCCAACTTTCTGACACTGGGCCCTACATTGTACCCCAGAATTCTTTGGTAGTCTTCAGATTTAATAATGCCATGCACACAGACATCCAGTCCTTGAAGCAGCAAAGCAACTCCAAAACATCAGTGAACCTCCACCATGTTTGACTGGTGCAAATGGTTGCTTTAAAACTGGGCCTGGGTGCAGTCTTGCAGCCAGTTAGGGGAGAAGAGCACCGTGTCATGTACTTGAGCTGGAAGCCAAACAAATATATATATATTAATTTGCGGAAAGGGAGTGTTATCGTGATAAAGTGCAAATTAGAAACACTCTGGTGCTACCTGTAAGGCCAACCCTTAAAGCTTCCCAGTCAAAACCCACTCACCAGGATGGCATAGAATAATGACAAGTACTCACAAGTCACCAGGTGGTTCTTAGCCCTCCGGGATTTTAAGCTTTCAGTGGTGTACAGACCTGGGAGTGTAAACCAGTATGTAGATGCTCTTTCCTGGGTCTACTACCACTTTGCTCAGAGTGTCCAGACCCCCAGGCTGGAACACTGAGGAAATATGTAGTGAGTATCCTGGGGAAGGACTAAGAGAGGGTTATTTATTTTTGGGGGGGTAGATGCTTCCCTTACTGCCCTGCCTATTAAACAAGTGAGCTTAGTGAGACAAAAATAGGAAGAGGAAAGAGCGGTTTTCAAACCTGCATCCCAGGAAAAAGCAATTATATTGGGCTGCCTGAAAGATATGTATGCCTTGGACTTTCCCAAGGCTAGAAAGCCTCGTACTTCTGGTACTACAAAGGTGCAGTGCACTGAGGGGTGCAAGTCTGCTTTGTAAATTTCTGTACTGAAGAAAGCATTTTCTTTGTGTTTGCCAATAAAAATAAAAATAACTTTTGTTTTCACAAAATTGTATTGTGGAGCTTGATTAACCCCTGATCCCCACACCCACTTCTCATGTTCCATTTCTCCTCATGGAAAATCTGGAATATGAATAATTCACAAAATGGGTCCTTCAGACCACATATTACCGACAACTAATTTCTGGAATCTAGTTAGAAAGAGACGTATTCCTTTCTCTCATCCTGGGAAGATTCTTATTGATGTATCCACTGCCCTATTCCTTGAGTCGAGTTCATTGAAACATTTAGCGCTTTAATCTGTTCTCCACTGGACATCATTTGGAGGCTTCAAGATATTAACACTCTTCCTGCAACTGTCTGGCTGACTGACTCTCTGCTTTAACCACTTCCCGACCGGCCGTTGCATATAAACGGCCGGACGGTGGCACTGCAGGGTCGGGTGGCCGTTTATGAACGGACTCCCCGCACCCTGCTTGTGCGCGCTCCCTGGGAGTGCGCAGCACCGCGATCCGGTGCCCGCTGTGTCCTCCGGACACAGTGAAACACCAATCGACGGACAGGACCTCTGTACGAGGTCCCGATCATGTGATCACTGATTGGCCAATCAGTGATCACATGCAAAGTAGTAAGCAAGATGTCACTTGTGACATCATTGCTTACTACGTGTGAAATCTGTGAATGATCACAGAGGACACATGGTACAAGGCTATTCACAACAGCCTTGTACCATGTGACAAGCTGTGACCAATCACAGCTCACTCAGTACTTCTCAATGAGTGCAGGAATGCACACAGAGAGAAAGAGAAATGATTGCTTTTACATCCTATATGGGTGTAAAAGCAATCAGTGTAAAAAAAAAAAAATCTTCATCACCCCCCACAAGTAGTACAGTGTCACCATGGTGACACTGTACTGCTAGGGTGACAGTATGTAAAAAAAAAAAAAATAATAATACTATAAAGAAATAAAATAAAAATGTAAAAAAAATGTTTAAAAATTATAATTTTTTGTTATAAACTAATTATTTTTTTTTGTTTTTTTACTAAAAAAATAACGGAATAAATTTTGGCAAAGATTTATGATGAAATATTATTTATTTGCAAAATTTTATAAAAAAAACACTTTTGTTCAAAATTTTTGGACTTTTTCATTTACATAGCAAAAAAAATAAAAATCCCAGCGGTGAATAAATACCACCAAAATAAAGCTTTATCTGTCTCAAAAAAATGGTAAAAAATTAATTTGGGTACAGTGTTGCATGACTGCACAATTGTCATTTAAAGTGTGATAGCGATGAAAGCTGAAAATTGCCCTGGTCAGGAAGGGGGTAAAAGTGTCCGGTCTGGAAGTGGTTAAAGTGTTGAGTGTATCTTCATAATTCACTATGTCTTTTCTAGATGGAAGTATTGCTTCCGTATTCCTGCATCTAACATTCCCCATTATAAACATTGAGAGTCATACATGTGCCTCCCTTCTTCCTTACAATGGAAAATCCATCTTTTATAAGTGGTGTGATATGGGGGATATTTAGCTCAGTGGTAGATGCATTGTATAGTGAAGTCCATGTCAGGCGAAACTGTATTTAAGGGCCTGGAAGCCCACTGTTATTAAAAAACAGAAACAAAGCAAAAGTCATAAAGTTGCTCATGAGGGGTCCTTCTTCAGCAAACTCTTTAGTCAACAGCCCCCGCTGTGGACTTGCTAGTCAAATCAACTTTCCCAACCCCATCTTGGGTAACCCTGAATTTGGCTCTGGTCTTTGCCATCCCCAATTTCTTCACCTTAAAGCCTCCGGCCACACCCATCTGACTGATTTTCTGACTTCAGGGTGTGCACGCTTCTCCTCAGACCTCTATCGACTTGCTGACCCTCCCTTGGATTTCTGGGGAGGACTTCAGTTACGTTTTTTTCTCCGACACTGCTCCCTCACTCCAGGCATATCCAGACCCCTTACAAGTTTTGAGTCCATCTGCCATAGGGGGGAACCGGTAAGCCATTCCCTCTCCAAGATATATGCGTCCCTGATCCATCCGGGAGCTGACTACATCCCACCTTTTCTGGCCAAATGGGATGCAGACTTACACCTACAACTCACGACGCAGCAAAAAGGGAGAAAATTCTCCATTTCTCCCACAAATCCTCTATTGCCTCAAGGGTTCAGGAAACCAGCTACAAAATACTCACCAGGTGGTATAAAGCTCCCCACTATACTCCATCACATTTCCCATAAGATATCTGGCTCCTGCTGGTGCTGTGGGGTGGGTGAGGGATCCATGGTCCACATCTTTTGGCAGTGCCCACTAATTCAGCCTTTCTGGAAAGCAGTGCTCTGTGTCATTAAACAATTCACTAATGTTGACCTAAACCATGACCCTGCGGCCTGTTTGTTGCACTGGCCAGAGAGACCTACTAAAAAATACAAGCACTCCCTCACCATACAACTCCTGAATGCTGCTAAAGCATGCATTCCTCTCTGCTGGAGAGATGTTAACCCGCCAATGAAAGCCCTTTGGTTTACTAACGTCAATGAACTCAGGGACATGGAAGACCTTATGGCCACACAGCACAATATGAAGGAAGTGTTTACTGCAACTTGGAGACCCTGGCACTATTTCATGTACACAGATGCCTACGTCAGGGTGATGGCTACAACTCAGTGATTCTGCTCCCACGACTCCCAGCCTCTTACCCGGTGGAGGGATCCCCCCTTCTCTTTTCTCTTCTTTTCGGGGAGCTCTGGACTGTTTTTCTTCTTATTTACCCTTCCCCCCAGCTCTTGGAAGCACCTTCCATACTGTTTTTATGTTTACAACTTGATATATGTTGATTTCTTACCATATCTGGAATCAGACTACCGTAAGAGTCTGTCATTCCTCAACCCCGTTAATGTGATCTACGCTCAATGTAAAACGTTTTATTTTATGTTTTCGGCTTATGTTTCAGTACTCTATTGTTATTTGGAGTTAGGTTATTTCAGTATTGCTTAGACTATCGATGACATTTTTATGACATGGTATTTTCCTATTGTATGACATTATGTTATGTGTTTTTGAACCCACATCTGTAAATTGTTAAAACCTTATTAAAATATAGGAATTAAAAAAATCTACTTTCTCGGTCTCTCCAGACTCGCATAGCTGTTCTGACTCTCCAAATCCTATGGGCAAGAAGTCGCCCCCCCAACATAGGGTCACGTTTACCAAGCAGGTCACCCCACCTGGCTGGAGCACACTGCTATCTTCAGACACAGCCTGTGTCTCTGAATAGCAGCAACTGCCCTGAGCTATGCTAAGACCTGGCTAATAATGATCCTTACCACCTGTGCACTCAATACAAGCTGTAGGCAATTAGCAAAGCAAGGACACAGGACTGTAGGCTCCCTCCCACCCAATACTCTTTGGAGCCTTCAAGCTTCCAGACCCAAGCTGGACTTACCAAATCCAGAGAAAACCTAAGTCACAATTTTCTCTGCTCACAATATATCTGCTGGCACTTCTTAAACTAACTCTTTGAGAGTCCTGTGTCCTTTTTAAACCCATTATATAGAGGCAAGGACACCAATGTGCAATACAATATATCCTTCTCACTACTTATCCTTTTATGTAGATGCTGGAGATCACCTTACCCTTTCTTTTGAAGGGATTTCAAATTACTACCCATCCAGCTTACTCTCCCCAACAGATTTGTTGTTAAGAGGGCTGTTATAACCAAGCATTTCTCTTGAAACACTACTTATCTATAAGGTACATGCCACCCTCTCCCTGTACTCAAAGGTTAAAAGGTGTTCCACTTAAAGTGGAATTCCAGGCTCTTACTAACTAAGCCCAAAACTTCTCCCACTACCCTCCTAACTCCTATTCTTACTGCTCTGTAGAAAGAAGAGGCTTATACTTACCTATTCTCAGGGTGATCCAATCCAGTCTCATGATCTCCCCAGCAGTCAGCTTAAAAGGGAGAGGAGAGATCGACAACAGCTGAAATACCTGGGCAATGATATCACTCATAAGCTTACTATGGGACTTCTGTTGTCGGCTGTCCCTCCTCTCCCCTGAAGCCGCCGGGGAGGGCTGCATTCAGAAGGTTTTTTACCTTAATACAGAGAACGCTTTACACATATGCTCAATACCTGAAAGTTTGGGAACCATGGGTTGCCCATAATGAAAATTTGAATCTGGACCACTCCTTGCTCTCAACTTGATGCTAATGTAGCTCTCCACCGTGGACTTGTGACTGTATCCTGCGGGATCCTGACCCCCCCCCCCACTTTTCCACTCTCTTCGCTCCTACTAGTTGTTTTTTGGTTTTGGGCCTTCATGGGCTCTTCTCTTTTTGCTAGCTTGTACAGAGTGCTCAGACTACCTTCTCCCCCTGGGTTCTGGGTGGATCTTATCATACATGAAGTGCAGGCCCCACCTGCTTGAGCAACTTTTTGCACTGCTACACATTCATGTTCTGGTTGTGTTAGTTATATGAGCGGTACTTGTCAAGCCATCTGCTTACTTTTGTACTGCCACTGTAATCATAGGCCTCTTGGCCCATTTTTCATATACCTTACTGTCTCATTGGAGCTTATGGTCTCTGATGTTATCTTACACTGTATGTAACCCTTTCGGAAAATTTCAACAAATACTTTTGTAAAAGAAAAAACCTTCAGCCTTGATAACCACTTTCATTCAGAAGAGAAACTATCCTATTAACATTATTTTTTGCCCAATTCACAGAGAACAAATGTACATGTAGACTTGCTAGGATGGCTATGCAATATTTTTTATAAATAGACACCCCCCACCTTAATGTTTAAACTCCACCTTCCGCTCAGCGAACAGTCTCTCACCTTTAAAGATGTACCTCATACAAATAATGTCAAACAAAGTTTACACCCCTTCAGGAGGAAAATGGCAACCAGAACACAGCTCTTGCAGGGTCAGACTTACAGGTTCATTAAAATAAAATTTCTCTATATACGCACTCCGCTTCTGCACACAAAGTACATAATGTGTAATTAACAAGGGTTGCTGTGAAAGGACTCCAATGATCCAGTGGATCTGAGTGCAGGTTCAGATATAACAGCTGTCTTTGACAGCTCGGTCTCTGTACTGGGAGCAGGCAGTGAGTACACTTTCAGCAAAGAAACCGCTGCCTCCATAGATGCATACGTGTGGCATGTGGGCATTAAAGGCCACCTTCTTTGCCACAACGCATGTGTTACATGGGTGGCAATAAGTTAATCAAACTAACCAAAAATCATAGTTTTCTTTTAAGAAAATAGCCACTATGAGACCAAACTGAAATTTGGCCTTTGTTTATTTCACAAGACCTCTCAAGATCATATACATCAGAACAATATTGCTTTAGTAGGTAATACCTCCAAAGACTTTTTGTAGTCACCCAGATGAAATGAACAGTAACCAATCCACAGGTCTGTGTCTTCTTCGCTCTCCCCAGCTTGACGCTTGAACTAAAGAAAAATGCATAAACATCTCTGTTAATGTTTTGTTTCAATTTTCTTTTTACTATTATCAGTATGACTATTACCAAAGCACATTTTCTGCAGCACTAATACACAAGACAAAAAAGACTTTGTGAAAGGCAGTTTATTGTACTAGTTATTGTACATGTTACTTATAAAATACAGTATAACCGCTTAGCTTACATTTTATAAGTGCCTACACAAACCATTTTAAAAATGATGAGGACATGCAAATTTAACAGGGCAGGGAGAAATAGAGTGAGGAAAGAAAAGAGAGCTGTAAAATAATCTGCTTGGCAATGGTAAAATTAGAAATTTTTTTTTAGGGGAAAGTTTTTGGTGCAAATTCTATTTCTGCAACATTTTTACATTTTTTTCATATGGATGTTGTGGACTTTTGAAATTATTTATCAAGACATAACCTTAATTCTGATAGCAAACCAGCCTAGCCATCTGCTAAGGGTTAACTTGTCTTGGTTGAAAATTCAAAGGACCCTCCAGTTAAGAAATTTACATAATGAGTGAAGTGAGCTTTTTCCAAGACAATAGACTGTTTGGACTGTCAACAAATACGGTTTATATATTGGGGTTGAGTGGAAGACGTCTACAAAAGTTAAATAGACAGCCAAATAGGACTTCGACCTTCAAACATTGAGTCATCACACCTAACTAAAAGACAATGATAAGACGGGAACTCAACTGGTTGAAAGTTTGCCCAGAACCTTGTAGAGTGTGATGAACCTACAAACCTCTGGAACTATCACAATATACTATTATCCACTAAGGTTGAAAGTATAAATGGTTGTTTACTCTGACTCCAACACAATAGCCAGGTAAACAGAGAGTCTTTCCCTACCCATGGGAAATGTTGATTCTGAAACAAAAAGGTTAAATTCAGGACATTTAAGGCTAAGAATTGAATATATCTACCCATGGAGATATTACCAAAAAGCATAGTATCAATGGATGTTATAAAGAATCTGTTTCACACACCACAAAATATTCAGCTGAATGGGGATTGTATATCACTAACTTGAGTAATGAGATGAGAAAAAAATAAGATATATTGTGAATTAGCATTAGTTGTATATCTTACCAGGAAACAAATGCTTTCCCACAAGTTTGTATCTCAGGAAGATGAATAACTGAATATACATATATCTTCCATAGTTCTTATCTAGGACATTATAGGTATAATCAAATATATATATCTGGATAAGACGTATATCTAATACCTGAAATCACCTTGAGTTCCACCCGAGATGTGAGTCATCATAAATACTCAAATTGTTCTATGATACATGACTGCCATCTGGCGGATAGGTGAGAAATAGCTTATGTACATACATTTCTCAACCAGCCAATCAAGAAGCCTGGTGGGAGGGTATCTTAGAACAATAGTTTAGATGGTATAAAAACCCATGCACCTCATTTAAAAAAAAAAAACTCATTGAAAAAAGAACAACTAACTGAAGAACCTGACTGAAAACTGACTGAAGAAACCTGAAGACATCTGAAATCCATCTCTGCTGTCTATCAACTCTTCCATCTTTTCAAACTTCCAAAACTTTACTAAATTTCTAAACCTCTGAATCTCTAACTTCCTACATTCTCCTACACTATTGAACTATATCTCACTTCCCCCTGTGGTCATCCCTGAAGGCGTACCATTGCCAGCTGGATCCACTGGAAAGTTTCATAGTCTGACTTCCGGGTGTGGTGAGACTGTCCATTTAATTTTGCATTGCATATTTTCTCTGTTGTGTAGAGTAACAGAATTACCTTAGAGTGATCACAGCTGTATTGGGTGGATATATATATATATATATATATATATATATATATATATAGAGGGATTCCGTATTACTGTTAAATATTGTTGGTGTCATATTACAAAATTTTTCATATTTTATAAATTATTAAATATTAATAATTAGAGTATAATTTATCAGGGAATATCTTCTTCCATTGCTATGGCCACGTAATGAGAGAAAATAACCTCTGAAATACTCTAAAATTATTAGTTATTAATAAATATAATTTTTAATCATTATCATTTAGAAATTTGTTATATTGATTTCATTATATAGAAAGGTTATTTCGTGTATGATCTTGATATAGTCTATCTTTGATCGTGTGTACTAGTATTCATTCATCACCAGTCTTTTGCGTTTTGTGTTAATATATATGTAATTTTTGTACATAAATAAATTTTTATATTTATCTATTATAAGGCAAATTTTGTGTGTATGGTACGAAATCATACTGGCTAAAAGAATTCAAGGTCTAATAATAAGTGGTGATCAAATTATCAAGGTGTCCAAATTATTGGTTTACTAAATATTTGCCGTATTTTAACGGCTGGAGGCACTGTAATATTTCATCTAAGGGAAAGGGACAATGCCCTTTATAAGTAGAATATATCCTTACATAAACCACCACATGGATCATAAAGAAAAATCAAAGTTTGTAGCGTGCAACCCAGCTGTCCCAAACTCTCTGTAAATTAGAACTGCAATCATTTTTTTCATTTTTCATATAATTGTAGGTTGACATTTTAGATTTCCTTTAAAGAGATGTTGGAGTTCTACCAGGCTTTGGTGCTGCTGTGAAAATGCAGGAGTGAGAAGAATTAGATGTTAGAGCAGTTGAGTGGCTTTTTATTTAAGAAGACTTGAGGAGGATTGTTTTAAGGACTAAATCTGTCACGTACTTGGTTGGGGAGCCTGAAGTGGAGAGAGGGCGTCCTCTTGCAGCTCCAGCTCGGAACCCCTGAAAGTGGGAACAGGGGAGCAGAGCCAGGAGGGGCAGGAGTGCCGTGCAGATCTTGCGGCTATCAGCAGGTAGCTGGGGACCCAGGAGGTCCGGACACAAGCCAGGTGTGGGTGCAGGGATGTAGGTGCAACAGCAAGCAGGTGTGGCAGCAGTCAGAGTCCGGGTCTTGGGACCGAGCACCAGTGCGTGGATGCGGTGGCTGACGGGTATGGCGGTGGTCCGGATGTAGGCCAGATGCAGAGCCGTGGGTGCAGCGGTAGGTAGATATGGTAGCTGACAAGATGCAGGTCAGGTGCGGGTGCAGGCAGAGTAATACAGCAGAGTCAGGCAGGCCGGGTCGGTAACAAGCGGGCAGATCAGTACAAGAGGAGCAGGCAGGAGAATGGTCAGGGATAGCCGGGGTCGGTGCAGGCGGAGTTCTCTCTCAGGCGGGTATACAGAATGCAGGTATCAGGATCAGTCAGGAAATGTGTGCAGGGACGTATTTAGACCAGAAGGCAGTGATTTCCATATGATGCAGGTTTAAATAGCACGCCAGACATGACGTGTGCGCTACTGCGCATGCGCGAGCCTTCCACGCTCCCGGGCCTGCGCACTCGCACTCGAGGGAATCCGTCGCACTGCTGCATGGCGACGGGATCCCTGACAAAATCATTTGAAAATTACAGAAGAGGACAGCCAAGACCTGACCCTAAATAGTACTGAGAGCTAATACACCTTTTATGTCTGATGATACACTATACAAGACTTAAGCATAAAAGGAATTATGACTCCAAGATCCCTCAAAAGACGCTAGCAATAATCACTGTGTCACTGTGTTCTCCCAGCAGGGACAGCCCCTCCACCCCCCCACCCCAATTTTCTAGGGTAGCCACAGAAGAAAATTTAGAGAAGGGAATACAGTATGTACAGCACAAAATACTTAACCCACAAAGCTATCAAAGCACATACCACATCTGCTTTTGGGTCCTAGGACCTGGCTGCCTGTAAACGGTCTACCTTCTTAGAGACTACTTCAAAGCCTATTATCAAAACAAAGAAGCCCACAATGACATGTCATTTTCTGGCAATTTTAAAACTCTTTACCTTTGTAAATATCACTCCTTCACAGGCAGAATGTGACACTCCCAGAAATGTAAAAAAAAAAACAAAAAACAAAATCACTGTTCTGGCCAAATTTATTTTTTCTATTAAATTTGTTTTTGCATGATACACATTTTCCCGGTTAGTGAACTCCTCCCTTTACTATTTTGTGCACCTGCTTGCCAACTAGCCAAGAAAATGTGCATTTTTAATTTGATAGATTCGGCTCCAATGGATTTCAGTGGGGTCTGGGTTTGGCATCTGCAGTTCTTTGAAGTCTGTCGAACCCAGGACAACTGGACTCTGGGGATCCCAAAATGGGATTTTGTAGGCAGTTACTACCATATTCTTCACCCAAGTAACCAAAATCTGGTTCTATCAACATCTGCAAAATATGAAAGGCACTTGAAAGCTACAGGTAAGTATAAACATTTTTTCAGATAAGGACTTGACCACAGGTTTGGAGGTCTTGGAGTACATGGTCTTCCTACTGTGGAGGAAGTAACCTTACAGTGTTCAGAGAGCTTAGGTCTGAAAGAAATGTTTGGAGAAGGGGAGGGAAAGAGAACCTTTTGCAAAGGATTATTGACCTTGCAAGTCTAAGGATAATGTAGTGTTTTGGCCCCCAGTAAGTATTCTTAGTAATTTCATCTGACAAGCTGGTCCCCTAAAAATTGCAAGTGCAAAAGGGCATCTTGGATGCCTGGTAAGCTGTCAAACACTTTCCATAGTAAGGTGCAGTAGTGAATCTGCTAAGGTATGCATGGATTGTGGTAGCAGCTGTAGCTTTTTATTAGTAGGATCTCTAAATAAAGGGGCGTACCCTCTACTGAAGTGGTAGGTTGCTTATTTTTTTTAGGAATTGCTCTGTGAAGGTATAGAGGACTGAGAAGCGTTTAGATGGTAAAAATGGACCATACTGATGCTTTCATTCTTTGCAGAAAAAAAAAGTATTATAAGCAGAGTGCTTCAGTTTGTAGGATACTTGGACAGGCTCCTTGCTGGAAGCAGTGGGGGAAGAATCTTCTAACTCTAACTTTCTATCAGGAAATTAAAGTTACAGGCTGTTAAACTTCACTAAGTGAATGTAGAGATTCCGCATAAAAGGATACACTGTGGGGGGCTCCCTGATTAGCTTGATAGAAAGCAGAATCTCCAAGTCCAAATCAAATGGAATCAGAAGAAGGATGGAAGTGTTTTCAGCCCCTGCAGTCAGACACAATTTGAGTTGCGTCATTAAATTTCCAATGCAGGGGAAAACAAAATCAGAGTTAGACATACCAGTAACTCTGTTTCCAGAAGTCTTCCGGAACAGCATATGAGAGAGAGCATGACTCCACATCAAGAGACAGGAAACACAAAAGGAGGACTTCAAAAATGTGGTCCATCAGTCTAGTTAGTCACTACTTTGTCCAAGAAAAACCTGGGACGTATGTAACTGAAAGGCAAAACCATAAAGTAAAAACCTAGAGAGGGACTCCCTGCTGTCCTGGAAAACTCCTGGAGTTACTAATAAGTCTAACTCTGATTTTTCCAAGCAATCTGTCCAAGACAGCACAACAGACGATAAGCGGCAAGTTACCTAATTAGGGGAGGACAACCACCTGAAGAACCTTTATCCTATGTAAATCTGTACCCGGCCTTTGCTCCACAAAAAAAAACAAAAAAAAAAAAACAATTCTGCAACTTGTATCTTCAGACTGCTTATCAAGATCCCAATTAACCCCATCTTGTATAAATTCTAGATAGAAGGCATTTGCATAGAGACTCCTTTGCTCTGAAACCAATCAGAGAAGACCTTCCACATGTTACCATAAATGGCTTGAGAGACCTTCCTGCTGGAGAAAAAAACTACTGATTGCCCTATCTGACAGCCCTTCAGTTTTCAGAATGTGTGTGTGTGTGTATGTATGTATGTATGTATGTATGTATGTATGTATGTATGTATATATATATATATATATATATAGTGCATATATATACCCCAGCGCCCAAATAAACAAACTCAGTGATTATGCAGCTATGTCTTGATAACGCCCTGTGGGGGGGGGGGGGGGGGGCGAAACGCGTTGACGTACTTCCGGCCCGCCGTCATTTGGGTCTACGTCACTTTCGGTGTTTGGAACGCAAGCCGAGTGCGTTCCAAGTGGCCATCTTTAGAGGGGGAAGGCTGATCATCCTCTGCTATTCAACTGAAGCGTGAGATCCTTACGTATCTTTCTAAGTGTGGAACTTGGATGCTTATAAGCCATATAGGCGATTAAACAAGGCTTTTGTATTATATTGGACCATGTGAGTGGCCTGAATTTATCCTTTTATTTATGATTATATGGCAGTATTACACTATGTGGTTTCTTTTTTTTCTCTGCAATATTGAGGATTTCATGGAGGAATAAAGTGGAGGCGTTTTATCCCCATTAATGGTGAATAAGAAGTTTTGATCTTACCTAGAGGGCTTAGGATCCCTTATATCCTATAAGGCTCATTACTCACCTGCATCTGGTGAGTGCGGTTGATATTATTTTGCACGTAGTGGAAGGTGGTAGCATATGTTGAATAAATTATACACTGAAATTCAATGAAAATAAGGACATTTTTTTCACTTGGACATTTGATTTTGGATTTATGCACTTATAATATATTTATTTGGAGATCTTGATCCTGCGCTGTTATTTTGATGATATATATATATATATATATATATATATATATATATATATATATATATACACACACATATACACACACACACATATACATACATACATACATACATACATATACACACACACACACACACTTGCCTTGTTGGAACAGGGTGGCCGTCCACCAACCATCCACTACTCTATCCATCTGGACCATCCAGGGTTGCATGGCACTCATCAGTGAACAGGACTGTTTGAAAATTAGTCTTCATGTATTTTTCTGTCCAATGCAGCCGTTTCTGCTTGTGAGCATTGGTTATTGGTGGCCGAATAGAAGGTCTATGCACAGTTGCAAGACTCTGGAGGACTATACACCTTGATGTCTGTGGGACTCCAGAGGCACCAGCAGTATGGTATTTTAGCAGCTGCTCTCTTGATCCGATGCATGGATCTGGTAGAAATCTTCCTCAATGTGCCTTTATCTGCACAAACCCGTCTGTGCTCTGAATCAGCCACAAATCTCTTAATAGTGCGATGATCACGCTTAATTTTTCGTGAAATATCTAATGTTTTCATACCTCGTCCAAGGTAATGAACTATTTCACTCTTTTCGGCAGCAGAGAGATCCTTTTTCTTCCCCATATTGCTTGAAAATGGTGCTCTGCTTAATAATGTGGAACACCCTCCTTTAGTAGTTTTTCCTTAAATTGGGCTCACCGGCCAATCTAATTATCACAGGTGTCCGAGATTGTTTTCAGTGATCAAAAGAGCCCTGTCACAAAATGCCATCCATGAGTGAAAATGAAAAACAAAATATTTAATCTTTGTGACACTTAAATAGAATTTGCATAATAATTTGGAACACGGTGTATGTATATATATATATATATATATATATATATATATATATATATATATATATATATATATATATATATATATACACACACACACACACACACACACACACACACACCGTGTTCCAAATTATTATGCAAATTCTATTTAAGTGTCACAAAGATTAAATATTTTGTTTTCCATTTTAACTCATGTATATACACACACACACACACACACACACATATACATACATATATATATATATATATATATATATACACATACATATATATTACACACACATATACACACACGTCATTCTGCACAAAGGTGCCGCCCTGTAGCAGTATATCTGCTATAAGGCGGTCCTTAAGCGGTTAATATGTCTTATGTGTTTTCATTCACATAGCGCAACTCAAAAAAAAAAAAACTTTTACATGCTCTTTTCTGATTTAGCACTGAAAAATCCTACTTACTTCTTACTGTCTCTGTGTTTGTGAGAGGGTTGGGGAGCTGTGTTTCCCATAACTAACCCTTTCTAGTTAAACTAGATTTGAATACTGACTGTCCTAACAAACATTTAAATATTTAAATATTTAGAAGCCTGATTTCTGCACTGTACTATATGTTATTGAGAGCAAAATCAGACAGTCCTTAGCCTTTTCTATTGGGGACAGACTTTCTGAAATTCAGAAATGATTACAGTCTGCTATGAGCCTTCCTTCTAAGAAGCATCTAAAGTGTAAGAAATATTAAACAAAAAAAAACTAGGTTTTCTCAAATTTGACTGCTGTCAAATATACTTAGAGTGGTTATAAACCCTTACATATACCAAGTGAAGTGATTGGCATCAGGTGATACACAGAAATTAAGCAAATCCTCCTACATAAGTTGTACTTCTTTACCTGCAGTCTTCACTTCTCTACATCTATTCAAAGTGCTGAATGTATACAGCTTGTCTAAGAGTTCAGAAAAAAGGAGCCAGAGAGCTGAAGTTACACTCTGCAGAGCTCAGTGAGGAGACCTCTGAGAGATGATTGGAGGGAAGGGAAACACCCCCCTCCACACAGCTCACTGGAACAAAGCTGAGGCTATCAATTTGCTGTAGGTCCCTCCCTTTTCACCCTTTTGTTTCTTGGTGTCAGGAAAATTTGTCAGAAGTTATTTATGCTGATAGCAGAGGAACAAAGCAGCAGACAAAAATGACACTTGGTGCTCTTAATTGAGACAAGTACACACTATAGAGGGATATGCTTTGTTCATATTTCATGTGTGAGGTTTACAACCACTTTAGGTTACAGACAGTGCATTCAGCAAAACAAAACAACATCTGTGTATAGGGTTTGCCAATGGCCGCATGGTTACCGATCATCTTTCTTGTATCAGTCATGTTGCCAAAATATCCCAGACATGCTATTCAGTGGTGGAGAATCTAAAAATGAACCAATATTACTGCTATAGTCTGCCAGGACATGCACCCTTACCCTTAAGTGGTGTACTTACAGTGAAGAGTGGATGGTTTACTGACCAGACAACTGACTTTGGGAGTACAGCAGAGGTCAGATTGCATGTCAGTCATCACTACAAAGTGGTAAGTGCATTGTGCTGTGTTCCAGGGGGCTAGAGGAGATACATTTGCCAGGCAAAAGATTAAAGTGCAGAGGATAGCAGTAGTTTGCAGCGTGTTCAGTGTGCTCATGTCAGCTGAGGGCCCAGAAATATAGGGGGGTTAACAGTAAAATGGAAGCCAAAGAGAACCAAACCTAAGGAGGAGGTAGCTGTCCCCACCCAACAAGGGTTTCTCCGGACACAGCACATAAGCAGCACACAGGTCACTCACTGAACCATGGTGAATCATCACAGCAAGTAATGGACCTGTGAAAGGTATCTGCTGTGAATGTGAGGATCTGATTTACACATGTAGCACAGTCCTGTGCTGTAGAGGCAACATCCAGATGCGTCTGCAGAAACACGGCAGCTGCAAAATTTTAGGAAGATGGAAAGACCTGCATTTGGTAACTGAAGTTGATTGGGAAAGCCTGGATTTCATATATTCAGTTTGAATCTACCAGCAACAGCTGAAAGAAGAAATAGATACAAGAATTCTGAGTCAGTAAAGCTGAGAGAGACTTCTATCTCCTTAGGACACCAAGCTAAAACTAAGCAGGTGTGGTAAGGGAAGAGTTACAGCCTATAGCCTACTGCCTAGTATTCAATCCTTCCTTAGACAGCAGTATGAAACATGGTATGGAATAAATATAGAAGTGCTCTATCCCTCAGTTAAGGACAGAGAAATGTTGTCTGCAATACTAAACACCCAAGAATAAGAATATTGCGGATAGGGACATTTTTGAGAATAAATAGGAGCACATTGGATTTACAAGACTATATAACCTATGACCCAGCATCTAAGGCAGGCTATATATTACATTACAGGCTATACAGTTAGATGGAGCAATCACTCCCACCGCACTATAGTGTTGTATTGAGAATATAATGATCAGTGTTGCCAGTTATAGCCTATTACAGCTGTGAATCAAGTGCTTACAGTGAAGGAAATAAGTATTTGATCCCCTGCTGATTTTGAATGTTTGCCCACTCACAAAAAAATGATCAGTCTAAAAAGTGAATGGTAGGTGTATTGTAACAATGAGACAAAATAGCAACAAAAAATTCAAAAGAAATGCATGTCTAACAAATTATGCACTGATTTGCATGTTCATGAGGGTATTAAGTATTTGATTCCCTATCATTCAGCAGGATTTCTAGCTACCCGGTGTCTTTCATACAGGTAACAAGCTGAGATTAGAAGTAGTCTCTTAAAGGGAGTGCTGCTAATCTAATTTTGTTACCTGAATAAGACACCAGGTTCAGGGTATCCTGAAGAGGTCACGTGGGATACGTGACGCAACGCGTCGATGCGCTACGTGGTGACATCATTACGCCGGCAGCCATCTTGGTACACCCAAGGATACATGTGAATACACCCAGGATATGAGGTGGAATGCCTTATTGATATTACAACAATGTGAGTGTATTTACTGGCGTTTTTGAGTACTTTTATTAAAACAATATTGCACTATGGAAGTATCTTTCCTCTCCTATGGGCAATGATTTTTACTGAGAGCTGGGCTATATCTCGGTGAGTAAAGTAGAGATAATAAGACCTGCCTATCGATCCAGGAAGGGGATATCTTATATGGTATAATTGGAACTCTGTGTATATAGAGATCGGCTACTAAGGAGATCTATATCATAGGATCTTGGTGTGATCCAAAAAGCATGTTGGCCCGTAGGGTCACTTGTTAGAGGTGAGCGGGCATTTTAGCCATTTTTGGAGTTGTTTGGAGTGTACACTGCACGGCACCAGTCAGTTCCTTGTTGGTAGTGGAGCACTGTTTTTGTGGGGAGGATTCCAACAGCACTATCACTGAACTTTACTGGACTTTTTTCGCTGCCTTATTATATTTGATTCTTTTTCACAGGAATTGTTTTTTCATTTTTTTCACTATATATATATATATATATATATATATATATATATATATATATATATATATATATATATATACATATACACACACACACATACACACCACCACACACAGACGGGCATGGGCTTCAAATGTCGTATTCCTCTTGTTAAGCCGCTCCTGAACAACAAACAACGTCAGAAGCGTCTTACATGGGCTAAAGAAAAACAGACCTGGTCTGTTGCTCAGTGGTCCAAAGTCCTCTTTTCTGATGAGAGCAACTTTTGCATCTCATTTGGAAACCAAGGACCCAGAGTATGGAGGAAGAATGGAGAGGCACACACTGCAAGATGCTTGAAGTCCAGTGTAAAGTTTCAACAGTTTGTGTTGATTTTGGGAGCCATGTCATCTGCTGGTGTTGGTCCACTGTGATTCATTAAGTCCAGGGTCAACGCAGCCGTCTACAAGGAGATTTTGGAGCACTTCATGCTTCCTTCCGCAGACGAGCTTTATGGGGATGCTGACTTCATTTTCCAGCAGGACTTGGCACCTGCCCACACTGCCAAAATCACCAAAAACTGGTTCAATGACCATGGGATTACTGTGCTTGATTGGCCAGCAAACTCGCCTGACCTGAACCCCATAGAGAATCTATGGGGCATTGCCTAGAGAAAGATGAGAGACATGAGACTGAACAATGCAGAAGAATATATATATATATATATATATATATTGATTGTCTCACCACACTTATTTATTGTGTTTTGTATTTTTTATTTTTCACTGTGTGTATTGTGTATACACTATACATTGTGATTCGGCACTTGTCACTTTATGATTATCCCAGTTTTTGGGATCCACTTTGTTGACACAATTTGGTGCGTATTATCCCGATTGGGTTGTGTTTATTACTTTTTCACTGCATCCAGGGTTGTATTTATGAACCCTTTTTTGATATATTCACCGAGTTGCACTTTAGTTGCTTGCACTTTTTTAGATCCTATTGGATCTTTTTATAGTTTATAATTTAATATTGTTTATTTATTTTTAGAGCTGCACCATATGTACATTATTTAAGGATTGAAATCCTGCAGTGCCCGCAAGGTCCTTCTGCTAAAGAAAGCACATGTCCAGGCCGTCTGAAGTTTTCTACTGAACATCTGAATGATGCAGAAGAGGACTGGTTGAAAGTGTTGTGGTCAGATGAGACCAAAATCGAGCTCATTGGCATCAACTCAACTCACCGTGTTTGGAGGAGGAGGAATGCTACCTATGACCCCAAGAACACCATCCCAACTGTCAAACATGGTAGTGGAAACATTCTGCTTTGAGGGTGTTTTTCTGCTAAGGAGACAGGAAAACTGCACCGCATCAAAGGGACAATGGATAAGGCAATGTACCGTCAGATCTTGGGCATTAAAAATGGGTCATGGATGGGTGCTCCAGCATGACAATGACCCAAAACACACGGAGTGGCTCAAGAAGAAGCACATTAAGGTCCTGGAGTGGCCTAGCCAGTCTCCAGACCTTAATCCGATTGAAAATCTGTGGAGGGAGCTGAAAGTTCGAGTTGCCATACGTCAGCCAGCAAACCTTATTGACTTGAGGAGTGGGCCAAAATCCCTCCTGAGATGTGTGCAAACCTGGTGGCTAACTATAGGAAACGTCTGACCTCTGTGATTACCAACAAGGGATTTGCCACCAAGTACTAAGTCATGTTTTGTGAAGGGGATCAAATACTTATTTCCCTCATGAACATGCAAATCAGTGCCTAATTTGTTAGAAATGCATTTCTTTAGATTTTTGTGTTGCTATTCTGTCTCTCAGTGTTACAATATACCTACCAATCAAGTTTTAGACTGATCATTTCTTTAAGTGTGGGCAAACATTCAAAATCAGCAGGGGATCAAATACTTATTTCCTTCACTGTATATACAGAGGTTTGCATTGGTGCAAGATGAATGATCTTAAGGGATGTGGCAGCGCCTTATATGACAGTTTTTTTAAGTGTGACAGAAAAGCAGTAACCAAGTCCATCCAATAATGGAGTTGCTGGGGTAACAGGAGAAGTCAGCACATCATGGCCAGACTTCTATGGGTAGAGGAAGCAATCTCCAAGGAACATGTAAAATAAAAAGATACAGCAGCGCCTCTGAGTGTAGACTGTAGACAGATTGATTAATAAAAGCAGGGTTAAAATCCACTCACATTCCGTAAAAATAAAAGCAGGCACATCACTAGTCCATGATCTGTGTGAATAAAAGTCAGGAACTCTAGCTGTAGATGCCACGGCCGCCAGTTATGGTGCTGTCACAGTTATCACTAAAGGTATGCCTGGAATGGACCATACACCAGGGCTTGAAAGATTTGCTATGAATGTAGGAGCCAGCTAAAAAAAAGGTTAGGAGCCAGTTCTTTGAAAGAGGGAATGAAAAGAAAGGAAAGAAAAACATCGGGATGTAGCTTCAACAGTTTGGGGATTTGAAATCTCTGCATTTTTCTCTTCTGCTAAAACTGACAGGACAGGCTAGACAGGTTCTCATTGGTCAGGGCTGTCCACGTGATGACCAATTAGAATGCCTCTTGTCTGTACACTGAGAGGTACAGATAGGAGATTAACTCACAGAGCGGCGTCCCATTTCCCAACGGAGGATGGCTGACAAAAGCCCAGGCATCAGGGCGCAATTTATAGGCGCCATGGCGATCTGTGATTTGAGGAGCCCTGCAGTACAGCCCCCATATCACACAGCACAGCCCCCCTCATATGATACAATACAGCCCCCCCCCCCTCATAT
Source organism: Staurois parvus (assembly GCF_062004578.1). NCBI lineage: Eukaryota > Metazoa > Chordata > Amphibia > Anura > Ranidae > Staurois > Staurois parvus. Next base: position 854,041 of record NW_028319087.1, read on the forward strand.
CACACAGCACAGCCCCCCCCATATCACACAGTACAGCCCCCCCCCCCCATATTACACAATACATATGAACAGCACAACACAGGGGCCCCACACATGCTCAGTGTGGCCACCTCTTAGACACATGTGATCAAAGCAAAGAGGAACAGTGTGGCCCCCCCATAGGTATAATACAGGGGCCCCATATATGAACAGTGAGCCCTCCTGCTAGACAAATGTGCTCAGAGAATGGTCTCCCTTCCCTTAGCAGAGTCCCGATCACCCTTGCTGGCACCTCATTCCTCCGTTCACTGCTGTCCACTATAGAGGCCAGAACCACCAGGTGCAGTTTAACCACTGCACCGCTCAGAGTCGCCGGTGCCCTTGAACACTTCACACACAGCGCCAGCCAGGGATTGGACGGAGGGGAGAAGGAGGCTAAGCCTGCGGCTCTGTGTCATCCCTGAGCTGTGATTGGCTGCAGAGGGAGAACAACTAGGAGATTAAGCCACGGGGATTTCCTTAAGAGCGGAATCCCAGTGCCTGCCAGCAGACAGCGGCCATGGCGACCAGGGCCCTGGGATTTTTCAAGCTCTGCCATATACTGTGCATGAGCTAGTAGGCAGAATGTAAAAGGAAACGCTGCAGAAAACATTTTTGGCATTGCAGAAGGATTTAATAACATTCATTGAACATTTCTAACTTACTTTTGGGGAACAGTTAAAGTAGGAACTAAACCACCAGCTTAAACTAAAAAAAAACAATCATACCTCCAGTAGAGTTATTGCCCCAGTAAAGTCACGTTGAGCCAGCAATTCATCCAGTTTCGGAACTTTCTTCCCCTTTTTCTTTTGTTTATCAGTGTGCTGTAGATCACTTCCAACAGCAGGTTTAGCTCGTGACAGCATCTGAAATCAAAACAACAATTTCTTGTTAATGAAAACGAATTATTATTTAACAACATACACATCTATATTACTCTGTAGTAATCCTTTACTTTGGTCATGCTGATAAAAAAGAACCTATAGTGCTAGAGAAAACCAGAGCATTGTTGGGAGATGAATGACCTGTTTTCCCTTACTGACATGCATTTTCCACGTATTTGTACAAAGAATACATTAAAGTGTTACTAAACCCAGGACCCTGCATTCACTATATCTGGTCTCCCACAGTACACAGAAGCGCACTTATTTTAGTAAATATAAACTGCTAAATACCTTTTCTCATCAGCAGTTAGAGCAGTCTTGTGACTTCAGCAGAGCACTAGTTAAAGCTTGTAGCAGGAGTTTTCTTTCTGCTCTAGGAGGATGCAAAACCCCTGACCTTCTGTCTGGACAGTGTTGATTAGCCCTGTGCTGATCACATGCACCCCCCCCCCAAAGAAAAAAAAAATTCTCTAGCAATACACACCAAACTGAGAATGTGCAGTTTGCCTGTTCTATCAGCAGATGGATTGGGGACTGGAAGAAGGGGAGCATCCTTTTTACACAATGCAGAGGATTAACCCCTTAGGTTCCACAGTGAGTATAATAAGCATGCTTTACTGCATTTACAGACTGATTTTACTGTTGTGGGTTTAGTAACTCTTCAACTTTCCTTAAGCCATTGTTTATAAGCCTCAGTCTAGTTAGTTAAGATACTGCCAGCTTGTGAATATTTTCTATTTCTTTTCTGTGTTCCATTCTGTGTTCCTCCCACTAGTTTGGCCATACACAACTTGAATTTCATTAACAAGTTTAAAACCGAAACTCGAGCAGTGGGTGACCCTGTTGGCACTAGCTGATTTCACAAACTTAAAGGGAGACAGGTGGAAAATTGTTGGCTGAACACTGACTGCATCCTGTCAGATGCAGTCACACTTTGGGTATACAGCCACAGGTGCTGCCACTGAGGAAAATAATAAGCAGGAGCAAAAGAGCACTGATGGCAGAATCTATTAGATTTCTTTTTAAAAGGAATGATCCAGATAAATTTATGTGTAAATGGCTGAATAATGCAGGCCATAGACGGTTTGTTTATCAGCTGATTTTTTGTCCGAAAAACTAAACATTGTTTGTTCTGTAAACCGATGTTGCCACCAATGATTGCAAAAATTGGCCGTTTTTCACAAATTTTCCAGCACGACCGATAAACGAAATGAGGAGGAACCGCGAAAATTGGCCGATGCCATTGCCCCACTAGCAGTGCAAAAATTGGCAGATTATTCTTTCGGACGAAAAATCAGCCGATAAACGGCCTGCATACGTAGATAAGAAGACAGGATGTGAAGGCAAAACTTCTCAACATAAAAAAGAGCAATAAGTCACTGCCCTTAAAGGGCAGTTGAAGTCTTGTATTTATTATTGTTAGACAGTTAGCCTTCATAAGAAATAAACATTTTGTAAAAACATTGCCATTAGGGAGCATAAGCATTTTTGCATGGGGTGTGTTGGACCACTGGAGAGCAAAGGTCCACTTCTTCAGGGTGCTGCCAATTATTCTTAATGTAACCTAATCCATGAAAAGAACTATGGGGTTCCATGCAGCAGGAGGAAGTACGTATATATCATGAAGAATGCAATTATATTCCAACTGCAGCCAGAAACAAAAGACTCCAAGAAAAGCGGTTTTTCAGTCCCCTGTGTGAAAATTAAAAGTCAGCAGCTACAAAAACTATACCTGCTGACTTTTTTATACAGCCGCTCACCAATCCAGACATCCAACACCGTGCTCACCCAAGTCAGTTTCTTTGCTGCTCTTTGGTCCCTAGCTCCGCCTAGCTGCCCACTGCACATGTGTGAGCTGCGCTGTGCTTTGTGAATGATCCCGCAGTCTCTTGGGACCTGTTATGTGTCCTAAGAGACTACGGGGAGAGAAGGGGGGGAGGCAAACTTCTGCTCCAATCGCCAAGAAGGTCAGAGCAGAAGTGGGAGTGGGTACCTGTCAAAACCAGATATATGCCCTCCCCTCCAAACGCTTACAAACAATTAAAAACAAACAGTACACAAGGCAAATACCTAGAAGCACTAATCAAAAGATTTAAATTTTATTAAAGTGGTAGTAAACTTGGCAGGACAACTCAGCATCATATAAACCATGTAAACAAGTATAAAATTACTTACTAGTGGGTGTCTATAAAAGGTCAATCAATACAGCTATGTGCCGTGTCGCCCTCAGCATAATGTTGTAATCGCGCGAGATTGCTGACCATTCACCAGTGCCTCGGTATAACCTTACCGCATAATTGCGAGATTACTGCGCAAGGTGGAAGTTCAGGTGGGCAAAGGAGTGAGAGGACTCCACAAAGATGGCAGCGGCTATAGACAGATTGGGCTAGAGAAATGATAAACTGCAGAAAATGTAAGAACAATTACATGACGCTCTGGATTATCCCTATGTGTTTAAAAGTGCATTTAATTCTTGTATTATGCTTCTAGTGGCTTAGTTATATTGAGTTTACTACCGCTTTAAAGCAGTAAGGCATACTTCCCCGCTTTCTGAAATGACAAAGAGGGGTGTCTTTTAGTTTAGTTTATGGTTAAGCTGGATGGACTTTTTGTCTTTTTTCAGTCAGATTAACTATGTAGTTACAAAGTATGTAGGAAAGGATATAAACTCCCAATTACATGGACTATGAAGAAATAATACATATGGAATGCCTAACACCACAAGTGCCTTTTTACCATTATGTTTCTTTTATACTTGTTTTCCAAGATACCAGATGCAATAATTTAGATGTTAGATGAAAGGTTTATAGTAAAATAGTAATTTTTGGTAAATAGTAAATCATTTGACAGAGGTCTAAACATCAGAACAAAAAGAGGGACAACTGAGGAGTAAAGGGGGACAGATGGATGTCTTGAAAAGAGGAACAGTCCCTCCAAATCAGGGACAGTTGGGAGGTATGCAGTTAGGCATATATAGGTCCTTTAGGGATATTGGAACATATTTAGGCACTTAGATAGCATTTTAAAGTAATTGTTTTAAAGCGGTATTAACCACTTACCACCCGGTCACAGTAGTTTTTCTGCAAGAGGGCAGCAGCTGCAGGCTCAGCAACATAAATAAATGTTGCTGACTTGCTTCTGGGCTTGGGACGCCCATGCATGAGCCCCTTGCTGACCTGTGCCGTGTCCAACCACAGCACACAGTGTTTTGTGTTTGCAAATGCATAGGACACTGTACGTAGAGCAGCAATCTGGCTGTTTCTTCTCCCTACAAAACAGAAAAGCAAAACAGAAAAAAAAATGCCAGCACACATTTTTCAAATGTTTTGGATTTTTTTCATTTTTATAATAAAAAAGCATAGTGGTGATCAAATACCCTCAAAAGACAGCTCTATCTGTGTGAAAAAAAATGATATAAGTTTAATTTGGGTATACTGTTGCATGACTGAGCAATTGCCAAAGTAGAGTTTAAAAAATGCCCTGGTCATGAAGAGGGTGTGACAATATGAAAGGCAAGGAGATTGATGGACACTGTGTTATCTCGCATGCATTCATATCTAGGGGACTAAGGTGGAATCCAGTCCGGGCTTTCCAGGCCACTTTGCAAGGGTTGGTTCCAGACTGGATTTTGCTTTCCCATGATGGCCTCCAGCAGGTAGTATAAATAAAGCAGGACTGGAGAAAGAGGTTTCTCTTGGCCTGGGGCTCAAGAAGCCATACCTGAGATAGCTGTGGATGTGAAAGTTTGCTTTGTACATGAGAGAAAAAGGTTTGCACGTTTTGTTTTGTTGGTGACTCGGAGAAGACCTTCACCTGTGAGATAGGAATCTATGCTGTTCAGTTAGAGCCTGGATGGCAAGGATTTATTTTCTGTTTTGTTTTTTTTATTTTACATGCAAACTTTTAAATAAACCGGGCTACAAATCAGACTTTTAAGAAAGACCTGCCGTCTGGACTGCCTTTTTCGCAGGGAAGGTGATTCCCATCTGAGCTAACCCCCACATATGGTGGATTTGGCGGGCAACTTCCTTAGCAAGTGGGAAGATGGAGGAGGTGGGAAGAGCCTTGGTAAAGGCCACTGCAACCCAGCAGGAAACCAACCGCCAGTTAGCAGAGGCCACTGCAGCACAGCAGGAGGCGAATCGCCACTTTGCAGAGGCCCAACAAGCAGCCTAAGAGCTCCTTAAGGAGGTGGCCCAACACTTGATGGATTTAAAGAAGGGGTCCGCAGGTCTGCTGCCAGTGGAACAGAAAATGCTTTTAACTGCAAAAAGATGATGCCTGCAGATGATGTGGAAGCCTACCTCACAACTTTTGAGGGAGTGGCTGTTCGAGAAGGATGGCAGAAAGAGTAAGGGGCAAAACTGCTAGCACTTTTTCTGATGGGTGAAGCCCAAAATGCCTATTATGACCTGAAACCAGAGGCTGTCCAGGGTTATGAGAAGCTGAAGGCTGAAATCCTTGCATGCCTGGGCGTCACCATTGCAGTCCGGGCTCAACAGGTGCATGAGTGGTCATACAGTGAGGGCAAGCCACCCCACTCCCAGATGTTTGACTTAATACACCACACCAGGAAGTGGCTGCAGCCAGAGACTTTGTCAGACCCTCAGGTTGTGGAGCGAATGGTCATGGACTGGTATCTATGCGCGCTACCTGATACTTTCAGGAAGTGGGTCAGCCATGGAGACCCTAAGACTGCAAACCAGGTGGTGGACCTGATGGAGAGATATAGTGCCTTGAAAAAAATGACGTTGCTGGTGCCTTTGTGGCAGCGCACACATGGGTTGGATGTGGGCAGAGGAACAAACCATTTGCATGCTGCCATGGATAGGCAGTAGGAAAGGAAAATTGCGTAAAAGTAAGTATATAATTTTCTGTTTTAATTCCACTCCAGTTAAAGAAAAACACTAAACTGGTGTGTGTGCACCTTCAAAAAGTATTCATACCCCTTGAAATATTCCACATTTTGTTATGTTACAACCAAAAATGTAAATGTATTTTATTGGGATTTTATGTGATAGACCAACACAAAGTGGCACATAATTGTGAAGTGAAAAAAAAATGAGAAATGTTTTTCAACATTTTTTACAAATAAATATCTGAAAAGTGTGGCATACATTTGTATTCAGCCCGCCTGAGTCAATACTTTGTAGAACCACCTTTTGCTGCAATTACACCTGCAAGTCTTTTTGGGTATGTCTCTATCAGTCTTGGACTTCTAGAGTGAAATTTTTGCCCATTCTTTGCAAAATAGCTCAAGCTCTGTCAGACTGGATGGAGTGCATCTGTGAACAGCAATTTTCAAGTCTTGCACAGATTCTCAATTGGATTTAGGTCTGGACTTTGACTGGGCCATTTTAACACATGAATATGCTTTGATCTAAACCATTCCATTGTAGCTCTGGATGTATGTTTAGGGTCATTGTCCTGCTGGAAGGTGTACCTCCATCCCAGTCTCAAGTCTTTTGAAGACTCTAACAGATTTTCTTCCAAGATTGCCCTGTATTTGGCTCCATCCATCTTCCCATCAACTCTGACCAGCTTCCCTGTCCCTGCTGAAGAAAGGCATCCCCACAACATGATGCTGCCACCAGGGTGGTGATGGTGTGTTCAGGGTGATGTGCAATGCTGGTTTTCCGCCACACAGTGTTTTGCTTTTCAGCCAAAATGTTAAGTTTTGGTCTCATCTGAACAGAGCACCTTCTCCCACGTTTGCTGTGTCCTCCACATGGCTTCTCGCAAACTGCAAACGGGACTTCTTATGGCTTTCTTCTCGCCACTCTTCCATAAGGGCCAGATTTATGGAGTGCATGACTAATAGTTGTCCCACCTGAGCTGTGGCTCTCTGCATCTCCTCCAGAGTTACCATGAGCCTTTTGGCTGCTTTTCTGATTAATGCTCTACTTGCCCGGCCTGTCAGTTTAGGTGGACAGCCATGTCTTGGCAGTTTTGCAGTTGTGCCCTAACCTTTCCATATTCGGATGACATATTGAACAGTGCTCCGTGAAATGTTCAAAGCTTGAGATATTTTTTTAGAACCTAACACTGCTTTAAACTTCTCCACAACTTTATCCTTGACCTGTCTGGTGTGTTCCTTGGCCTTCATGATTAGGCATTGTTGGGACAGTTGCTCGAGCGAATTGAGGTGCATGACGGTAAAAAACTTGAGCCTTTACAACCACTTTAACTAGATGTCGGAGGGGCAGAGGACAGGGGTCAATAAAGCAGAGGACAAGGTCAGTAGGGCAGATAATATAAGTCAGAAGGGCAGAGGATGGGGTAAGTAGCATGTAACTCAAAGGTAATGAGTAAGTAATGAAGAGCACAGGGGTCAGGAGTAAGCAATGCAGAGTTCAGAGGTAAGTAGAAACAGAGTGCAGGGTCAGTGAAATATAAGCAGAGGTCAGATGTACATAAGGCACAGTGCAGCGGTCAAAGGTGTAAGACAAGGAACTGTCTGTGTCTACAGCCCCAACCATTAACTGTTTCCTTTTCTAAGGCAGCTGCCACTATAATGCAAAATGAATATCGACCTATGGTAATGTTGACCCGTAGATCGCGACCGACAGGTTGCTAACCCCCACACTGATACATTTGCAGGAGAGCTTGTTCTGCTGAAAAGCAACAAGCTTACTAGCTGGATCACCAGATGAAAAGAAAGAAAAGGAAGCCTAAAAAAGAAAATGAATGCAGCCATCACATCTAAGGATTGGTAAGCTGCTTAATACTGCTTTAATCAGGCCTTCATATTACATGAATTTGGTAGTGCAAAAGTTGACTGTGCAGAGATTGTATGGTCAGATTGCATATGTACAATTAGCCTAAAGCTCACCACACACACACAGTATAATCTGACTGTACAATCTAGAAAGAGAATGTAGTGCTGCTCGAGGTAGGCTCACCACTCCCACACTCCACAAGCCTTCAGCATTTGAGCTGGCCCAGTTCACACACCTCTGCTGTAGATCAAAGGAAACTCCAGGAGGACACACTAAAACACCTATTGTGTAGAAAAGCAGCTTAAAAACACAATACTGTATGCCAGTAGGGGAAAAAAAGTTCACACATATCGAGCTAACCTCCGTGCTTAATCATAACTCCAGGTTATGATATATGTGAACCTTTTTTTCCCCCACTGGTATTCGGCATGGTGTTTTTAATCTGCTTTCCTATACAATAAAGTGGATCTGTGCTTTAGTGCGGCCTTTCGGACTATCCTTTGACTGTACAATCTCCCTTTACATCAAAACAACAAATATGTAAGGTAAGTGGTTGGGTTTTCATACAGATTGATTGGATAGATTAAGAAGGTCCTTCACAATATTATATGGCTTGCTAAAAAAATCTAAAACTGAGTGTACAAAGATTGTACAGTATGGTAAGCGACCCTTAGGGCTCATTCACTCATGCGACCAAGGGCAGTAATATCAGGTGGTCATCGACTGCCTGCCTGAACACTAGACATACAGCTGCTCACTGTTGTATGCAATGTTATAAAACACAACCACGGCAAAACAAACAGCATGTCGCTACTAATGCAGTTCACTGTGGTTCCTTTAAAAAGCAATCTGAGCTTGGATTGCTTTTCAGATGAGCGCTAGTTACTGTTATACATGTAAACAAGCCCTTAGGCCAGTTTAATATGCTGTGCAACACTTCATTTAGATAATACACCACAAAATCATAATAGTATAGGTTTCTTCTGATCACAAAGGTCTGTCTATATGCAGTGTGTGCTTGTGTGTAAGAACGCAAGGTGAAACACTACAACGTGTAAACTATAGAACTGTGTAATCACTCTGGACACCCCACAACTGGCAGTGCAGTGTGCTTTATTCTCAATCACACATTCATATCCTTACCATCTTTCCCCGACAACAGGCCGCTCCAGCAGCTTCCACAACCAAACCAGTAGCCAGCACGTTCCTGACTCCTTCGCCTAGCAGCAGCCACAGCAGACTCCGTTCCCTTGGCAACAGCCCCGACTATCTTGCGCAGACTCCGTGGTCACTCCTCTTACGTGTGCGAGAAAATGGAACAGCTCCCCCTAGCAGGAATTACAGGGTCCATTTATGAGTTTAGTGCATTCGAGGTGTCCTAAAATGTTAACGAAAACCGGTTAAACATCTATCTTTTACAGTTGTATGAAGTCTCCAGATTTAAGTATGGCGGATCTGCAGTTTCCGGTTTCTCCTGCCTGTCGGCTAAATGGAGGCGTGGATTATTGCCAGTTTACGGAACGAATATGGGGGTCAAAGTGTGGGTAGTGGCTTAAGAACGAGTTTCTAAAAAAAAAAAAAAAAAAGGACACAAAATGTGCGACAGCGGTAGAATACACGTTTTTATTGGGGCCCCTGCTATAACCTCAATTCCGCCTGAAGGAATATGTGGAAGTAGTGAGTGTAACGAGGAGGGTTACTTCGGTGAAGGGAAATGTGGAAGTTTACAGAATGGCGGCCCCTGGGTGCATAGGTTGTGTGGTGGTGCTACTGCTCGGCGACCGTTTTGCTCAGACTCCTCGTGTTGTGTGGGTGGTAGTGCAGCAGCTGCGCAGCCATCGTCTCTCCCGTGTAGAGATAAGCGACCTCCTCAGAAAGTGGGTGCCGGTGTTCCACTGAACGCTCCTGAACATGGCGCCAGTACAAAGCAGAAAGCCGCAGCAAGTTTACACAGTGACTTCTTAGATTTGTCAGTCAGTGAAAAACACGAAGGCTCTAATGCTGACATTTCACCCAGAAACGACACAACTTCTACTGACACGGAGTTTCTTACGGTATTGGCGTCGACTCGGGTTGCTGTACAGAGCCATGTGAGTATTACTGAATATTGCCTATTGCTCCAAAACCCAGTCTTTGTCAATGGAGTACTCTGCAAGTGCTTAGCTACAGCATGCAGTTCAATTGGGGAAGTCACTAAATCTGGAAAACATTGTGTAGTAACCAATCCGCTTCTACCTTCAGTTTGTTAAAGTAGAACTAAAGGCAATTTTTTTGAATACGTAAGGGAAGGTTATGACCCATGTAAGTTTTTTTTTTTTGTTTTTTTTTTAACCACCTGCGTCCCATTGGGGAGATTTCCATACACTTCCTGGTTCATAGCCAAAACAGGAAGCGTGAGGAAATCCCGCCAAAGCGAGCGAATCCTGGGGTGTCACAAGAACTAGTGTCCCCATTGAAAGATTTCTCCTCTATTCCTGCTTTTGGTATCAACCCAAAATTTGGGATTTTCTTTCAATGATAATAGTAAATAGGATGAATCTCCCTAATAGGGAAATAGACAGCAATAAAAGCTGACAGATGTTTTAACCCCCCTCCAGTCTTATACAAAAATTAAAAATTTGTGCCTTTTAGTTATACCTTAAAATGGAGCTAAACGCCGTCATACTTACCTTCGCGTCAATGGTCCCACACACACAGGTCTTTCACTGGTTACAGACTTTGGTCTTCAGAAATCTGGATTGGAGTTCAGTCATCACAGGCCCGGTGACAGAATGTATGTTAATATACAGCTCAGTGTCCAGTCTAAGGAAGGTTTAATTTATTGAAAAAGAGACATTGCATGTCTGTTCTGCAAGAAACAGGTGCCTGCTCACATTTATCTATTTTTCCACAAAATGACGTTCCTGGTGCCTTCGTGGCGGCATACACATGGGTTGGATGTGGGCAGAGGAACAAACCATTTGCATGCTGCCATGGATAGGCAGTAGGAAAGGAAAATTGCGTAAAGATAAGTATTCAATTTTCTGTTTTAGTTCCACTCCAGTTAAAGAAAAACACTAAACTGGTGTGTGTGCACCTTCAAAAAGTATTCATACCCCTTGAAATTTTCCACATTTTGTCATGTTACAACTAAAAACGTAAATGTATTTTATTGGGATTTTTTGTGATAGACCAACACAAAGTAGCACATGATTGTGAAGGGGAAGGAAAATGAGAAATGGTTTTCAACATTTTTTACAAATATCTGAAAAGTGTGGCGTGCATTTGTATTCCGCCCCCCTGAGTCAATACTTTGTAGAACCACCTTTCGCTGCAATTACAGCTGCAAGTCTTTTTGGG